>NW_027269303.1:2033100-2710800 GCF_023055355.1 Agelaius tricolor
ACTGAAAGGAATATGAGAGAAAGAAAGAATTTTGCATATTTATTTCCTATCAAAATACAATTTCTTCCCCTTCTCACAAACCTTTTGCCATTGTCATTCAGCGGGGCTGTCAGAAAGTTTTTCATTCTGGGTGGATATTCCAGGCTGCAGCCAGAAGCAAACAGGGAATGGGGATTTTCCTGCTCCTGGGGAGTTTGACATCCTCAGCTGAGGAGAGGAGGAGGCACCACAAGAAAAGGGCAGCCAGGCTTCATCCTTCCTCAGGAAAGAGAGGGGGGAAATCTCTCATCCTGTCTGCAGCTGCTCCCACAGGGATGTGAGGGCTGATCCCCGAGCCCCAAGGGTCACAGTCAGGGCTGCCATCAGGGAATGCTCACCTGGTATTGAGGGGCAGCGTGGGAGCGCCTGGATCTTGGGGCACCCAGCTGCCCCCCATGTTTGGAGGTGTCTGGGGAGGGCTGGGACAATGCCAGGGACATCCTGCAGTGACATCCCCAATGTCCTGCTCCGGGTGAGCTCAGTCCCAAACCTGACCCTGACCCTGGTCTCAATCTCACTCCATGTTCAGACACACTCACAGTTCTGTATTAAATCACATCCTAGTCCCAGACTCATCTAGCCCCAGACCCAATCCCAACCCCAGCCCTAAAGCCAATCCCATGTCTAGCCTTAACCCCAATCCCAGCTCTAATCCAAATCTCAGCCCCAACTCCAAGCCCAGCCCCAATTCCAGCCCCTTCCTAAATCCTCAGCCCCAACCCAAATCCCAGGTTCAGCCCTTCTGGGGCTTTGGGGGTGTCTCTGTCCCTGTGACCCCGATGATGTTTGGGTGGGGTCCCAGCAGGGCTGAGAGGGACAGAGACCCCCCCGGCCTCCCCAGGGGTGAGAAGGTGGCAGAGCCCCCCCAGCCCCGAGCAACCTCAGCGGTGAGAGGGACACAGAGCCCCTGGTGCCCAGCCCTGCACAGGCATTGCCTGAGGCCAGAGGGATGGAGACCCCCCGAGCATCCCCCAGGGCCAGGGGACAGAGAGCCCCGAGCATGCCCTGGGCTGAGAGGGACAGAGACTGCCCCGAGCACCCCCGGCACAGGGGAGAGAGGGAGGGAGACCCCCCAGGCATTCCCTGGGGTGAGAATGATGGAGACCCCTGGGGAATGGCCTGGGGTGACAGGGACAGGGACAAGCCCTGGGGAATGGCCTGGGGTGACAGGGACAGGGACACCCCCTGGGGAATGGCCTGGGGGGACAGGGACAGGGACAACCCCCTAAACCCCTCCCAAGCATCCCCCAGGGCAAGTGGAACAGAGACCTCTTGAGCATCCTCTGGGCACTGGACAAAGTAAAGTTGTTTCTTGACAAAAATCAAACTTAACCCTACAGAAAATGCCTTGAATTTGCTCTTCCCACAAGTCACTTGTGGTGAAAAGGCAAACAAATCCCAAAATTTAATAAATTGACAATAGAAGCAATTTTGTGGCAATTCCAAAATCCATTGGTCCTTCACAGCTCCAGCTCAGCTGCTGGCAGGTTCCAATATAAGAAAAGTGGAAATTCGGCCCAATACATTGCGATACCTCTTTTATGAAAAGATTATTAAAAGGAAGGGAAAGCTCTGTGTAGATGTCACAAAGGTGACAGGGACAAAGAAAAAACTTATTCTTAGATTTGGAAAAGCCCCCGGCCTGTGAAAGAGAAAAGGGGGGACAGCCACAGAGTGACAGGGACAGAGACCTCCCCTGGGGCAGGGCAAGTGTGACATTGTCCCCTGTGTGTGTGGCCTTCCCAGGGTGGGGGTTTTACACCTGAGCCAGTTTGGGTAAGGGGGGTGGTGTTCACCCCCTGAGCAGGGATTCCCCCACTGTTTCAGGCTGCAGTGTAAGATGGAACCAAATGCATGTTTTCAATGCCCATCTTCATCAACTGCTAGAAACAGGTGGGGCAGTGTTCTTGATCTCTTCCATGACTCAGCCCTGATAACGCCCTCCAGGGGAGATATCTTCTGTGAATGGGCCATTGAGTGTCACTGCAGGGCTGATAAAATTCCATCATCCCATTGTGGAATGCTCCGCCCAGGGGGAGGATCCAAGCATTCCTGCCTGCATATAAGCTGAGCCTTGCAACACCAGGAGCAGTTTGCCTACTGGATTCCCAGAGGACAAGAGCTCCAGAACCACCACTGGACCTTCAGAGGAAGACCAGACCCTTCTACAGGATCACTGCTTGGACAGAATCACGTTCATCACTCCAACAGGACTGCAGCCACCATTTCATGGGACTGCAGCCACCACCCTGAGCAGCAACAGGGTGTCAGGTTATATCCTGACTCTGTCAGTTTAAGGCAGTGTTTCTGTAGCATTGCCTTGATCTTCATTTTGTTATTAAATTGTAATTCTAGTTTAGACTCTCCCCCAGGTTTCCCTTTAATCCTGTACAAAAGACCACATGTACACCCTTTGTTTGGTTCCCAGAACAGGATTTCCCATTCCCAAACCTTGACTCAATGGAGGAGGAGGCTGTGAGGAAGAAGAAGGTGCCCCAGGAGCCCCAGGCAGGTGAGGAGGAAGTCAGTGCCCCTTTCCCCCTGTCTCCTGCTCCATCTCCCAGCCCAGCACAGCCCCCAGCTGCAGGACAACCCTGCTGCCAACCCCGTCCTGCCAGGGATGCACTGGGGGGATCTCCTTCCCCTTCCCTCTGGCACGGAGGCAAATCCCATCCTCTCCTTGGCCTTCCTCCCCCAGGGAAGAAGCTGAGGGTGAAGACCAGGGAGGGCAAATCCCTGTGGCAGAACCTCATGGAAGAGGCCATTTTGAGTGGCTCTGCAGTGCAGAATTCCAACAGGGAGGACAAGTCCCAGAGATCCACAGGGGAAGGGGCTCAAAACCCAGCCAAGGGTGCTCCGAGGAGGAAAGACCCACCCTGAGCCAGGAAGGTGGACAGAGCTTCAGCCAGAGCTCAGAGCTGGTGGCCCATGAGCAGCTTCATGATGGGGAGAAGCCCCACAAATGTTTGGAGTGTGGGAAGAGCTTCAGGCAGAGCAGCACCCTGATCAGCCACCAGATGATCCACACTGGGGAATGGCCCTACGAGTGTGGGGAGTGTGGGAAGGGCTTCAGCTGCAGCTCTGCCCTCATCATCCACCAACGCATCCACACTGGGGAGAGGCCCTACGAGTGTCCTGAGTGTCAGAAGAGGTTTCAGACCAGCTCCAGTCTCCACCTGCATGAGCGAATTCACTCAGAGGAGAGGCCCTTCCGCTGCCCTGACTGTGGGAAGGGCTTCAAGCAGAAATCCCACCTCATCAGGCACCGGTGCATCCACACTGGGGAGAGGCCCTACGAGTGTCCCAATTGTCAGGAGAGGTTTCACACCAACTTCCATCTCCTCCAACACCAGCGGATTCACACCAAGGAGAGGCCCTTCTTTTGCCCTGACTGCGGCAAGGGCTTCAAGCACAACTCCACCCTCCTCAACCGCCAGCGCATCCACACTGGGGAGAGGCCCTACGAGTGTCCCCAGTGTGGGAAGAGCTTCACCAGCAGCTTTCATTTGGCAAAACACCAACGGAGGCACCAGTAAGGAAAGGCCTGCAAATGCCTCGATTGCAGGAACAGCTTCATGCACCACTCCAGCTTCATTCCCCATGGGAGAACCCACATTGGGAAGAGCCCTGGTGATCCATGTTCCCTGTGATCCATGCTAGGAAGTCACCTGCACCTTTTCCTGCCCCTGCCAATGACATGATGTGGGATGGAGGAACGTGAGTGTCTGGCCATGGCCCTGTCATTACATTCACTCCCACCTCAGGTCATTGCCAGGAGCTGTTGCTGTTCCAATAAATGTTCTTGTCCTAGCCCAGGATCTTTGCCTTTTGTGCTTTCCATGGGAGGCGGGAGGGCAGCGAGGGCAGCGCGGTTTTAGCGGGAGCAGGAAATTGGGGAATCCCATTCCTGAAGCCCGGCCCGTGGAAACCGAGCATCCCAGCTGGTGGCAGCCCTGGTGGCCATGGCAGCAGCCTTGGGAGAGGGTCCCTGGCTGGGGCTGTGGGAACCTCTTCCCTCTGGTGCCCAGGGACAGGAGTGGAGGGAGCGGCTGCAGCTGAGTCGGGGCAGGCTCAGGTTGGATGTCAGGAAAAGGTTTTTGGCCCGAGGCTGCTGGGGCCCTGGCCAGGCTCCCCAGGGAAGGCTCCCAGCTCCAGGGCTCTCTGAGCTGCAGCAGCGTTTGGCCAGCGCTGCCAGGCCCAGGCTGGCATTGTTGGGGTGTCCTGTGCAGGGCCAGCAGTTGGACTGGAGGATCCTGATGGGTCCCTCCCAGCTCAGCCAATTCTGTGCTTCTGGGATCCCATCAGCCTGGGGATGGGGGCTGCCAATGGTTGCCATGGCAACGGGCTCTGGCTGCAGGCCTGAGCTGGTGTCCATGGCAACCACCCCTGCCATGGGGTCTCCATGGAGCTGCCAAGGGACTGACCATAGCAACAGGGGGCTGGTGATGGTTCCCATGGAAACTGACCATAGCAACAGGGGTTTGGTGATGGTTGCCCTAGATATTGACCATAGCAACAGGGGCCTGGGGATGGTTGCCATGGAAACTGACTATAGAAACGGGCTGGTGATGGTTGCCTGCTAAGGATCAGATTTGTCACAGTCACCCAGAGGGGTTCCATGGGGACTTCCCAAGAGTCTCCAGGCTGTTCCAGAGCTGGAATGTCACAGGCAGAGACAGGGGCTCCATGGAGACCTCCCAGGGCTCTCTGGGGATGGTAAAGAGCCCTGGGGTCAGAGGCAGTCACAGCCATTCCATGGTGACATCCCAGGGCACCTTGGGCTGCAAAGGCACCCATCTGTCACAGGCACTCACGGGGGCTCCATGGTGACATCCCAGGAGTGCCCAGGCTGCCAAAGAGCCGGGATGTCCCAGACACTCACACTCCTGTCATGGGCACAGTGGGAGCTTCAGGTAAAGTTTATTAGAGAAGCTCCTGTTGGGTCACGAGGTGCAGAAAGGATCCCCAATAGCCCCCACAGATCCCCAAATGTCACCACTGAATCAGAGATGACACAGACTCAGATCAGAAGGCTAAGGGCTAAAAGTCACCTGTTTTTTCAATCCTCTTCTTTTATATCTTGGTTTGCTACGGTTGGACCTCATTGGTCATTTAATCAACACATTTCACATGATTGGCCAATTAAGACAACACCCTTTAGTGAACAACTTTATGGAAGAAAGCCAACTTATTACAAACATTGTCAGCGCACCAGTCATTGAGGTTTGTTTTATGTTGGGCCTTTCTGGGGGCTCCCTGGATGGGGGAAACCCTCTGTAGCAGTTCTGTGCCAGGTAAAAGGACACACATGGAACTTTATTGGTCTTCAGCTTCTTGTTAATGGTTATCTTATCTAAAGTTTTGCATTTCTGTCCACACCAAGCTCAGCACATTGGAAAAACTCCTCAAAATGGCCCCAAAATGTACAGTTTCAAGGTCTGTAAAAGTTGTCTCATCCAATTATCTCTTAAAATGGACATTATTTCTACTTATCTACTAGTAACTCATCCCTTGACTGTCCACATAACCTCTGCACTGTGCTTTCCTTGACCAGTGACCCTTTGCCACAAACACTGCAGGAAAGGGAGTAGACGAAGAAGACAGGGACTACACCCAAATTCCTCCATCTTGCTTCCTATCTACACCATACTAAAAATCCCAAAACCTAAATTTCTCACCCTGGTGAAATACAATACTACCCTCTGATCTATTTTCCACTTTGGTAAATTCTAATCTGTCTCAAAGTCCTGGAAGTCCTCTCCATGGGTGAAGGTTAAAGGCAGTGTTTCTCTGGGGGACAGGACTCCTCAGAGCAGACAGAGAAATATTCCCTGTGCCCTGGATTCCCACACATTTAACCTAAAAAACTTTAACCTTTAAGATTTTAAGTTACCCAGAAATGTTCCAGGTAAGTAGGATTAGAAGGAGAAGAAACAGAGACCAACAGAAAGACAAAAGATCCATAGAAAGACACACACATGGGCACCAACTGCTGGGGTTCCAGCATCACCAACAGAGGAACCCCAGCAGAAGGCAGGATCCACACCCTGGGCTGGCCTTGTGCTCCGGCTTTTAACCCCCTGGGCCTTCATGGCCCCGCCCCTGGGGTGGGACTGCCAGTTGCTTGTCCAATCAGAGCCAGGGTAGCACCAGCTGCTGGTGTGTGATTGATTGATTGACAGCTCAGCCAATCAGAGCTGGGTTAGCACCGCCCCTGCTGTGTGATTGGCAGCTCTGCCAGGCCAGGGCTGGGGCCGGGGCTCTGTCCCACCACAAACCAAGGCCTGACCCGGCCCTGGCCCCACACGGGCATTCCAAGCATCCCAAGGTGTCTCGGGACATGGATCTCATCCAGCCTCTGACAGCGACCACGGTGACACTACGGAACCTCATGGAGCCATGGCTCAGTTGTGACAATGGAGATCCAAGGAAACGATGGTGAGACTGTGGAATCCAGGAATCATGGAATCAAGGAGACCATTGTGCAAATCATGGGCCCTATGGAAGCAAGGATCAATGATCAAACTGTGCTTTGATTGTGATTGATTTAAAATAGAAACAAGGAGCCATTGTTTGACAGCGGGGCTGTGTGGGGCCAATGGGCCCTTGTGACTCTGTTGGGGCTCCTGAAACCAAGAAGCCATTGTGACATTGCCAGAGCTCATGGAATCAAGGAGACCATTGTGACAGTGTGGGGACCCATGAAATCAACGGAACATGGAACAGGTCTGCCTGGCTTGGCCTCCTGGGGGCTGTCTGACAGGTGCCACTGAATTTGGCATGTCAAGGGCCACTTCCCATCTGACCGTGAAGCACTGGGGCTCTGTGCTTTTATTCCTATGGGAAAGAACTGTCTTTCTTGTCTAGGCACCCATGGCCAAAATTGGGATTCTGGGTCTAAAATTCCCTATATCCAAGGGTTACTCCCGGACAAAATCTGCCCGTACAGTCAAGTCTGGCCAGCCTTGGCCTCTGGTGACTGCCTCTCATCTGCCCCTGCCCCACTGGGGCTCACTTGTTTCCTTCCTATGGAGACCATTGTGACACTGCAGGGCATTGTGGAGCCAAAGGGCCATGGTGACACTGCAGGCCCTTGTGGACCCTGTGACACTGTAGGAACTTGTGGAACCAAGGGGAACATTGTGACCCTGCAGGGTACCATGGATCCAAGGGGCCACTGTGACACTGTGGGGCCTCGTGGAACCAAGGACATCACTGTGGCTCTGCTGGGCCACATGGTCCCAAGGGGCCAGTGTGAAGCAGCAGGGCTTTGTGGAACCAAGAGGCCATTGCTGCATTTCAGGGCCTCGTGGAGCCAAAGGGCCGTTGTGATCCTGCAGGGCACCGTGGATCCATGGAGAGCATTGTGGCATTGCAAGGCCCCATGGAATCATGGAGACCACTGTGACACTGCGGGGCCTCATGGAAGGGAGGGGCCATTGTGACACTATGGAAACTTGTGGAACCAAGGGAATCATTGTTGCACTACTGGGCCCCAATGGAACCAAGGGGCCATTGGACAGAGCCAAGCTTCATGGAACCAATAGAGCATCATGACTCTATGGGGCCTTGTGGAACCATGGAGACCATTAGGATCCTTAAGGACCTGTGTAACCAAGGGGCCATTATGACACCTTAGGGCCTCATGGGAGCCAGAGAACCATTGTGACACTGCAGGGCCCTGTGGAACCAAGGGAACATGAAACAGGTGTGGCTGCCTTGGCCTCCCAGGGGTCACCTGACAGGTCTGGCTGACCTTGGAATGTGGAAGGCCACTCCCATCTGCCCCTGAAACACTGGGGCTCTGGGCTTTCCTTTGTATGGAAAAGAACTGTCCATCTTTTCCAGGCATCCATGGCCAAAATTTGGATTCCAGCTCCAAATTTCTGTGTATCCAAGGATTGCTCCCAGACAAAAGCTGCCAGGACAGACAGGTCTGGCTGGTCTTTAACTCCTGAGTGCCAGAACTCACCTGTTTTCCAAACACTGGAAAGGGCTCTTGTGCTTTTCTTTGTATGTAAAAATCATCCTTCTCCAGGCACAAATGTCTAAAATTAGGATTTCACATTCATAATTTCAAATATCCAAGGGTTGTTCCAAGCAAACCTGCCAGGACAGACAGGTCAGGCTTGCCTTGGCCTCTGGTGGTTGCTGTTCATCAGCTCCTGAAACACAAGGGCTCCGTGGTTTCCTTCCTATGCAGACCAATGTGACACTTAGGAGCCTTGTGAAATGAAGGGGCCATTGTGACACTGCAGAGCACCATGGATCCAAGGCACCATTGTGACACTGTGCAGCCTCGTGGAACCAAGGACATCATTGTGGCTCTGTTGGGCTGCATGGTCCCAAGGGGCCAGAGCAAAGCAGCAGTGTGGGAGTTAGCCTGGCTGTAACTCAGAGTCAGACAGATTTTACCCCAAAAGCATTGGGCATAAGTTTCAAGCCCTGGGAATCATTTGTTTAAATTAAGGTGAGCTTGAAAGTTCTCCAAAAAGCCTTTAGTGTTGTTATGCTAACTTGTCCAAGTTCTATTCCCCTATTGGTTACTTGTTTCCCCTATATGGTTATTGTTCTAGAGTGTTTCTACCCCCAAGTGTACATGTCGTTGCTCCCCTTTGTCTTGGGTCTTTGGATCCTGCCCCTCATACTGTGCTCGACTTCTCCATGTTTATTGCTTTTCACCCTGTTATTAATGTTCCTTTTAAACAACTCCATTGATCCTTCTCCTTTTCGTTTTTGCCACCCTCTCCCTGAAGTCAGGGAACCAGAGAGGTTTGTCACAGCCACCCTCATTGTGACCTTTGGCGCCCGAACAGGGACCATGACACTCAGGGCTCCCTGTGTCAGTCACGTCAGCTGGGGTTGGCTGATGGATAGGCCAGCGCTCCCTGGGATTTTGGATTGTGCCGGGCCCAGTGGATTCATCGTTGCTTCAAGGGACCTTGCACAGGATCAGCAGGGACAATGATGGTTTCACCTGCATAGGATTGCAGGTGGGTTTGGGGAAATGCAAGACATTTATTGCCCATTTTGCCACTGTGTTTTTACAATATGCACACATGTCCAATAATTGATTTTGGGTGTTCCAGTGGCTCTTCCCCATAAGGCAGAGAAAGAGAAAAATGGGCAGCCAGATGTCCAAAGTAGAAAGGAGCATACATGGATGCTTCAATTCTAACTGATCATGACACAATATTTTCAAAGTATGAATTAAAATCAATCATGAGGTGGATCATTAAAAATTTTCCAGACACCTCTGCTGATGAAATCCATACCACTGAATTTTGGGACTCTGTTGGAGTTAAAAGGGACCCCATTGCACCCTGCATGCTCCCCATCTTCCACACCATCCTTGAGACCCTTCACCAGCAAGCAATGTGTTGAAAACTCAATCCGTTGGTCACTCCTAACTGGGGACCTCCCCTCAAACCTGCCTTTCTCAGACCTTCCATGATGGTCCAAGATGGCAATGGCCACGCAGTCTTGGAGCATCATGCCCTGGAGACTCAAGACGGAAGGAGCCTGAATGTGGCTCGGGAGCCCGACCATCCTCCCTCCATCTTGGCTCCTCCATTTCCTGCTACCACAGCCTTCTCTTCCGCCCTGAATGAACCTCCAGACTCCACCCCCACAACTGCGGGTCACGCCCCCACTGTCAATCATTCCACCTTCACCCTGGGCCATGCCTCCAAAACTCCACCCCAGGAGTCCGCCATCCTCAATCAAGGCCCTTCCTCCCCAACACCTGACAAAATGGCAGCGCCCTCTGCCTCACCCTCCAGCAACAATATAACCCCATGGTCAAAGATACTAAGCCCAACTGTCACACTATTTCTAATCCAAATGTTTTTGCTCCAAGTTATTCTTCCTCCCCAGAAGACAGTTTGGATTCCCCAGAGCCACCTCGCCACTCAACCCCAGAAGATCCCTAGGAAAGAAGCAATTAAGGAAGGAGATTGGCAAATAGTCTCGAAACTCCTCATTGCCCCAGTATGTTATGAAAGAAGGGGCCAGAATCCCAGCTGTTAGCCAGTGGTTTACAGGGAAATCAAGGAGCTGTGTAGGGCAGCTAAAGACCATAGGAAGGACTTACCTTGTTTTAATGGCCTAATGAGGGCCATGTTTACAGCACATGCTTTAACCCCCTATAATTTAAAATATATTATGACCATGTTGTTGTCACCTACAGAATACACCCTGTGGGAAGGGGGATGGAAGTGTTTACTAAATCAATTAATAGCAGACTATGCTAATAACGAGGCAAGGGTGGAATTGACAATCAGCCATCTAGCTGGAGAAGGACAACACAGCCTACCAGATGATCAAGCAGCAGGTATCCCCAGAGAAGTATTGGATGATATCAAAGAGATGGCTTTGAAAGCTTTAATCCAGGTATCGGATGGTAGCACCCCCAGTTTGGACTACCTTGGGTGGCTGCAGCTAAAGCTTTAGGGCAATCAGACCATCCTGGGTGCCTGTTAAGTAAGCAAACCAATGCTGCCTCCCTCACATTGAGTGGCTGCTCTCAGACACAGAGACCATCAGACACGCCACCTTGCAGAACAGCGATAGAGTTTTGACTCTGGGCACATGGGCATGGCTGTGTAGACTCTGAGGGCATGTGCTGCATGAACCTCTCCAGCCACAGCCAGTCAATCCACAAGAGCATTCAGGTACTGAAGGAAGGGTTCAAGAAGCTTCAAGTGAAAAACAAAGACTGGGTCAATAAACTCTTCCAATCTAAGGGACTAAAGGGTTGGATGATATCTAGCTAAAAGAGGACTATTAATTCTCTTAGTGTTTGTTGTTGTATTGTTAATTGTCCCATGTTTGTTTGGATGCTTTTAGAAAGTCTTACAAAATTCTTTCAGTTCCATCTTTGTTGTAAAACAGAAAGGGGGAAGATACCCAACACAGGCTCCTCATGTACTCCTTGGAGGAGAGAACTGGAGGCCAGGATGGCACAAAAACCTCTCAGAGACACAGTGTGGGAAGGAAAATCCTTAGAAGTATTTAAAGTATTCTTAAATCCATAAAGTACCTTAAAAACCTTGAGTATCTCAAGGCATTAATGAGCCCCACTGAGTGTCAGTACAAAGCTCTCCAGGGACTCGTTAAAGCAGATAATTGGGGCCATGATTGCACAAACCTCTCACAGAGTCTGTATCAAAAGGGAAACACCAAGTACCTCCAAATAACTGAAGTACCCTGAAGTATTAATGAGCCCCACTGAGTGTTGTTACTGACAAAGCCTCTCCAGGGACGAATTACAGCAGATAATTGGAGGCCATGATTGCAGAAACCTCTCAGAGACTGCAAGGCAAAAGCCAAAGCCAAAGTCCTTTGAAAAACCTGCAGTCCCTGCAGGGAGCATGAAGGAGCCCCCAGGGCCATTGCTGAGCAAGGCTCCCCAGGGACTCCTTGCAGCAGATCCTTGAGGCCACTGGGATGTGGGCTAGGGGGGGATGCTGAGGGCAGCACAAGGGGCTGACAGTGCCCAGCCTGGCTGGGGCTGGGCCAGGAGGCCCCAGGGCCTCAGGACAAGGTGTCTCCTCCCAGCCCTTGCTGGCACAGACCCTGCTGTGCCCCAGGGCACCAAGACTTGGCTTCTCTTTGTCCCCACCTGTCATCACTGCCTGCAGTTCTCTGCTCTGCCTGGGGCCTGCGGACACTTGCTCAGTCGTGTCCCTCTCTGGGACCCATTAAAAGTCCAAGAAAGTTTGGAGTTGGATTCTGCCTTGGAGTTCTGCAGAGGTTTCTTCAGCTCCCTCTCAGGGACTGATGTCCAGGGCCTGAGCACAAAGGCCCAGAGGCTGATTAAAGTCCTTGTGCTGTGTCTGTGCTGCTGAGCTGGGCTGGGCTCCTGGCACAGAGGCAGCTCCTGGTCACCAAGAAGAGCTTCAAAAGCACATTTCTCTGGATGAGCAGCTCTTCTGCCAGCCCAGCAGGGCTGGGGCACTGCCTGCAGCCAGCGCGGGCACAGCACAGAGGAACAGAGAGCTTCAATCAGTCAGGGCTGGGAAGGGGCTGAGAAGTGCCTGGGGCACAATCACTGCCAGCCCTTGGCACAGGAACCTCTGGCTGCAGGACAGTGCAGCTGCAGCTCCTGGAGCCATCTCCTCAAGCTGCAACATGCCAATGCCTGCAGAGCCTGTGAGTACATTCTCTGCTTGTCTCTTGTGCAGAGCAGCCAGGGGTGCCCAGGGCTGTCCTGCAGAGCAGGGTCCTGCAGCCCAGGGCGCTGTGCTGGGGCAGGGACTCTGCTGCCTGCCAGGGACAGCTCTCAGCCAGCCCTGGCAGCTGCTGCCAGCCCTGGGGGACAAGATCTGGGTGGCAGGAGACAGCTGGTGAGGCTTGGAAGTGTTCTCCTTGTGTGGGGAGGATGCTGCATTGTTCAGGACTGCTCCCAGCATGGCATTGAACTGCAGAACATTTCCAAGTAGATTATACAGGGAGCACAGCAAGGCAGGGGCTGCATAAAATCCAGCTTTTAAATCTTCTGTTCTGGGTTTCTGGGATGAGAATCTGCATGTATATTTCCATCTCTAAGTTCAGGTAGAATAAAATAAATTTTCCCTGAGATCTGCATAAACAGGGAGTGACAGAAATCAGCAGAGGGCCTCATAGAGCCAGCATCAGTGTTGCTTTTCCAGCCTCCTCAGGGTTGCTCTGAGGTTGCCATCAGAGCCTGCAGAGCCAGAGCTGCCCCTGGGCAGTGCCTGAGCTGGGAGGGCTCTGCAGGGCAGAGCTGAGTCCCCAAGGCTGGGCTGGGCTCTGGCAGCACTGGCAGGGCCCAGCCCTGGGCACAGGGAAGCAGCTGCTGGCAGGGACAGCTCCAGGCAGCAGAGCCCTGGGCAGGCAGTGGGGGGAAAGTGCTGGGATATTTCAAGTCCTCTCCAAACCCAACTATTCCATGATTACTTTTTTTATTACAGATCCCCATGTGCAGCCCCAGCAAATGTCCAACAGGAGCTGCATCAGGCACTTCCTGCTGCTGGCATTGGCAGACACGCGGCAGCTGCAGCTCCTGCACTTCTGCCTCTTGCTGGGCATCTCCCTGGCTGCCCTCCTGGGCAACGGCCTCATCATCAGCGCTGTAGCCTGCGGCCACCACCTGCACACGCCCATGTTCTTCTTCCTGCTCAACCTGGCCCTCGCTGACCTGGGCTCCATCTGCACCACTGTCCCCAAAGCCATGCACAATTCCCTCTGGGACACCAGCAACATCTCCTACACTGGATGTGCTGCTCAGCTCTTTTTCTTTGTGTTCTTCATCTCAGCAGAGTTTTCCTTCCTGACCGTGATGTGCTATGACCGCTATGTGTCCATCTGCAAACCCCTGCACTACGGGACCCTCCTGGGCAGCAGAGCTTGTGCCCACATGGCAGCAGCTGCCTGGGCCAGTGCCTTTCTCTATTCACTGCTGCACACAGCCAATACATTTTCCCTGCCCCTGTGCCATGGCAATGCCCTGGGCCAGTTCTTCTGTGAAATCCCCCAGATCCTCAATCTCTCCTGCTCACACTCCTACCTCAGGGAACTTGGGCTTCTTACTGTTAGTGTGTGTTTAGCATTTGGTTGTTTTGTGTTCATTGTTTTCTCCTATGTGCAGATCTTCAGGGCTGTGCTGAGGATCCCCTCTGAGCAGGGACGGCACAAAGCCTTTTTCACCTGCCTCCCTCACCTGGCCGTGGTGTTCTTGTATATCAGCACTGGCACATTTGCTCATCTGAAGCCCCCCTCCATGTCCTCCCCATCCCTGGATCTGGCCCTGTCAGTTCTGTACTCGGTGGTGCCTCCAGCCCTGAACCCCCTCATCTACAGCCTGAGGAACCAGGAGCTCAAGGCTGCAGTGTGGACACTGATGACTGGAAAATTTCAGAAGCATTAAATTGCTGGACAGTGTTTGCAAATCACTCGTAATAAAAGTTGTATTTGATACTTCTTGTTGGTTTCATTTTAGAGTTTCTTTACCTTTGCTTTACTTTTTTCTTATTGTCCACAAAGAAATGTCATTGTTTGTGTCTTTGGTAATTTTGTTTCTCTCCACCTTCCCTGTGGCCACACACTGTGTCAGTGAGGGGCTCTGCTCGTGGTGTCTTCAAAGGAACTAAAGGATCTCTCCCAGCAGAGTTTTCTGCAGAGATGCCCTTGTGTTGCCTTCTCTGGAGCTGCAGCAGCAATGTCTGTGTGCAGAGCTGGGGCAGATCAGTGCTGGCCCAGCAGCTGTGCCCAGCAGCAGCACTTGGTGTTGCCAGTGCTGCTGCCGTGGCCCTGCCCCACTGCCCTGGTGGCCCTGGTGTTGCTGCAGGGCCTGAGTGCTCTCGGGGCCGGGCACAGCCCTGGGGGTGGCAGTGCCGGGGCTGCAGCAGGGACAGGCCATGGGCACTGCTGGGGCAGCGCTGACGCCTCAGGCCAGGCCCTGGGGGCTCCAGGCTCCTTGCCCAGGCTCTCTCAAGAACACGGCCAGGCCAATGCTCAGCACAGAAACCCCCGTCAGCAGCCCCAGGCTGGCCGTGGGCAGGCTGGGGGCAAACAGCATGGCTGGGGCTCTGCAAGGGCCCTGGGGCAGACGGGAAGGAGCAGCAGAGCAGGGGCTGATCCATGCCCAGGGCGCTGCACAGCCCAGGGCAGCGTCCCAGAGCGTCCTCATGCAGCTGCCAGCAACATCCCCCCTCTGCAGCCCTGGCCTCTGCCCCAGCTCACACAGGTGCCCCATCCTTGCAGGCACAGACACGGCAGCACTGCCTCAGCAGCCCCTGTTTGCGTTGCACACAGCAGGGCCAGCACCCCCATGCTGTTGCTGTGGGGACATGAACCTGAGGGAGCACAAATGCCATCAGCCCCTGGGGCCAGCAAGGCCTGCGGGACACCAGGGAAACCACTCAGCTTTGTCCTGGCCTCTGCACTCAGCCAGAAAGTTTGTTCCCATCAGCTGGGAGTTTCCTGTGCCACTGCAGACGCTGTTGCTCAGAGCCAGGGCTGCCTGGCAGCCACCCCCAAACTGCCCTGAGCATTTCCCTTGTGCCACCTTTGCTTTCTTTACTCTTCCTGGTATATATTTCTCTCTAATGCCCACCCCAAGGGGTCTAGAACTGGACACAGCACTCGAGGTGCTGCCCAACCAGTGCTGAGCACAGGGGAAGAATCCCTGCCCTGCTCCTGCTGGCCACACCATTCCTGATCCAGGCCAGGAGCCATTGGCCTTCTTGGCCACCTGGGCACACTGCTGCCTCATGTCCAGCCTGCTGTCCATCAGTCCCTGCAGGTCCCTTTCTGCCTGGCTGCTCTCCAGCCACTCTGTCCCCAGCCTGTAGCGCTGCAGGGGTTGTTGTGGCCAAAGTGCAGGATTTGGCACTTGGACTTGTTCAACCTCACCTTGTTGGATTTGGGCCTTGGATCCAGCCTGCCCAGGGCCCTGTGCAGAGCCCTCCTACCCTCCAGCAGATCAACACTCACATCCAACTTGGTGTCACCATGCTTCCATGAGGCTCCTGAGTGTTCCAATGGTCTCCATGATTTCCATGAGGCCTCCCAGTGTCACAATGCCCCTTTGGTTCCATGGGACCCCTTGGTGTCACAAAGTCTCTTGGATCCTTGGGCCCTGCAGTGTCACAATTGCACCGTGGTCCCCCAAGGCCCTGCAGTGTCACAATGGATCCTTGGTTCCATGAGGTCTGGCAGTGCAGCAATGCTCTCCTTGGTTCCACTGTGTCACAATGGCCTCTTGGTTCCAAGGGCCACCACGGTGTCAAACATGTTTCCTTCATTCCAGGAGTCCCTGAGGAGCAGCCCTGGCCCCTTGGTTCCATGGGGTCTTGCATGTCACAATGGCCCCATCATGACACCAGGTCCTGCTCTGTCACAATGCTCTGCATGGTTCCACAAGGCCCCGCAGGGTCACAGTTGCACTCTGTGGTTCCATGGGGCCTCAGAGTGCCACAATTAATTCCTTGGTGCTGCTGTGTCACAATGGAGCCCTGGTGACACAAGATCCTGCAGTGTCACCAGGGACCCTTGGTTCCATGGGGCACCACAGTGTCACAATTGTCCCCTCAGTTCCCAGAGTCCTTGCAATGGAGCAATGGCCCCTTGATTCCCCTGTCCCCAGGCTCTCCCAAGGGTCTCCTTGGTTCCACAGTGGCACAATGGCCCCTTGTTCCACAAGGCCCTGCAGGGTCACAGTGGCCTCTGTGGTTCCACCAGGACCCAGACTGTCACCATGGACTCCTTGCTTCCATCCAGCCCCACAGTGTCACCATGGCCCCTTGGCTCTGTGCTGCCATGTCGTACACAGTGTCACCATGGTCCTCTTAGTGCCACCAGGCCCCTTGCAGTGTCACAATGGCCCCTTGCTTCCCCAGGGCCCTGCAGGGTCACAATCATCAGAGAATCAACTGGGCTGGAAAAGACCTTGGAGAGCATCAAGTCCAACCTGGGACCCAACACCACCTTGTCACCCAGACCATGGCAATCAGTCTTTTCTTAAAAACCTCCAGGGACGGTGACTCACCTATCTACCCTCGCAACCCATTCCAACGCCCAACCACCCTTTGTGTGGAGAATATTTTCTAATGTCCAGTCTAAAAATCCCCTGGTGCAGCTGAAGGCTGTGTCCTCTTGTCCTGTCACTGTTCCCTGGGAAAAGAGCCTGACCCCACCTGGCTGCACCCTCCTGTCAGGGAGTTGTGGAGAATGATGAGGCCTCCCCTGAGCCTCCTCTTCTCCAGGATAAAAAACCCCAGCTCCCTCAGCCACTGCTCCTCACAAGACTTTCTTCCAGACCCCTGACCAGCCTTGTTTCCCTTCTCTGGACACACTCCAACCCCTCCATGTCCTTCCTATATTGGGGGCCCAGAACTGGACACAGCACTCGAGGTGCTGCCCAACCAGTGCTGAGCACAGGGGAAGAATCACTGCCCTGCCCCTGCTGGCCACACCATTCCTGATCCATAGGAGTTCCAGGGGTTGGATGAGGGAAATGGTGGGGAGGGAGTGGGGAAAAATTCTGATTGATTGTCAGCCATGAAGGGTCATGATTTTCATATCTGTTCAAACCGCATTAAAAGCTGCTGGGGATCAATATCAATTGGAAATTGCTGAGATCAATCTATAAACAGGAAAATAAAACTTAACAGAACAAAACTGTACTCTCAGCATTGTTTTATATTATTGTATATTCACTTTGAATATACTTCTGTCATATGTCTAATTAACCACATTAAGAACTGAAAACTTGAAATATTCCCCAGGGCCTTTTCTTGTTCAGGTATTCTGAACAAATGTTTATGAGATCTTCTCACTGAATTCCTGAACTTAAGAGCTCAAGAAAGAAGAAGTCTCTGGAGCAGTAAAATTCATCAGCAACCTCCAAGTGGCTGAGGATCCATCCCCATGGGAGCAGCAATGAACAGAAATGGGCACAGATTTGTGGCTGCTGTCCCAGCTTTGGCATGGGCCCTGGGCCTGGAGCAGGAGCAGTTCTTGAGGGCCCCAAGGCCGGGGCTCTTGTGCTGCCCTGGGCAGATGGGATGGCAGCAGGGGCTGCAGAGCTCTCAGCACCTCAGGCCGAGGGGAGCAGGGCAGCCAGGGAGCCTCCTTTGGCCTTGGCCAAGCACCTTCCCCCATGGCTGGGGCTGAGTCCTGTGGCAGCTGCAGCTGCTGCTGTGCCCTTGGCGGGGGCTGAGGCCGTGGGGCCAGTGCCCAGAGCAGCCTGGCCTGAGCAGAGCTGTGGGGCCAGAGCCGGCTGGGCTGGGCTGGGCTCAGAGAGGCCCTTGGTGCTGCCCAGAGCTCAGGGCAGCTGGCAGAGCTTGCAGGGAGCTGGGCTGGGCTCAGAGAGCCTGGCCCAGAAACCATCAGTGTCCATCTCAGCCTGGCTGAGCGTGCAGGGGCAGGACTCAGGCCAGGCCTTGTGGGGCAGGGCCAGCACCTGTGCAAGGCATTGCAAACAGGCAAGTGGCCCAGAGAGGAGGCTGCTCTGTGCCCTTGGTGGCACGGACAGAGCAGGGAGGGGGCCCAGGACATTTGTCAGCACCAGCCTCTGTGCCCAGCCCTGGCTGCTGAGTCCAGCTTTGGCCTGGGCTGAGTTTGGCTGTGGCCCAGCTCCATCCTCCTGCAGGGCTCAGGGCCTGTTCCCGGCCATGGCCAGCCCTGGCTGCCTCTCTGCTGGCCCAGAGGCCGGCAGAGCCCGGGGCAGGGCTGTCTGTGCAGCCCCACAGGTGCCACGGGCTCTGCAGGAGCTGGCAGAGGCTGCCCAGCAGGGAGGCCATGGGGCACAGAGCCCCAAGGCTGCTGTGGGCACCACGGCACAGGGGCCGTTCCCAGCCGCAATGCTCCTGGCCTGGGCTGGGCCTGCACAGGGGCTGGGCCACCATGGCTGGGCCAGCACAGGGCCACAAAGGGGCCACGCAGCCGCTGCCGGGGCTGACAGCAAGGCCAGGCACACACAAGCAATTGCTGAGCATGGCCTGCGCTGGCCAGGCCTGACTGTGCCAAGGGCAGAGCTCAGCTGCCCTTGGGGGCTGCAGCAACACTCCAGAGCCCAAAGAGCCTCCATGGCTGTGCTGGAGACCAAGGCTGCAGCAGGGAAATGCAGGGCTGCTGTGGGATGGGGAGGCCATTGAATTCCAGCACACACCTCAGCTCTCTGATGATCCCAGCACCGTGCTGGGCCCTGTTTCAGACTGGAGCAGAGCAGATGTTGATGGGGCAGGAGCCCTGTGGGGCTGTCAGGGACCTGCAGTTTGCAAGGTGCTCTGCTCTCCCTCAGGTGCTCTGGGAGAGATCCAATCCCAGCTGGGCACCTCAGGGCACAAGTGGCACTGCCTGTTCATGGGGACACAACTCATGTCTGCCTGGAAAGGGGCACAGGTGTTAATGCCTTTTTTTTTCATAATATACAAACAAATCTTTTTTATCTGTGTCAATTGAGAATTCTTAAGAAATGGCAAAGTTTTCCAACCAGGAACAGGAATTTTCTGGATCTACTGGATTCTTTGACTGATGGCAGAAGAAGAAATACTGATTTTCCCCTCTCCCTTTGCCACCAACATTCAGTCCAATATTTCATGACCCCCTTCCTTTAGGGGTTTCCGTCCCTCCTGGTTAAATGGCCATGTCTTAGGACATCTCTTCATTTAGAGCAGCTAGTTATAGTTTTTTCATTTATATCACCTCTTCTTATATCTTTGTCTAAAATCCTTAGTGTATGGAAATCCCTTGTGGATGGCAGACATGTCAGATGTTGCTGCAATGTCAGAAGGAGCCAGGGGAAGTGTTTTGATGTTTATTACATTTTATCATTTCACATTTTTTATGCTGGCCATGAAGAGAAACCTTTCTGTGCCTCTGAGTCTCACCAGTTCCTGACCCCCAAAGGACACAAACCTGATGAGTTTTGGTTCCCATGCCAGGCTGCACTTGGACCTCCCTCCATAGCCAGAGCAGAGCTCCCTTGTCCCAGAAAGTGCCTGGCAAAGGAGGAATGAATGAAACCGGACAGGCTGTGGGGATCAGGGGCAGGGCAGAGCCACGGAGAAGAATGACTTTTGCATTTGATGGGGCTGTGCCTTCCCTTGGCTTTGTTGGCTGACAAGAAATGAACATCCCTCTGTGTCCCAGGCAGCTCCTTCTGCAAGGAAAGCAGGTGGGAGTTGGTGCCAAGGAGCTGAAAGCTGCAGGTGCAGCCTGGGCTGGAGGGAGCTCAGATTTGCACAAGGCTGCTCTGAGTGCCAGGGCTTGGATGGGGGAAATGGTGGGGTGGGGGTAGGGACAGAGTCTGATTGATTGTCAGCCATGAAGGATCTTGATTTTCATATCTATTCCAACTGCATGAGGAGGTACTTGGATTCAGTGTCAATTGGAGATTGCACATATCGATTTAGGAATAGGAAAAAATCCTTAACAGGACCTAAAAAAATGTTTTCTCACTGTCTTTTTAAATATAATGCATTCACTTTGGAACACACTACTGAATTCTGTCAAATTAACCACAAAAGATTTGAACACTTAATTTATTCCCAGAGGCTTGGCTTGTTCAGGTGTTCTGAATGTTAATGAGCCATGGGACACTGAATTCCTGCACTGAAGAGCTGAAGGCTGAACAAGTGACTTGGAAAATTAAATCAAATTATTCCCAGAGGCTTGGCTTGTTCAAGTGTTCTGAATGTTCATGAGCCCCGGGACACTGAATTCCTGCACTGAAGAGCTGAAGGCTGAACAAGCCTCTGGAGCAGGGAAATTCAGCAGCAGCCTCCAAGTTGCTGAGGATGTCAGCAGCCCCCAGTGAGGCCATCCCTGCCCAGAGACCGTGGGGGAATGGGCAGACAAGGAGAGCGTCCCTGGGGCTGGGGCAGCACAACTCAGAGGCACCAGCGGCTCCAGCTGGGCAATGGAGTGTGGAATGTGGCTGGGAAAGCCCTGCCTGGGCTGGGCCAAGCAGCACACACAAGCCCTGACCCTCAATCCGGAAACAATTCTCTCAATGAGACATTTAAAAGGAATTACATTTGTTTGTGTCCTCTGAGTGGGACACACTCGAGAAATTCTGACAAGAGATCCTCAGTAGCTCAAAAGATCTAAACAGCCTTTACTAGTAATATGAGAAAATTATGGAAACTTGGCAAATGGTTTGATATGACATTCAATGAAAAACAAAAACCACTTATCAAAGCTTTAAATTGGGCCATTCACCTTCACAGACTCTAAGCCTGTTCCGTTTTAACTTACTCAAGATTTGCAATTTGCAAGAGAACAGAAATAGAAGAAATAGACACAGACAGAGAAAAACAAAAAATATACAGAGAAGCACACACACAGCTACAAAGCCCTGGATTCCAGCAGTGTTCAGATGGAAATTCCAAGAGGATCCAGGGTCAAGATGTGTTCTTGCCTTGTGGTCAGCCTTCAATACCCCTTGGTCTCCCTGGGCCCTTCCCCCAGGTGGGGCTTGGGCTCATTTGGTCCCTCAGGAGCTGGGCTGGGGCTGCAGAGGTGGCTGTGGAGCATTGCCTGTGCTGTGCCAGGGACTGGCAGCCACTGCTGGGCTGGGATAGAGGCTCTGGGGGGATTGGGGTTCCAGGGCAGGGCAGGGCTGGGCTTCCAGGGCAGGGCAAGGCTGGACCTGCCCCTTCCTCCCCCACACATGAAATGTTTCCAGCCAACAATCTCCTCCAGTCTGTCACAATAGGGAATATTGTAGGTGAAATCCCAATTCTGGCCATGGGCACCTGGCTGAGAAGGACAGTTCGTTTCCATAGGAAGGAAAGCATGGAGCTCCAGGGTTTCAGCAGCAGATGAGAAGAGCCCCTCAACATGCCAAGGCCAGCTAGACCAGTCAGGTAGTCCCTGGAAGGCCAAAGCAGCCAGTCCTGTTCCATGTTGCCTTGGCTTTATGGTGCCCCATAATGTCTTAATGGTGCCTTGATTCCATGGGATCCAGCAGTGTCACAATGGACCCTCGGTTCAATTGGGTTCCACAGCGTTGCAGTGGGTCCAAGTTTCCAGAAGGCCCTGCAGTGTCACAATGGACTTTTGAACTGTGAGGGTTTTTGGTGTCACAATAGTCTCCTTTGGCTCCACAGTGTCACAATGGACATTGATGACAAGGGGCCCCTCTGTGTCACCGTGGAACTTTGGTTCCATGTAGCCCAGCAGTGTCACAAAGGCCTCTTGGTTTCATGAGGCCCCACAGTATCACAATGGTCCTCTGGGGTGTGTGGGGACTCCCAGGGTCACTATGGTCTCACTGGTTCCATGAGGCCTCAGAGTGTCACAATGCTTTGCTTATTTCATGGGGCCTCATAGTGTCACAATGGTCTCCAGGATTCCATGAGCCCCCTCAGTGTCACAATGGACTCCTTGGTTCCATGGTGCCCCAGAGTGTCACAATGGCCCCTTGGTTCCATGAGGCGATGAAGTGTCTTAATGGTGTCTCCACGGTTCCATGAGGCCCTGCGGTGTCACAGTGGACCCTTGGTCAGATGGGGCCTCTCAGTGTCACAATGATCCCTCCATTCCTTGGAGCCACACAGCGTCAGTACAGCCCCTTTGGTTCCTTGAGGCCCAGCAATGTCACAGTGCTCTCCATGATTCCATGAGGTGCCACTGTGTCACAATGGTCCCTTGGTGTCACAAGGCCCCACAGTGTCACAATGGTCCCTTGGTGTCACAGGGCCCCACAGTGTCACAATGGTCCCTTGGTCTCACAGGGCCCCACAGGGTCACAATGGTCCCTTGGTTCCATGGGCCCTGTGCTGCTGCATTCCCCCCTCCCCTTCTCAGGCCGCCCTGCCAGCTGAGAAATGCTCCTTGGGGCTCGGCCTTGGCCAACAGCCCCTGGGCTCAGCTCCTCTGCAGCTCATCACAAACACTGTCTGCTCCAGGCACTGCTGCTGCCCAACCAGCTCCTGCTTTCTGGAGGAGCAGCCCTGGGAACTGCTTTTGTTCCCTCAGTGGCACAACATCCCTGTTCTCACCCTGCCAAAGAAAGCTGTTGGTGCCAAGTGTGGCCAGGATGAACCATTGCAGGGACTGAAGCCCCTCTCTTGGGGCCCTACAAACAGCGCTCCAAAAGGAGCCCTTGGAGCTCTCCTGGGCCAGCGACTCCCTCTGAGTGGGGCCTCTCCCAGCCGGGAACTCTCCCGTTTGCTGCACTCGGGGATCCCCAACAACGACGGAGCCTGGGCCGATCCCCCCACTCCTCCAGGTTCAACCCTTCACCCGCTGGGGAGATGCCAAAGGATCCACAGGGAGCATTTCCTGCCCTCAGGGGAATTTCTCCCAGGTGCCTTGCACTGACTCTTTGTGTCTGTGTGCACACAGGAGTGCCTGTGCTGGGGAAATGTGGCAGAAATGCTGCTCTCTGAGGGGCTAGAGTGCCGTGGATAGCTGAGTCAGTCAGATATCCAGATATCAGTAAGTAAGGTTAAGTCAGGAGATCTAAGCTAAGTTAAATGCTGCTAAGAGTTCTTCTTTTGCTAAGTTGTTAAGTTTTATTCAAGTTATTAGCTAAGTTTTGTTAAGTGTTATTCCTGTGTTAAATTATTGAGTCATTGGTTTTAAGTTAGGTTAAGTACTGTTAAATGCTGTTCTTTTGCGTAATTGTGAAGTTGACGGTATCACTTAAGTCCTTTTAAATTTCATCTCTGTTAACCTTTTGGGCTGTATTCCTTTTATCCTTGCCCTCCTTGTCCTTATGTCACACACACACACACAGGGACAGTTCTCGGCTCATTTCTGGTTTGATTGCCTGGATTTAATTTGGTTTTGCTGTTGCTTTGTTTCCCTGCTGTGCCTGAAGTGTCCAGTCAGGAGCAGAGTGACTCTTGCTCAGGAACTTTGTGCTGCTGTCCCTTAATATTAAATCTGGTTTTTGCTGCTCCCTTGCTGGGGATTTTTTCAGTGCTCTCAAGGCCTCATTGGTACCAGGGTGAAGGAGCCCTGGCCCAGGCTCTGGCCCTGGGGGACACGGGGACGCTGCTGGGGGGTGCCTGTCCCCCTGTGCCACCCCCAGGGCCCCGGCCCCCCGTCCCCGTGTCAGGCTCTGGGGTCGATCTCGTGGAACATCCTCTGGGGGAGGCTGCGGCGCCGGGGGCGGGGGGACCCGGGGGGACAGGGGACCCCGCTGTGCACGAGCAGGGTTGGACTGCTCTGGGGGGAACTGTGAGGGGGGCCGGGGCAGAGTGACCTCCCCAGTGACCTCACACAGCCCACTCTGTGATGTCACACAGCCTCCTGTGATGTCACACAGCCTCCTGTGACATCAGACAGCAACCTGTGATTTCACACAGCCCCTGTGATGTCACACAGAATCCTGTGATGTCATACTGACATCTCTATAACCTCACACAGCACCTGTGATGTTACACAGCCCACTCTGATGCCACAGATCACTTTTGCAATGTCACACAGCCACCAGTGATGTCATAGCCCACTTTAGGATGTCACATAGCATCCCTGTGATGTTGCAGAGCCAACTCTTGGAAGTCACCCTGGAATGTCATGCAGCTGCACTGTGATGTCTCAGAAGACACTGTGATGTCACAAAGTCACCATATCATGTCACTGTGTGTTCTGTGATGGCAGAGCCAGCTCTATGATGTTGCACAGCCAGCCAGTGATGTCACAACCCACTCTCTGATGTCACAGAGCCACCTTTTATGATGGCAAGATCTGCTCCATGGCCTCACACCTACTCTATGATGTCACAGATCGCTGTGTGATGTCACAACACCCTCGGTGATGTCACAACCCCCTCAGTGATGTCACAAAGCCCTCTCTGTGATGTCATACTGCCACTCTGTAATGTCACAGCACACACTTTGACCCCACAGCCAGCTCTATGATTTCATACAGCCATGCCATGATGTCACAGACTGCTCTGTGATGTCACAGAATCCCCTCTATGATGACATAGCTGCTCAGTGACCTCACAAAACAAACTCTGTGATGTCATAGCCCAATCTGTGACCTCACACAGCCCACTCTGTGCTGTCACACAGCCCCTGGCTGACATCACAGCTGCTCTGTGCCTCCATGACACAGGCACAGAGGAGCTGCTGTGACACAGCCCCCTCTGGGACATGCCACAGCCCCTGCCAGTGCTGAGCCCCTGGGAGCTCTGTCTGTGCCCTGCTGGTGTCCCTGAGGGGCCCTGGCAGTGCCCCAGCCCTGCTGGGCTGTGCACAGGAGCTGCTCCTGGCCAGAGCTGTCTCTCTGCAGCTCTGCTGCTCTTGCCAGGAGCTGCCTCTGAGCCAGGAGCCCGGCCCAGCTCAGCAGCACAGACACAGCACAAGGACTTTAATGACCCTCTGGGGCTTTGGTGCTCTTTGTGTCTGCCATGCCCAAAGTGCTGCCCAAGTTGGCTCTGTCAGGGCTGTCTTGCAGCTGCTGCCCATCCCTGTGCCCTGTGCAGCCCAGGCTCTCCTACGGTGTCCCTGCCCTGTGCCTCTGTCCCTGCAGGCTGTCGGCATCCCCCGGCTGCCCCACCTGGCTGGGCCCTTCCTTTGCTGACAGCTCTGCCTCCTGCCTGCCTCTGCCTGCCCACACAAAGCCTTGGGCTGATACCAAAAGGGTTCATTCAATTTTTACTGTGCCTGTGAACTTTCAGCACAGGAACAAGCCATGCAGGGTCTGCTTTCCCAGCAAGCATGGCTGGAAGACAGGAAGATATCCGGCTCAAGAATGTAATGGCAGAAAAAAGAAGGACTGAAACTGGGAACTTGGGGTGGATTTTATGGTAATGGGTAAATTGTAATACACATTTAGTGACGCTGGTAGAATAACACATCCACATAGGGTTAGGAGTTATCCCAAACTAGATCTCAGGCCTGAATAAATGATACCTCTTAAACAGCAATTTAGTGTTAATGAGTCCTATTCTGATATTTTGGCTTTGATAATGGTGAGGCCTCACAGAACCAAGGATTCAGCTGTGACACTGAGCAAACCCATGGAATAAAGGGTCCATTGTGACACCATGGAACCCCATGGAACCAAAATCCATTTTGGCACATTGGGGCCACATTGAAAAAATGGCCCATTGTGAAACTGCACATTCAAGGAGACCATTGTGACACTGAAAAACCTCTGGGAACCATGGGGCCATTCCAACACAGCAAGGCCTGGTGGAACCATGGGTCCATATCCACTGCAGAACCTCACGGAACACGGAAGGTGACCGTGTTCTGCTATGGAACCTCATGGAACAAATGGGTCCATTGTGACACTGCAGAACCTAGGAGACTGCTGTTGGCTGTGTGAACGCTCATGGAACCAGAAATCCATTGTGACACAGCAAGGCCTGACGGAACCAAGGGTCCGTTGTTAAACTCTGTGGCCTCATGGAATCATGAGCCATTGTGACACAGCGTGGCCACATGGAGTCAAGGGGCCACTGTGACACTGCAGATCCAAGGAGGCCATTGGCACTGAGAAACCTCATGGAACCGAGAGTCCATTGTTACACTGTGGGGCCGGTGGAACCAAGGGGAGCACAGTGACTTTGTGGGGCCTCATGGAACAATGGAGACTGTTCTGATACTTTGGGACCCACTGGAACCAAAGGACCATTATAGAATGGCACGGCCTCAAGGAATCAAGGGGACTACAGTAAACCTTGGGGGTCTCCATGGGATGAAGGGTACAAGGAACCAAAATACCATTGTGACACTCTGGGGCATCATGGAACCAAAGGTCCATTGTGACAGAGCAGGGCCTTGTGGAGCCAAGGGGACCACAGTGATACTGTGGGGCTCAGTGAAACCAATGGTCTGTTGTGACACTGCGAGGCCTTATGGAATCACGGAGACCACTGTGACACCAAAGGCCTCATTGAAACAAGGGGCCATTGTGACACTACAAGGCCTCTTGGAAGCAAGGAATCATTGTGGTACCATGGAGCGTTGGCAGGCCAAGGGGCAGTTGTCACACTGTGTGGCACCAAGGAGTCCATTGTGACACTACAGGGCCCCATAGAACTAAGGATTCGTGGAACAGTGCTGGAACACCTGGAACCAAAGTTCCATTATGACACTGCAGGGCCTCATGACATCCTGGAGGCCATGATGACACTTTGAGGCCTCGTTGAATCAAGGGGCTCTGCAGGGCCTCATGGAACCAAGGAGACTGTTGTTGGCAGTACAAAAGCTCATGGAACCAAAAGTCCATTGTGACACTGTGGGGCCTCATAGAACCAAGAAGACTGATATGACACTTAGGGACCCACTGGAACCAAGGGGCCATTGTGTCATCTCAGGGTCTCGTAGAACCAAGGCAACCACTGTGACACTGCAAGGTGTCATGGAAGCAAGGGGCCAGTGTAACACATCCAGGCTTGGTGGAACCAAGGGGCCATTGTGATCCTGGGGAACCCAATAGAACCAAGGGGCCAGTTTGAGACTCTGCCATGTGATGGAACCAAGGGGCCGTTGTGGCATTGCACAGTCCCATGGAAACAAGGAAACCACTGTGACACTGCAAGGCCTCATGGAAGCAAGGGGCCATTGTGCCACTGTGGAGCCAAGGAGACCATTGTTATATCACTGGGCCTCGTGGAAACAAACATCTGTTGTGATCCTACAGGGCCTCATGGACCCAAGGGCTCATTGTCATGCTGGAGGGCCCCAAGGATCCAAGAACATGGAACAGGTCTGGCTGGCTGGGCCTCCTGGGGCCTGCCTGACTGGTCTAGCTGACCTTGGCACGTTGAAGGTCACTTCTCATCTGCCCCTGAAACCCTGGAGTTCCATGCTTCCCTTCCTGTCAGAAAGAACTGTCCTTCTCCTCCAGGGGTTCATGGCTGAAATTGGGATTCCTCCTCCAAATTTGATTATATCCAAGGATTATTGCCATATGAAACCTGCCAGGACAGACAGCTCTGGCTGGCCTTGGCCTCTTGGGGGCCACCTCTCATCTGCCTTCAAAACACTGTGGGCCTGTGCTTTTCCTCCCATGGAAAAAAACATCTTTCAAGTCCAGGCATCCATGGCCAAAATTGGTAATCCACCTCCAAAATTCCTTAAATCCAAGGATAGCTTCCAGAGAAAAGCTGCCAGGATTGTTTAGGTTCCCTTGGTTTCCTGAGGGCCAGCTCTCATCTACCTTTGAAACTCTGGGGTTCCACACTTTTCTTCCTATGGAAAGGAACTGTCCTTCTCATCCAGATCCCTGTAGACAAAAGTGGGGTTTGGCCTCCCAAATTCTGTCTCTCCAAGGATTCTTCCCTGACAACAAGTCTGGCTGGCCTTGGCCTCCTTGGGGCCGCCTCTAATCAGCCCTTAAAACACTGGGGCTCTGCACTTTCCTTCCTATGGAGAACTGTCATTCCAGTCCAGGAACCCATGGCTGAAATGGAATTCCACCTCCCAACTTCCCCATATATCCAAAGGCTGCTTTCAGTCAAAAGCTGCAAGGCCAGACAGGTCTGGCTTGCCTTGGCCTCTGGTGACTGCTTCTCATCTACCATCAAACCCTGGGGTTCTGAGGTTTCTTTCCTATAGAAAAGAACTGTGCCTCATGTCCAGGCACTCTTGGCCTCAAGCACTGGACCACTCTATAGGGACACAGGAGCTCTGTGCTCAGTGGGGTGGAAACTGAGGACAGCAGAGGAGAGCTTTGGGAGGGATTGAAGGGTGGTTTCAGAGGTGGAGGATCCTTTTGACATAGTAGAGAACAGCAGGAGAAAGGAAGAATTAATTCCAAAGGGCTCAGGCCTTGGCCCTTTGCAATCCTGAATCACATCCAGGTTTGCTCAGCACCAGAGACACCTTTGCCTTGCTTGTCCCCACCTGTCATCACTGCCACCAGTGTTCTGCTCTGCTTGGAACCTGGGGACGCTTTCTCAGTCCTTTCCCTCACATGGATCTCTCTAAAGTATGAGGGGAAATTTCATTGTTTCACCCTCTTTTTGAGTCCCTCAGAAGTTCTTTGAGCACACTCTGAGGGACTGAGTCTGATGCAAAGAGCACCAAAGCCCCAGAGGGTCATTAAAGTCCTTGTGCTGTGTCTGTGCTGCTGAGCTGGGCCGGGCTCCTGGCCCAGAGGCAGCTCCTGGCAAGGGCAGCAGAGCTGCAGAGAGACAGCTCTGGCCAGGAGCAGCTCCTGTGCACAGCCCAGCAGGGCTGGGGCACTGCCAGGGCCCCTCAGGGACACCAGCAGGGCACAGACAGAGCTCCCAGGGGCTCAGCACTGGCAGGGGCTGTGGCATGTCCCAGAGGGGGCTGTGTCACAGCAGCTCCTCTGTGCCTGTGTCATGGAGGCACAGAGCAGCTGTGATGTCAGCCAGGGGCTGTGTGACAGCAGAGAGTGGGCTGTGTGAGGTCACAGATTGGGCTATGACATCACAGAGTTTGTTTTGTGAGGTCACTGAGCAGCTACAGCATCATAGAGGGGACTGTGTGACATCACAGAGCAGTCTGTGACATCATGGCATGGCTGTGTGACATCATAGAGCTGGCTGTGAGGTCAAAGTGTGTGCTGTGACTTTACAGAGTGGCAGTATGACATCACAGAGAGGGCTTTGTGACATCACTGAGGGGGTTGTGACATCACACAGCTCTATGTGACATCACAGAGTAGGGTGTGAGGCCATAGAGCCGATCCTGCTATCATAGAGGATGGAACTTTGACATCAGGGAGTGAGTTGTGACATCACTGGCTGGCTGTAAATTCATAGAGCAGTCTGTGACATCACAGAACAGACAGTGACATCACATGATGACTTTTAATATCAAAGTGTCTTCTGTGACATCACAGAGCAGATGTATCACATCACAGGGTGACATCAAAGGGGGGGGCTGTGTGACATGCTAGGGGACTGTGTGAGATCACTGGATGTCGTATGACATCACAGGGGTTGTGACATCATAGGAAGATTGTGTGTTGTCACGGGGGGTGTTTTAAATCACAGGGGGGCAGTGTGACATCACAGGGGGCTCTGTGACTTCACAGCAGCTGTGTGACATCACAGGGGCTGTGTGACATCACGGGGGCTGTGTGAGGTCACTGGGGAGGTCACTCTGCCCCGGCCCCCCTCACAGTTCCCCCCAGAGCAGTCCAACCCTGCTCGTGCACAGCGGGGTCCCCTGTCCCCCCGGGTCCCCCCGCCCCCGGCCCCGCAGCCTCCCCCAGAGGATGTTCCACGAGATCGACCCCAGAGCCTGACACGGGGACGGGGGGCCGGGGCCCTGGGGGTGGCACAGGGGGACAGGGACCCCCCGGCAGCGTCCCCGTGTCCCCCAGGGCCAGAGCCTGGGCCAGGGCTCCTTCACCCTGGTACCAATGAGGCCTTGAGAGTGCTGAAAAAATCCCCAGCAAGGGATCAGCAAAAACCAGATTGAATATTAAGGGACAGCAGCACAAAGTTCCTTGGCAGGAGTCACTCTGCTCCTGACTGGACACTTCAGGCACACCAAGGAAACAAAGCAACAACAAAACCAAATAAAGTCTGGACAATCAAACCAGAAATGAGACGAGAACTGTCCCTGTGTGTGTGTGTGTGACACAAGGACAGTGAGGGCAAGGATAAAAGGAATATGGCCCAAAAGCTGAACAGAGCTCAAACTTAACAGGACTTTACTTACACTTTAACCTTAACTGATACCTTCAACTTCACAATTTAGCAAAAGAACAGCACTTAACTTTAACACCAGCCGGGGGTTTTTTTACAGATGCGAACGAGATGGGGCTGCTATGGAAAGTGTCTCGAGCTGTTTCTTTTTTCAGCATCAGTCTCATTACATGATTTTGATAATGGGAAGATGCTAGCAGCTCACAATCCAGGCAGCAGGCCAGAAAACTTAATGTTACAACATACTTTATAAGCTTCTTGACCAATCACACAAAGCAAAAGCATATTGAGAGTAGTTCTATCCAACCACCATAAGCACACGTACCTTTGGGTAAAACAATGCTTGCTTATTTAGAATACAATACCCGTTTGTAAGAGACAACGCACAGAGCTCCATTATCAAGCTTTAACCTTCCTAGTATCTTGCTAGATAAACTTTCTGCAACTTAGAGAGCTTTTCAGACAAGCATTAATACATAGGCTATTGTTCTATTTGCCCTTGCCTTTTCTACAGTTTAAATAATTTTTCTGCTGACCTATCTCATGACTGTTGCTTTAGCACTGTTCACAATTCTGCTGTATCTGAGGCCTGCCTTTTGCAGCTTTCCTAGAACCCTCTAATTGCATGGATTCCCACAAAGAGTATTTAACCTAACTTACAACCTATGACTCAATGATTTAATGGTAGAATAACATTAAACAATATTCAACTTAGCTTATATTAAACTTTACTTAGCAAAAAAAAGCTCTTAACACCAAATAACTTATTCCTTATGATATAACCTTACTTACAGGCCTGACTGACTCAGCTATGCAAGGCTCTCAAACCCCTCAGAGAGCAGCATTTCTGCCACATTTCCCCAGCACAGGCACTCCTGTGTGCACACAGACACAAAGAGTCACCTCCAAATTCCCTATATCCAAAGACTGCTCCCAGACAAAATCTGCCATTCCTGACAAGTCTGGCAAGCCTTGGACTAGAGAGGCTCTCACTTGCCTTCCAAACACTGGGGCTCTGTGCTTTCCATCCTATGGAAAGGAGCTGTCCTTCTCATCCAGGCACCCATGGCCAAATTTGGGATTTCACCTGCAACATTGCCTTACTGTGAGAGACCGGAGGAGAATGGTGGCTCAAAACATTTTGTGTGTGGGGGAGAGCAGGGGGCAGGTCCAGCCTTGTCCTGCCCTGGAACCCCAATCCCCCCAGAGCCTCTATCCCAGCCCAGCAGTGGCTGCCAGTCCCTGGCACAGCACAGGCAATGCTCCACAGCCACCTCTGCAGCCCCAGCCCAGCTCCTGAGGGACCAAATGAGCCCAAGCCCCACCTGGGGGAAGGGCCCAGGGAGACCAAGGGGTATTGAAGGCTGACCACAAGGCAAGCACACATCTTGACCCTACCTCCTCTTGGAATTTCCATCTGAACAGTGCATCTCTATATCACATTTTTCTCTCATCCTGTGTCTTCTTCTATTTTTGTCCCCTTGCAAATTTTGACTAAATTAAAATTGAACAAACTACGAGTTTATGAAGTTGAATGGGCCAAGTTAATGCTTTGAGAAGTGTTTTGTGTTGATTGAATGTCATATTAAACCTTTTGCCAAAGTTTCTCTGATTTTCTAAATTTGCCAGTAAAGTCTGTTTTGTTGCTTTGAGCTCCTGACAATCCCTTGTTGGTATTTCTCCAACTCAGAAGACACAAACAAATGTAATTCCTTTTAAATGTCTCCTTGAGAGAGTTGTTTGGGGAATGGGAGTCAGGGCTTGTCTGTGCTGCTTGGCCCAGCCCAGGCAGGGCTTTCCCAGCCACATTCCACACTCCATTGCCCAGCTGGAGCCGCTGGTGCCTCTGAGTTGTGCTGCCCCAGCCCCAGGGACACTCTCCTTGTCTGCCCATTCCCCCACGGTCTCTGGGCAGGGATGGCCTCACTGGGGGCTGCTGACATCCTCAGCAACTTGGAGGCTGCTGCTGAATTTCACTGCTCCAGAGGCTTGTTCAGCCTTCAGCTCCTCAGTTCAGGAATTCAGTGTCCCAGGGCTCATTAACATTCAGAACACCTTAACAAACCAAGCCTCTGGGAATCATTTGATTTTAATTTTCAAATCCTTTGTGGTTAAGTAGATCTCAGTACTGTATTCAAACTGTATACATGATATTTAAAAAGGCAGCGAGAAAAGATTTTTTAGGTCCTGTTTAGTTTTGTTTTCCTGTGAATTCATTGATATGTGCAATCTCCAACTGACACTGAATCAAAGTACCTCCTCATGCAGTTTGAATAGATATGAAAATCAAGACCCTCCATGGCTGACAATCAATCAGACTCTGTCCCTACCCCCAGCCCACCATTTCCCCCATCCAAGCCCTGGCACTCAGAGCAGCCTTGTGCAAATCTGAGCTCCCTCCAGCCCAGGCTGCACCTGCAGCTTTCAGCTCCTTGGCTCCAACTCCCACCTGCTTTCCTTGGAGAAGGAGCTGCCCGAGACACAGAGGGATGTTCATTTCTTGTCAGCCAGCAAAGCCAAGGGAAGGCACAGCTCCATCAAATGCAAAAGTCATTCTTCTCTGTCGGGTTCGGCTGTCTGTCTCTGCCCCGACACGGGTAGAGTGGTTCTTTGGTGGGCGCGATGCAAAGGACGAGTCTGGACTCTTCAGCTTTCGGTCTTCAGGTTGTTTATTATTTCTTATCTACAAAAATTTTCTGTCTGCCCAACAGAGGTCTGATCTGCAAGCAGTCACAGGCACTCTCTGACCACCCACGGGGCGGTCATGTCTTTTTATACTAAAACCTACGTATACAATATTTACCTTTATTTCCCAATGCTTTTCACCCATGTTGGCAAGTGCACTTTCACCATAAACCAATCTCTAAGTGCCAACATCATCACAGGAGATGGAGGACAAGAAGAAGAAAGAAGAAGGACAAGACACGCCCCGATCTCTCCATCTTGTCTCCATAACCCCCCTGTACCAAAAACCTTAAAGTCTATATCTCACCTTCTAAATGTGTCTCTTTTACACCTTTTACTCTAAAGTGATTCTCTTGTCCTCAGACTCTTGTTACTTCTGTGGATGGATCAAAATCAAGCCACCAAACACTCTTGGCAACATTCCAGGGTTTTCGAGACCCCCAAGGGTTCTCCTGGCATCTCTGGACATCGGGAACGATGTGCTGAGATCCCACATTCTCTGTGGCTCTGCCCCTGATCCCCACAGCCTGTCCTGTTTCCTTCATCCCTGCATTGCCAGGGACTGTCTGGGACAAGGGAGCTCTGCTCTGGGGATGGAGGGAGGTCCAAGTGCAGCCACTGCAGTGGGAAGCACAACTCATCAGGTTTGTGTCCTTTGGGGACCAGGAACTGGTGAGACTCAGAGGCACAGAAAGTTTCTCTTCATGGCCAACAGACCATGGTTGAACAGGACACAATTTAATAACAATCTCACTCTTCCCTGAGCTAAGTGCAATGTCCCAGCAGCATCTGAGGAGTCCACCATCCACAAGGGATTTCCATACTAAAATTAATTTCAGATAAACATGGTTCTGTGATAGATATAAACACAATTAAGTTCTTGTATCAGGATGCTCATCCTGGAGTGGGGGCAAAACAGCTCCAACAATTCCTGATTTGCAAAGCTGTCAGTGGTGGATGGAGAAGGGAGGTCAGGCTGCTCGTGGTGTTGAGGAAATGCTGAAAGCAGCCTGACTCATTTCATCTCCTCCTGTCCTGGCTGATCTCCCCTCTTTCCCCTTCCACCCATTGGCTTTTGTCTCCCACCAGGCCCCCGGTGAAGAGCCTGGCTCTGTGTTCTCCATCCCCTCCTCGCTGGCACTGCCAGGCTGGGATGAGGAGCCCCTCAGCCTTCCCTGCTCTGGGCTGGACAAGCCCAGCTCCCTCAGCCTCTGCTCACAGCCCAGGGGCTCCAGCCCCACCTTGGAGGCCCTTCCCAGACCCTGCTCCAGCTGCCAGACATCTTTCCTGCCCTGGGCAACCCAACCCAGGCCACAGTGACCTGGATAATCCCCGTCCTTGATGTCCTGGTCACACAGCCCTGGCCCCTTGTCCCCATGTCAGGCTCTGGGTGGATCCTGTGGAACATCCTTTGGTGGAGGCTGTGGCTCCAGGTGGGCCGGGGGGATCCCGGGGGACAGGGACCCCGCTGGGCATGGACAGCATTGGACTTGTTGGGAGAAACTGTGAGGGGGAGCTGGGGCCGAGTGACCAACCCAGTGACCTGACACAGCCCTGCTGGGATGGCACACAGCCCCTCTGGGATGTCACAGCCTGCTCTGGGATGTCACAGCCTGCTCTGTGAGCTCACAGCCCCTTCTCTAATGTCACACAGCTGGCCTCTGATGTCACAGCCAACTCTGTGATGTCATAGTCTGCTCTGTGATGTCACAGCCCATTCTCTAATGTCACACAGCTGGTCTCTGATGTCACAGCCAAATCTCTGATGTCATCATCTGCTCTTTGATGTCAGAATTCTGCCATGTGGTGTCACAGATATGGCCTATGATGTCATAGCATCTCCATGACCTCACATAACCCACTCTGTGATGTCATAGCCGACTCTGTGACCTCATGTTACCAGATGATAAATTGTCTACACCAGGTGAGCTGACACCTGGAGCTTGTTCTCCACATCCCCAGGCCTATGGAAACCACACAAGGCCCATTGTGTGAGAAGGGGAACTGGAAGTTCAGCAGCCTCAGCAGTGTCCTGCCAGCTCAGCCAGGCCCACTGGAACATTGGGGTCCACGACCACCAGGGACCACCAGAGAGACCCCCAGGACAGAAGAACACATGGGTAAAGGGGAGGGGAAATATGGCAATGATTTTGGGGAAATGATTATCATATGTGTGTTTAGTCCAGGACAATCAATGAATATGTGAGCAAAATCCAGAAAATAAACAGAAACTTTCCTCTACTCAGCATTCACAGTTTTGGGAGGAGCTATCCCCTGTGCATCCAGCTGAATAAAGAATGCTGCTTCTTAATGCTACACTGGGGTTAAGGATTTTTCTGTTTTACCAAATTTTTGGTGACACTGCCAAGGAAAACTCTGTCTGCTGCTGTTCACACGGAGGCTGCCTGGGGCCCAGTGACCATGAAATAATCAAGTGTCGCAGACATCTTTCATGAAAAATCCTTTCTTAGGATTTTTCTTTGTGAGAAGCTGCAGTTTCAGCAACTAAAAGTAAACAATGGTTATCTGCTACTGTAGAATGCAACAGGTAGACCCGTGATTGGTCTCTTGTAGATATTTAGATTTACTGACCACTCATGGCAGAGCTGGCTCTTGCTCTCTGTCTGAGACACAGATTTTTGTTATTCATTCTTTTCTATTCTTAGCTTAGCTAGCTTCTAAAGAAACCTTTTCCTTTCTATTGCTTTTTAGTATAGTCTTAATGTAACATATAAAATAATAAATCAAACCTTCTGATCATAAAGTCAACATTCTTGTCTCTTCTTCATCCTGAAAACCTTTGTGACCACGGTCACAATCAAGTTTTCAATGTTTTATGAAAGAAGGAGGGGCAGTGACAGAACTCCTACACTGGCATTAGGATGGGCAGACTTTGGCCCTCCCCAGACTTTGGGGGAGTACCAAATCAGGTACTGATTTTTTGAAAGGAAAGAGCCCTTTAAAACAAAGGGATCCAGGAAGGATGGACAAATTTCAAGAAAGTAATCTTAAGGGGGAAGGAGCAACCTGTCCCAGTGTGCCAAAACATGATCTAGAGAGGAAAATGACTGGCCTGGCTGCCCATGCAGCTTTTCTGGGAACTCAGGGGAAAAAAGGACCAGCAATGCAGGAAGTGTTTAAGGATGTTGTTAGGTTATGAAGAAAGTGATGTGAAGAAATGAAAGCTCAATTAGAATTTAAACTGGCAGTTTGTAAAAAGAATAAAAAATATTTATATAAAAAAATTATAGCAAAAGGAGGGAGAAGGAGAACATCTACTCCTTATTGGATGCAGTTGAGAATAGAGCAACTGAAGATAAGTAAAAGACAAAGCTACTTTACACTTGTTTGTCTCAATTTTCAATATTAGGACAGGTTTCCCTCAGGACAAGTGTTCTCCTGAGCTGGTAGATGGGCACAGGGGGCAGAACAGCCCCCTGGAATCCAGGAGGAAGCAGCTGCGGACCTGCTGAGCCACTCAGATACTCACAGGTGTGTGGGATCAGATGGGATCCATCCTAGGGGGATGAGGGAGCTGTGGATGAGCTCCCCAAGCTGCTCTCCATCATTTACCATCAGTCCTGGCTCAGCAGGGAGGTCCCAGAGCACTGGAGGTGCCAGGGTGAGCCCATCCCCAGGAAGGGCTGGAAGGAGGAGCTGGGGAACTCCAGGCCTGTCAGCCTGACCTGGGTGCCCGGCAAGGTTATGGAACAGATCACCTTGAGTGCCATCACAGGGCACCCACAGGATGGCCCAGGGATCAGAGCCAGCCAGTGTGGATTTCAATATCTGCACTGATGGTCTGGATGAGGGGATTGATTCCAGCATCAGCAAATTTGCAGATGACACCAAGCTGGGTGTGAGTGTGGATCTGCTGGAGGGAAGGAGGGCTCTGCACAGGGCCCTGGACAGGCTGGATCCAAGGCCCAAATCCAGCAAGGAGAGGTTTAACAAGTCCCAGTGCCAGGTCCTGCTATTTGGCCCCAGTGCTACAGGCTGGGGACAGAGTGGCTGGAGAGCAGCCAGGCAGAAAGGGCCCTGCAGGGACTGATGGACAGCAGGCTGGACATGAGGCAGCAGTGTGCCCAGGTGGGCAAGAAGGCCAATGGCTCCTGGCCTGGATCAGGAATAGTGTGGCCAGCAGGAGCAGGGCAAGGATTCTTGTCCTGTGCTGGACACTGTTTTGGCAGCACCTCGAGTGCTGTGTCCAGTTCTGGGCCCCTCAATTTAGAAAGGACATGGAGGGGCTGGAGTGTGTCCAGAGAAGGGCAACAAGGCTGGGGAGGGGTCTGGAGCACAAGTCCTGTGAGGAGTGGCTGAGGCAGCTGGGATTGTTTATCCTGGAGAAGAGGAGACTCAGGGCAGACAAGGCAGTGTCAGGGCACAGGTTGGACTTGATGATCTCCAAGGTCTGTTCCAACCCTGCTGATTCTGGGATTCTCTGAAACCACCCTTAGAGCAGTTGCAGGATGAGCCCTGGGCCTCCTCTTCAGCAGCTCCAGCAGCTCAGGTCCCTCAGCTTCTCCTGCCAGCCCCAAAGCCCATCCTGTCAGTCCTGCAGAGCCTCTGCAGCTCCTCCTCATTGCCCAGAACAGGGAGCCCCAGAGGCAGACACAGCAGCCCAGATGTGCCTCCCTGGCCTGGGGTGCCTCTGGCAAGGGAGCAGCAGCAGGCACTGCAGGAGCCTGCAGACAATTCCTGCAGCACTTGTAGGATGATCCTGCTGCCCAAGAGATGTTCCCATGGTGCCAAGTCAGGAACTGCAATGGGGAGTGGGGCCAGAGAGGAAAGGGCAACCAGGGATGGGCTGTTTGCAGGGCAGGGAACAGGGCTGGGCAACATGAAGAAATCTGGATTAGGAAAGAGTAAAGAAGGCAAAGAAGCAAAGGAAATGCTGAGGGCAGTTTGGGGGTGGCTGCCAGGCAGCCCTGGCTCTGAGCAACAGCGTCTGCAGTGGCACAGGAAACTCCCAGCTGATGGGAACAAACTTTCTGGCTGACTGCAGAGGCCAGGACAAAGCTGAGTGGTTTCCCTGGTGTCCCGCAGGCCTTGCTGGCCCCAGGGGCTGATGGCATTTGTGCTCCCTCAGGTTCATGTCCCCACAGCAACAGCATGGGGGTGCTGGCCCTGCAGTGTGCAATGCAAACAGGGGCTGCTGAGGCAGTGCTGCCGTGTCTGTGCCTGCAAGGATGGGGCACCTGTGTGAGCTGGGGGAGAGGCCAGGGCTGCAGAGGGGGGATGTTGTTGGCAGCTGCATGAGGACGCTCTGGGACGCTGCCCTGGGCTGTGCAGCGCCCTGGGCATGGATCAGCCCCTGCTCTGCTGCTCCTTCCCGTCTGCCCCAGGGCCCTTGCAGAGCCCCAGCCATGCTGTTTGCCCCCAGCCTGCTCACGGCCAGCCTGGGGCTACTCACGGGGGTTTCTGTGCTGAGCATTGGCCTGGCCATGTTCTTTATTACAAGTGATTTGCAGAAATTGGCCAGCAGTTTAATGTTTCTGAAAGCATCCAGTCATCAGTCTCCACACTGCAGCCTTGAGCTCCTGGTTCCTCAGGCTGTAGATGAGGGGGTTCAGGGCTGGAGGCACCACCGAGTACAGAACTGACAGGGACAGATTCAGGGATGGGGAGGAAATGGAGGGGGGCTTCAGGTAGGCAAACGCTGCAGTGCTGAGGAACAGGGAGAGCACGGCCAGGTGAGGGAGGCAGGTGGAAAAGGCTTTGTGCCGTCCCTGCTCAGAGGGGATCCTCAGCACAGCCCTGAAGATCTGCACATAGGAGAAAACAATGAACACAAAACAAACAAAATTTAAACACACACTAGCAGCAATGAGCCCAAATTCCCTGAGGTAGGATTTGGAGCAAGAGAGCTTGAGGATCTGTGGAATTTCACAGAAGAACTGGCCCAGGGCATTGCCATGGCACAGGGGCAGGGAAAATGTATTGACCGTGTGCAGAAGTGAAAAGAGAAAGGCACTGGCCCAGGCAGCTGCTGCCATGTGGGCACAAGCTCTGCTGCCCAGGAGGGTCCCGTAGTGCAGGGGTTTGCAGATGGACACGTAGCGGTCGTAGCACATGATGGTCAGCAGATAAAACTCTGTTGCTGCACAGAAAACAAAAAAAAACACTTGGGAAGCACATCCAGTGTAGGAGATGTTGCTGGTGTCCCAGAGGGAATTGTGCATGGCTTTGGGGACAGTGGTGCAGATGGAGCCCAGGTCAGCGAGGGCCAGGTTGAGCAGGAAGAAGAACATGGGCGTGTGCAGGTGGTGGCCGCAGGCTACGGCGCTGATGATGAGGCCGTTGCCCAGGAGGGCAGCCAGGGAGATGCCCAGCAAGAGGCAGAAGTGCAGGAGCTGCAGCTGCCGCGTGTCTGCCAATGCCAGCAGCAGGAAGTGCCTGATGGAGCTGCTGTTGGACATTTCTTCGGTCTTGGCAAGGGGACCTGTAGAAAAAGTAATCATGGAATATATGGGTTAGGAGAGGACTTGAAACATCCCAGCACAGCCTGGGGGCACTTTCCCCCCACTGCCTGCCCAGGGCTCTGCTGCCTGGAGCTGTCCCTGCCAGCAGCTGCTTCCCTGTGCCCAGGGCTGGGCCCTGCCAGTGCTGCCAGAGCCCAGCCCAGCCCTGGGGGCTCAGCTCTGCCCTGCAGAGCCCTCCCAGCTCAGCCACTGCCCAGGGGCAGCTCTGGCTCTGCAGGCTCTGAGGGCAACGTCACAGCAACCCTGAGGAGGCTGGAAAAGTGACACTGATGCTGAATATGAGCGGCCCTGTTCTGATTTCTTTCACTGCCTTGTTTAATCAGATCAAAGAGAAACTTTTTTTTTTTACTTTTCACAGGCTGAACTGAGAGATGAAGATCTATGTGCAATTTCCAACCCAGAGCAGTTGATTAAAAAAGTAGGATATCCACTTTTATACAGCCCATGCCTTGCTGTGCTCCCTGTATCATCTAAATTCTGCAGTTCAATGCCATGCTGGGAGCAGTCCTGAACAATGCAGCATCCTCCCCACACAAGGAGAACACTCCCAAGCCTCACCAGCTGTCTCCTCCCAGCCAGATCTTGCCCCCCAGTGCTGGGAGCAGCTGCCAGGGCTGGCTGAGAGCTGTCCCTGGCAGGCAGCAGAGTCCCTGCCCCAGCACAGCGCCCTGGGCTGCAGGACCCTGCTCTGCAGGACAGCCCTGGGCACCCCTGGCTGCTCTGCACAAGAGACAAGCAGAGAATGTACTCACAGGCTCTGCAGGCATTGGCATGTTCCAGCTGCAGGAGATGGCTCCAGGAGCTGCAGCTGCATTGTCCTGCAGCCAGAGGTTCCTGTGCCAAGGGCTGGCAGTGATTGTGCCCCAGGCACTTCTCAGCCCCTTCCCAGCCCTGACTGATTGAAGCTCTCTGTGCCTCTGTGCTGTGCCCGGGCTGGCTGCAGGCAGTGCCCCAGCCCTGCTGGGCTGGCAGGAGAGCTGCTCATCCAGAGAAATGTGCTTTTGAAGCTCTTCTTGGTGACCAGGAGCTGCCTCTGTGCCAGGAGCCCAGCCCAGCTCAGCAACACAGACACAGCACAAGGACTTTAATCAGCCTCTGGGGCTTTGTGCTCAGGCCCTGAGCATCAGTCCCTGAGAGGGAGCTGAAGAAACCTCTCCAGAACTCCAAGTCAGAATCCAACTCCAAACTTTCTTGGACTTTTAATGGGTCCCAGAGAGGGACACGACTGAGCAAGTGTCCCCAGGCCCCAGGCAGAGCAGAGAACTGCAGGCAGTGCTGACAGGTGGGGACAAAGAGAAGCCAAGTCTTGGTGCCCTGGGGCACAGCAGGGTCTGTGCCAGCAAGGGCTGGGAGGAGACACCTTGTCCTGAGGCCCTGGGGCCTCCTGGCACAGCCCCAGCCAGGCTGGGCACTGTCAGCCCCTTGTGCTGCCCTCAGCATCCCCCCCTAGCCCACATCCCAGTGGCCTCAAGGATCTGCTGCAAGGAGTCCCTGGGGAGCCTTGCTCAGCAATGGCCCTGGGGGCTCCTTCATGCTCCCTGCAGGGACTGCAGCTTTTTCAAAGGACTTTGGCTTTGGCTTTTGCCTTGGACTCTCTGAGAGGTTTGTGCAATCATGGCCTCCAATTATCTGCTGTAATTAGTCCCTGGAGAGGCTTTGTCAGTAACAACACTCAGTGGGGCTCATTAATGCTTCAGGGTACTTCAGATATTTGAAGGTACTTGGTGTTTCCCTTTTGATACAGACTCTGTGAGAGGTTTGTGCAATCATGGCCCCAATTATCTGCTTTAACGAGTCCCTGGAGAGCTTTGTACTGACACTCAGTGGTGCTCAGTAATGCTTTGAGATACTCAAGGTTTTTAAGGTACTTTGGATTTTCCTTTCCACTCTGAATCTCTGAGAGTTTTTTTGTGCCATCCTGGCCTCCAATTGTCTCCACTTTGCTCTGCCAGTGGGCACACCCAAAAAGCATCTTTTAGGTCTATCATGCTAAACCACTGGTGTGCTGGGGGGATATTACTCAGTAGTGTATAGGGGCTAGGCACTACTGGGTAAGGATTCACTGTTCTTTTGTTCACTTCTCTCAAATCTTGGACAAGCCTGTAAGTCCCATCTGACTTCTTTACTGGTAATATGGGTGTATTATGGGGGGACATACATGGTTCTAAGGTCCCATCCTCAAGTAGGTTCTGGATCAGTGGCTGCACTCCTCGTCTCCCTTCACGGGAGAGTGGATATTGCCGTACCCGAACTGAATGGTTCTCATTAACTATTTTTATTACTATAGGTTTCATGTTCAATTTACCTTGGTTTTTTGGTTTTGCCCACACCATCTCATGAATTTTCTCCTCATCTTCTTCCCTTAATTGGAGAAACTTAACTATCATTTTCCCTTACTCTAGAAGCACTCCAATGTCAAACTGCACCTGTAAATCCTGTCCTAATAAATTTCACCCTGCATCTGGAACTAATAGAATGTCCCTCCTTCCTATTTTCTTTGTTCTCTCAAACTTTATTTGCTTTACAACTGAGGCTTTGAACCCTTTCCCTTTAGCACCTACTACTTGCACAGTATCTTGACTCTTTCTGCACCCCTTTGGGATTCTACAAACACAAGTTCTTTCAGTCCCTGTGCCTACTTAGAATTCAAATTCTTCCTCCTGGGGATCTATTTTTAAAGTTATCAAGGGCCCCTGATGGTATTCTGTCCCCAGGAGGTAGAGCCCCTGACACCCCTAGTCTTCCACGTCTCCTTTTTGCTCAGTCTCATAGACCCTCAGATCCTTTTCCTTCTGGCGGCAATTCTTTCTTATATGCCCACTCTCTTTACAGGAAAAGCAAACTGGTCCTGGGTTCCCTTGTTTCCTAAACTCTCCTTTTTGTGTGGAGGCCCAGGGGCCTGCATCCTCCCTCCACCTATCTTCCCGCACTTGGAATCTCCCTCCCTTACCTGAGTTGTTCTTTGCATGCTGGTTTCCTTCCCTAATGGCAGCTACCATTTGATTTTGCCTTGGCCTTCACTTCATCCCTTTTTCCATACACCTTCTGTGCTTCCCTTAAAAGGTTTTCTAACCTCCTTTCTTGCCAACCATCTAACTTTTCTAACTTTCTCTGTATATCTGGCCAGATGTGAGTGACAAAATTTATCTTTAGTAAGATCTGTCCAGCCACCGTGTCATGGTCAACCCCTGAATACTGCCTTATATATTTCCTCAACCTTTCTAAACACTCTGTGGGGGTTTCTTTGCTCTTTTGCTGCTCATTGAAAGCCTCATCGGCATTTTGGTGAAGTGGAGCTGCTTCTTTGATGCCTCTTATAATCAATGTTCTATATTCCTCTATGTCTTGCCTCCCCCCAGTGCTGCTGTGGCCCTGGTGGAGCGCACTATGGGCATTTTCAGATCCCCAGGAGGTCCTTGCACATGCTCCCTTTCCCATATTTGTATCCCAGCCGCTCGGATCATGTGTCTTTCTTCTGGTGTGAACAACATAATCATTAATGATTGCATTTCCTCCCATGTATACATATTGGGCCCCAGAAACTGGTCTAACTGCTCTGTGGCTGTCGTGTGTTTTAAAATGTTTATATGAGTTCAGTTGTAAAGTTGTTTATCCCTTCTATAAGTTAGAAATATGGTTTGGCCCTCGGTTCCCCCCATGTACTTCCCTCATAATGGGTTCTCCCTAAGTTGGTCACCCCTTGTTTTCTTCCAATGGCTTTGTCCCTCAAGGTGACTGATCCCTTGATCCTTCCCTTTATTCCCTTATAAGTTTATTTCCTCCCTCCTGGTGCTGCCCACTTCCCCTGCCTATCATTGTAACCACCACTCTTTATTTTGAGAACCTTCCGTGTCAATCATCCCTTACTCAATGTATGATTTGCCTCCAGAGGCTCTTCCCTCCCTTATGTAATCCTTATTGGTCCCGCTGTGTCCCACGCTCCTCCCCTGGTCTTCGTTTATTGGTCACCTTGTGTCTCCTCCTGTCACACCCATTCCCTTTATCAGTGCCTCCCTAAGCCGTCCTCCTCTGACACCCATCACTGATCAGGCCTGGGAAATAAAGGCCCTTGGCATCCACACGAGTGTGCACTCTCTCCTTCATTTATCTCGGGACTTGGTAGCCACACTCTCGCCTGCACCCCCCATGCCGCAGACAGCACCACTACCCGAGGGTTTTCGAGGAGAACCCAGGAGTGGCAGATCTTGTGCTCTCCTCCGGCCACACATCGGGAACAGCTGGCCAGCATTTGTCCAGCTCCCGTGGCCGCAGAGCAGGCTACAGGGAAAAAGCTTTTCCTGAGATCCAACCTGAGCCTGCCCCGACTCAGCTGCAGCCGCTCCCTCCACTCCTGTCCCTGGGCACCAGAGGGAAGAGGTTCCCACAGCCCCAGCCAGGGACCCGCTCCCAAGGCTGCTGCCATGGCCACCAGGGCTGGCACCAGCTGGGATGCTCGGTTTCCACGGGCCGGGCTTCAGGAATGGGATTCCCCAATTTCCTGCTCCCGCTAAAACCGCGCTGCCCTCGCTGCCCTCCCACCTCCCATGGAAAGCACGAAAGACAAAGATCCCGGGCTGGGAGAAGAACAATTTACTGGGAACAGCAACGAGATAGGAACAAACAGGAACACAAACGATATTGATAACAGAAGGGAAAAATAAAACTGTTTACAGGGAAAACTAAAACACAACAGACTCTTCCTGGCCACAATTTCCTCTGTCTGGAAAGGACACACTTCTCAGGCAGAGAGAGAGAGAGTCCCTTTCCTACCCCTGGCAATGACCTGAGGTGGGACTGAATGTAATGACAGGGCCATGGCCACACCCTCATTTTCTTCAATCCCACATCATGTCATTGGAAGAGGCAGGAAAAGGTACAAGTGTCTTCCCAGCATGGATCACAGGGAAAATGGATCTCCAGGGCTTTTCCCAATATAGATCCTCCAATGGGGGATGAAGCTGGAGCAGTACATGAAGCTCCTCCTGCACTTGGGGCATTTGTAGGACTTCCCTTACTGGTGTCTCTGTTGGTGTTTGGTCAGGACAGAGCTCTGGGTGAAGCTCTTCCCACACTGGGACACTCGTAGGGCCTCTCCCCAGTGTGGATGCGCCGGTGCCTGATAAGGGCGAAGTTGCTGTTGAAGCCCTTCCCACAGTCAGGGCAGAGGAAGGGCCTCTGCTCCGTGTAAATGCGCTCATGCAGGCGGAGATTTGAGCTGGTCTGAAACCTCTTCCCACACTGGGGACACTCGTAGGGCCTCTCCCCAGTGTGGATGAGCTGGTGCCTGATGAGGTGGGACTTGCGCTTGAAGCCCTTCCCGCAATCAGGGCAGCGGAAGGGCCTCTCCTCTGAGTGAATCTCCTGGTGCCTGGCGAGATCAGAGCTGGTCTGAAACCTCTTCTGGCACTCAGGACACTTGTAGGGCCTCTCCCCAGTGTGGATGCGTTGGTGGGTACGAGGGCAGAGCTGCAGCTGAAGCCCTTCCCACACTCCCCACACTCGTAGGGCCATTCCCCAGTGTGGATCATCTGGTGGCTGATCAGGGTGCTGCTCTGCCTGAAACTCTTCCCACACTCCAAGCACTTGTGGGGCTTCTCCCCATTGTGAAGCTGCTCATGGACCACCAGCTCTGAGCTCTGGCTGAAGCTCTGTCCACCTTCCTGGCTCAGGGTGGGTCTTTCCTCCTCAGAGCACACTGGGCTGGGTTTGAAACCACTTCTCCTGTGGGATCTCTGGGTCTTGTCCTCCCTGTTTGAATTCTGCAGCGTGGAGCCACTCAAAATGGCCTCTTCCATGAGGTTCTGCTGTGGGGTTTTGTCTTCCCTGGTCTCCATCCTCAGCTCCTTGTTTGGGGGAGGAAGGAAAAGGAGAGGATGGGATTTGCCTCCGTGCCAGAGGGAAGGGGAAGGAGATCCCCCCAGTGCATCCCCAGCAGGACGGGTTTGGCAGCAGGGTTGTCCTGCAGCCAGGGGCTGTGCTGGGCTGGGAGATGGAGCAGGAGAGAGGGGGAAAGGGGCACTGACTTCCTCCTCACCTGCCTGGGGCTCCTGGGCCATCTTCCTTTTTTGTGCAGCCTCCTCCTCCATCCAATCGAGATTTGGGAATGGGAAATTCTGTTTCAGGGACCAAACAAAGGGTGAGCACATTGTCGTCTTTTCTGGTTTGAAGGAAACCTGGGGGAGAGTCTAAACCAGAATTACAATTTAATAAGAAAATGAAGATCAAGGCAATGATGCAGAAACACTGCCTTAAACTGACAGAGTCAGGATATAACCTGACACCCTGTTGCTGCTCAGGGTGGTGGCTGCAGTCCCATTAAATGGTGGCTGCAGTCCTGTTGGAGTGATGAACGTGATTCTGTCCAAGCAGTGATCCTGTAGAAGGGTCTGGTCTTCCTCTGAAGGTCCAGGGGTGGTTCTGGAGCTCTTGTCCTCTGGGAATCCAGTAGGCAAGCTGCTCCTGGTGCTGCAAGGCTCAGTTTATATCCAGGTAGGAATGCTTGGATCCTCCTCCTGGGCGGAGCATCCCACAATGGGATGATGGATTTTGATCAGTCCTGCAGTGACACTCAATGGCCCATTCCCAGAAGATATCTCCCCTGGAGGGCATTATCAGGGCTGAGTCATGGAAGAGATCAAGAACACTGCCCCACCTGTTTAGAGCAGTTGATGAAGATGGGCATTGAAAACATGCATTTGGTTCCATCTTACATTGCAGCCTGGAACAGTGGGGGAATCCCTGCTCAGGGGGTGAGCACCACCCCCCTTACCCAAACTGGCTCAGGTGTAAAACCCCCACCCCAGGAAGGCCACACCCACAGGGGACAATGTCACACTTGCCCTGCCCCAGGGGAGGTCTCTGTCCCTGTCACTCCCTTGCTGTCCCTCCCTTTTCTCTTTCTTTCCAACTCTCTCTCTACCTCACATTTACTGCTTAATTACTGCTTAGATCCGACCTTGGATTTGGTCTCATTAGCACCTTAATTTGGGCAAAGGAATCTCTCTTATGATTTTCTTAACCAGATTGCAACATTATTCTGGCACAGTGAGTTTAGGAACTGTTCTCTGACCCCAAGTGCCTTTGACAACATCATGGTTCCCTCCTCTGAGGAGGTTGTGGTTCCCTCTGGAGGAGCTCTTGTAAACTTGGACGCAGCTTCCTCTGAGCGATTTATGTGAGAACTGATGAGGAAAATGGCTGTTGTGGGTGGCCAGTGTAAAGAAAATATTTTGTTATCCCTCCTTGAAAAGTCTGAAAATATCATTGGAGGAAAGGGGGCAAATGCTACCAGTGAGACTGACAAGGTTCATTCACTCCAAGTTGAGGAACACAAGGCTGCTAAAAGTCCTACAAGAAGCCCAACTCCAGTAGCTAAATTCCCGAACAACTCCCAAATTCCCAAGCTTGCGTTCTTTGCCAAATGTGAGAATCATTTTTCTCTTCATCCCAGTCACTTTTGTGACAGCTACACAGAGCTTTCCCTTCCTTTTAACAATATCCGTATGGGGCCAAATTTTCACTTTTCTTTTATTGGAACCTGCCAGCAGCTGAGCTGGAGCTCTGCAGGAACCAATGAAACTTGGAATTTCCACATCTGTGCTTGGATTGTCAGTTTATTCATGTTTGGGAGTTGTTTGTGCTTTCATCACAAGTTACTTGTGGGAAGAGCAAATATTCTTCAAAGTGATTTATGCAGACTTAAGTTTGATTTCTGCCAAGTTTATTTTGTCCAGTGCCCAGGGGATGCTCGGGGCTCTCTGTCCCCTGGCCCTGGGGGATGCTCGGGGGGTCTCCATCCCTCTGGCCTCAGGCAATGCCTGTGCAGGGCTGGGCACCAGGGGCTCTGTGTCCCTCTCACCGCTGAGGCTGCTCGGGGCTGGGGGGGCTCTGCCACCTTCTCACCCCTGGGGAGGCCGGGGGGGTCTCTGTCCCTCTCAGCCCTGCTGGGACCCCACCCAAACATCATCGGAGTCACAGGGACAGAGACACCCCCAAACCCCCAGAAGGGCTGAACCTGGGATTTGGTTTGGGGCTGAGGATTTAGGAAGGGGCTGGAATTGGGGCTGGGCTTGGAGTTGGGGCTGAGATTTGGATTAGAGCTGGGATTGGGGTTAAGGCTAGACATGGGATTGGCTTTAGGGCTGGGGTTGGGATTGGGTCTGGGGCTAGACGAGTCTGGGGCTTGGATGTGATTTAATACAGAACTGAACATGGAGTGAGATTGAGACCAGGATCAGGGTCAGGTTTGGGACTGAGCTCACCCAGAGCAGGACAGGAGGGGATGTCACTGTGGGAAGGTTTGGGGAAAATCCTGGATTGGGGAAAAACAAGGTGTGAATGCCTTGGGTTGGGGATTCCTCTCACACAAGTCCATCTCTAGAAGTCACCTGATGTCAATAAAAACCTCCAAAAATCAAGAGTGAATCAAAAAAATCTACCAGGAGTGTCCCATGTCCAGTCTCATCCCTCTGGGGTTCTGGTGGTCCCCCGTCTCAGGGCTGCTGGGGATCCCATGGGTCCTGGGGATCCCCCCTCTCCAGGATCCTGCTTAGGGATGCTGGGGGGTTTTGGGCTCCCCTTCTCCAGCCTCACCCCAGACCAGCCACTTGGGGCTCTCCATTCTTCCCAGGACCCTGTCCTGGTTTAGCACAAATTTGGGAGAAAATCTCCAAAAGAGTTTCCTCCAGAAAGCTGATTTAAGGAGCCCCACCCCACACCAGATTGGGAAAAGATTTCCACGGAGGAAAGTGGAAAAATCTGTTGATTTAACAGGCAAAGCATTCACCAGCATAAAAAATGAACAATATTAAACAATAAACCTCTTGCCACTCCAAAAGAGATGACCAACTCAGAGAGTCCCTCTGTGGGCTGTAGCTCGGCTCATTCAGTCTCTTATCAGTCTCTTATCAGTCTCTTATCAGTCTCTTAACAGTCTCTTATCAGTCTCTTAACAGCCTCTCCAGCACTGGAAATGCCACCGGCCAGGCTTGGCCAGGTGGGCCACAGGTGGGAGCTGCCAGTGGTGTTCTGGGTGTTCAGTGCAGAGCTGGTTCAGGTTTAAACCGCTCAAAAGAAAAAGAAAAACCACAGTCCAGGGAACTTCTCTGCCTCAGTGAGCTAAAAACTAACTAAAAGCAAAGGAGAGCTCTGTCCCGCCCTCTGTCCATCCAGGAGCCGGAATGTGGAGGAGTGAGTGCAGTGTCTGAAAACAAACTGCAGCTTCTTCCTCCTCCCCTTGGCTCTCAGAACCAGCCTTAAAGGTGCAGAACTCATTTCTGGGCTAAAGGGACCGATGGGGCACGAGCATCATGAAGTCACCCCAGGACGCGCCCCTGTCAGGGTCAGGGGGTCCCGTCCCCGCCTCATCTCCGGGCTGCCGGGGGTGCCCCAGCTCCGGTATCGCCCCTTCCCCTCTCCCCGCCCCGGGGGTCCCCCGTTCCACAGCCCCGGCTCTCACGGGGATCCCCAAAACCAATGTCCCGCCCCGTCGGTACCGGGCCATCCCCACGTGGACCCCCGGGACCCTCCCGAGGGGCGATCGCGGCTCCTCTGCCCCTGAAAAAGCTCCTCTTAGGGAGCCCGGAGATATCCGGGGCTCGAGTCCGGGATCTGCCGGCTCCGAACACTCTCCAAAAAAATCCTCCCGGACACCCCTGGCTGGTGTTATTTGGGAATTCAGCTACTTGAGCTGGGCTTCTTGTAGGAGTTTCAGCAGCCTTGTGTTCCTCACCATGGGGTGGATGAACCTCATCAGTCACACTGGTATCATTTGCTCCCTTTCCTCCTGTGATTTTAACAAACTTTTCAAGGAAGGAGAACAAAATATTTTCTTTTTCACTGGCCACCCACAACAGCCATTTTCCTCATCATTTCTCCCATAGGTTCCCCAGGAGCAAAGAGGGACAGTGTCCAAGTTTCCTAGAGTTCTTCCAGAAAGAGCCACAACCTCCTCAGAGGAGGGAACCATGCTGTTGTCAAAGGCACGTGGGGGTCAGAGAAGAGTGCCTAAATTCACTGTGCCAAAATAATCTTGCAATCTGGATAAGAAAATTTTCAAAGAGATGCCTCCGTCTCAATTAAGGTGCTAACAAGACCAAATCCAAGGTGGATTTTATTGAACAGTAAATGTGAGGTAGAGAGAGAGATGGAAAGAAAGAAAAAAGGGGGGAGAGCAAGGGAGTGACAGGGAGAGAGACCTCCCCTGGGGCAGGGCAAGTGTGACATTGTCCCCTGTGGGTGTGGCATTCCCAGGGTGGGGGTTTTACACCTGAGCCAGTTTGGGTAAGGGGGGTGGTGTTCACCCCCTGAGCAGGGATTCCCCCACTGTTTCAGGTTGCAATGTAAGATGGAACCAAATGCATGTTTTCAATCCCCATCTTCATCAACTGCTAGAAACAGGTGGGGCAGTGTTCTTGATCTCTTCCATGACTCAGCCCTGATAACGCCCTCCAGGGGAGATATCTTCTGTGAATGGGCCATTGAGTGTCACTGCAGGACTGATCAAATTCCATCATCCCATTGTGGGATGCTCCGCCCAGGAGGAGGATCCAAGCATTCCTACCTGCATATAAGCTGAGGCTTTCAACACCAGGAGCAGCTTGCCTACTGGATTCCCAGGGGACAAGAGCTCCAGAACCACCACTGGACCTCCAGAGGAAGACCAGACCCTTCTACAGGATCACTGTTTGGACAGAATCACGTTCATCACTCCAACAGGACTGCAGCCACCATTTAATGGGACTGCTGCCACCAGCCTGACCAGCAGGGTGTCAGGTTATATCCGGACTCTGTCAGTTTAAGGCAGTGTTTCTGCATCATTGCCTTGATCTTCATTTTCTTATTAAATTGTAATTCTGGTTTAGACTCTCCCCCAGGTTTCCTTCAAACCAGAAAAGACGACAATGTGCTCACCCTTTGTTTGGTCCCTGAAACAGAATTTCCCATTCCCAAATCTCGATTGGATGGAGGAGGAGGCTGCACAAAAAAGGAAGATGGCCCAGGAGCCCCAGGCAGGTGAGGAGGAAGTCAGTGCCCCTTTCCCCCTCTCTCCTGCTCCATCTCCCAGCCCAGCACAGCCCCTGGCTGCAGGACAACCCTGCTGCCAACCCCGTCCTGCTGGGGATGCACTGGGGGGATCTCCTTCCCCTTCCCTCTGGCACGGAGGCAAATCCCATCCTCTCCTTGTCCTTCCTCCCCCAAACAAGGAGCTGAGGATGGAGACCAGGGAGGACAAAACCCCACAGCAGAATGTCATGGAAGAGGCAGTTTTGAGCGGCTCCACGCTGCAGAATTCAAACAGGGAGGACAAGACCCAGATATCCAACAGGAGAAGCGGTTTCAAACCCAGATGGAGACCAGGGAGGACAAAACCCCACAGCAGAATATCATGGAAGAGGCAGTTTTGAGCGGCTCCACGCTGCAGAATTCAAACAGGGAGGACAAGACCCAGAGATCCCACAGGAGAAGCGGTTTCAAACCCAGATGGAGACCAGGGAGGACAAAACCCCACAGCAGAATGTCATGGAAGAGGCAGTTTTGAGCGGCTCCACGCTGCAGAATTCAAACAGGGAGGACAAGACCCAGAGATCCCACAGGAGAAGCGGTTTCAAACCCAGCCCAGGGTGCTCTGAGGAGGAAAGACCCACCCTGAGCCAGGAAGGTGGACAGAGCTTCAGCCAGAGCTCAGAGCTGGTGGTCCATGAGCAGCTTCACAATGGGGAGAAGCCCCACAAGTGCTTGGAGTGTGGGAAGAGCTTCAGGCAGAGCAGCACCCTGATCAGCCACCAGATGATCCACACTGGGGAATGGCCTTATGAGTGTGGGGAGTGTGGGAAGGGCTTCAGCTGCAGCTCTGCCCTCATCATCCACCAACGCATCCACACTGGGGAGAGGCCCTACGAGTGTCCTGAGTGCCAGAAGAGGTTTCAGACCAGCTCTGATCTCGCCAGGCACCAGGAGATTCACTCAGAGGAGAGGCCCTTCCGCTGCCCTGATTGCGGGAAGGGCTTCAAGCGCAAGTCCCACCTCATCAGGCACCAGCTCATCCACACTGGGGAGAGGCCCTACGAGTGTCCCCAGTGTGGGAAGAGGTTTCAGATCAGCTCAAATCTCTGCCTGCATGAGCGCATTTACACTGAGCAGAGGCCCTTCCTCTGCCCTGACTGTGGGAAGGGCTTCAACCGCAACTTCACCCTTATCAGGCACCAGCGCATCCACACTGGGGAGAGGGAGAGGCCCTACGAATGTCCCAGTGTGGGAAGAGCTTCACCCAGAGCTCTGTCCTGACCAAACACCAACAGAGGCACCAGTAAGGAAAGTCCTACAAATGCCCCAAATGCAGGAGGAGCTTTGTGCACTGCTCCAGCTTCATCCCCCATTGGAGGATCTATATTGGGAAAAGCCCTGGAGATCCATTTTCCCTGTGATCCATGCTGGGAAGACACTTGTACCTTTTCCTGCCCCTTCCAATGATATGATGTGGAATTGAAGCACATGAGGGTCTGACCATAGCCCTCTCATTACATTCACTCCCACCTCAGGTCATTGCCAGGGGCAGGAAAGGGACTCTCTCTCCCTGAGGAGAATGGTGTCCTTTCCAGACAGGAGGAGATACGTGGCCAGGCAGACCCAGTCGTTGATCTTGTAGATTTCCCTGTAAATCCTTTTTCTTATCCCTTCTGTTATCAATATTGTTTCTGTTCCATTTTTTCCTTATCTCGTTGCTGTTCCCAAAAATTTTTCTTATCCCATCCTAGGATCTTTGCCTTTTGTGCTTTCCATGGGAGGTGGGAGGGCAGCGAGGGCAGCGCGGTTTTAGCGGGAGCAGGAAATTGGGGAATCCCATTCCTGAAGCCTGGCCCGTGGAAACCGAGCATCCCAGCTGGTGCCAGCCCTGGTGGCCATGACAGCAGCCTTGGGAGCGGGTCCCTGGCTGGGGCTGTGGGAACCTCTTCCCTCTGGTGCCCAGGGACAGGAGTGGAGGGAGCGGCTGCAGCTGAGTCGGGGCAGGCTCAGGTTGGATCTCAGGAAAAGCTTTTTCCCTGTAGCCTGCTCTGCGGCCACGGGAGCTGGACAAATGCTGGCCAGTTGCTCCCGGTGTGTGGCCGGAGGAGAGCACAAGATCTGCCACTCCTGGGTTCTCCTCGAAAACCCTCGGGTAGTGGCGCTGTCTGCGGCATGGGGGGCACAGGCGAGAGTGTGGCTACCAAGTCCCGAGATAAAGGAAGGAGAGAGTGCACACTCGTGTGGATGCCAAGGGGCTTTATTTCCCAGGCCTGATCAGTGATGGGTGTCAGAGGAGGACGGCTTAGGGAGGCACTGATAAAGGGAATGAGCGTGACAGGAGGAGACTCAAGGTGACCAATAAACGAAGACCAGGGGAAGAGCGTGGGACACAGCGGGACCAATAAGGATTACATAAGGGAGGGAAGAGCCTCTGGAGGCAAATCATACATTGAGTAAGGGATGATTGACACGGAAGGTTCTCGAAATAAAGAGGGGTAGTTGCAATGATAGGCAGGGGAAGTGGGCAGCACCAGGAGGGAGGAAATAAACTTATAAGGGCATAAAGGGAAGGATCAAGGGATCAGTCACCTTGAGGGACAAGCCATTGGCGGGAAAACAAGGGGTAACCAGCTTAGGGAGAAACCATTATGAGGGAAGTACATGGGGGGAACCATGAGGGCCAAACCATATTTCTAACTTACAGAAGGGATAAACAACTTCACAACTGAACTCATATAAACATTTTAAAACACACGACAGCCACAGAGCAGTTAGACCAGTTTCTGGGGCCCAATATTTATACATGGGAGGAAATGCAATCATTAATGATTATGTTGTTCACACCAGAAGAAAGACACATGATCCGAGCGGCTGGGATACAAATATGGGAAAGGGAGCATGTGCAAGGACCTCCTGGGGATCTGAAAATGCCCATAGTGCGCCCCACCAGCAACCACAGCAGCACTGGGGGGAGGCAAGACATGGAGGAATATAGAACATTGATTATAAGAGGCATCAAAGAAGCAGCTCCACTTCACCAAAATGCCGATGAGGCTTTCAATGAGCAGCAAAAGAGCAAAGAAACCCCCACAGAGTGTTTAGAAAGGTTGAGGAAATATATAAGGCAGTATTCAGGGGTTGACCATGACACGGTGGCTGGACAGATCTTACTAAAGATAAATTTTGTCACTCACATCTGGCCAGATATACAGAGAAAGTTAGAAAAGTTAGATGGTTGGCAAGAAAGGAGGTTAGAAGACCTTTTAAGGGAAGCACAGAAGGTGTATGGAAAAAGGGATGAAGTGAAGGCCAAGGCAAAATCAAATGGTAGCTGCCATTAGGGAAGGAAACCAGCATGCAAAGAACAACTCAGGTAAGGGAGGGAGATTCCAAGTGCGGGAAGATAGGTGGAGGGAGGATGCAGGCCCCTGGGCCTTGACACAAAAAGGAGAGTTTAGGAAACAAGGGAACCCAGGACCAGTTTGCTTTTCCTGTAAAGAGAGTGGGCATATAAGAAAGAATTGCCGCCAGAAGGAAAAGGATCTGAGGGTCTATGAGACTGAGCAAAAACGAGAAGTGGAAGACTAGAGGTGTCAGGGGCTCTACCTCCTGGGGACAGAATACCATCAGGGGCCCTTGATAACTTTAAAAATAGATCCCCAGGAGGAAGAATTTGAATTCTTAGTAGGCACAGGGACTGAAAGAACTTGTGTTTGTAGAATCCCAAAGGGGTGCAGAAAGAGTCAAGATACTGTGCAAGTAGTAGGTGCTAAAGGGAAAGGGTTCAAAGCCTCAGTTGTAAAGCAAATAAAGTTTGAGAGAACAAAGAAAATAGGAACCAGGGATGTTCTATTAGTTCCAGATGCAGGGTGAAATTTATTAGGACAGGATTTACAGGTGCAGTTTGACATTGGAGTGCTTCTAGAGTAAGGGAAAATGATAGTTAAGCTTCTCCAATTAAGGGAAGAAGATGAGGAGAAAATTCATGAGATGGTGTGGGCAAAACCAAAAAACCGAGGCAAATTGAACATGAAACCTATAGTAATAAAAATAGTTAATGAAAACCTTCCAGTTCGGGTAGAACAATATCCAGTCTCCCTGGAAGGGAGACAAGGACTGCAGCCGCTGATCCAGGACCTACTTGAGGACAGGACCTTAGAACCATGTATGTCCCCCCATAATACACCCATATTACCAGTAAAGAAGTCAGATGGGACTTACAGGCTTGTCCAAGATTTGAGAGAAGTGAACAAAAGAACAGTGAATCCGTACCCCGTAGTGCCTAATCCCTATACACTATTGAGTAATACCCCCCAGCACACCAGTGGTTTAGTGTCATAGACCTAAAAGATGCTTTTTGGGTGTGCCCACTGGCAGAGCAAAGTCGGATATATTTACCTTTGAATGGGAGAACCCTGATTCTGGGAGGAAACAACAGCTCTGGTGGACTGGGTTACCCCAAAGGTTTTCCGAATCCCCACACCTCTTGGGTCAAACCCTAGGAGAAGTACTACAACTCTTCTCCATCAAACCTGAGATAAAGCTCATCCAATATGTAAATTATTTGCTTCTCTCAGGACAGGAAGAAAAAGAAGTTTGGGAATCCACCATAGTGTTGTTAAATTTTCTGGGGGACCAAGGACTTTGGATATTAAAAGAGATACTTGATTTTGTAGAGAGGGAAGTAAAATACCAAGGACATGTGATTTGTCAAGGGAGCTGACGGCTGAACCCTGAGAGAATTACAGGGATTGCTTCAGTCCCACCGCCAAAAACTAAGAGGGAAGTCAGAAGGTTTTTAGGCCTGTTGGGATATTGTAGGCTATGGATTGAAGGATACACGCAGGCCATCCAGTTCTTGTATGAAAAGTTAGTGGAAGAGATTAGGTGGGGAAAAGACAATGAACAAAAGTTTGAAGCTTTAAAGCAAAAATCAGTCAGTGCACTGGCACAGAGTCTTCCTGCATTAGACAAACCCTTCTATTGTTTGTGGATATAGAAAGAGGGGTAGGACATGGAGTGTTAGCCCAGGACTGGGGAGGATCCAGGAAACCAGTGGCCTATTTATCAAAACTGCTAGACCCTGTCAGCCCGGGGTGGCCAACCTGCATTGAGGCTGTGGCAGTGACTGCCCTACTCATAGCAGAAAGCAAAAAATTACCCTTTGGGGGAAAATTGAAGATATATATCCCAAACTCAGTAAGGAGTATCCTGAGCCAAAAGGCTGAGAAATGGCTCACTGATTCCCAAGTGCTAAAGTATGAAGCTGTCTTAATAGATAATGGTTTAGAGCTGATCGTGAGTAACCAACTCAACCCTGCCCAGTTTTTGTATGGAGAACCAGATGAGGAACTAATAAATAATTGCCTAGAGGTTATAAACTATCAAACTAAAGGAAGAGAGGACCTAACAGATCAACCACTCCAAGGTGGAAAATGACTGAACATCGATGGATCTTCACGGGTAATAAAGGGGCACAAGGTATCAGGGTATGCTACAGTGCATGAAGGGTTGGTGGCCATAGAAAAGGGAAAGTTACCTTCCAACTGGTCAGCCCAAGGTGTGAGTTGTATGCCCTGAAATGAGCTCTGGAAATATTGGCACAGAAAAGGAGAACAATATATACAGGAATCAAAATACACTTTTGGAATAGTGCATACCTTTGGAAAAAATTTGGGAAGAGAGGGGGCTAATAAATTCAAAGGGAAAGTGACTAATTCATGAAAAATTTGTCTTGGAAGAGTTAGAAACCTTACCATTACCAGAGGAAGTAGTGGTGGTATATGTTACAGGACATCAAAAAGGGAGCAAGGGAAAAATTTAGCCAATTTAGAAGCTAAAAATGCAACTGAATCAGAGACAGATAATTAATAATAGTATTAACCCCCATGAGAGAAATGCAAAAGTCCCTGTATTCAGTGGGACAGAAGAGGAAGAACACCTTAAAATAGGAGCCAAGAAAGATAACAAAGGGAAATGAGCAGATGGAAGGAAATAATAATAAACCCCTTGCCAAGAAAATGCTAGAAGGCATACATGGAACAACACATTGGGGTACACAAGTGCTCAGTGATCAATTTCTAAGGGACTGGGGATGCACAGCAACTTTCATAATCGCAAGTAACTGAACAGTGTGTGGTATGTCACCAAGTGAATAAGAAGATCATGAGGAAAACACCCAGAGGAGGGTAAGAACTGGCCTTACAGCCCTTCCAAAATATCCCAGTAGACTTTACTGATCTTCCCCAGGTACAATGGTGGAAGTTTTTGCCAGTGATAGTAGATCATGTAACTCATTGGGTAGAGGTGGTACCCACTGTGAAAGCCAATGCCAATGTTGTGAGTAAAACACTTCCAGAATCAATCATTCCCTGATATGGGATAGCAAACAGGATTGATTTAGACTGGGGAACTCGTTTCACATCAGAGATATTGCAGAAAGTCTTTCAGGCCCTGGCAGTAAAATTGGAATTACACACTCCATGGCATCCACAGAGTTCTGGTCAGCTTGAGAGAATGAATCCAACTCTTAAAAGAGCTCTAGTGAAGGTAATGATTGAAACCCAAAGGTCAGGGATAAAATGTCTCCCTTTGGCCTTATTAAGAATGAGAACCCAACCCCAGTCAGATCTGGGGGTCCCACCCTATGAAATGATGTTTGGGTTTCCCTTCCTGACCTCACCCCAGAAGGCTGCCACCTATGAGGAAGGGGAAGCCAATGCCAAGAAATAAGTGATGTCTATAGCACAAACCTTAGAAGGGCTAAGACATAAAGGGGCAATTCCTCAAACTACCACCCTGGATTTCAGAATCCATAATATTAATCCCAGGGATTGGGTGATGATTAAGCCATGGAGAGATCAGCCTCTAACTCCTCAGTGGGAAGGTCCCTTTCAGGCACTGCTCAGCACCGAATCGGCCGTGCGAGCTGCAGAGCGGGGATGGACTCATGGCAACAGAGTCAAAGGCCCAGGAGAAGAACCCAAAGAGTGGACTGTAACATCCAGGCTGGGTGAAACAAGATTGACTCTCAAGCAGAGATTGAAAGACAACCAGAAAAACAACAAGACACCAAAAAGCAGAGTCAAGCTTCCACCAGCCAGCTCGAGAATTGTCTTCCTGTTTTCATGGGTGAGAATTACCAGCATCTGTTGAGGAGAAGTACACAAGGGACTGTAAAAGGTAATGGGACAGCTTCTTTAAGAAAATAAGACAAAGGAAGGAAGGCAAGACCGGGTTGGCCCCTTTGTTACCAAGAAGGCTCCATAGCCCTGCTGTGGGTAGCAACCCTGTAGCCATGGTAAGGTAGGGACAAAAGGCCAGACCAGACCTCTGTAATTCCTCAGTTGTCTTTTAATTCAACAGGGACTGGAGGGCAGGACCGAGTTGGCCTCTGTGCTCACCCCTAAGATGCACCAACTATGGGTAGCAGCCACATAGGCATGGTAGATGGGAGTCAAAGCCACACTGGACCTCTGGGATGCCCTTTTGTCCATTCCAAATAAGTGTGTCTAAGGAAAACCTGAGATTTTTTCTCCTGTTCCCACTGTCCTTGCCCGCATCAACAGATGCTGGTATGACTCATTCAAAAGAGAGAGAAACTTTTTTACTTAATTGTTTGAGCAAAATGCCTTACAGAAAAAGAAAAAGGGGGCTTGTTATAGATGCATAATCCTAAGGTTGACTCTCACTTGACTCTCACAATTAAGGGTTGGATATTAAATACAAGTTAGGAGAAGTTTTGTAGATGTAGAGTTATCCTTCCCCTCCCCCTTGCATTGCTATCACAGGATGGCCTCAATAGTTAGGGCATTTGTGAGAGTCGGCTTGTTACTATGGCAGCACCTGACTGTGGTGTTTGGGTTTGGGTTCTAATTCTGATGTTCACAGGGGTTCTTGGATGAGGGAAGAGATGAGAATGTTGACTCCATGTTTCAGAAGGTTTATTTATTATTTTATTATATATATTACATTAAAACTATACTAAAAGAGTAGAAGAAAAGGTTTCATCAGAAGGCTAGCTAAGCTAAGAATAGAATGGAATGATAACAAAAGCTTCTCTCTCTGACAGAGAGTCCAAGCCAGCTGACCGTGATTGGCCATTAATTAGAAACAACTCTGTGAGACCAATCACAGATCCACCTGTTGCATTCCACAGCAGCAGATAACCATTGGTTACATTTTGTTCCTGAGGCCTCTCAGCTTCTCAGGAGGAAACATCCTAAAGAAAGGCTTTTTCATTAAAAGATGTCTGCAACACCTGACCTCCAATCAAGGTGTGAGACAGTGATCTCCACCACTGGACAGTGAAGAAGGAGTCGATTGACAAGACTTTGGGAGGGGCCAGAGGTATAAAAGACAGAACAGCCATTTTGTAGATGAGCACATCCTGACTCAATTCTTTGCTCCCGGCACTGTGTTATTTTCTTTATTCAGTCTTCTGTTATATTGTGATAAGCTCTTAATATTTTAAATTTTTGAAAGTGAAAATTGTTTCTCACATGAGGTTGGGGAATGTGGGGCAAGGTTGTCCACACTGGGTCAACTCTCAAGATAAAACTTGTCTGACGTGGTGAGACCTCCATAGGAGCGGCCCTACATCAATATAAATCACAGAAAGCTGCAATCAGCTCTTCTCTAAAGAGATCAGTAATAAAATACACTCTTTAAAAGAGGATTACATATTTCTTAGAAGCTCTTTTAAATATTTCTCCGTAACAGTAAAAGGAAATCTTCCTGCTGAACTGAACAAGACCAGAGGGAAATCAAGGCAGAGCCATGGTTTGTCAGGACTTGCTTGATCCTAATGAGCCCCGTGGTGCATTTGGAGCTCAGCCCTTGAACCTCGGGGCCTGAGAGGAGATTGCACAAACCTTTCCAGGAGTCAAAGTCCGAAGAAACACCCCAAAGTGTCTCAAAGCATGAATGGGTCCCACTGAGGTTCATCCCATCACAGGATCCTCATGGACTCCTTGGAGGGCAGAATTGGAGGCCAGGATTGACCAAAAACCTCTCAGAGATTCAGAGTGGAAAGGAAAATCCAAAGTACCTTAAAAACCTTGAGTATCTCAAAGTATTAATGAGCGCCACTGAGTGTCAGTACAAAGCTCTCCAGGGACTCATTAAAGCAGATAACTGGGGCCATGATTGCACAAACCTCTCACAGAGTCTGTAACAAAAATGAAAGCACCAAGTACCTTAAAATAACTGAGTACCTTGAAGCATTAATGACCCCACTGAGTCTCCTTACTGACAAAGCCTCTCCAGGGACTAATTACAGCAGATAATTGGAGGCCATGATTGCACAAACCTCTCAGAGAGTCCAAGGCAAAAGCCAAACCCAGAGTCCTTTGAAAAACCTGCAGTCCCTGCAGGGAGCATGAAGGAGCCCCCAGGGCCATTGCTGAGCAAGGCTCCCCAGGGACTCCTTGCAGCAGATCCTTGAGGCCACTGGGATGTGGGCTAGGGGGGGATGCTGAGGGCAGCACAAGGGGCTGACAGTGCCCAGCCTGGCTGGGGCTGTGCCAGGAGGCCCCAGGGCCTCAGGACAAGGTGTCTCCTCCCAGCCCTTGCTGGCACAGACCCTGCTGTGCCCCAGGGCACCAAGACTTGGCTTCTCTTTGTCCCCACCTGTCATCACTGCCTGCAGTTCTCTGCTCTGCCTGGGGCCTGGGGACACTTGCTCAGTCGTGTCCCTAACTGGCACCCATTAAAAGTCCAAGAAACTTTGGAGTTGGATTCTGCCTTGGAGTTCCGGAGAGGTTTCTTCAGCTCCCTCTCAGGGACTGATGTTCAGGGCCTGAGCACAAAGCCCCAGAGGCTGATTAAAGTCCTTGTGCTGTGTCTGTGCTGCTGAGCTGGGCTGGGCTCCTGGAACAGAGGCAGCTCCTGGTCACCAAGAAGAGCTTCAAAAGCACATTTCTCTGGATGAGCAGCTCTTGTGCCAGCCCAGCAGGGCTGGGGCACTGCCTGCAGCCAGCCCGGGCACAGCACAGAGGCACAGAGAGCTTCAATCAGTCAGGGCTGGGAAGGGGCTGAGAAGTGCCTGGGGCACAATCACTGCCAGCCCTTGGCACAGGAATCTCTGGCTGCAGGACAGTGCAGCTGCAGCTCCTGGAGCCATCTCCTGCAGCTGGAACATGCCAATGCCTGCAGAGCCTGTGAGTACATTCTCTGCTTGTCTCTTGTGCAGAGCAGCCAGGGGTGCCCAGGGCTGTCCTGCAGAGCAGGGTCCTGCAGCCCAGGGCGCTGTGCTGGGGCAGGGACTCTGCTGCCTGCCAGGGACAGCTCTCAGCCAGCCCTGGCAGCTGCTCCCAGCACCGGGGGACAAGATCTGGCTGGGAGGAGACAGCTGGTGAGGCTTGGACGTGTTCTCCTTGTGTGGGGAGGATGCTGCATTGTTCAGGACTGCTCCCAGCATGGCATTTAACTGCAGAACATTTCCAAATGGATTATACAGGGAGTATAGCAAGGCAGAGGCTGCATAAATGTGGAACCTGCTTTTTAAATCTACTGCGCTGAGTTGGAAATTGCACATTGATATTCATCTCTCAGTTCAGGAGAAAAAAAAAAATTCTCTGATCAGAATAAACCAGGAAGCAACAGCAATCACCACAGGACCCCTTAGAGCTTGCATCAGTGTCACTTTTTCAGCCTCCTCGGTGTTGCTCTGACGTTGCCATCAGAGCCTGCAGAGCCAGAGCTGCCCCTGGGCAGTGCCTGAGCTGGGAGGGCTCTGCAGGGCAGAGCTGAGCCCCCAGGGCTGGGCTGGGCTCTGGCAGCACTGGCAGGGCCCAGCCCTGGGCACAGGGAAGCAGCTGCTGGCAGGGACAGCTCCAGGCAGCAGAGCCCTGGGCAGGCAGTGGGGGCAAAGTGCCCCCAGGCTGTGCTGGGATATTTCAAGTCCTCTCCACACCCAACTATTCCATGATTACTTTTCTTACAGATCCCCATGCCAAGGCCAGTCCCAGCAAATGTCGAACAGCAGCTCCATCAGGCACTTCCTCCTGCTGGCATTGGCAGACACGCGGCAGCTGCAGCTCCTGCACTTCTGCCTCTTGCTGGGCATCTCCCTGGCTGCCCTCCTGGGCAACGGCCTCATCATCAGCGCCGTAGCCTGCGGCCACCACCTGCACACGCCCATGTTCTTCTTCCTGCTCAACCTGGCCCTCGCTGACCTGGGCTCCATCTGCACCACTGTCCCCAAAGCCATGCACAATTCCCTCTGGGACACCAGGAACATCTCCTACACAGGATGTGCTGCACAAGTTTTTCTGATTTTCTTCTTCCTTGGATCAGAGTTTTATCTTCTGACCGTGATGTGCTACGACCGCTACGTGTCCATCTGCAAACCCCTGCACTACGGGACCCTCCTGGGCAGCAGAGCTTGTGCCCACCTGGCAGCAGCTGCCTGGGCCAGTGCCTTTCTCAATGCTCTCATGCACACAGCCAATACATTTTCCCTGCCCCTGTGCCATGGCAATGCCCTGGGCCAGTTCTTCTGTGAAATCCCACAGATCCTCAAGCTCTCCTGCTCCAAATCCTATCTCAGGCAACTTGGGCTTCTTGCTGTTACTGTCTGTTTAGATTGTGGCTGTTTTGTGTTCATTGTTTTCTCCTATGTGCAGATCTTCAGGGCTGTGCTGAGGATCCCCTCTGAGCAGGGACGGCACAAAGCCTTTTCCACCTGCCTCCCTCACCTGGCCATGGTCTCTCTGTTCCTCAGCACTGGTATGTTTTACTACCTGAAGCCCCCCTCCATGTCCTCCCCATCCCTGGATCTGTCCCTGTCAGTTCTGTACTCGGTGGTGCCTCCAGCCCTGAACCCCCTCATCTACAGCCTGAGGAACCAGGAGCTCAAGGCTGCAGTGTGGACACTGATGACTGGATGCTTTCAGAAACATTAAACTCTTGGCAATTTCTGCAAATCACTTGAAATAAAAGTTATCTTTGATCCTTCTTGTTGATTTAATTTTGGAGGTTCTTCTCCTTTGTTTTAGTATTTTCATATTGTCAACAAAGAAATGTCAATCTCTGTGCCATTTCTCATTTTGTTTCTCTCCACCTTCCCTGTGGCCACAGACTGTGTCAGTGAGGGATTGTGCTCTCAATGGCTTTAGAGGAACTAAAGGATCTCCCAGCAGAGTTTTCTGCAGAGATGCCCTTTTGTTGCCTTCTCTGGAGCTGCAGCAGCAATGTCTGTGTGCAGAGCTGGGGCAGATCAGTGCTGGCCCAGCAGCTGTGCCCAGCAGCAGCAGCAGCAGCACTTGGTGTTGCCAGTGCTGCTGCCGTGGCCCTGCCCCGCTGCCCTGGTGGCCCTGGTGTTGCTGCAGGGCCTGAGTGCTCTCGGGGCCGGGCACAGCCCTGGGGGTGGCAGTGCCGGGGCTGCAGCAGGGACAGGCCATGGGCACTGCTGGGGCAGCGCTGACGCCTCAGGCCAGGCCCTGGGGGCTCCAGGCTCCTTGCCCAGGCTCTCTCAAGAACACGGCCAGGCCAATGCTCAGCACAGAAACCCCCGTCAGCAGCCCCAGGCTGGCCGTGGGCAGGCTGGGGGCAAACAGCATGGCTGGGGCTCTGCAAGGGCCCTGGGGCAGACGGGAAGGAGCAGCAGAGCAGGGGCTGATCCATGCCCAGTGCGCTGCACAGCCCAGGGCAGCGTCCCAGAGCGTCCTCATGCAGCTGCCAACAACATCCCCCCTCTGCAGCCCTGGCCTCTCCCCCAGCTCACACAGGTGCCCCATCCTTGCAGGCACAGACACGGCAGCACTGCCTCAGCAGCCCCTGGTTGCATTGCACACAGCAGGGCCAGCACCCCCATGCTGTTGCTGTGGGGACATGAACCTGAGGGAGCACAAATGCCATCAGCCCCTGGAGCCAGCAAGGCCTGCGGGACACCAGGGAAACCACTCGGCTTTGTCCTGGCCTCTGCACTCAGCCAGAAAGTTTGTTCCCATCAGCTGGGAGTTTCCTGTGCCACTGCAGACGCTGTTGCTCAGAGACAGGGCTGCCTGGCAGCCACCCCCAAACTGCCCTGAGCATTTCCTTTGCTTCACCTTTGCTTTCTTTACTCCTCCTGGTACATATTACTCCCTAATGCCCAGCCCAAGGGGTCTAGAACTGGACACAGCATTTGAGGTGCTGCCCAACCAGTGCTGAGCACAGGGGAAGAATCCCTGCCCTGCTCCTGCTGGCCACACCATTCCTGATCTAGGCCAGGAGCCTTTGGCCTTCTTGCCCACCTGGGCACACTGCTGCCTCATGTCCAGCCTGCTGTCCATCAGTCCCTGCAGGTCCCTTTCTGCCTGGCTGCTCTCCAGCCACTCTGTCCCCAGCCTGTAGTGCTGCAGGGGTTGTTGTGGAAAAAGTGCAGGACCCGGCACTGGGACTTGTTAAACCTCACCTTGTTGGATTTGGGCCCTGCATCCAGCCTGTCCATGGCCCTGTGCAGAGCCCCCCTACCCTCCAGCAGATCCACACTCCCAGCCGACTTGATGTCACCATGGTTCCATGAGGCCCCAGAGTGTCCCAGTGGTCTCCATGATTCCATGAGGCCTCCCTGTGTCACAATGTCCCTTTGGTTCCATGGGATCCCTTGGTGTCACAAAGTCCCTTGGATCCTTGGGCCCTGCAGTGTCACAATGGATCCTTGGTTCCATGAGGTCTGGCAGTGCAGCAATGCTCTCCTTGGTTCCACAGTGTCACAATGGCCTCTTGGTCCCAAGGGCCACCACGGTTTCAAACATGTTTCCTTCATTCCATGAGTCCCTGAGGAGCAGCCCTGGCCCCTTGGTTCCATGGGGCCCTGCAGTGTCACAATGGCCCCATCGTGACACCAGGTCCTGCTCTTTCACAATGCTCTGCATGGTTCCACAAGGCCCTGCAGTGTCACAGAGGCCTCTGTGGTGCCACCAGGACCCAGACTGTCACCATGGACTCCTTGCTTCTATTCAGCCCCACAGTGTCACCATGGCCCCTTGGCTCTGTGCTGCCATGTCATACACAGTGTGACCGTGGTCCTCTTACTGCCACCAGGCCCTGCAGTTTCACAACCATCAGAGAATCAACCAGGCTGCAAAAGACCTTGAAGAGCATCAAGTCCAACCTGGGACACCACACCACATTGTCACCCAGACCATGGCACTCAGTGCCACATCCAGTCTTTCATTAAACACCTCCAAGGACGGTGACTCACCCACCTCCCTGGGCAGCCCATTCCAATGCCCAATCACCCTTTGTGTGAAGAATATTTCCTAATGTCCAGCCTAAACTTCCCCTGGTGCAGCTGAAGGCTGTGTCCTCTTGTCCTGTCGCTGTTCCCTCTGAAAAAAGCCCGACCCCCACCTGGCTGCACCCTCCTGTCAGGGAGTTGTAGAGAGTGATGAGCCTCCTCTTCTCCCTGAGCCTCCTCTTCTCCGGGATAAACAACCCCAGCTCCCTCAGCCACTCCTCAGAGGACTTGTGCTCCAGACCCCTCCCCAGCCTCGTTGCCTATCTCTGGACACGCTCCAGCCCCTCCGTGTCCTTCCTAAATTGGGGGCCCAGGACTGGACACAGCACTTGAGGTGCTGCCCAACCAGTGCTGAGCACAGGGGAAGAATCACTGCCCTGCTCCTGCTGGCCACACCATTCCTGAGCCATAGGAGTGCCAGGGGTTGGACAGGGGAAATGGTGGGGAAGGAGTGGGGACAAAGTGTTATTGATAGTCAGCCATGAAGGGTCTTGATTTTTATATCTCTCCACATAGCATTAGGAGGTGCTGGGGGTCAATATCAATTGGACATTGATTATACCAAACTATAAACAGGAAAAGAATACTGGATAAAATAGTTCTCTTCCTTTTTTTTTTTTTCAATACAGCAGATTCACATTTAAAACACTTCTGAAATTTGTCTAATTAACCACAGAAGAATTGAAAACTTTTATTATTCCTCGGGGCTGTTCTTGTTCAGGTGTTTTAAACAAATGTTTATGAGCTTTCCTCACTGAATTCCTGAACTGAAGAGCTCAAGAAAGAAGAGGCATCTGGAGTAATAAAATTCATCAGCAACCTCCAAGTGGCTGAGGATCCATCCCATGCAGAGCAGCAATGAACAGAAATGGGCACAGCTTTGTGGCTGCCCCAGCTTTGGCATGGGCCCTGGGCCTGGAGCAGGAGCAGCTCTTGAGGGCCCCAAGGCCGGGGCTCTTGTGCTGCCCTGGGCAGATGGGATGGCAGCAGGGGCTGCAGAGCTCTCAGCACCTCAGCCCAAGGGGAGCAGGGCAGCCAGGGAGCCTCCTTTGGCCTTGGCCCAGCACCTTCCCCCATGGCTGGGGCTGAGTCCTGTGGCAGCTGCAGCTGCTGCTGTGGCCTTGGCAGGGGCTGAGGCCGTGGGGCCAGTGCCCAGAGCAGCCTGGCCTGAGCAGAGCTGTGGGGCCAGAGCCGGCTGGGCTGGGCTGGGCTCAGAGAGGCCCTTGGTGCTGCCCAGAGCTCAGGGCAGCTGGCAGAGCTTGCAGGGAGCTGGGCTGGGCTCCGAGAGCCTGGCCCAGAAACCATCAGTGTCCATCTCAGCCTGGCTGAGCGTGCAGGGGCAGGACTCAGGCCAGGCCTTGTGGGGCAGGGCCAGTGCCTGTGCAAGGCATTGCAAACAGGCAAGTGGCCCAGATAGGAGGCTGCTCTGTGCCCTTGGTGGCATGGCCAGAGCAGGGAGGGGGCCCAGGACATTTGTCAGCGCCAGCCTCTGTGCCCATGCGTTGGCAGCCCTGGCTGCTGAGCCCAGCTTTGGCCTGGGCTGAGTTTGGCTGTGGCCCAGCTCCATCCTCCTGCGGGGCTCAGGGCCTGTTCCCGGCCATGGCCAGCCCTGGCTGCCTCTCTGCTGGCCCAGAGGCCGGCAGAGCCCGGGGCAGGGCTGTCTGTGCAGCCCCACAGGTGCCAGGGGCTCTGCAGGAGCTGGCAGAGGCTGCCCAGCAGGGAGGCCATGGGGCACAGAGCCCCAAGGCTGCTGTGGGCACCACGGCACAGGGGCCGTTCCCAGCCGCAATGCTCCTGGCCTGGGCTGGGCCTGCACAGGGGCTGGGCCACCATGGCTGGGCCAGCACAGGGCCACAAAGGGGCCACGCAGCCGCTGCCGGGGCTGACAGCAAGGCCAGGCACACACAAGCAATTGCTGAGCATGGCCTGTGCTGGCCAGGCCTGACTGTGCCAAAGGCAGAGCTCAGCTGCCCTTGGGGGCTGCAGCAACACTCCAGAGCCCAAAGAGCCTCCATGGCTGGGCTGGAAACCAAGGCTGCAGCAGGGAAATGCAGGGCTGCTGCGGGATGGGGAGGCCATTGAATTCCAGCACACACCTCAGCTCTCTGATGATCCCGGCACCATGCTGGGCCCTGTTTCAGACTGGAGCAGAGCAGATGTTGATGGGACAGGAGCCCTGCGGGCCTGGCAGGGACCTGCAGCTTTCAAGGTGCTCTGCTCTCCCTCAGGTGCTCTCAGAGGGATCCAATCCCAGCTGGGCACCTCAGGGCACAAGTGGCACTGCCTGTCCATGGGCACACAACTGATATCTGCCTGGAAAGGGGCACAGGTTTTAATACCTGTTAGTTTCATAATTATACAAGCAAATCTTTTTTATGTGGGTCACTTGAGTACCTTTGTGATATGGCAATATTTTCCCACCAGGAATACGAATTTCCTGGATCTACTGGATTCTTCTATTGATGGCAGGACAAGAAAAACTGATCTTCTCCTCTACCTTTGCTATCAACATTTAGTCTAATATTTCATGACCCTCTTCCTTCATGTGTTTTCAGCTGTCCTGTTTAAATGGCCGTGTCTAAGGACATCTCTTCATTTAGAGCCGCTGGATCTTTGTCCTTTCCTTTACTCCCAGACTTCCTCCTGCAGCTTTTCTCAGGTCATTCCAATGCATCTCCCTTGACTGGCTTCATGCTTTGTGCTTCAGGGAGTTGCCCAATCTTTCAGAATTTAAAATAACATCTTGGTCAGCATCTTAGTTGTATTTTTATCTTTTATATCACCTCTTCATATGTCTCTGTCAAAAATCTTTCCTGTATGGCAATCCCTTGAGGGTGGTGAACATGTCAGATGTTGCTGTAAGATCACAAGGAGCTAAAGGAAGGGTTTTGAGGTTTCTTAAATGTTATCACGTTCACATTTTTTATGCTGGCCATGAAGAGAAACCTTTCTGCGCCTCTGAGTCTCACCAGTTCCTGCTCCATCAAAGGACACATACCTGATAAGTTGTGGTTCCCACTCCAGTGGCTGCACTTGGACCTCCCTCCATAGCCAGAAAGTCCCTGGAAATGCAGGGATGAAGGAAACAGGACAGGCTGTGGGGATCAGGTGCAGGGCAGAGCCAGGGAGATGGATGACTTTGGCATTTGATGGAGCTGTGCCTTCCCTTGGCTTTGTTGGCTGACAAGAAATGAACATCCCTCTGTGTCTCGGGCAGCTCCTTCTGCAAGGAAAGCAGGTGGGAGCTGGAGCCAAGGAGCTGAAAGCTGCAGGTGCAGCCTGGGCTGGAGGGAGCTCAGATTTGCACAAGGCTGCTCTGAGTGCCAGGGCTTGGATGGGGGAAATGGTGGGGTGCGGGTAGGGACAGAGTCTGATTGATTGTCAGCCATGAAGGGTCTTGATTTTCATATCTATTCCAACTGCATGATGATGTACTTGGATTCAGTGTCAGTTGGAGACTACACATATTGAATTATGAACAGGAAAAAACCTAAATAGGACCTACAAAATGTTTTCTCACTGTCTTTGTAAATAGAATATATTCTGTTTGAACACACTCCTGAGATCTGTGTAATTAACCACTGATGATTTGAAAACTGAAATCAAATTATTCCCAGAGGCTTAGCATGTTAAGGTGTTCTGAATGTTAATGAGCCATGGGACACTGAATTCCTGCACTGAAGATCTGAAGTCTGAACAAGTGATTTGGAGAATTAAATGGAATTATTCCCAGAAGCTTGGCCTGTTAAGGTGTTCTGAATGTTCATGAGCCCTGGGACACTGAATTCCTGCACTGAAGAGCTGAAGGCTGAACAAGCCTCTGGAGCAGTGAAATTCAGAAGCAGCCTCCAAGTTGCTGAGGATGCCAGCAGCCCCCAGTGAGGCCATCCCTGCCCAGAGACCGTGGGGGAATGGGCAGACAAGGAGAGCGTCCCTGGGGCTGGGGCAGCACAACTCAGAGGCAGCAGCGGCTCCAGCTGGGCAATGGAGTGTGGAATGTGGCTGGGAAAGCCCTGCCTGGGCTGGGCCAAGCAGCACACACAAGCCCTGACCCACATCCCCCAAACAACTCTCTCAAGGAGACATTTAAAAGGAATTACAATTGTTTGTGCCCTCTGAGTTAGGTGCACTGGAGAAATACCAGTACAAGAGATTCTAGGAGCTCAAAACAACCAAACAGCCTTCCCTGGGAAGTTCAGAAAATCAGAGAAACTTTGGCAAAAGGTTTATTATGACATTGTAGTGGTTTTGGTTTGTTAATTTAAGATTTTTCTATTCTTGAGAGTTCTTATGTAATGGATTGATGAGTATGGGGGGTTTTAGTGTCAGTTAATTATTTATCTATTTCTTTTATTGTGAGATTGTATTATGAGAATAGTAAAGTAGGCCTAAAATTTTAAAAGGCTATATAGAAAATTTTATTTAAAATAAATTTATAAAGAGAAAAGGTAGTAAGAATTAAAATAAATAATAAATTATTTAGAACCCTGTTTTTTCTTTACAACTTTTTTTACTGACAATGTAAAGAAAGTAAACTTAAAATTTCTAGTTAGTTTACTATTTATAGAATTGTCTTTATTTAGTTTACTTAGGGAGAGAAGTTTTTCTTCTTAAGGTTGTGGAGATTTTTTTACAAGAGGAAAAAATATTTTTTTTCTGGCTCCTAATTTTTTCATGGATAACACCTGTCTGGGGAACTTTGTTCTTGTGAAGTTGTTTTTATTGCTACAAGCTTTTTCACAGCTTGTTGATGGGCCATGTTGACTTATGGGGTATTGTTTTAAAGATGAGTTATTTAAAGGTATAAGTTTTTATTATTTACTTTAAAAAATATTTTTACTCCGGGAATAGAGATCTTCTCTTGGAGATACTGGATTACTTTTTTTTTTCCCATGTTTAAGCATTTTATGAAATTAAAGTTATTTTAACATTTGCTTATTTTAGTATGGATGGGTTTTTTTGATAATAATTTAAATTTTTTTAAATATTTTTTTGTGTTATAAAGAAAAAGAGTTTTTTCTTTATAGTTTATAAGAGGATTTTAGTTTTAAGAGTAACATATTTCTTATTCTTTTTTATTTAGGATTTAATTTCTTCTTTACTTACTTTGATGGTTTTATATTGTTTTTTTGATAGGCTTGCATTTTGTTTTTTTTCTTTTACTCATGGGAGGATTGAAGTATTGAAAGAGTTAACACCTGACCTACTGGCAATGTGTGGTGGAAGTTGCGGTTGGGTTGTTTTAGGACTGGTTTTATGGTTGGTTTCAGGGTTTTTTGTGTTTTAGTTGTTGGGTTATTTTGCATGGTTGTAGGTTGTAGGAGTTTTTGGTTTTAGTTGTGTTGTGGGGAGGGGACTTGGTAATATTTTAATAGCTGTGGCTGGCTTTGTTCTGGTTGGGGTTTTGTAGCCTCTTTTGTTTTCCTGTTTGGGAGTTGTTGGGGTTTGGTTTGGTCAGAATGGGGCCGATGGGGGTGGGGGGTGGCCTGGGGAGGGGGGAAAATCAGCCCATGGCAGGGTTGCTTGGTTTGGTTTGGTTTGGTTTGGTTTGGTTTGGTTTGGTTTGGTTTGGTTTGGTTGAGATGGGGGCCAGGGCCAGGGCCCGCTGCTTCTTTGTTGACTGGAAAAGAAAGAGGAGGTTCCTGGGTTTTTTCGTCTTTTAACATTTGTGTTTAACAGAGGCGTGTTCAGTATCTCAGTGGTTTAACAGATTGTCAGTACCACAAGAAGTTTGTATTACTTTTTAAAATTCTTCTCATCTCAAACGACAACAGATATTCAACCAACAAAAACACTTCTCAAAGCATTGACTTGGCCCATTCAACTTCACAAACACTAAGCCTGTTCAATTTAATGTTAATCAAAATTTGCAAAAGGACAGAAATAGAAGAAGAAGACACAGAAAGGGTGAAAGACAAAAAAAGATATAGAGAAGCACCTACCAACTCCTGGATTCCAGCAATGTTCAGATGGAAATTCCAAGAGGATGCAGGGTCAAGATGTGTGCTTGCCTTGTGGTCAGCCTTCAATACCCCTTGGTCTCCCTGGGCCCTTCCCCCAGGTGGGGCTTGGGCTCATTTGGTCCCTCAGGAGCTGGGCTGGGGCTGCAGAGGTGGCTGTGGAGCATTGCCTGTGCTGTGCCAGGGACTGGCAGCCACTGCTGGGCTGGGATAGAGGCTCTGGGGGGATTGGGGTTCCAGGGCAGGGCAGGGCTGGGCTTCCAGGGCAGGGCAAGACTGGACCTGCCCCCTCCTCCCCCCCACACATGAAATGTATCCAGCCAACAATCTCCTCCAGTCTGTCACAACAGGGAATGTTGGAGGTGAAATCCAAATTCTGCTTATGGGTGCCTGGAGAAGAACAGTTCTTTCCTATAGGAAGGAAAGCACAGAGCCCCAGTGTTTGGAAGGCAGGTGAGAGCCTCACTAGGCCAAGGCCAGCCAGACTTGTCAGGAATGGCAGATTTTGCCTGGGAGCAGTCGTTGGATTTAGGGAAAGTGGAACCCAGTCTTGGCCATGGATGCCTGGAGAAGCAGGACAGTTCTTTCCCATAGGAAGGACAGCATGCAGCCTTCCCCAGGGTTTAAGGGACAGATGAGGTGACCCTTGTGAAACCACTGCCAGCCAGACTTGTCCTGGAAATATTCCTATGGGAATAATCACTGGATATAAGGAAATTTGGAGGTGAAATCCCAATTCTGGCCATGGGTGCCTGGAGGAGAAGGAGAGTTCTTCTCCATTGGGAAGGAAAGTGTGGAACCCCAGTGCTTCAGCAGGAGATGAGAAGAGACTTTCAACATGCCAAGGTCAGCTGGACCAGTCAGGTGGTCCCTGGGAGGCCAAACCAGCCAGACCTGTTCCATGTTCTTTTGGTTTTATGGCGCCCCATAAGGTCAGAAGGGCTCCTTGGACCCATGGGGCCCCGCAGTGTCATAATGGTGACTTGATTCCATGGGGTCCAGCAGTGTCACAACAGACCCTTCTTTTGACTGGGTTCCACAATGTCACAGTGGCCCCTAGGTCCCAGAAGGCCCCGCAGTGTCACAATGGTCACAATGATTCCATGAGGCCTTGCAGTGTCACAATGGTCTCCATGGTTCCATAGGCCCCACGGTGTCACGTGATGCCTCTGTTCATGAGCCCTGCAATGTCAAAATGGACCTTTGGACCCTGGGGGTTTGCAGTGTCACAATGGTCTCCTTTGGTTTCCCAGTGTCACAATGGACCATTGATGACACGAGGCCCTGCAATGTCACCATGGCCCCTTGGTTCCATGCAGCCCTGCAGTGTCACAAAGGCCTCTTGGTTTCACCAGGCCCCAGAGTATCACAATGGTCCTCTTGGTTCTGTGCGGACCCCCAGGGTCACAATGGTCTCACTGTTTCCATGAGGCCTCACAGTGTCACAATGCTTTGCTTATTCCATTGGGCCTCACAGTGTCACAATGGTCTCCATGATCCCATGAGTCCTCTCAGTGTCACAATGGTTTCCTTGGTTCTATGGTGCCCCACAGTGTCAAAATGGCCCCTTGGTTGTTCCGTGAGGTTGTGAAGCATCTTAATGGTCTCTCTATGGTTCCATGAAGCCTTGCAATGCCACAATGGACCTTTGGCTCCATGAGGCCCCGCCGTGTCACAATGGACCCTTGGTTTGATGCGGCCTCTCAGTGTCTCAATGATCCCTGCATTCCATGGAGCCACACAGCGTCAGTACAGACCCCTTGGTTCCATGAGACCCAGCAATGTCACAGTGCTCTCCATGATTCCATGAGGCCCCACAGTGTCACAATGGTCCCTTGGACTCACAGGGCCCCACAGTGTCACGATGCTCCCTTGGTTCCATGGCCCTGTGCTGCTGCATTCCCACCTCCCCTTCTCAGCCTGCTCTGCCAGCTCCTTGGGGCTCGGCCTTGGCCAACAGCCCCTGGGCTCAGCTCCTCTGCAGCTCATCACAAACACTGTCTGCTCCAGGCACTGCTGCTGCCCAACCAGCTCCTGCTTTCTGGAGGAGCAGCCCTGGGAACTGGTTTTGTTCCCTCCGTGGCACAACATCCCTGTTCTCACCCTGCCAAAGAAAGCTGTTGATGCCAAGTGTGGCCAGGATGAACCATTGCTGGCACTGAAGCCCCTCTCTTGGGGCCCTGCAAACAGCGCTCCAAAAGGAGCCCTTGGAGCTCTCCTGGGCCAGCGACTCCCTCTGAGTGGGGCCTCTCCCAGCCGGGAACTCTCCCGTTTGCTGCACTTGGGGATCCCCAACAACGACGGAGCCTGGACCGATCCCCTCACTCCTCCAGGCTCAACCCTTCACCCTCTGGGGAGATGCCAAAGGATCCACAGAGAGCATTTCCTGCCCTCAGGGGAATTTCTCCCAGGTGCCTTGCACTGACTCTGTGTCTGTGTGCACACAGGAGTGCCTGTGCTGGGGAAATGTGGCAGAAATGCTGCTCTCTGAGGGGCTTGAGTGCCTTGGATAGCTGAGTCAGTCAGGCCTGTAAGTGAGGTTAAGTCATGAGGTCCAAGTGAAGTTAAATATTTCTAATAGTTGTTCTTTTGCTAAGTTATTTAATATAAGTTATAAGTGGAGTTAAATACAGTTAAATGTTATTCCTCTGTTAAATTGCAAAGTCATAGGTTCTAAGTTAGGTTAAATACTGTTAAGTGCTGTTCTTTTGCTAAATTGTCAAGTTGAAGTTATCAGTTAAGGTTATGTTAAGTCCTATTAAGTTTGAGCTCTGTTAAGCTTTTGGGCCATATTTCTTTTACCCCTCACTGTCCTTGTGTCTCATACACAAACACAGGGACAGCTCTTGGTTCATTATTGATTTGATTGCCTGGATTTTTGTTGGTTTTGTTGTTGCTTTGTTTTCTTGGTGTGCCTGAAGTGTCCAGTCAGGAGCAGAGTGACTCTTGCCAAGGAACTTTGTGCTGTTTTCCCTTAATATTCAATCTGGTTTTTGCTGATCCCTTGCTGGGGATTTTTTCAGTGCATTCAAGGCCTCGTTGGTACCAGGGTGAGGGAGTCCTGGCCCAGGCTCTGGCCCTGGGGGACATGGGGACGCTGCCGGGGGGTCCCTGTCCCCCTGTGTCACTCCCAGGGCCCCAGCCCCCATCCCCATGTCAGGCTCTGGGGTCGATCTCGTGGAACATCCTCTGGGGGAGGCTGCGGGGCCGGGGGCGGGGGGACCCGGGGGGACAGGGGACCCCGCTGTGCACGAGCAGGGTTGGACTGCTCTGGGGGGAACTGTGAGGTGGGCCGGGGCAGAGTGACCTCCCCAGTGACCTCACACAGCCCCTGTGATGTTACACAGCCCCTGTGATGTCACACAGCCAACTCTGAGATGTCACACAGCCTCTTGTGATGTCACAGAGCAAATTCTTTGATGTCACCCTGTTATGTCATAGAGCAGTGCTGTGATGTCACAAAGTCACTATGTGATGTCACTGTGTGTTCTGTGATGTCACAGCCTGCTCTATGATGTTACACAGCCACCCAGTGATGTCAGAACCCACTCTGATGTCACAGAGCACCCCTCTATGATGGCAGGATCGGCTCTATGGCCTCCCACCCTACTCTATGATGTCACAGCCAGATCTTTGATGTCACAACCCACTCTCTGATGTCACAAAACCCTCTTTGTGATGTCATACTGCCACTCTGTAATGTCACAGCACACACTTTGACCTCACAGACCCCTCTCTGATGTCATACAACCATGCCATGATGTCACAGCCTGCTACTCTGTGATATCATAGTTGTCTAGGTTTGGACAGGCAGGTGTCTGATAAGGAAGGCAGGAGCCTCCTCTGAAATGGAAAATGTAAAACCCCCCTATCAAATTGCTCTAAATTTTAAATTCAGGGGCTCTCAGGCAAAAAATATGGGAGCAGGGAATAACAGTTCTTTAATAGGGAAGAAAATATAAGGATAAAATAAACTATGCAGTAAAGTAAATCAACACTGACAGAGTCAGAACACAACCTGACACCCTGTTGGTCAGGGTGTTGGTAGCAGTCTAATTGGAAATGTGGCTGCAGTCCTCCTGGAGCATCAGGTGTGTTTCTGCTGGAGCAGGGATCCTGTACAAAAGGGTGTGGTCTTCCTTTGAAGATCCAATGGAACAAGAGAGCAGCTGTTCCTCTGGGAAATCCAGTGGAGAAGCCGTGCTGGTGTTCCAGAATTTCCAGATTATATATGGGTAGAATGCTTGGCTCTTCCCTCTGGGCGGAGCATCTCCCAGTGGGATGCCGTAGTTCTTATCAATCATGCAGTGACATTCAATAGCCTGTTATCAGCAGATGTCTCCCAGGAGGGAGGAGTGGTTGTGAAAGAGGTAAGGAAAACTGCCCACTTAACAGAAGACAACTGCCATAGAGATGGCAAATAGAATACAATTTGCTTGACAATCCAGGACAGGAGGAAAGACCCACCCTGAGCCAGGAAGGTGGGCAGAGCTTCAGCCAGAACTCAGAGCTGTTCATCCATGAGCAGTTTCATGATGGGGAGAAGCCCCACAAGTGCTTGGAGAGTGTGAAGAGCTTTGTCTGCAGCAGTACCCTGATGTGCTACAGATGATCCACACTGGGAAACGGCCCTATGAGTGTGGGGAGTGCGGGAAGGGCTTCAGCTGCAGATCCACCCTCTTTACCCATCAACGCATCCACACTGGGGAGAGGCCCTACAAGTGTCCTGAGTGTCAGAGGAGGTTTCAGACCAGCTCTGATCTCCTCCAACATGGATGAGAGGCTCTTCCACTGCCCCAGCTGCGAGAAGGGCTTCAAGCAAAACTTCAGTCTCGTCAAGCACGAGCGCATCCACACTGGGGAGACGCCCTATGAGTGTCCCCAGTGTGGGAAGAGCCTCACCCAGAGCTCTCACTTGACCAGACACCAATGGAGGCACCAGTAAGGGAAGCCCTGTGAGTGCCCCAACTGTAGGAAAAGCTTAGGGCGCTGCCCCAGCTCCATCCCTATGGGAGGACCCATGTTGGTCAGAGCCCTGGTGATCCATGTTCCCAGTGATCCCTGCTGGGAAGACACCTGGCTGCTTATCCATGTCCTCCTGGATCCCCTGGATGAACACAGCAGCAGGAACATCCATCAGGACTCTGATCTAAACTGGAAATTGATTGGGAAGAAGTGATTTGCTGAATTTACACCTCAAAAAATCTCACCTGCTCTGTTCAATTGTTTCTTCTGGTGGCATCAAGCAGTGCTGCGTGATCTTGGAGGTCTTTTCCATCAAAATAATTTCCATTTTCACCCTCTCTAAACAACCAAATCTGGGGTGAAAATAAAGAAATTAAACAAAGAGATCTAAAGCTACACCATTTACTGGGATTTGGGGGTGAATTTGGGCTTGGTTCAATGGAATATTTGAGAGGATTTGGGTATTCTGAGGCTGTCAAAACCAGGGGACATGGCCACAACCTCATAGGTGTGTCGGTAGAATGTGTTCACCTGACTTCATCTGTTCTCCAGGAATTCTGGTTGTCTGTCCCAGTTCCTGGCCTGGGTCCCCCCATTTGGGGTGTTCCCTCAAAGTGCCCAAATCACTGCTGAAGTGCCAAGCTGCTCCTGACTGGGGATGTTCCTGTCCACCAACCTCTCCTGCTCAGTGCCATGGGAGGTGGGAGGGGTTTTAGGGACTCCTGTGGGGACTGAGAGAGGCTCTTGTGGCTCTTGGGAGAATTTGTCTTGCTGGGAGAGGGTTTGGGGGCCTTCTGGGAGGGTTGTGAGGATTTGTGTGTGTTGGTAGGGCTGTGTGTTATGGAGAGAATTTGGGTGGGACTTAGGGGAGATGGGAAGGGGTTTTGTGGTTTTTGGGGACATTTATGTTGCAGGGAGTGGTTGGGGGTGTCCTGGCCAGGAGCTGTGGGGTGGTGCGAGGGGACTGGGAGTAGCTGTAGGGTTGGGAGGGGGTTTTTGGGTGGTCGTGACCCCCCAGACCCCCAAAGCAGCCACCAGACCCCACCCCACGAGATACTGCCAGGGGTCAGGGGCTCCATGTTGGGGTTCATCCTCCTGGTGCTGCAGGAGAAGGTGAGGGGGGGTCCTCAGGGACTGTGTGTGACCCCCCCCAAGAGCATGTGTGACCCTCCCATCCTGGTGTCACCTCCTTGTCCCTCCCCACAGGGCTCCAGCCCCAGCTCCTGCTCCCCCAGAGGGAATTTGGGGAGGGGGCAGAGGGGGTGCACAGCCCCCACTGGGGGATGACCCCAGCCCAGCCCCTTTGTTCAGCATCAAGCTGGGCTCGGGGCTGCAGGAGGAAGAGCCGATGGGAAGCAGATCCTGCAGCTGGGACAGTGCTTGCGGTCAGGGCAAGGTCCTGCCCTGCACACCTGGCTCAGGTGTGACCCTGCCCCGGCAAGGGAGCGGGACATTCCCATGCCCACGGATCAGGGCTGGGAGCAGCACTTGGAGCACGGACATGGAAATACTGGGAGCGACTGGGAGCACACTGAGGGCTACTGGGAGCAACTGGGAATGATGGGTGCGTGCTGGGGGCAACTTGGATATACTGGGAATGAGTGAGATCGGCCTGTGGGCAACTGGAACCATGCTGGGGCAACTGGGGTGGCTGGGAATGAGCAACTGGAATATACTGGGAGTGTCTGTAATGATACTGGAGGGGACAACACTGGGAACAGCTGGGACCATGTTGGGAGCAACTGGGGGCAACTGGGAGTGACTGTGTCTATACTGGGGGCCAGTGAGATCATACTGGCAGTGACTGGGGCCGTACTGGGGCAAGTGGGGGCAAGCGGGATCATACTGGGTGGAATTCAGACGACATTGAGGGGGACTGGGATCATACTGGGAGTGACCAGGAGCATGCTGAGGGCAGTTTGGACAATGTTGGAGACAACTGGGGTATACTGGGAGAAACTGGAACTGCACAGGAGAGTGATTTGCAGTAGCTGTGAGCAACCGGAATCATGCTGGAAGCAACTGGAAGTGGGAGTGACTGGGAGCATGCTGGGATCAACTGGGATATACTCAGTGAGACTGGGGTCACTGGGATCATACTGGGAGTCACTGGAACCAGGGCAGTGGCCTGGGCTGGGTGATGTGAGGCCTCAGGGAGCACAGGGAGCACTGTGACACTGCAGGGCCTGATGGAACCAGGGGGACATAGTGACACTCTGGGCCCGCCCTGGCCATGGGGTGTTTCAGGAGCCCCAGGGTGCCCAGGGCAGCAGAGCAGAGCCCCTGCCTCAGGGGCAGCAGCTCCCTGGGACACCCTGGGCGGGCAGCAGGGGATGCCCAGGGAGAAGAGGAAGCCAAGACCCAGTGCCCCAAGGGCAGTACTGGCTGAGGGACGGGGCAGGAGGGAGAGGCCAATGCTGGGACAGTGCCAGGGCTGCCCAGCACTGAGCCAAGGTTGTGTGACATCACAGGGGGCTGTGTGACATCATAGTGTTGGCTGTGTGAAATCACAGGGGTGGTGTGACATGATAGAGTTGGCTGTGTGACAAGCCACAGCTGGCTGTGTGACATCAACTGGGCTGTGTGACATCATAGAATTAGTTGTGTGACATCACAGGGAGCCTGTGTGACATCACAGGGGTGTGTGGCCGTTTTCAGAGTCTCCATGGCACAGGAATACAAGGGAGAAGAAAATCCCTAGAGATCCCACAGGAGGAGGGGCTGCAAACCAAGCCCAGGGTGCTCTGAGGAGGAAAGACCCACCCTGAGCCAGGAAGGTGGACAGAGCTTCAGCCAGAGCTCAGAGCTGGTGGTCCATGGGCAGCTTCACAATGGGGAGAAGCCCCACAAGTGCTTGGAGTGTGGGAAGAGCTTCAGGCAGAGCAGCAGCCTGATCAGCCACCAGATGATCCACACCGGGGAATGGCCCTACGAGTGTGGGGAGTGTGGGAAGGGCTTCAGCTGCAGCTCTGCCCTCATCATCCACCAACGCATCCACACTGGGGAGAGGCCCTACGAGTGTCCCCAGTGTGGGAAGAGCTTCAGCAGCAGCTCTAACTTGACAAGACACCAATGGAGGCACTGGTAAGAGAAGCCCTGTAAATGCCCCAAATGCATGGAAGAGCTTCATGCACCGCTCCATCTTCATTCCCCATTGGAGACCCCACGTTGGGAAGAGCCCTGGTGATCCATGTTCCCTGTGATCCATGCTGGGAAGACACCTGTACCTTTTCCTGCCCTTTGCCAATGACCTGATGTGGCATTGAAAAACATGAGGGTCTGGCCATGGCCCTGTCATTACATTCAGTCCCACCTCAGATCATTGCCAGGGACAGGAAAGGGACTCTCTCTGTCTCCCTGAGGAGAAGGGTGTCCTTTCCAGGCAAGAAATATTGTAGCCAGGCAGACCCTGTGAGCTGTGTTGTAGTTTTCCCTGTAAACAGTTTTATTTATCCCTTCTGTTATCAATATTGTTTCTGTTCCTGTTTGTTCTTTATCTCGTTGCTGTTCCCATTAAATTGTTCTTAACCCAGTCCGGGATCTTTGCCTTTTGTGCTTTCTATGGGAGGCGGGAGGGCAGCGAGGGCAGCGCGATTTTAGCAGCAGCAGGAAATTGGGGAATCCCATTCCTGAAGCCCGGCCCATGGAAAGCGAGCATCCCAGCTGGTGGCAGCCCTGGTGGCCATGGCAGCAGCCTTGGGAGCGGGTCCCTGGCTGGGGCTGTGGGAACCTCTTCCCTCTGGGGCCCAGGGACAGGAGTGGAGGGAGCGGCTGCAGCTGAGTCGGGGCAGGCTCAGGTCGGATGTCAGGAAAAGGTTTTTGCCCAGAGGCTGCTGGGGCCCTGGCCAGGCTCCCCAGGGAAGGCTCCCAGCTCCAGGGCTCTCTGAGCTGCAGCAGCGTTTGGCCAGCGCTGCCAGGCCCAGGCTGGCATTGTTGGGGTGTCCTGTGCAGGGCCAGCAGTTGGACTGGAGGATCCTGATGGGTCCCTCCCAGCTCAGCCAATTCTGTGCTTCTGGGATCCCATCAGCCTGGGGATGGGGCTGCCGATGGTTGCCATGGCAATGGGCTCTGGCTGCAGGCCTGAGCTGGTGTCCATGGCAACCACCCTGGGCATGGGGTCTCCATGGAGCTGCCAAGGGACTGACCATAGCAACAGGACCCTGGTGATGGTCCATGGATACTGACCATAGCAACAGGCGGCTGGTGATGGTTGCCTGCTAAGGATCAGATTTGTCACAGGCCCTCAGAGGGGTCCCATGGGCACTTTCCAAGTGTCTCCAGGCTGTTCCAGAGCTGGAATGTCACAGGCTGAGGAAGGGGCTCCATAGGGACCTCCCAGGGCTTTCTGGGATGGTAAAGAGCCCTGTGGTCAGAGGCAGTCACAGCCATTCCATGGTGACATCCCAGGGCACCTTGGGCTGCAAAGGCACCCATCTGTCACAGGCACTCACGCGGGCTCCACGGTGACATCCCAGGAGTCCCCAGGCTGCCAAAGAGCCAGGATGTCCCAGACACTCATAGGGGTTCCTGTCATGGGCACAGTGGGAGCTTCAGGAAAAAGCTTTATTTCTTTTTTGGAGAAACTCCTGCGGAGTCAGGAGGTGGAGAAATGACACCCAACAGCCACCATGGATCCTCAAAACCCTGCAGGACCCCTAGACTTCTAAAATTCCTTCTACGAGGGCAGACTGAGCGGCTGGATCCAATCCCAGCCCCAGACTTTGTCCATGGTTTAAAAGATTTGACAGGTGGAATTGAACTTTAACACAATTTGTCCTGCAGGATTAATGATAGAATGCCAGATAGATTTATTTAACTATGTCTCTGGCTTATTCTGGTCATGGTCAGATGGAAAGATCACTAGCACAGTTATTTAACCCACAGTTCAATTGCTATAACAATTATCAGAATATAATGCTGTAGGAAGCAATTTTGAAGTCAACAGACCCTTGCTGGAGTTGTTGGAGGCCATTGCAGGCAGAGCCTCCTGCTCCAGCAGGAACTGCCTTTCCTGTGCCATCAGCAGGGCAGGTCCCGCTGCAGGAAAAGCCCCAGGCCAGCCCCAGCACAGGGAAGGCCTCGGGCACAAGGGCAGAGTGCTGTGCTGGGAGCTGTGCCAGGGAGAGCCTGAGGCACCAAAGGCACCTTGGCAGCAGCAGCTGCTTGCAGGCCATGGCCAGAAGCCTCCCTTGGCAGCGCGGCCTGGTGGCCACCACTGCAGAGCTGCTGCCTCAGGGCTCATTCCTGGCTGGGCTCTGAAAAGCCACTTGTGCTCCAGGAGCCTGACTGGGAAGCCATTGCCCCCAGCACCTTGGGGACAAGATATCAATGACAAAACTCTTCATGCCAGCAGAGCCAAGGCAGGGGCAGAGAAAAGGGCAGAGCCAGGCCCAGGGGACAGGCCTGTCATGGTGATGGCTGTGAGGGCACTGCCCCTGCAGCAGCCTGGCTGACCTCAGCAGACATTCTGGCCAGAAGCGTTGTGAGGGCACCCAGCACATCAGAGAACCCACACTGCAGGAATTCTGTCCTTGGGGATGAGAGGGGACTTCACTGGGTCAGGCTGCAGAAAGCTCCAGCTCTTGGACAATTCCTGGGATGGGGCATCCACTTCTCTGGAAAAAGACTTGCAGTTTTTTGCTACTGTCATAATTGTAAAATATTTCCTCCTTCTAACAAATGTAAATCCACCCTCATTCAGTTTATTGACATTGACCCTTGTTCTGTCACTGCAAAATTTGGGAGAAAATAACTTTGATCACTATTTTTCCATTTTCACTGACCTTGGAGAGGACCCAAAAATCTCCCAAGATGGGGTTTGGAGGCCTCATCACAAAACCAGCAGGGAGCGTCTGCAGTCTCTGGGGTCAGTGGTGTGGAGACTGAGGACAGAACAGGAGTAGCCTGGGAGGGATGGAAGGGTGGTTTCAGAGAGTCTGGAGCTTTTCTTCATGGTGGAAATGAGCCTGAAGAAGACATAATAGCACCAAGGGCAGCTGGGGAGGCCCAGAGTGGACACCAGGAGAAAGGAATTTCCCTGCCAGGGCAGGGCTGTGGTGCAGCACGTCCCCCAGCAGGAGCCTGGAGCAGCCCAAGGCTTTGTGTGGGCAGGCAGAGGCAGGCAGGAGGCAGAGCTGTCAGCAAAGGAAGGGGCCAGCAGGGTGGGGCAGCCGGGGGATGCCCACAGCCTGCAGGGACAGAGGCGCAGGTTTGCTCAGCACCAGAGACACCTTTGCCTTGCTTGTCCCCACCTGTCATCACTGCCACCAGTGTTCTGCTCTACGTGGAACCTGGGGATGCTTTCTCAGTCCTGTCCCTCAGAAGGATCTATTTAAAGTATGAGAAACTTCATTGTTTCATCCTCTTTTTGAGTCCCTGAGAAGTTCTTTGAGCACACTCTGAAGGACTGAGTCTGATGCAAAGAGCACGAAAGCCCCAGATGGTCATTCAAGTCCTTGTGCTGTGTCTGTGCTGCTGAGCTGGGCCGGGCTCCTGGCCCAGAGGCAGCTCCTGGCAAGGGCAGCAGAGCTGCAGAGAGACAGCTCCGGCCAGGAGCAGCTCCTGTGCACAGCCCAGCAGGGCTGGGGCACTTCCAGGGCCCCTCAGGGACACCAGCAGGGCACAGACAGAGCTCACAGGGGCTCAGCACTGGCAGGGGCTGTGGCGTGTCCCAGAGGGGGCTGTGTCACAGCAGCTCCTCTGTGGCTGTGTCATGGAGGCACAGAGCAGCTGTGATGTTCGCAAGGGGCTGTGTGACAGCACAGAGTGGGCTGTGGGAGGTCACAGATTGGGCTATGACATCACAGAGTTTGTTCTGTGAGGTCATTGAGCAGCTACAACATCATAGAGGGAACTGTGTGACATCACAGAGCAGGCTGTGACATCATGGCATGGCTGTATGACATCATAGAGCTGGCTGTGAGGTCAAAGTGTGTACTGTGACCTTACAAAGTGACAGTATGACATCACAGAGAGGGTTTTGTGATATCACTGAGGGGGTTGTGACATCACACAGCTGTCTGTGACATCATAGAGTAGGGTTTGAGGCCATAGAGCAGATCCTGCCATCATAGAGGGTGGCTCTGTGAAATCAGAGAGAGGGTTTTGACATCACTGGAGGCTGTGTAACATCATAGAGCAGGCTATGACATCACAGTACAGATTGTGGAATCACAGGGTGACTTTCCTAGATCACAGAGTCTTCTGTGACATCACAGTGCAGCTGCATGACATTCTGGGGTGACATCCCAGAGTTGGCTGTGTGACATCACAGGGGCTGTGTGACATCCCAGGGGCTCTGTGACATCACAGGGGCTGTGTGAGGTCACTGGGGCGTTCACTCTGCCCCGGCCCACCTCACAGTTCCCCCCAGAGCAGTCCAACCCTGCTCGTGCACAGCGGGGTCCCCTGTCCCCCCGGGTCCCCCCGCCCCCGGCCCCGCAGCCTCCCCCAGAGGATGTTCCACGAGATCGACCCCAGAGCCTGACACGGGGACGGGCGGCCGGGGCCCTGGGGGTGGCACAGGGGGACAGGGACCCCCTGGCAGTGTCCCCGTGTCCCCCAGGGCCAGAGCCTGGGCCAGGGCTCCTTCACCCTGGTACCAACAAGGCCTTGAGAGAGCTGAAAAATCCCCAGCAAGGGATCAGCAAAAACCAGATTTAATATTAAGGGACAGCAGCACAAAGTTCCTTGGCAAGAGTCACTGTTCTCCTGAGTGGACACTTCAGGCACACCAAGGAAACAAAGCAACAACAAAACCAAACAAAATCCAGGCAATCAAACCAGAAATGAACCAAGAACTGTCCCTGTGTGTGTGTGTGACACAAGGACAGTGAGGGCAAGGATAAAAGGAATATGGCCCAAAAGCTTACAGAGCTGAAACTTAACAGGACTTAACTTACACTTTAATCTTAACTGATACCTTCAACTTGACAATTTAGCAAAAGAACAGCACTTAACTTTGACTCCGGCCGGGGGTTTATTTACAGACGAAAACTAGATGGGGCTGCTATATGGAAAGTGTCTCGAGCTGTTCATTTTTTCAGCATCAGTCTCATTACATGATTATGATAATGGGAAGATGCTAGCAGCTCACAATACAGGCAGCAGGCCAGAAAACTTCATGTTACAACATACTTTATAAGCTTCTTGACCAATCACACAAAGCAAAAGCATATTGACAGTAGTTCTATCCAATCACCATAAGCACACGTACCTTTGGTTAAAACAATGCTTGCTTATTTTGAATACAATACCCGTTTGTAAGAGACAATGCACAGAGCTCCATTATTAAGCTTTAACCTTCCTAGTATCTTGCTAGAAAAACTTTCTGCAACTTAGAGAGCTTTTCAGACAAGCATTAATACATAGGCTATTGTTCTATTTGCCCTTGCCTTTTCTACAGTTTAAATAATTTTTCTGCTGACCTATCTCATGACTGTTGCTTTAGCACTGTTCACAATTCTGCTGTATCTGAGGCCTGCCTTTTGCAGCTTTCCTAGAACCCTCTAATTGCATGGATTCCCACAAAGAGTATTTAACCTAACTTACAACCTATGACTCAATGATTTAATGGTAGAATAACATTAAACAATATTCAACTTAGCTTATATTAAACTTTACTTAGCAAAAAAAAGCTCTTAACACCAAATAACTTATTCCTTATGATATAACCTTACTTACAGGCCTGACTGACTCAGCTATGCAAGGCTCTCAAACCCCTCAGAGAGCAGCATTTCTGCCACATTTCCCCAGCACAGGCACTCCTGTGTGCACACAGACACAAAGAGTCACCTCCAAATTCCCTATATCCAAAGACTGCTCCCAGACAAAATCTGCCATTCCTGACAAGTCTGGCAAGCCTTGGACTAGAGAGGCTCTCACTTGCCTTCCAAACACTGGGGCTCTGTGCTTTCCATCCTATGGAAAGGAGCTGTCCTTCTCATCCAGGCACCCATGGCCAAATTTGGGATTTCACCTGCAACATTGCCTTACTGTGAGAGACCGGAGGAGAATGGTGGCTCAAAACATTTTGTGTGTGGGGGAGAGCAGGGGGCAGGTCCAGCCTTGTCCTGCCCTGGAACCCCAATCCCCCCAGAGCCTCTATCCCAGCCCAGCAGTGGCTGCCAGTCCCTGGCAGAGCACAGGCAATGCTCCACAGCCACCTCTGCAGCCCCAGCCCAGCTCCTGAGGGACCAAATGAGCCCAAGCCCCACCTGGGGGAAGGGCCCAGGGAGACCAAGGGGTATTGAAGGCTGAACACAAGGCAAGCACACATCTTGACCCTACCTCCTCTTGGAATTTCCATCTGAACAGTGCATCTCTATATCACATTTTTCTCTCATCCTGTGTCTTCTTCTATTTTTGTCCCCTTGCAAATTTTGACTAAATTAAAATTGAACAAACTACGAGTTTGTGAAGTTGAATGGGCCAAGTTAATGCTTTGAGAAGTGTTTTGTGTTGATTGAATGTCATATTAAACCTTTTGCCAAAGTTTCTCTGATTTTCTAAATTTGCCAGTAAAGTCTGTTTTGTTGCTTTGAGCTCCTGACAATCCCTTGTTGGTATTTCTCCAACTCAGAAGACACAAACAAATGTAATTCCTTTTAAATGTCTCCTTGAGAGAGTTGTTTGGGGGATGGGAGTCAGGGCTTGTGAGTCCTGCTTGGCCCAGCCCAGGCAGGGCTTTCCCAGCCACATTCCACACTCCATTGCCCAGCTGGAGCCGCTGGTGCCTCTGAGTTGTGCTGCCCCAGCCCCAGGGACGCTCTCCTTGTCTGCCCATTCCCCCACGGTCTCTGGGCAGGGATGGCCTCACTGGGGGCTGCTGACATCCTCAGCAACTTGGAGGCTGCTGCTGATTTTCACTGCTCCAGAGGCTTGTTCAGCCTTCAGCTCTTCAGTGCAGGAATTCAGTGTCCCAGGGCTCATGAACATTCAGAACACCTGAACAAGCCAAGCCTCTGGGAATCATTTGATTTTAATTTTCAAATCCTTTGTGGTTAAGTAGATCTCAGTAGTGTATTGAAACTGAATACATGATATTTAAAAAGACAGCGAGAAAAGATTTTTTAGGTCCTGTTTAGTTTTGTTTTCCAGTTAATTCACTGATATGTGCAATCTCCAATTGACACTGAGTCCAAGTACCTCCTCATGCAGTTTGGATATAAAAATCAAGACCCTTCATGGCTGACAATCAATCAGACTCGGTCCCTACCCCCAGCCCACCATTTCCCCCATCCAAGCCCTGGCACTCAGAGCAGCCTTTGCGCAAATCTGAGCTCCCTCCAGCCCAGGCTGCACCTGCAGCTTTCAGTTCCTTGGCTCCAACTCCCACCTGCTTTCCTTGGAGAAGGAGCTGCTCGAGACACAGAGGGATGTTCATTTCTTGTCAGCCAACAAAGCCAAGGGAAGGCACAGCTCCATCAAATGCCAAAGTCATTCCTCTGCTGGATATTAAATCCACTTTGCACAGCAGACAGTCTCAGAGCAATGGAAAACACTTTCTGTGCCCAGCACAGATCCCAAGATCCCCCCAAACCCTCCCTGCCCCAATTCTGCCCAGATTTGCTCTTTGCACACACGAGTCACACGCTGAAGTCAGGAGCTCCCTCCATGCCCAGAGGTAGCAAAAGAGAGAAAGGGGATGAAGAGCTTTCCTGTGCAGAGCCAAGGTCCAAGTGCAGCCCCTGCAGTGGGAACCACAACTCATCAGGTTTGTGTCCTTTGGGCTCAGGGACTGGTGACACTCAGAGGCACAGAAAGGTTTCTTGCCAGCAAACACAAGCTGAACATTTGAACAGTTTAATAACCATCACAGCTCTTCCCTCAGCTCTCTGGGATGTCCCAGCAGCATCTGACATGTCCAGGTCCCCAAGGCATTTCCGAAAAGGAAAAGTTCTAGACAAGGACATAAGAAAACAAAATTCTGTGATAGATATAAACACAATTAAGATGTTGACTAATATGGTATTTATTTTAACATCAGAAAGACTGGGCAACTTCCTAGAGCTTAAAGCATGAAACCAGTCATTTGAGAGTCACTTGAATGACCAGAGAGCATCTGGAGGACGAAATCTGGGAGCAATGGAAAGGACATAGATCCAGCCAGTCTAGTGAAGAGATGGCCACTTAGACATGGCCATTTCATCAGGAGAGCTAAAAGCACCTGATGAAAAAAGGAGATTAAATAATAGACTGAATATTGGTGACACAAGTAGATGGAAAGATCAGCATTTCTTCTCCTGCCATTAGTAGAACAATCCAGTAGATCCAGAAAATTCCTGTTCCTGATGGGAAAACTTTGCATTTCTCAAAAGAACTCAGATTACCTACATAATAACGATTTTCTTGTATATTAGGAAACAAACAGGCATTGACACCTGTGCCCCTTTCCAGGCTGACACCAGTTGTGTGCCCATGAACAGGCAGTGCCACTTGTGCCCTGAGGGGCTGAGCTGGGATTGGATCTCTCTGAGAGCACCTGAGGGAGAGCAGAGCACCTTGCAAGCTGCAGGTCCCTGTTAGCCCCGCAGGGCTCCTGTGCCATCAACATCTGCTCTGCTCCAGTGTGAAACAGGGCCCAGCATGGTGCTGGGATCATCAGAGAGCTGAGGTGTGTGCTGGAATTCAATGACCTCCCCATCCCACAGCAGCCTTGCATTTCCCTGCTGCGGCCTTGGTCTCCAGCCCAGCCATGGAGGCTCTTTGGGCTCTGGAGTGTTGCTGCAGCCCCCAAGGGCAGCTGAGCTCTGCCTTTGGCACAGTCAGGGCTGGCCAGCGCAGGCCATGCTCAGCAATTGCTTGTGTGTGCCTGGCCTTGCTGTCAGCCCCGGCAGCGGCTGCGTGGCCCCTTTGTGGCCCTGTGCTGGCCCAGCCATGGTGGCCCAGCCCCTGTGCAGGCCCAGCCCAGGCCAGGAGCATTGCGGCTGGGAACGGCCCCTGTGCCGTGGTGCCCATGGCAGCCTTGGGGCTCTGTGCCCCATGGCCTCCCTGCTGGGCAGCCTCTGCCAGCTCCTGCAGAGCCCCTGGCACCTGTGGGGCTGCACAGACAGCCCTGCCCCGGGCTCTGCCGGCCTCTGGGCCAGCAGAGAGGCAGCCAGGGCTGGCCATGGCCGGGAACAGGCCCTGAGCCCCGCAGGAGGATGGAGCTGGCCCACAGCCAAACTCAGCCCAGGCCAAAGCTGGGCTCAGCAGACAGGGCTGCCAACGCATGGGCACAGAGGCTGGCGCTGACAAATGTCCTGGGCCCCCTCCCTGCTCTGTCTGTGCCACCAAGGGCACAGAGCAGCCTCCTCTCTGGGCCACTTGCCTGTTTGCAATGCCTTGCACAGGCACTGGCCCTGCCCCACAAGGCCTGGCCTGAGTCCTGCCCCTGCACGCTAAGCCAGGCTGAGATGGACACTGATGGTTTCTGGGCCAGGCTCTCTGAGCCCAGCCCAGCTCCCTGCAAGCTCTGCCAGCTGCCCTGAGCTCTGGGCAGCACCAAGGGCCTCTCTGAGCCCAGCCCAGCCCAGCCGGCTCTGGCCCCACAGCTCTGCTCAGGCCAGGCTGCTCTGGCCACTGGCCCCACGGCCTCAGCCCCTGCCAAGGCCACAGCAGCAGCTGCAGCTGCCACAGGACTCAGCCCCAGCCATGGGGGAAGGTGCTTGGCCAAGGCCAAAGGAGGCTCCCTGGCTGCCCTGCTCCCCTTGGGCTGAGGTGCTGAGAGCTCTGCAGCCCCTGCTGCCATCCCATCTGCCCAGGGCAGCACAAGAGCCCCAGCCTTGGGGCCCTCAAGAGCTGCTCCTGCTCCAGGCACAGGGCCCATGCCAAAGCTGGGGCAGCAGCCACAAAGCTGTGCCCATTTCTGTTCATTGCTGCTCTGATGGGGATTGATCTGCAGCCACTTGGAGGTTGCTGATGAATTTTCCTACTCCAGAGGCCTTGTCTTTCTTGAGCTCTTCAGTTCAGGAATTCAGTGAGAGAAGCTCATAAACATTTTTTCAAAACGCTGGAAGAAGAAAAGCCCTTGGGAAAAATTTAAGTTTTCAATTCTTCTGTGGCTAATTAGTCAGATTTCAGAAGTATATTCGAGGTGAATATAAAATATTGAAAACAATGCAGAGAGAACTGTTCTGTCCTTTTACCTTCTCCGGTTTATGGATTGATATCAGCAATGTCCAGTTGATATTTATCCCTAGCACCTCCTCATGAAGTTTGAACAGGTATGAAAATCCAGACTGGTATGAAAATCCAGACCCTTCATGGCTTACAATAAATCAGACTTTGTCCCTACCCCCACACCACCATTTCCCTCATCCAATCATCCAATCCCTGCAACTCAGAGCAGCTCATAAATGGAATCACATTCAGGGTTGTCCCCACAGCTCAGGGTTGGGGCCTGGTCAGTTCAATCTCTTTATTGCTGACACTGGAATTAGGAAGGGCAGGCTTTGGCCTGTTTAGGATGCTGATTTGGGGAGTACCGAATCATGTATGGATTCTTTTAAGGGAAAGAGCCATTAAAAAAAAGGGGTCCAGGAAGGATGAACACATTTCAAGAAAGTAATCTTAAGGGGGAAGGAACAGCCTGTCCCAGTGTGGCAAAAGATGAGCTGGTGAGGAAAAGGACTGTCCTGGCTGTCCATGGAGCTTTTGTGGGAACTCAGGGGGAAAAAGGACCATTAACTCAGAAAGTGTTTAAGGATGTAGTTAGGTTATACAGAAAAAAAAGTTGACAGGTTAAAGCTGAATTAGAAATTAACCTGGCAGCATCTGTAAAAAAAATGTGAAGTAGTTTTTATATAAAATTTAATAGCAAAAAGGAGGGAGAAGGAGAACCTCTACTCTTTCTTAGATAAAGTGGAGAAAATAGTAACTAAAGACAAGGAAATGGCTAAGCTACTTAACACCTTGTTTTTCTCAATTTTTTAATATTAGGACAGGTTGTCCTCAAGACAAGTGATCTCCTGAGCTGGTAGATTGGCACAGGGAGCAGAACAGCCCCCTGGAATCCAGGAGGAAGCAGCTGGGGACCTGCTGAGCCACTCAGATGCTCACAGGTGTATGGGATCAGATGGGATCCATCCTAGGGGGATGAGGGAGCTGTGGATGAGCTCCCCAAGCTGCTCTCCATCATTTACCATCAGTCCTGGCTCAGCAGGGAGGTCCCAGAGCACTGGAGGTGCCAGTGTGAGCCCATCCCCAGGAAGGGCTGGAAGGAGGAGCTGGGGAACTCCAGGCCTGTCAGCCTGACCTGGGTGCCCGGGAAGGTTATGGAACAGATCACCTTGAGTGCCATCACAGGGCACCCACAGGATGGCCCAGGGATCAGAGCCAGCCAGCGTGGATTTCAATATCTGCATTGATGATCTGGATGAGGGGATTGAGTCCATCATCAGCAAATTTGCGGATGACACCAAGCTGGGTGTGAGTGTGGATCTGCTGGAGGGTAGGAGGGCTCTGCACAGGGCCCTGGACAGGCTGGATCCAGGGCCCAAATCCAACAAGGTGAGGTTTAACAAGTGCAAGTGCTGGGTCCTACACTTTGGCTACAACAACTCCTGCAGCTCTACAGGCTGGGGACAGAGTGGCTGGAGAGCAGCCCGGCAGAAAGGGACCTGCAGGGACTGATGGACAGCAGGCTGGACATGAGGCAGCAGTGTGCCCAGGTGGCCAAGAAGGCCAATGGCTCCTGGCCTGGATCAGGAATGGTGTGGCCAGCAGGAGCAGGGCAGGGATTCTTCCCCTGTGCTCAGCACTGCTTGGGCAGCACCTCGAGTGCTGTGTCCAGTTCTGGGCTCCTCAATGTAGGAAGGACCTGGAGGGGCTGGAGCATGTCCAGAGAAGGGCAACAGGGCTGAGGAGGGGTCTGGAGCACAAGTCCTGTGAGGAGCAGCTGAGGGAGCTGGGGTTGTTTATCCTGGAGAAGAGGAGGCTCAGGGGAGACAAGGCAGTGTCAGGGCACAGGTTGGACTTGATGATCTCCAAGGTCTTTTCCAGCCTTGCTGATTCTGGGATTCTCTGAAACCCCCCTTGGAGCAGGTGCAGGATGAGCCCTGGGCCTCCTCTTCAGCAGCTCCAGCAGCCCAGGTCCCTCAGCTTCTCCTGGCAGCCCCAAAGCCCATCCTGTCAGTCCTGCAGAGCCTCTGCAGCTCCTCCTCACTGCCCAGAACAGGGAGCCCCAGAGCCAGACACAGCAGCCCAGATGTGCCCCCCTGGCCTGGAGTGCCTCTGGCAAGGGAGCAGCAGCAGGCACTGCAGGAGCCTGCAGACAATTCCTGCAGCACTTGTAGGATGATCCTGCTGCCCAAGGGACGTTCCCATGGGGCCAAGACAGGAAGTGCAATGGGGAGTGGGGCCAGAGAGGAAAGGGAAAACAGGGATGGGCTGTTGGCAGGGGAGGGAACACAGGAGGGCAATTGGAAGAAATTTGTACCAGGGAAGAGTAAAGAAAGCAAAGGTGCAGCCAAGGAAATGCTCAGGGCAGTTTGGGGGTGACTGCCAGGCAGCCCTGGCTCTGAGCAACAGCGTCTGCAGTGGCACAGGAAACTCCCAGCTGATGGGAACAAACTTTCTGGCTGAGTGCAGAGGCCAGGACAAAGCTGAGTGGTTTCCCTGGTGTCCCCCAGGCCTTGCTGGCCCCAGGGGCTGATGGCATTTGTGCTCCCTCAGGTTCATGTCCCCACAGCAACAGCATGGGGGTGCTGGCCCTGCTGTGTGCAATGCAAACAGGGGCTGCTGAGGCAGTGCTGCCGTGTCTGTGCCTGCAAGGATGGGGCACCTGTGTGAGCTGGGGGAGAGGCCAGGGCTGCAGAGGGGGGATGTTGTTGGCAGCTGCATGAGGACGCTCTGGGACGCTGCCCTGGGCTGTGCAGCGCACTGGGCATGGATCAGCCCCTGCTCTGCTGCTCCTTCCCGTCTGCCCCAGGGCCCTTGCAGAGCCCCAGCCATGCTGTTTGCCCCCAGCCTGCCCACGGCCAGCCTGGGGCTGCTGACGGGGGTTTCTGTGCTGAGCATTGGCCTGGCCGTGTTCTTGAGAGAGCCTGGGCAAGGAGCCTGGAGCCCCCAGGGCCTGGCCTGAGGCGTCAGCGCTGCCCCAGCAGTGCCCATGGCCTGTCCCTGCTGCAGCCCCAGCACTGCCACCCCCAGGGCTGTGCCCGGCCCCGAGAGCACTCAGGCCCTGCAGCAACACCAGGGCCACCAGGGCAGCGGGGCAGGGCCACGGCAGCAGCACTGGCAACACCAAGTGCTGCTGCTGCTGCTGCTGCTGGGCACAGCTGCTGGGCCAGCACTGATCTGCCCCAGCTCTGCACACAGACATTGCTGCTGCAGCTCCAGAGAAGGCAACAAAAGGGCATCTCTGCAGAAAACTCTGCTGGGAGATCCTTTAGTTCATTTAAAGCCACCAAGAGCGCAGCCCCTCATTGACACAGTCTGTGGCCACAGGGAAGGGGGAGAGAAACGAAATGAGAAATGTCGGAAGCAATGACATTTATTTGTGCATACGGAAAAAGTAAAACAAAGAAAAAGAACCTCCGAAATGAAACCAAGCAGAAGTATCAAAGATTACTTTTATTTCAAGTGATTTTCAGAAATTGGCCAGCAGTTTAATGTTTTTGAAAGCATCCAGTCATCAGTCTCCCCACTGCAGCCTTGAGCTCCTGGTTCCTCAGGCTGTAGATGAGGGGGTTCAGGGCTGGAGGCACCACCGAGTACAGAACTGACAGGGCCAGATCCAGGGATGGGGAGGACATGGAGGGGGGCTTCAGGTGAGCAAAGATAATAGTGCTGAGGAACAGAGAGAGCACGGCCAGGTGAGGGAGGCAGGTGGAAAAGGCTTTGTGCCGTCCCTGCTCAGAGGGGATCCTCAGCACAGCCCTGAAGATCTGCACATAGGAGAAAACAATGAACACAAAACAACCAAAACCTAAACAGCAACTAACAACAATGAGCCCCAGATCTCTGAAGTTGGAGTGTGAGCAGGAGAGCTTAAGGATCTGTGGGATTTCACAGAAGAACTGGCCCAGAGCATTGCCATGGCACAGGGGCAGGGAAAATGTATTGGCTGTGTGCATGAGAGCATTGAGAAAGCCACTGGCCCAGGCAGCTGCTGCCAGGTGGGCACAAGCTCTGCTGCCCAGGAGGGTCCCGTAGTGCAGGGGTTTGCAGATGGACATGTAGCGGTCGTAGCACATGATGGTCAGCAGGGAAAGCTCTGCTCCAGTAAAGAACAGAACGAAAAAGAGCTGAGCAGCACATCCAGTGTAGGAGATGTTGCTGGTGTCCCAGAGGGAATTGTGCATGGCTTTGGGGACAGTGGTGCAGATGGAGCCCAGGTCGCTGAGGGCCAGGTTGAGCATGAAGAAGAACATGGGCGTGTGCAGGTGGTGGCTGCAGGCTACGGCGCTGATGATGAGGCCGTTGCCCAGGAGGGCAGCCAGGGAGATGCCCAGCAAGAGGCAGAAGTGCAGGAGCTGCAGCTGCCGCGTGTCTGCCAATGCCAGCAGCAGGAAGTGCCTGATGGAGCTGCTGTTGGACATTTGCTGGGGTTGCACATGGGCACCTGTTTATGGAGAAAGGACAGTGAAGAGTTAGAGGAGATACCTGTAAACAAAACCAAAGCCTTTTCCAATACACCTACCCTGGAACACACACAAACACACTTCTATTTTTAAGAGTTCTTGTGTTTTCTTTAAAAGCTTCCCCATACCTCTGCTAGTGTACTTGAATATCAGAAACCCTCAGCATTTCTGCTGCCCTTAGGGAATAGAGAGCATGTTCTGAGAGGCAAAGTGATAAGTGGAGAGCTAGTGGACATTGTCTGTCATTCTGACCTGCTCAGAATATCTCTGGGCTTTAAACTTTGTCAGTTGGAGGGTGATCACCTCCCCATGTTTCCCTTTAAAATTCCCCAGGTACAGTTAGAGCAGATGTTTCCACCACAGCCCAGCTCCACATTTGTAGCCAAGGACTCACGTTGCTCATTTCACCAACCCAGCAGCATTTTCAGTGTCACAACACCTCTGTCTTTCCCCATCAATCTCGTAACTCAGAGCTGCTCTAGGACAGGTTTGCACCCTGGATTGAAGCTCCCAGCTTGGACTGAAATCTCAGGGAGACTTCCAAGTGTCCTTCTGATGGCATTGGATTGTGGGAGATGCAGCTCCTTCCCTGGCTGCACTGACAGCATTGCCCAGAGCTGGGCACTGGGGACAGCGTCACCCTGAGCCAGCTGTGCCCCCTGCCAGAGCCCCCAGGGCCCGGCAGCTGCTCCCAGCCCTGTGCTCTGCAGAGGGAACTGGGCCCGGGGCTGCAGAGCTGCCCCACGGCTCTGCTGCAGCTCTGCCTGCACAGGAGGGGCTGCACGCCTTGGAGCCCCGGCCCTGAGGGCAGAGGCTTGGCTGGGGCACAGGAGGGAGGGGGCTTCTTCAGAGGGAGGGGCTGCACTGCAGGGGCTCCTGTGGGCATCTCTAAACTCTCCCTGCCACAGCATTGCTGGGCTTTGTTTTCTCTCATTGCCTCATCTTCTCTCTGCTTCCTGCAGATTTTCCTCCTGCAGGTGTTTCCCTGTGCCTGATCTCTCCCTGCCAGCACCCACAGACCCCAAATCTCTGTGCACTCTCCTTGGCCCTACAGAACCCTGCCTGTTTGCAGGGCACTGGCTGGGGGCAGGTTCTGTTTGCAGCTTGGAGAAAGGACAGCTCAGACTGAGCCTGATGGCTCCAGCAAAGGTGATGCTGCTGCTGTCCATGGGCAGAGTGGCTGAAAGCACATTAGGGATCTCCTACTGATCACTAAAAAGAAACAGTTCAGATGTCTCAGGCACTTGTCAAAATTCATAATTATAATTCATAATCAACCTTTATACTTATCCCCCCCTCCCTGCCATGCTCCAATAGTGAGAAACTGAATACAACGTCTTTGAAAGTTTCCTCATTTTTTACAAAGTCCTTGTCTTCGAAATATTCTGTGACTGACCAGAACCCCTCAGCATGTCAGAGATTCATGAGCATTTCACCTCCCCTGCCCCAGAAATACTCAGAGTTGTACTCACAGGCTCTGCAGGCATTGGCATGTTCCAGCTTCAGGAGATGGCTCCAGGAGCTGCAGCTGCATTGTCCTGCAGCCAGAGGTTCCTGTGCCAAGGGCTGGCAGTGATTGTGCCCCAGGCACTTCTCAGCCCCTTCCCAGCCCTGACTGATTGAAGCTCTCTGTGCCTCTGGGCTGTGCCCGGGCTGGCTGCAGGCAGTGCCCCAGCCCTGCTGGGCTGGCACAAGAGCTGCTCATCCAGAGAAATGTGCTTTTGAAGCTCTTCTTGGTGACCAGGAGCTGCCTCTGGGCCAGGAGCCCAGCCCAGCTCAGCAGCACAGACACAGCACAAGGACTTTAATGAGCCTCTGGGGCTTTGTGCTCAGGCCCTGAACATCAGTCCCTGAGAGGCAGCTGAAGAAACCTCTGCAGAACTCCAAGGCAGAATCCAACTCCAAACTTTCTTGGACTTTTAATGGGTCCCAGAGAGGGACAGGACTGAGCAAGTGTCCCCAGGCCCCAGGCAGAGCAGAGAACTGCAGGCAGTGATGACAGGTGGGGACAAAGAGAAGCCAAGTCTTGGTGCCCTGGGGCACAGCAGGGTCTGTGCCAGCAAGGGCTGGGAGGAGACACCTTGTCCTGAGGCCCTGGGGCCTCCTGGCACAGCCCCAGCCAGGCTGGGCACTGTCAGCCCCTTGTGCTGCCCTCAGCATCCCCCCCTAGCCCACATCCCAGTGGCCTCAAGGATCTGCTGCAAGGAGTCCCTGGGGAGCCTTGCTCAGCAATGGCCCTGGGGGCTCCTTCATGCTCCCTGCAGGGACTGCAGGTTTTTCAAAGGACTTTGGCTCTGGCTTTGGCCTTGAAGGCTCTGAGAGGTTTGTGCAATCATGGCCTCCAATTATCTGCTTTAACGAGTCCCTTGAGAGCTCTGTACTGACACTCAATAGGACTCATTATTGTGCTTGAGAGACTCAAGGTTTTTTAAAGTACTTTGGATTGTCCTTTCCACACTGAGTCTCTGAGAACTTTTTGTGCCATCTGGGCCACCAATTCTCTCTTCCATGGAGTCCATGAGCAGCCTGTGTTGGGATGGACCTCAGTGAGACCCATTCATGCTTTGAGACACTTTGGGGTTTTCTTCTTACTTTGACTCCTGGAAAGGTTTGTGCGATCTCCTCTCAGGCCCTGAGGTTCAAGGGCTCGGCTCCAAATGCACCACAGGGCTCATGAGGATCAAGCAAGTCCTGACAAACCATGGCTCTGCCTTGATTTCCCTCTAGTCTTGTTCAGTTCAGCAGGAAGTTTTCCTTTTACAGTTATGGATGGTATAAATAAGAAGCTTGACTAGCTCAATATTCAAGGAGCAATCAATTTATTAATTAATATGGTAAAGTATGAGCAATACAGCACTGGCTACAGTGGGGGAAGTTTTCCTTCCAACTGCACACCCACAGTTGAGGCTTACATGTATTTATAGGGGTACTCATCAGCTTTCTCAGCAGTTTCTATTCCAATTCTTACTCATCAGCAGTTTCTATTCCCAATTTTTACGTCAAAATTCTATACACTATTGTGATTTAGTTTCTCTCAGGATGTATCCCAAAAGGAGTATCCCAGATGGTGGTGGTCCGGTTTCCAAAAGAAGAAAGACGAATCCCATCTGGTGAGGTCCAGCTCTCCAGATGTGGGTCCTCCTTTTAATTGCAAAGACTATAAATCTAACAACAGTGATGTCCAGCTTCCCTTGGTTGAAACTATAAATCCTTGAGGTGGTGTTCATCTTCCTTTCTCAAGCTGTTTTTCTCTGCTTTATTAAGGCGTGAGATAAGCATGTTTCCTTTATATATATTTCATTGCTATAGTTTCAAGGATTCAAGCAATGTTCCAAAATTATACTTCAAAAGGTTATTTTTGCAGAACTCTTTAAGGATTAACTACAAGCAAGAAGCAACATCCTTAATGCTTTAATGCCAATGCTCCTAAATCAACCAAGGTCAATTGCAAACAAAAGATGGGTTCAAAGGACTTCTTCCATGCTTTACTTTCCTCAGTTATTATTAGAATTCACAACTGTCCCATTGTCGGTCTCCACACATATCGCAATCACAAATACACACATTGCCTGTGTGTACCTGACACGACACACAGCTTTGTATTTCACATCCCCCCGTGTCCCCCTGTGTTCCCCCGGGCAGGGAGCTGCTCTGGCCCGGGATGGCCGGGCCCAGCCGCGGGGCCTCGCCGGCAGCGGGCAGGAGCCGGCCCGGGCTGCGGGACACGGCGGGGGTGCCCGGCTGCAAAGCAGCTCTGGCTCCCGCCAGGGAGCTGTGGGCAAGGGGCTGCAGCCGTGCGGGAGGAAAGCCGCTGGGCCAGCCCCTAACGCTGCCCCGCAGAAAGGAAGGGCAGGAGGAAGCTGACAAATGAGCTCGGAATGTGGCAGTGCAGAGATGAAGGGACAAGTGCCCTTGCGGGCCGGGGGTCGGGGCCAGCCCTCGGGCAGGGCTCCGAGCGGCTCCTGAGCCGGCCTAAGGGCTGCCTGTAAGGATTGCAGGCGGCAGCCGAGAGCAGCAGCGCCGGCAGTGCCAGCTGGGCCCCACGGCCATCTGCCCGTGCCTTCGCAGCCCGTGAGGGCCGCGGGCTCTGCAGCGCCGCTCCTGCTCCCACAGCCGGCCCGGAGCCTCAGGGCTGCCCCGCAGGCGCCGCGGCAGCAGCAGCGGCCTCAGGGCCCGGCCCGGGGCTCGATCTGCTCAGCCCGGGGGGCAGAGCCACAGCAGGGGGGAAGGAGCTGAAGGAGCACCAGGGAGCCCGGGGAGAGACAGGCTGTGAGACAAGGCTCTGCCTATAATTTTAACAGTTTTTATTAACCTAATAACTATCTACAACTAACTTAATAACTATATACAAGTAAAAAGTCAAGCTTTTTATGACAATTGTCACAGGCGTTTCTTGCTTTGGACAATATGTCCCAGGTCGAGCATTGGGCGCTGAGTCCTTTCCAGCTGGCCGGGGGCTGTTGATGTCTGGCGGGGCTGCAGAGGCTGCTCGAGCCCTGGGGCCCATGAGACCTGTCGAGGAGCTGTGCCTGGCCGTGCTCTCCTGAGGCGGCAGGGCCTGGGCGTGAAGGGCAAGGGTGAGCCGCCACAGGTGCTGGCCCCAGCGCACCAGGACTCAAGCTCTTGTCCCACGCTGGGCATGGCCATTCTCCCACATTACTCCAGCTCCAAGCTCAGTTGCCCCATGTGCCAGTCCTCCTGCTCCATTCTGCCCCTTTCTTCTTACCCCAGATGCAAAATACCCACGCCACATTACCCAGCTCTGTACACAGAGCCCTACTCATCCCCCAGCTGGCACCCTGCAGATAATCAGCCCCTGTCGTCATTGACCCCCTTGCCCTGACAGGGCCACACCTGACGCATCCTGTGTCCTGATCGCCGTATGATGCTGGTCATTACGGCCCCTCGAGATGTGTCCATCACCGTGCAGCAGGGTCACACTGGGCTGAGGAGGAGAGGGCAGCTGGCTGCAATGCAGGGCCCAATCCAGCACACCCCAATAATCCAACTCAGGTCTCTCTGGAGACTGAAGGCACAGATTCCCCCTGGATAGTCAGCAATGCCATCAAGCCTCAGTCACCATTCTGTGTCCCCACCTACATCACACCTACCTTGTTGTGTACCAGGAGATGCTGCAGCTGTGCACTTGTATGTGGGGAAGCCTTGATGTTCTGCATCGTGGAGCTGCTGCTCTGATGGTCCCCAGAGCTCTGCGGCACACGGGGACACTGGCACGGACCAGCGGCCTCCTGTGGGATGGGGCAGAGGACACTCAGTGCCCAGCCCTGTGGCATGCAGGGCATCACCCTGCTGTGCCAGGGAGGGCACTGGCAGTGCTGCCTGCAGGGGCATGTCCCTGCCAGCTCCTGTCCACCTGCTGCAGGAGCCCCAAGCCCATCCCACCAGGCTGCATCTGCTGGCTCTGTCCCCATGGCCACGTGTGCTGGCCATGGCACCAGGCAGGTCCCTGTGCACAGGACACCAACTGGCAGGAGCTGGGCTGTCCCAGCTGCAGGGATTGGTTTTGGGAACTCCTTTCACAGGAGGCACCCAATCTCCGTCTGTAGGATTGACGGGGGTAGCACGGTCGGGACGAACGGAGACGAGAGATCTCTGAAGCCAGGTCGTGGACGGTTTATTGCAAAGGGCGTGGGTGCAGGGCCCTGCTTGGAGCTGCCAGCCACAGCTCGGAGCAGGCCTGAGAGAAGAGAGGGGTAGAGAGGATGAGAGGGTAAGAGAGCAAAAGCATAAGAGAGTAAAAGGGGTATGAGGATAAAAGGCAAGAGCTAAGAGACAAGAGGTAAGAGTAAGAGCTAAGAGCTAAGAGCATAGAAAAGTAAGAGCTAAGTTCCCATTACAATACAATAAATCATCTTCTGTGTTGAATATTCTGATTCTCACTTAACCAATCTAATCCAACATACAAATCCTATAGCATTTCCATACAGCCTATAAGAATCACTACATTACCATACTGTGCTACATTTTAAACCCTAAAAACTCCTCTTTGGACCCCTTCTGCCAAGCTGGCAGGGTCTGCTCGGACCCTTGGACCTGCCTGCAAGCAGAGGGTCTTGTTTCATCAAAAGGGGATTACCTTCAGCTGGCCACACCGTTGTTTTCCCGTTGTTCAGTAACTAAGGGATCTCGAAGCTTGCTTTCATTTCAATCTCGCTTATAGTTTCCATATTCTCAAAATCTTTTCCCAGGCAATCATATTTATAAGGCTTTCCTGTTTCATCGTCCCCAACAGCCCTCCAAGCCTGAGCTCAGACTGCAAACAGACGCAGCTCATCAGATGTGCTTTCAGCAACCTTGGGACAGAGAGATGGGCCAGACAGGGCAGTGCAAGGCAAGGAATGCAAAAGCCCCCAGCCCTGGGGCAAGCACTGGCCCTCCACAGCTGCCCTCTGCTCCCCTGCCCTGCCCCGTCCCCCCAGGCTACTCTGCCCCAGCCCAGGTGCAGAGCCCTCCTTGCTGTGTCAGGGCTGCTCTGCACCCCAGACACTGGGGATGTGTCCTCAGGGCCTTCACCTTTGGCTGGGCAGTGGCTCCTTGCTGGGGGGCATGGGCTGCAAATACGGGAGTGTCTCGGGGTACCTGGGGAGGGCAGGAGTCACAGGTGTGTGACAGGGGACAAAGAACCTGTTCCTGTTGGAGGCAGCACCCCCAAAGCCATGGGATTGTAGCCCATGGCATCCCGCTGCCTGTAGCCCTTGGGATGAGCCCCCACAGCCCCTGCTGATGGGCAGGGCTGCAGAGGGGGCTCCCCACATCAGCCCCTCCCAAGCAGACACTGTCCCCCTGTGCCAGCACAGCGGGTCACTGCTGGCACCCATCTCCCCCCATGCCAGCCCCGCTGCCCCCGAGGCACTGGTGCTACTCACTGGCCAGGAACCTGCACGCTGAGCATGCGATCACAGGACAGGCACGAGAAAGGGACCGGCGGCTGCCTAAGGAGGGTGAGGGAAGAGGGCTGGCTGAGCTCCTGGGGCCACAGCCCTGCAGCACACAGGCAGCAGCTCCCTGCAGCAGCCAGCTGCTGGGCAGCTCACTGCACAGGGGCACGGCCATTGCAGGGTGAACCGTGGGCTCTTGAGCCTTTTCTCCCCATCCCCAAGGTGCTGGCTGATGCCAGGTGAAGGGCACAGGCACCCATGCCACCATCCCAAGCAGCCCCTGCAGTGCTTTCAGCCCCTCTCTGGCACCAAAGCTCCCCTGTGTGCATGGCCAGGAGGGCAGGGCACGACCCAGCTCAGGGCATGGTGTGTGACAGCCCTGCCTGGCAGGAGCAGTTGCCATCGCTGTCCCCAAAGCCATCAGAATCTCCATTGCACTCACTTCTTAATCCCAGCAGGGTTTTCACGCAACAGCCTATCCTCAAGTTCCTCCATGTTCCTGTTCCAGGAGTCCTCCCGGTGTTTATGGAAAGTCTTCAGCTCCAGGCGATCCAGCTGTGAACAGGTGCACAGCCTCAGCCAGCTGCTCCAGGATGTGATGTGGAGCTCTCCAGGGAAAAGCCTGGAGGGGGATCCTCAGAGGGATGCTGCCTCAGGCTGTCAAGTCCCAAAGGTGCCAGTTCCTCGTGGTGGGGACAAGGTACCCCTCACCTTGTCTTCAATTGCATCGCTGAACTGCTGCTGGGTATTGTTCCAGTGCTGCTCCTGGCCTGAAATCTGGCTCTGCAACTCCTGCATCCTCTCATCCAGCTCCTCCATGTTCTCTTCACACTGGCTGCAATCCACTTTGCTGTCCAAGGCAGCTTTGTCCATCTTCTAGCAGAGGGGAAGGGCAGGAGAGCAGTGGGGAAAGGGATGAGGAACGCCAGACAGGGCCAGCGTGTGAGGGGCAGAGGGAGGAGTGCTTCTGAGACAGAGTAGAAATTTTCCAGAGTAGAAATCCATTTTGATTTAGGTGAAATGTACATCTTTGAGTGTGTGGTTAGAAAACATAGCTATGTAGCCTGACTGGAAAGCCTAGGCTCAGGGAATCTGATTCAGTGAAGGACAGAGATAAGGGGGGGACGGGACAGAGGGTGATAAAGAGACACAGAGAGACTGCTGTGAAAGCAGGTCAACCTCACCTAAGAATTCTTTCTGATAAAGAAGAACTAGTGGCAAATGTCACACAAAATTTGTAAAAATGAATATGTATGAACCTATTGTGAAAATGTATGGATATGTATTTGAGAGGAGGATAAAAAGGGACCTGAAGTTCCCAGAGGCACGCATGCCTTTCAAGGAGAGTAATCTCTGCATGCATCCGGCGCTGTAATAATAAACATGCCGGGTTTACAACTTACACAAAGTTGTGGAGGTTTTGTCTATCTCTGCAAAACAGACCCCTTTTGGAGGTTTCCTCCCAAAATTTGCCCTAAGCCAGCACAAACAGTCATCATGAAGATTTCACCAGTGGCATAATTTCCTGCTGGCAAATCTTGTGACAGAAGCTTGACCTTGTTCTCCATGAGACATTCTTGGGAAGAGAGACAGGAGAAGATTCTTGGAAAACTGAAACAGCTTTCCAGAAGGGAAATGAAAATGAAAGAAACAATCCAAGATCTTTTCCTCTATTTATTTCTATGCTCCCTTTTCCATGTTGCACTACTTCTCCATCCCAGGAATTCCAGATGCACCAGACCTCTAAGATCAGTGACTTAGTGATTTTTAGACACTCGAAAATACCATGAGCCACACAGAGTTTTCCTTCCCCTGGTTTTACGGGAAGGCAAGACTGGAGATGTAAGTGCAGTGCTTGGGTCAGGTAGGAATCCTACAGCAAGGGAAGGTGGCCCGACAGTGTTTGAGCCTCAGCCAGGCCAATGCAGAGCAGCAAGCGAGGGGATTGCTGTGCCAGTGTGCAGGAGTCAGGGCTCTGCATCTGGGCTCACCGCTGCAAAGTTCCCGTGTTTGGACAGACTCAGGGGCTGTGCCCGGGGCGCGCGGGGCTCGAACGTGGGGCTCGTGGGGCGAGCGGGGAACGGACACGGGGACGAACGGACCCGGTGCTTCAGTTGCAGCGGCGGCAGCGGCGGCAGCAGCAGCGGCAGCAGCAGCAGCGACAGCAGCAAAACAGATATTTTAGAGCACTCTTTCTTTTTTTCTCTTTATCTTTCTCTTTCTCTCCCTTTCCCGCGGTCGGGCACCCTTCTCTCGGGGTCCCTTGCCTTGCGTCCCTCTCCTCTCCCCGCCTCCCTCTCCCCTGCCGGGCCGGGCCATGCCCCCGGCCCGGCCCCGGCCCCGGGCGGGGCTGCCCCGTGCCCGGCCCCGGCCGTCCCGCCGCGCTCTCGCCTCCGCCCGGCTCTGGCCGTACTGGCGGTGGCGCTGCTGGGCGGGCGTCAGTGCCTGGTGCGGGGGCGGCATCGCCGCCCTTCGGCTCCGCCTGGCCCGAGCCCGGCCCCGGACCCGACGCAGAGTCCAGTCCCGGCCCCGGCCCCGGCTCCTCCCGGGGCCCGCGGAGGACACAGGCGGGGCGGCCGCTCCCGCCGCCTCCGCTGCGGCTTCCCCGACCCGAGCTCCGCCGCTCGACAGCGCGGCCGCCGGCCCCGAGCCTCCCGTGCCGCGTTCCAAAGAGCGAACGCCTGGGCATGGCCGGCCCGGGGCGGCTGAGGGGCGCTCGGGGGCCGTTGCTGGCCCCGGATCGAGCTCTGACAGCCGCGTCCCGCCCACAGGGACGGCGCAGGAGGCCCTGCAGGAGCGGCACCGGCTGGGTTCGCTGCTGGGTCGCTCTCCAGACACAGACATGGAGCACAGAGCCCCGAGAGTGCGCAAGGTGGTCTGGCTGGAGGAGGAGGAGGAGGAAGAAGGCCCTGGAGCTGGCCCAGCACAGGAGACCAATGCGGCGGTGCCGTTCCATCCACCGCAGGAGGGTGAGTGGCAGAGCTGGGCTGCAGGGCTGGAGCCTGCAGCCAACTTGGCCCCATCCCATCCCATCCCATCCCATCCCATCCCATCCCATCCCATCCCATCCCATCCCATCCCATCCCATCCCATCCCATCCCCTGGGGAAATGCCCAGGGACAGGACGGAAGAGGGGCCGGGCAGACACCCCGCAGGGGCCGTGCTCCATCTCCCTGGAGCATCCTGGGGCTTTCCCTGCCTGGGCAGCGCAGGGCTGGGCTGTGTTCTCCGGCCTCTCCCGCAGCCCCTCAGCTCTGGCTGCGCTCGCTCTTTGCCAGATGCAGCCGTGGAGCGCACGCAAGGGCAGGAATCCAGCCGTGGCCGCTTCCGCAGCACAGCACAGGTACCTGCAGCCACCCCCAGCTGGGCTGGGCCTGCTGTCCCTGCTCAGCCCAGCACCGTTTGTGCAGCACTCCATGCAACATCCCTGGCTTCTTGCCCTTCTCCTACAGCTCGTTTGCGACTTCATCCGGAGCATCCGGCGGGAAGAGACCAGCACCATGGGCACTGGGCTCAGAGCTCACTCCGAGCTCCTCAATCATGAGACCAGTGCTGCCCTGCTGGATTTGCTCCTGGAGAAGGGTGCTGCCAGGCCAGAACAAGTGAGCAGCCTGGGGCCAGGCTTCAATTCCCCCATGAGTCCCGTGGCTTCCCCAGCCAGGCCTGCTGGTTCCTGGGAGCCTTTGAGGCCATGGCAGTGCGCTGGCAAGGGAAGCATTCTCTGGGGACCCTGGGGACATTGCTCCCTCTGGCAGCTTTCCAAGTCTCCCCGTGCCTTCTCCAGGTGCCCGCCATGGTCAGGTACATTCACCGATGGCTCCTGGCCAATGATTCTGCCCAGCACAGGCTGGACGAGGCCCTGCTGACTCTCACCAAAGCACACCCGGGTGATGCAGTCGTGACGCTGCTGTGTGTGGCCCCGTCCTGTGACAGGTATGGGGCCCACCTGCCCAGAGGGCTCAGGCCTCCCCAGCCCATCACCCTGTACCGCCTGGCCAAGGTGTCTGACCAACAGAGAGTTCCAGGGCCCTCTGGCTGCTGCCTTTTCCAGCCCTGGCACGTCAGCCCCCAAGCCTGCTGCCATGCTCCCTTGCCGCCCCTCAGGGCTCTGTCCCCACAGGGCTGGGCTGCCTGGCTGCTGCTGGCGAGGGCCAGTGGGCAGAGGCAGAGCCGGCCATCAGCCCGGGCCCCTAGGGATGCCCAGGCCACGGTGCCGTGTCTGAGACCCCCCTGAGACAGAGCTGTAACCCCACAGAGCTGCCATCACCATGTGGAAGACCATCATGGGCTCGCTCAGGACTGCGGAGCCAGTGCAGCTGATACTCCTGGATGTGCTGGAGAGCTGGCCCAAGCACAGCACGTGCACCTCCGATGGGGACAAAACGGGTGTCTTTGGCCTGGCTGTGAGTTTCTGCAAGTGGCCTTTGCTGCCCCAAGGCTGCCTCTCCAGCAGCTCTCCATCCTCCTTCCCCCACTGCATCTCCCTGCCTCAGGCAGGGCCCAGGGGCAGCTTCAGGCCCACCAGGCCCCGTGCTCCCCCTGCCAAGGTCTCTCTGGGCCTCTCCCTGCCAAGCTCGGGCCCTGCCACACGGACACCTCAGCACTGAGCACTGTCTCGGGGGGCTTTGTGCCTTGCAGGCAACCGTGGTGATGTGGAAGATCCTCCAGGAGCCCCCTGTCCCACGTGTAGTGGCTCCGTATTTCCCCCGCCTATTTTTGCATCTGCTCTTCCAAGTGTTCTTCAGCACAGAAGAGATGCCAGAGGAGGTCGATGCCTTCTGGAAGGCATGCCAGGAAGAGCACGGCCTTGCCACCAGCCCCAACAGGTGCTCCATCCCACTCCTCCTGTCCCTGCCACGTGGCCTGCCAAGGAGCCAGTGCTGCCAGTGTGACCTGGGCTTTGCTGTGCACACAGGTTTGCAGTGCAGACCCTGAAGTCCCTGCTCTGCCTTGTCCAGTGTGAGCACGTGGTGGTGTCAATGGAAGGCAAGCGTGGCTGGGACACGCTGCTCTGCGTTGATACCCACCACTATGCCATGGCTCTGCTGGCCAGGTGAGACCCCCCTTGTCCCCATTGTTCCTGGCATTTGTGCCCTGTGCCCAGGCTGTCCCACATGGTCCCCGTGGCTGTGGGCCAAAGGGACGAGGGACAGCCAAGCAGACTGGGAAAGGCTGGGAAAGGAGGGTGCCCAGGAGCGGCCACATCTCAAAGGGCCCAGGTCCCCTGGCAGGGCGGTGGGGAAAGACAAGAACCGTGTGAGTCAGTGCTGGGAGAGGCTTCCTTCCCCCCATGGCTCAGGGTCTTAGTGCCATTTTCCACCTTCCAGGGAGATTCGCCATGCATCCAGGCCCTTGTGTAAAAGGATCTTATGCTGCCTCCTTGAGATGCTCAGCAAAGAGATGCCATACTGGGATTTCCCTGCCCTGGCATTCCTTGTGGAGGTGAGCCTGAAGGCCAGCATGACCTGGCTGAGCTGCCTCCCAGCTCTCTGCCCTCTCGTCACCGCAGCCGCCTGGGACGGTGCCCGTGCCCTGTGCTGCTGCCTGGGCCCAGCCCTGTGCGGCTCCGGGCTCCTGCCGGCCGGCTCCCCCGTCACTGCCCTGTGCCTTTCAGCTCCTCGAGTGCCTGGACTTGAGGGAATGCAGGGACAGCATCATGGATCTTGTCTTGTCATGGCACCTGCGGAGGGAGCGCGCAGACATTGGCAGCCAGCTTCTCAGGGCCCTCCTCCCGCTCAGGGACCATTCCCCGCTGGTGAGAAGGGGGCAGTGGCTGAAGCCCTGCAGGCAGCGTGGGGCTGGGCAACGCAGTCGCTTGGCCTTGCCTGGCCTTTGGGCGCTGGGGCAGCTGCTCCCAGCTCTCCTGCCTCCCGCTTCAGCTGCCCGAGTGCTTCAGGACAGGCCTTTGGCCTCTGGGCCCCGCGGCAGCAGGGTGGCCTTTCACAAACTTGCCTTCCGCACAGGCCGAAAGAATGTGGAGCCTGACGGAAAGGCTCGTGGAGCTCCTGCGGGTCAGGATGACCACCATGCTACTGGGCTATCTGTTCCTGGATAATGGTGCCCACATACCCAGCCCCATCACCCTGCATTTGGCTAACGTGTTCCTGCCACTCTTTGACTACGTAAGGCTCTGTGTCCCCAGCCACGGCCACTGGCTGCTGCCCGGACACTTGGTGCCCTGTGGAGATGCAGGCCTGCACCAGTGTGGGCCAGAATCAGCTGATGCTGATCTCTTGCTGCCTTCCTGTTCTACAGGGTGATAGCCAGGTGCAGCAGCTCTCCATGATTGTCTTTCACACCTTGATGTCTGCTGTAGAAGAAGAAGAAGGAAAAAAGGCCCTGATGACACAAGTGTGGCAGAGCCTGCTCCCACTGCTCTTCCACTGCCACGATGAGAATCTGCGTGTGGCACAGGTGAGGACTCGTGGGCTGCTGCTGTCCCCCTGGCAGGGGGCTCGGCTGCCTCCTGCCCTGCGCCTGCTGGACCGCAGCCTCCTCCAGGCTGTGGCTCCTGTGCCCTGGGCTCTGGGGCCATCTCCGCATCTCTGCTGCTCTCCAGACTTCTCGGGAAACACTGCTTTGTGCGGTCAAGTTCCTGAAAAAGAAAGATCTTGAAAAAAGTTTGAAGAAAGAGAAACTCTCCAAGTTCGCTGAGCTCCTGGTAAGGAGGGCTTGCAAGCCCCAGCCTCAGGCTGGAGAAGGCCCCTGAGGGCGGTGCTCAGAGTGCGGGGCTGGCAGCTGTGCCCCTGCCCGCTGCTGCAGCCAGAGGCCGTGCGGGCTCTTCTCCAGGCTCCCGTGGGCCCGAGCCGGGTGCCCATGGAGCCCCGGCCCGGCGGGGCTGCGGGCCGGCACCGCGGCTCCCCGGGCAGCAGCCGGCCCTCTGCCCCCTGCCCTCGGGGGCCCTTGGCCAGCGGCTGCTGGCCTCGCCTCAGGGCTGTGCGGGCAGGGGAGGCCGGGGCTGGGCGCAGGCAGCGCCCGGCCCAGGGGCTGAGCCCGCGCCAACCCTTCCCTCCTGCCGCTCTCTGCAGCTGGCAGAGGACAGGAGCCGAGCGGCCGAGCACCTGCGCCGGGCCCTGCGCTACCTGCAGAGCCCACAGGAGCCCCTGCGAGAGGCGGCCATCAGGTTCATGGGTGAGCCACGAGCCCGGGCTCCCTCCCCGGCCCGCCGCAGCTCGGCCCCGGCCCCGCCTGCTGCCCCGGCAGCGCCAGCCGGGCCCGGAGCCATGGAGCCCCGCCTGGGCTGGGCATTGCTGCTGCCGGCCTCTGGCAGCCGTGCCCTGGGGCGGCAGCGTGCGCCAAGGGCCGGGCTGAGCCCTGCCGGGCCAGCAGCCCGTGTGGCCACAGCGCCGGCAGCGCTGCTGGCAGGGAGCTGTGCCGCTGGGGCCGTGACAGGCTCTGTGTTCACAGGCATGGCCGGGCAGCACCTGAGGGGGCAGCAGCGAGAGCTGCAGCTGATCTGCCTGCACTGGTGAGTGAGGGCAGCGGGCTGGCAGCGGGGGCTGCCGGGGGGAGAGCTGCAAGCCCTGCCCCGGCTGCGGAGGGCTCTGCTCCCGTGGCCAGAGCACACGGAGCTTTCAGGGCCACGTGGGCCATTGGAGGCCAGCAGCTTCGGGCTGATCCCCTTGGTCTCTGCTCCCTCCTGGCCATGGCCAGAGCCGCCTGGGATGGCCCTTGCAGGGGGCTCTCCTGGGCTCCCCGAAGATCCGGCTCTGACCGTGGCTCTGTTCCTCTCTCTTGCAGCTCTGGAACACCTGATGGAGGACGTGAGCAGTGCCGTGTCACAGCTGGCACTTGAAACACTGCATGTCCTCCGGGCAATAGAGCGTGGGCGATATTCCACCATCCAGAGGCTGCAAGATCAGCTGCGCAGGGCATGGAGGACTCGGCCTCGCCTGTCGGGGCTCGGCTGCCTGCACTGCCGGATGACTTAGGAGGAGAGCTGATCTGGGAGGCTGTCTTTGCTGGGGCAACCTGAGCCAGAGGTAATTTTCTTTAAGATTTTTCTTCTTTTCTATTTTTTATCTATATTGTAAAGAAATAAATTATAGAGTATATACAATTATATATATTATTATAGATTATACATTACTGTAAATAATTCTAGAATGTGTTATGATACACAGACTGCCAGGAGCTTTTCTTTGCTGCCCAGGGTCTGCAGGGCAAGAGGCAGGAAAGGGTGAAAAGGGAGCTTGTGCTCAGCAGCACAGCAGGCTGAGGGGTCCTGAGGCCCTGAAGGGGGAAAAGGGTGCTTGTGCTCAGCCAGCTGCCCGGGCGTGCAGCGGGCAAGGGGAAATGGCCAGAAGCCCCTTGGCCTGTGGTGGTTCTGCTGAAGCCTTTGTGCTGCCCACAGAGCGGCTGGGCAGGGGCCGGAGCTGTGGGGATCCCTGCCAGAGCGGTGCCTGGAGATGGCCACAAGCCCTGTGCCAGGCAGGAAGCGCCATCCGTGCCCTCCTGCCCGTGTGCTGCTGGCTGCCTTGCTGAGGGCTCCCAGGTGCCTCTGGCTGGGGCTGCTCTGGAGCTGCTGTGGGGCTGCGGCGCTGCTGCCGGGCAGCTTGGCCGGGCTGGGGCAGGGCCTGAGGGGCTGGGGCGCTGGCAAGCCCTGAGCAATGGGGCTGTCAGAGGCCACAAGCAGCCCCCGGCAGCCGCCTTGTTCCTGCCAGAGTTGACTTGCAAGAGGGATCCTGGGCACTGTGGAATGAACAGCATCGGTGTTGTTGGAAACCCAAATGCAGGGAAATCTCAGACCTTTGGTCTTGTCAGCAAAGCTTAGAATTAAACCCAGGATTTGATCTGGGACCTTGGAAAGGGCTTCCAAACTTAGGTGCTAGAAGCGAGAATGTGGATTTCTAGTTTCTAGCAGAGACACGGGGAGGAAAATTGAAGTGGAGAAAAGTTTAGAGTTTTAGAGTTCAAGATGTAGAAAAAATCAAAGTAGTTACAATGGTAAAGAAGAAGTTTAGGATGCAGTGCTGTAGGTTTGTGTATCATAAGATGATTGGCTAAGGAAGCTTACACTGTGGCATGAGTCCATAAGAGGAAAGATTGAAGGATTGGCTCCAAAACACAAATATCCTTGTTGGAGGTGTCTTTTTGGCCAAGAAATCCTTCAAAGCTCTTGTAACTCCAAGTTTGCAGCCTTGTGAGCCATGCGGTGGAGATGTCAGCCAAACTCACCCTTCCTGTCTATGTAGAAGAGAAGAAAAAGCAATGGCATCATCGAAAAAACTCAGAGCTCCGCTCTCTAGCTCATTCCAAACTCCTTCAACTCCCCCAAAGTGGGATTTAGCTACAAACAGATGACGAGGACTCTTAGTGCTGCCTCTTTGACTGCCGAGCAGCTGCTTTAGGATCTTTCCCATAAGCCTGTGTAGTTATGTGCCAGAAATGTATCATTTGAAGAAACTTTCCCAACTGACTTGCATGGAGGTTTGTTTGAAGGGTATTTGAGGAGAAAGGCTCCCAGCAGAGGTCTGGCCTTTGGCCTAGCTGTGTCCCCTGCTGATTGTGAAGTGTGCCATCAGCTGCAGGGCTTTCTGGGCTAAAAATATCATCAAGTCACTTGGACTTGCTCATTTTGGCCTGTAAAAGCTGGACCCAATTTTGGGGCAAATTTGGAGACCTCATCTATGGGTGGATGGAGCAGCTAGGATTTTCCCAATTGTTGGGAATGGTTCTCCAGGTCCCTGGAGTATCCAGGGCCCTGGTAAGTTGCAGCTCCACACATGCCTTGGCAATCAGAAGCAAAGGAAGCCAGACCTTTTTGTGCTGCCTGTGTCACTGCACCGGGGCCATGGGATGGGCACACGCAGCCCTTGTGCTGGAGCTGAGCTGCTCTGCCCAGCACTGGTGGCCGCCATCCAAGCTGGTTTTGCTTGTGCTGGTTCCCTGACAGCTGGGGCCCTGGGCAGAGCCCTGAGAGCCTGGTCTCCCCCCAGGGAAGGAGCAAGAGCCCCTGGAGAAGCTGTACCGGGTGGGGATGCTGCTGCTGCTGCTGCTGCTGCTGCTGCTGCTGGTGCTGCTGCTGCTGGTGCTGCTGCTGCTGCTGCTGCTGCTGCTGGTGCTGCTGCTGCTGGAGACAGCCAGGATGACATCAAGGATGAGAAGCTCTTCCTCAGCCTGGCCACTGGAGGCTGAAGGTGATGGACTTTGATTCTGGCACCTTCTTCAAAGCCAAACTCCACAGGGAATTTGCAGATGAGTCCCCAGCCGGGGAAATGCTGCCAGATTTGGGCATGGCCCAGCCTGGCTGGGAAGCAAAGGTTCCCCCTTTGCTGGGGCAGATGCAACTCATCCTTCAGTCGCTGCCCAGCTGCTTTTTGGCAGGGCTGGGGGCATGGGCTGGGCTGGGTACGAAATGGGAGTGGGCTCCTGGCCCTGCCAACAGCCCCCAGCACCCACCGTGCCCTGGGCTGGGGCTGGGGCTGGGGCTGGGGCAGCCAGCCCGGCACAAACAAAGCCCCATGGTGGGAGCAGAGGTGGGACTCCAGAACCTGTGCAGGGGCTGCTTTGCTGTGCAGGCAAGGAAGGGCTGGGCTACTGCACTGCCCTTGTTTGCTTTGGGATTTTGGGGGGCAGTGCAGGGTGGAAGAGAGAAAGTGTGGGCTTCCCTCAGCCATGGCTGGGTTTTTCCCTACCATGGAGGAGTTGGGCCTCCCTCAAGGCCCTGACAGAGATAAGAGTTTTTACCATTTTTCTTGTTTTCCCCTTTTGCATCTAATCTCTTTTCAAGAATGTGTTGTTTGTTTTTCCAGAGGAAGCGTTCTAGGTGGTCCAGTGTGGATGGGGAAGTGCTTGGGAGCAGCTGTGGCGTAGATGGGCCGTGCCCTTGGAGAAGGCTGAGGCCATGGTTTGGGAGCAGCTTTTCTTGCAGCCGTGGCTGGCGTGAGGTGGGTCCCTGTGTGCTTGGCAGGGTGGGATCAGAGCTTTTGGGAGATGGCAGCGAGCACAGGAGCATCCTGCTCTGGGCAGCTGCTGAGGGCTGGATGTGCCGTGGCTGGCTGCAGGCTGGGCACATGTCCTGCCCTCCTGCTCTGCTGCCAAAGGCAGCAGGGATGGGCAGCTCTGGGCACAGCTCTGGGCACAGCCAGCATGGCCTGGGCACCGCAGGCCTTGGCACAAGGGCACAGGAGCCCTCAGCTGACGGGCGGTTTCTGCTTTCTCTCCTTGCAGCCGGGCTCTGCGGCTGCTGAGGCTGCTCTGGGCTCTGCCAGGGCTCTGCTGGGCTCAGCCCTGGGCCCAGCTGGGCTGGCTCTGCCCTCACATTGCTCTGACAGCTCTGCATCAGACGAGCCCATTGCGAGCACAGCGCCTGAGCTTTCTGCTTTGGCAGTGAGTGAGACTCTGCTGCAGGCCCAGAGATTGCAGCTGGGGACACACATCCAATTGGCAAGGACCCAAACTCTCCACAGTCCCAGCTGAACGCCTGCATCTGTACAGGCTGTTTTGTCTGTCCCACTCTTCCTTCTTGATTGGCTGGAATTGTGCAGTTGCACTTTCTTCCTCCTCTAGCAGTGCCACGAGTGGGCCAAAGCTGGCGAGTGGGCCGTGCTCCTGAGGCAGTGCAGTCTGGAGCTGGTGGATGGAGAATTGCCCTTCTGCACTGCCAAACCAGAGCAAAAAGCCCTAAGTGGGACTTGGTGTCTTTAAGAAACCCCTGAAAGTTTCAAAGGGAATGTGCAGCTCATTCACAGGGTGAGAAGGAAGGGCATCTTCTAAAGGATTTGGGGTTTGACAGAGTTTCCATTCCCAGTCCTGCTTGGAGCTGGAAGGGCACAAAGCAATTTCCTCTTGCTTCAACCACAATTTCAAATAGCAATGTTGGAAACAAAGCCCAAAATCTTTTAAAAGGCTGCTGAGGTCAGTAAGATGGATCCATGGCATCAGCACATTTACAATGTAAATAACTGAGTTCTCTTTTTAAAATAATTTACTTCTTAATGCAAAGAATGTAACTTTGCATTTATGTTTTGTTTTTTTCACTAACATTATGTTATGTTTTTTCACTAACACTTGGATTTTATTCTTATCTTTTACAATTTACCTATTTTTTTCCCTTTTCCTTTTTCTTCCTTTAAATAGAAAACATGTCCTATCAAAGGAATGTCCTTTGCTCCTGGTTCCCGTGTGGAGCAGCTCCCTTCCTGCTGGCTGAGCTGCTCAGGCAGAGCCCGGCAGCTCCTGGCCCTGCAGGGCTGAGGCTTTTCCCCATTGCTGGGCACAGACTGATGGAGCAGCACTGCTGAACACGGGCACACAGAGGGACCAGGAGCAGCTGCCTTTGCCCACCTGAGGCTCCAGGGCCCAAACTCTGAGCAGCCAGGGCTGGAAGAGACTGGCAGCATCTGATCCCTGACTCTGGGCCAGGGCTGCACAAATGACCCCACAGCAGCAGCAGCAGCAGCAGCAGCAGCAGCAGCAGATGGAGCTGACTTTCAGCACAGCCCTGCCCCTGTTCCCTCCCATGTGCAGTGGTGTCACAGCAGCCTGAGGCACCTGGGAGCCCCCAGTGCCAGCGGGGACTTGAGATGGCAGCCCTGGGCTCCTGGAGGCTGTGCAAGGAACGGAGCTGGGCACTCCCTATCCATGGGGAGCTTGCAGATGGAAAAGGCTGCTGTGCCCAGGCAGCTCCAAGGGCACAGAAAGGAGGCTCTGGAGCACTGGATCTGTGCCAGTGCCACAGTCCTGGGCAGCAGCCAGCGAGCCCTGGGGGAACAGAGGGCACAGCACGAGGGACAGAAGCAGGCAAGGGCAGAGACTGGAGAGAGCCAGAGCCAGGAGCAGGAGCAGCTGCTCCATTGCACTCTTGGAGAAAGCTCTTGGCTGGTTCAGAGCGCTGAAAGGCGTGAAGGGCAGAGAGGAGGCCACAGCAAACAATGCTCCTGTTTGCACAGCCTCCCCTCTCCGTGTCCCAGAAGGAATTGCATGGACTGTGCTCTTCTCTCCGAGTCGTCTCGTTCAGCATGAGCAGCTCAGCACCAGGAGCTGAAGGAGCTGAAGCCTCAGGCCACAGGAGCTGGGCAAGAGGAGACTTTCTGAGCAAATGAATGCTGCTAACATGGACCCAGCTGAATGCAGTGGATAGAGTCATGGAATCACAGAATCCTTTCTGTTGGAAAAGCCCTCTGAGCTCACCCAGTGCAGCCGCTCACCCAGCAGTGCCAAGCCCAGCACTAAAGCACGTCCCTGAAGTGCCAAGGCCTGGACGGCAGCCCTGAGTGAGGCCTGAACAGCAGGCCCTGAGCCAAAGGTGGCCTCTGGATGAACCTTCCAACCAAAGGTTATCTTTGTATCTGCTCCCTGATGAAATGTGCATGGTCATAAGCACTGTGATAGATGTAGCCATTCATTAGTGAAACATGTATTGACCTTTGTGTATTTAGAAGCCAGACCAGGCCATGAAATCTGACTTCTGGCCTTGTTTGGGGCTGAATGGTCAAAGTCACCTCCCTTGGTTCCTCCTGGGGCCCTGGCCAGGCTTTGGGAGGGACCCAAGAGGAGGATGAAACCAGATGTTGCCACACTAGCAGTGCTGTCAGTTTGTTCATTCAGCACTGTCAGAGCTGGGCCCTCTCCCAGCGGGGTTGGAGCCTCAGCTGGGGCTGGAGGCACCTGCAGGAATTGCCAGTGCCCAGGAGTGGCTCTGCAGCCCTTGGCTGTGACAGCTTCCCCAGCTGCTGTGTGGGTCTGGGGCATGGTAAAGGCTGAGGGTAACTGGGGCTGGATCTTTCTCAATCACTGCAGGCAATCTTTGGTGGGGATGGTTGGGTGCATTGCTGAGCTTCTGCTTTTGTAATTATTTTCTAATGATTATGTGCTTTGCTGAGCCTCTCCTATTGTAATTTTTTGCAGACATACGTTATATAAATTACACAATTCCTTCAGTTGGAGTCTGTGTCTTTGGTGCTGACCCTGCCCACTGGCAAAACTGAGCCTGTGGGGTTCCATAGAACCAAGGGGGCCCTTGTGACACTGAAGGGCCTCCTGTAACCAGGGGACCGTGGTGACCCTATGGGGGTCCATGGAACCACTGAGACCATTCTGACACTGTGGGGACTCATGGGGACAAGGCTCCATTGTTTTCCCCTCCCTGCCCCTGCCCCAGCCCAGCAGAGCAGCAGAGTCAGGTCAGGCCCTGCAGCAGGAACTGGAGGCCCTGGAGGTCAGGGACAGCCACTCTGTGTCTGGGATGCTCAGCAGATGCTCAGCTCGGGCAGCTCCTGCAGCCCCAGGGCCAGCCCCGCTGCCCAGCCCAGCAGCAGAGTTGGCCCCGGGGCTCCTCAGGCAGCTCCTGCTGGCCCAGGCACAGGGCAGCCTCTTGCCAGGGCTCCTCTGCACCCCCACGGGCTCCTGCCCTGCTCCTGGCCCATGCCAGCTGCCCCCAGAGCCTTTCCCAGGGGAACACGTCTGTGCTGGCCCGAGCAGCCATTGCTGCAGCCCTGCCCTGCTGCCCAGAGCCCCGAGCTGGGGCTGCTGCTCTGCAGAGCACGGGGGCTGTGCTGCCCGGGGCCCTGGGCTGCCTCTGCTGGGCTCTGCTGCTCAGCCTGGGACACAGAGGCAGCTGAGGGTGCTCCTGCCCTGACCCCCTCCCACACGGGCTCTGCGGGGCCATGGAGGGGCTCAGAGGTGCCTGCCTTGTTCCAGGGCTGCCAGAGGGGCTCGGGGCTGCCCTGGATCCTCCTGGGGGAGATCCCTGAGGGGCAGAGGAGTCAGTGCCCAGACTCCTTTCCCTGTGCCTGCTGTGTCCCTGGGCTGCAGAGCTCTCCTGGCTCACAGCAGACATTCAGGCCTTGATCTCAGGGTGACCCCACCCTGGCCAGGCCTGTGCCCAGTGAGCTCCACTCCCTGCTGGTCCCTGGCACACTCTGTCCCTGCAGGTCCCCTGTGCTCTCCTGCAGCTCCCAAGGCCCTCCAGACAAACATTCCCCTGCCATCAGCCCTGGCACAAGCTGCAGAGCCCCAGGAAGGTTCAGCACAGACCATTCAGCATCTGATGGACACTGGCCACCAACAAGCAAAACCTGACCCAGACCTGAGTCCCCTGAAGGCCCCAGTGAGACCCGGATCTCGTCCCACTGAGCCCTGGGAGAGCAAGGAACACAAGGAGCCTCCTGAGAGTCCTGAGAGTGGCTCTGAAGGGGAGCAAAGCCTCTCTGCCCTGCCCTCAGGAGATGCCCTTTGCTGATGGAGCTGCTGGACTGGAGCCCAGCTGTGTCCCAGCAGTGCCCATGGCCTGTCCCTGCCTGAGGTCACAGCAGGGACACGCAGCAGGACAGGGACCAAGCTGCCAGAGCACTCTGGCCTTGCACCCACAGCAGGGCTGGGGAGGGGAGCTGGGGGGAGCAGATGTGCAAAGAGGCAGGGCCATTGTCCCTGGCCGTGCTGCTGTGCTGGGAGCCCCTTCCCTCAGCCTCTGCTCACAGGCACTGCCCCTGCAGAGCCAGAGAAGGGCTCAAGAAGAATCCTGGACACACAGGTCAGGGCAAGCACTGGTTTTTATTTAAATGCGCAGGGAACAGACCTCTTGTAAGTCTTTGTGGTTCAAAAGAAAGGTAGGTATTCATGTAGAAATGCTAAGAGTAATACTGCAGTATTTTGTAAAAAACACAACAACAGCAGAAAAAAGTTACCAAATAAAAATGGACAAATAGGGGGAAAAAATGCTGAGATTGTAAAGAGTTACATTCTGAAGGCTCTGCAGCAGAAAATGGTTCTGAAATGCTTCTGAAAATACAGTCCGATCAATTTTCTCAGGGCTTCCTTGAGCTCCTGGTTCCTCAGGCTGTAGATGAGGGGGTTCAGGGCTGGAGGCACCACCGAGTACAGAACTGACAGGACCAGATCCAGGGATGGGGAGGACATGGAGGGGGGCTTCAGGTAGCCAAAGGCTGCAGTGCTGACGAACAGGGAGACAACAGCCAGGTGAGGGAGGCAGGTGGAAAAGGCTTTGTGCCGTCCCTGCTCAGAGGGGATCCTCAGCACAGCCCTGAAGATTTGCACATAGGAGAAAACAATGAACACAAAACAGCCAAAAGCTAAACCAACACTAGCAGCAAGAAGCCCAAGTTCCCTGAAGTAGGATTTGGCACAGGAGAGCTTGAGGATCTGTGGGATTTCACAGAAGAACTGGCCCAGGGCATTGCCATGGCACAGGGGCAGGGAAAATGTATTGGCCGTGTGCAGCAGTGAATAGAGAAAGGCACTGGCCCAGGCAGCTGCTGCCATGTGGGCACAAGCTCTGCTGCCCAGGAGGGTCCCGTAGTGCAGGGGTTTGCAGATGGACACGTAGCGGTCGTAGCACATCACGGTCAGAAGATAAAACTCTGATCCAAGGAAGAAGAAAATCAGAAAAACTTGTGCAGCACATCCAGAGTAGGAGATGTTGCTGGTGTCCCAGAGGGAATTGTGCATGGCTTTGGGGACAGTGGTGCAGATGGAGCCCAGGTCAGCGAGGGCCAGGTTGAGCAGGAAGAAGAACATGGGCGTGTGCAGGTGGTGGCCGCAGGCTACGGCGCTGATGATGAGGCCGTTGCCCAGGAGGGCAGCCAAGGAGATGCCCAGCAAGAGGCAGAAGTGCAGGAGCTGCAGCTGCCGCGTGTCTGCCAATGCCAGCAGGAGGAAGTGCCTGATGGAGCTGCTGTTGGACATTTTCTGTGACTGGGCATTTCAACCTGCAGAAGGTGGAAAGACAGGGCAATGGAAGGGAGATTTCTCTCAGAATTATCAAAGCCCTTTCTCATAGAGTCTTTCCTGTCACTGAACAGCTTCCCCTGTCCATGTCTCAGAGATCTTCCTTCAGCTCTGTTGCTGGAGCCCTGATTGCTGCTGGCCAATGTTGTGTCAGGAGCTGGACCTTGATCTGCAGGACACCTGGGAGTCATCCCTGACCCCCAATCAGTGCAGGGGAACAGTGAGGGCAGGGGCCAGTACTGGTGTTGGGACTTGGATAAAAATGTTCAGCTAAGGCAGAGGAGCTGCATGGGGGAAGGGATGGGGATGACAGGAGGCAGAATGAGAGATTCTGCTGCACTTTGGAAGAACAGAGAGTCCAGTGAGGCAGGAGGGTTGCCTGAGGCTTAGTGCAGACTGAGGGGAGCTGCTCTGTCCCTCTCTCCTGTTCCAGCTGCCCTGGACTGGCACCTTTCTGAAATCCACTCCCGTGTTACCCTGGACAGCCAGGAGACACTGCAGAGAGCAGAGGGATCCCTGGCACACAAAGTGGCTCCTGCCCTTCCCAGAGTCAGGAGAGTGGGCTCATTGCCAGCCTCCCAGGCTGCCCTGCCCAGAGCTCCCTGGGCACAGGGAGCTGGGACACCCCATTGCTCTGCTCAGCCTGCACAGGAGGAGCCCAAGGGCTGGGCCTGGCCCTGCAGCTGGAACTGCCATTCCAGAGAGCCCCTCAGCAATGCCAGCAGCACCTGGGCAAGGCAAGGGGAGAGAGAGAGCCGGGCCTGAGGAAAAGCCTCTCCCTGCCCAGCCCTGCTCAGCCCCTGCCAGGCAGCAGCAGGGCAGGACAGTGGCCCCCAGGCCCTGGTCAGCAGGGAATGGGCACATGGCCGGAGAGTGTGGCCATGTGGCCAAGATGAAGTGGCCCCTTCATCTCTGGGGCTGCTCTGCCGGCCCAGGAGGGACTGAGGGCCCCGAGCCCCCGGGCTGAGGGCTGTGCTGGCTGCGAGGGGATACAAGAGCTGTGCTGCTCAGGGCAGTGTCTGCCCTGCAGTGCAGGCCCGGCAGGTGCCACATCTGCCCTGCAGCAGGGCTGCCCTCAGCACTGCCTCCCTCCCTCCCTGCCCACAGCTCTGCTGCTGGAGCTGTCCCAGCCCGAGCTGCCCCTGTGGCCCCGGGCTCCTTCCCTGCCAGAGATGCCAGAGCCCAGCCCAGCCCCTGGGCCAGCCCTGCCCTGCAGCTGCTCGGCCCTGCAGGGATTAAAGAGCAGCTTCCCCCAGACTGGGCACCATGGAAAGGTGATGCTGCATGGATCTGGAGGCTGGGCAGGTGCAGGCACTTGCTGAGGTGCCCAGGAATCCTCAGTGTGATGGTTTAAGAGCCTCAGCCCCTGCTCTGCCCTGCACAGCTGAGTTTCCATTACCACCCAGCTGAGCCAGGGAAAAGTGGGGGCACAGATTCAGGAAAGCAGAGACCCAAGCAGGAAATTCCTGCCCTGAATGAGCTCATGAAAAATCCCCTAAGAAGGGGTGCCCTGCTCTGCAGCACATCCTCCTCCTCCTCCTCCTCTGCCACAGAGAAACTGGGAGAGTCCTCCTGACACATCCCCCAGGCTGTGGGGTGTGCTGGCTTCAGGAGATCCCTCCAGGAGCACAGGGGACATTGCCCTGCACCCACACGCTCACCATGCAGAGGGCTGTGAAGATCTTTCCTCAAGTGGAGTCTCAGCTCAATGTCTTCCCCATCCTGATTGCCTTCAGCCTGTCTTTGCCTGGCTCCTGTGCCCTCAGTGCCTGCAGGCAGAGCCCTCAGCCCTGCTGGGCTGGGAGAGGAGCTGGCCCTGGGAAGAGCTGTTCCTTTAAAGCTCAGCAGCACAGACACAGCACAAGGACTTTAATGAGCCTCTCAGGGATTTGGTGTTGTTTACATCAGACTCAGTCCCTGAGAGAGTCTTCAAAAAACTTCTCAGGAACTCAAAATTAAATTGAAACTCTGAAGTTTCTTGAAGTTTTAATGGGTCCCACTGAGGAAGACGACTGGGAAAGTGTCCCCAAGTTCCAGGTAGAGCAGAACACTGGAGGCAGTGATGACAGCTGGGGACAAACAAGGAAAAGGTGTCTCTGGTGCTGAGCAAACCTGGATGTGTTTCAGGAATGCAAATGGCCAAGGCCTGAGCCCCAGCCCCTGGCCAGGCAGATCCTGTCCCTCCCTCCTTGCTCAGGGCTCTTCCCAGGATGGGCACTGGCATGTGGGAATGGGCAATGCCAAGGGCAGGAGCATGGGGTGGCCCCTGCCAGGCTGCTGAGCAGGGACAAGGAGGCAATGAGGCCCCAGGCCTGCAAAGGTCACTTGTCCCCTCATGGCCTCAGGCCCAGGGCCAGCAGCCATGGCCAAAGTGCTGCCCAAGTTGGCTCTGGCAGGGCTGTCTTGCAGCTGCTGCCCATGCCTGTGCCCTGTGCAGCTCAGGCTGTCCTACGGTGTCCCTGCCCTGCGCCTCTGTCCCTGCAGGCTGTGGGCATCCCCCGGCTGCCCCACCTGGCTGGGCCCTTCCTTTGCTGACAGCTCTGCCTCCTGCTTCCTCCTGCCTGCCCACACAAAGCCTTGGGCTGATACCAAAAGGTTTAATTCAATTTTCACTGTGCCTGTGAACTTTTAGTACAGGAACAAGGCATTCAGGGGCTGCTTTCTCACCAAGGATGCTTGGAAGTCAAGAAGAAGACATTTGGCTCAAGATTGCAGTGACAGAAAATCGTAGGACTGAATCTGGGAACTTGAGGTGGGTTTTATGGGTAAATTGTAATATGCATGTAGTGATGCTGGTAGAATTACATGTCCACATAAGGTTACGAGTTATCCCTCACTAGACCTCAGACCCGAATAAATGATATCCTCTTAAATAAGAAATTAGTGTTAAGGAGCCTTATTCTGATATTTTGGATATTTGGTGGTGGCGGGGCCTCACAGAACAAGGAGTCAGCTGTGACACTGAGCAAAGTCAGGGCACTAAGGGTCCTTTGTGAGTCTGCAGAACTCCGTGGAACCAAAATCCGTTTTGGTACATCGTGGCCACATTGAACCAATGGTCTATTGTGATATTGCAGCTCCAAGGAGACCATTGTGACCCTGAGAAACGTCTTGGAACCAAGGGGCCATTGTGACACAACAGGGCCTCTTGGAACCATGGAGGCCATTTTTACACTTTGAGGCCTTGTGGAACCAAAGGTCTTTTGTGGCACTTCAGAGACTTGTGGAGCCAAGGGGACCACAGAGACACTGTGGGGCTCAGTGAAACCAATAGTGTGTTGTGACACTGCAAGGCCTTGTGGAATCATGGAGACCATTGTGACGCCAAAGGCCTCACTAAACCAAGGGGCCATTGTGACACTACAAAGTCTCATGGAAGCAAGGAACCATTGGGACACTATGGAGTGTTGGCAGGCCAAGGGGCAGTTGTGGCACTGTGTGGCACTCTGTGGCACCAAGGAGTCCATTGTGACACTACAGGGCCCCATAGAACTAAGGATGCATGGAACACATGGAAACAAAGTGCTGGAACACATGGAAACAAAGGTCCATTGTGACACTGTGGGGCCTCATGGAATCCTGGAGGCCATGATGACACTTTGAGGCCTTGTTGAATCAAGGGGCTCTGCAGGGCCTCATGGAACCAAGGAGACACTTCTGACACTGTGAGTCCTCATGGAACCAAGGGTCCATTGTGACACTGTGGTACCAAGGAGACTGTTGTTGGCTGTTGTTGGCAGTACAAAAGGTCATGGAACCAAAACTCCATTGTGACATTGTGGGGCCTCATTTAACCATGGAGACCATTATGACACTTCAGGACCCACTGGAACCAAGGGGCCACTGTGCCACCACAGGGTCTCGTATAACCGAAGCAGCCACTGTGACACTGCAAGGTCTCATGGAAGCAAGGGACCATTGTGACACATCCAGGCCTGGTGGAAACAAGGGGCCATTGTGACCCTGAGGAACCCAATAGAACCAAGGGGCCATTCTGAGACTCTGCATCCTCATGGAACCAATGGGCCATGGTGGCATTCTCAGTCCCATGGAAACAAGGAAACCATTTTGACACTGCAAGGCCTCATGGAAGCAAGGGGCCATTGTGCCATTGTGAAGCCAAGGAGACCATTGTTATATCACTGGGCCTCATGGAAACAAAGATCTGTTGTGATCCTACAGAGCCTCATGGAACCAAGGGGCCATTGTGATGATGCTGCAGGGCCCCAAGGATCCCAGAACATGGAACAGGTCTGGCTGGCTGGGCCTCCTGGGGGCTGCCCGACTGGTCCAGATGACCTTGGCATATTGAGGGTTGCTTCTCATCAGCTCCTGAAACCCTGGAGTTCCATGCTTTCCTCCTGTGGGAAAGAATTGTCCTTCTCCTCCAGGGGTTCATGGCTGAAATTGGGATTCCTCCTCCAAATTTGATTATATCCAAGGATTATTCCCATATGTCACCTGTCAGGACAGACAGCTCTGGCTGCCCTTGGCTTCTTGGGGACCACCTCTCATCTGCCTTCAAAACACCAGGGGCCTGTGCTTTTCTTCTTATGGAAAAAACCCATCTTTCAAGTCCAGGTGTCCATGGCCAAAATTGGGAATCCACCTCCAAAATTCTTTATATCCAAGGATAGCTCCCAGACAAAAGCTGCCAGGACTGTTTAGGTACCCTTGGTTTCCTGAGGGCCAGCTCTCATCTGCATTTGAAAATCTGGGGTTCCACACTTTCCTTCCTATGGAAAGGAACTGTCCTTCTCATCCAGATCCCTGTAGACAAAACTGGGGTTTGGCCTCCCAAATTCTGTCTGTCCAAAGATTACTCCCTGACAACAAGTCTGGCTGGCCTTGGCCTCCTTGGGGCAGCCTCTAATCAGCCTTTGAAACACTGGGACTCCATCCTTTCCTTCCTATGGAGAACTGTCATTCCACTCCAGGAACCCATGGCTGAAATGGAATTCCACATCCAAAATTCCCCATATATCCAATAGCTGCTTTCAGACAAAAGCTGCAAGGCCAGACAGGTCTGGCTTGCCTTGGCCTCTGGTGACTGCTTCTCATCTGCCTTCAAACCCTGGGGTTCTGTGGTTTCTTTCCTATAGAAAAGAACTGTCCCTCTTGTCCGGGTGCTCTTGGCCTCAAGCACTTGACCACTCTATAGGGACACAGGAGCTCTGTGCTCAGTGGGGTGGAGACTGAGGACAGCAGAGGAGAGCCCTGGGAGGGATTGAAGGGCGGTTTCAGAGATGGTGGATCCTTTTGACATAGGAGAGAACTGCCAGAGAAAGAAAGAATTAATTCCAAGGGCAGCTGGGGAGGTCCAGACTGGACACCAGGAGAAAGGAATTTCCCTGCCAGGGCAGGGCTGTGGTGCAGCACGTCCCCCAGCAGGAGCCTGGAGCAGCCCAAGGCTTTGTGTGGGCAGGCAGAGGCAGAGCTGTCAGCAAAGGAAGGGGCCAGCCAGGTGGGGCAGCCGGGGGATGCCCACAGCCTGCAGGGACAGAGGCGCAGGTTTGCTCAGCACCAGAGACACCTTTGCCTTGCTTGTCCCCAGCTGTCATCACTGCCACCAGTGTTCTGCTCTACCTGCAACCTGGGGACATTTTCTCAGTCCTGTCCCTCAGAAGGATCTATTTAAAATATGAGAAACTTGAGTGTTTCAATCCCTTTTTGAGTTCTTGAGAAGTTCTTTGAGCATACTCTGAGGGACTGAGTCTGATGTACAAAGAGCACCAAAACCCCAGAGGGTCATTAAAGCCCTTGTGCTGTGTCTGTGCTGCTGAGCTGGGCCGGGCTCCTGGCCCAGAGGCAGCTCCTGGCAAGGGCAGCAGAGCTGCAGAGAGACAGCTCTGGCCAGGAGCAGCTCCTGTGCACAGCCCAGCAGGGCTGGGGCACTGCCAGGGCCCCTCAGGGACACCAGCAGGGCACAGACAGAGCTCCCAGGGGCTCAGCACTGCCAGGGGCTGTGGCATGTCCCAGAGGGGGCTGTGTCACAGCAGCTCCTCTGGGGCTGTGTCATGGAGGCACAGAGCAGCTGTGATGTCAGCAAGGGGCTGTGTGACAGCACAGAGTGGGCTGTGTGAGGTCACAGATTGGGCTATGACATCACAGAGTTCTTTGTGTGAGGTCATTGAGCAGCTACAGCATCATAGAGGGAACTGTGTGACATCACAGAGCAGGCTGTGACCTCATGGCATGGCTGTGTGACATCATTGAGGGGGCTGTGAGGTCAAAGTGTGTGCTGTGACATTACCGAGTGGCAGTATGACATCACAGAGAGGGTCTTGTGGCACCACTGAGGGGATTGTGACATCACACAGCTGTCTGTGACATCATAGTGTGAGGCCATAGAGCAGATCTTGCCATCATAGACGGTGGCTCTGTGACATGAGGGAGTGGGTTGTGACATCACCGGGTGGCTGTGTAAGATCATAGAGCAGGCTGTGACATGAGAGAACAAACTGTGACATCGCAGTGTGACGCTTTGACATCAGAGTCTTCTGTGACATCACAGAGCAGCTGTGTAACATCACAGGGGACTATATGACATCACAGGGGCAGTGTGACATGACAGAGATGTCTGTGTGACATCACAGAGGCTGTGTGGCATCACAGGGGCCGTGTGAGGTCACTGGGGAGGTCACTCTGCTCTGGCCCCCCTCACAGTTCCCCCCAGAGCAGTCCAACCCTGCTCGTGCACAGTGGGGTCCTCTGTCCCCCCGGGTGCCCCCGCCCCCGGCACCGCAGCCTCCCCCAGAGGATGTTCCACGAGATCGACCCCAGAGCCTGACACGGGGACGGGGGGCAGGGGCCCTGGGGGTGGCACAGGGGGACAGGGACCCCCCGGCAGCATCCCCGTGTCCCCCAGGGCCAGAGCCTGGGCCAGGGCTCCTTCACCCTGGTACCAATGAGGCCTTGAGAGTGCTGAAAAAATCCCCAGCAAGGGATCAGCAAAAAACAGATCTAATATTAAGGGACAGCAGCACAAAGTTCCTTGGCAAGAGTCACTCTGCTCCTGACTGGACACTTCAGGCACAGCAGGGAAACAAAGCAACAACAATACCAAACCAAATCCAGGCAAGGAAAACAGAAATGAACTGAGAACTGTCCCTGTGTGTGTGTGTGACACAAGGACAGTGAGGGCAAGGATAAAAGGAATACAGCCCAAAAGCTTAAACAGAGCTCAATCTTAACAGGACTTAAGTTAAACCTTATCTTTAACTGATACCATCTACTTCACAATTTAGCAAAAGAACAGCACTTAACAGTATTTAACCTAACTTATAACCTATCACATTGCAATTTAAAAAATCTAATAATTAAACTTAAATAATAATTTAAATTAAACTTAACAACTTAGAAAAAGAACAACTCTTAGGAGCATTTAACTTAGTTTAGACCTTGTGTTTTAACCTTACTTACTGATGTTTGGATATCTGACTGACTCAGCTATCCAAGGCACTCAAACCCCTCAGAGAGCAACATTTCTGCCACATTTCCCCAGCACAGGCACTCCTGTGTGCACACAGACACAGAGTCAGTGCAAGGCACCTGGGAGAAATTCCCCTGAGGGCAGGAAAAGCTCCCTGTGCATCCTTGGGCATCTCCCCAGAGGGTGAAGGGTTGAGCCTGGAGGAGTGGGGAGATCGGCCCAGGCTCCGTCGTTGTTGGGGATCCCCGAGTGCAGCAAACGGGAGAGTTCCCGGCTGGGAGAGGCCCCACTCAGAGGGAGTCGCTGGCCCAGGAGAGCTCCAAGGGCTCCTTTTGGAGCGCTGTTTGCAGGGCCCCAAGAGAGGGGCTTCAGTCCCAGCAATGGTTCATCCTGGCCGCACTTGGCACCAACAGCTTTCTTTGGCAGTGTGAGAACAGGGATGTTGTGCCACGGAGGGAACAGAAGCAGTTCCCAGGGCTGCTCCTCCAGAAAGCAGGAGCTGGTTGGGCAGCAGCAGTGCCTGGAGCAGACAGTGTTTGTGATGAGCTGCAGAGGAGCTGAGCCCAGGGGCTGTTGGCCAAGGCCGAGCCCCAAGAAGCATTTCTCAGCTGGCAGGGCGGCCTGAGAAGGGGAGGGGGGAATGCAGCAGCACAGGGCCCATGGAACCAAGGGACCATTGTGACACTGTGGGGCCTTTTGACACCAAGGGACCATGGTGACACTGTGGGGCCTCATGGAACCAGTGAGACCATTGTGACCCTGGGGGTCCCCGCAGAACCAAGAGGACCATTGTGATACTGTGGGACCTCCTGAAACCAAGAGGCCTTTGGGACACTGCAGGGCTGCATGGAACCAAAGGCCCATTGTGACATTGCAGGGCCTGATGTCATCAGTGGTCGATTGTGACACTGTGGAACCAAAGGAGACCATTGGGTCACCACAAACCCCCAGGGTCCAAAGGTCCATTGTGACATTGCAGGGCTCATGGAATAGAGGAGTCATGTGACACTGTGGGGCCTGGGGAGCTACTGAGACCATTGTGACTCTGCAAGGCCCCATGGAATTGTTGGGACCATTGTGACACTGCAGGGCCTTCTGGAACCTAGGAGCCATTGTGACCCTGTGGGACCCCATGGAACCAAGTCACCATTAGGGCACTGTGGGGCCTCATGGATCCAAAGCATCATTGTGACACTATGGGGTCCCAGAAAACCAATGGAACACGTAACAGGTTTGGCTGGTTTGGCCCCCCAGGGGCCACCTGACTGGTCCAACTGACCTTGGCATGTTGAGGGTCTCTTCTCATCTGCTGCTGAAACACTGGGGCTCCGTGCTTTCCTTCCTATGGAAAAGAACTGTCCTTCTACAGGCACTCATGGCCAGAATTGGGATTTCACCTCCAAATTTCCTTATATCCAGGGATTGTTCACATAGGAATATTGCCAGAACAAGTCTGGCTGGAAATGGTTTCACAAGGGTCACCTCTCATCTGTCCCCAAAACACTGGGGAAGACTCCATGCTCCCCTTCCTATGGGAAAGAACTGTACTGCTTCTCCAGGAACCCATGGGTGAGATTGGGCTTCCACCTTCAAAATTCCCTTAATCCAAGGACTGCTCCCAGACAAAATCTGCCAATCCTGACAAGTCCTGCTGGCCTTGGACTAGTGAGACTCTCACCTGCCTTCCAAACACTGGGGCTCTGTGCTTTCCTTCCTATGGAAAAGAACTGTCCTTCTCGGCCAGGTGCCCATGGCCAGAATTGGGGTTTTAACTTCCAGCATTCCCTGTTGTGACAGATTGTAGGAGATTGTTGGCTCAAAACTTTTCATATGGGGGAGGATGAAGGGGCAGGTCAAGCCTTGCCCTGCCCTCTGACCCCAGCCCTGCCCTGCCCTGGAACCCCAATCCCCCCAGAGCCTCTATCCCAGCCCAGCAGTGCCTCCCAGTCCCTGGCACAGCACAGGCAATGCTCCACAGCCACCTCTGCAGCCCCAGCCCAGCTCCTGAGGGACCAAATGAGCCCAAGCCCCACCTGGGGGAAGGGCCCAGGAAGACCAAGGGGTATTGAAGGCTGACCACAAGGCAAGCACACATCTTGACCCTACCTCCTCTTGGAATTTCCATCGGAACAATGCTGGAATCCAGGGCTTTGTAGCTCTGTGTGTGTGCTTCTCTGTACCTTTTTTGTCTTTCTTTCCTTCTGTGTCTTCTTCTTCTGTTTCTGTGCTTCTGCAAATTTTGATTAACTTAAAATTGAACAGGCTTAGAGTTTGTGAAGTTGCATGGGCCAAGTCAATGCTTTGAGAAGTGTTTTATATTGATTGAATGTCTGTCATAGTTTGACATGAGAAGAATTTTAAAAAGTAATACAAAACTTCTTGTGTTACTGACAATCTCGTAAACCACTGAGATACTGAACATGCCTCTGTGAAACACAAATATTAAAGATGAAAAAACACAGGAACCTCCTCTTTCTTTTCCAGTCAACAAAGAAGCAGTGGGCCCTGGCCCCAGCCCCCATCTCAACCAAACCAAACCTAACAAAACCAAACCAAACCAAACCCAACCAAACCAAACCAAACCAAACCAAACCAAACCAAGCAACCCTGCCATGGGCTGAGCCCCTTCCTCCTTCCCCAGGCCACACCCTCCCCATTGACCTCATTCTAAGCAAACCAAACCCCAACAACTCCCAAACAGGAAAACAAAAGAGGCTACAAAACCCCAACCAGAACAAAGCCAGCCACAGCTATTAAAATCTCACCATCAAGTCCCCTCTCCCAACACAAGTAAAACGAAAAACCCCTACAACCCATACAAAAAAACCCTACAACTAAAAACTTAAACATAAAAAAACCCAAAAATCAGCCATAAAACCAATTCTAGCACAACCCAACCACAACTTCCACCACAAGTTACCGGCAGGTCAGTTGTTAATCCTTTCAATACTTCAATCCTCCCTCAGCTAAAAGAAAAAAACAAAATATGAACATATAAAAAACCAAAATACAAGCATATAAAAAAATAACATAAAACCATCAAAGTCAGTAAAGAAGAAATTAAATCCCAAATAAAAAAGAAGAAAAAATACCTTAATCTTAAAACTAAAATCCTCTTATAAACTACAAAGAGAAAACTCTTTTTCTTTATAACACATAAAACTATAAAAATTTCAAATTAATTTCAAACAAAAACCTGCATACTAAAATAAATAAATGTTAAAATAACTGTAATTTCATAAAAAGTTTAAATAGGGGGGGTAAAAGTAATCCAGTATCCCCAAGAGAAGATCTCTATTCCCAGAAATAAAAATAATTTTAAAAGTAAATAATAAAAACTTATACCTTTAAAGAACTCATCTTTAAAACAAAACCCCATAAGTCAACATGGTCCATCAACAAGCAGTGAAAAAGCTTGTAGCAATAAAAACAATTTCACAAGAACAAAGTTCCCCAGAGGGGTGTTATCCATGACAAAATGAGGAGCCACAAAAAAAAATATTTTTTCCTCTTGTAAAAAAAATCTCCACAACCTTAACAAGAAAAAATTCTCTCCCTAAGTAAACTAAAAAAAGACTATTCTCGAAACAGCAAACTAACTAGAAATTTTAAATTTACTTTCTTTACATTGTCACTAAAAAGAAAAAATTTTAAACAAAAAAAAAGTGTTCTGAAGAGTTTATTTTATCTCTTACTACCCTTTTTCTTTTTTAATTTCTATTTAATAAAATTTTCTTTATACCCTTTTAAAATTATAGGCCTACTTTAGCATTCTCGTATTCCTATCTCAAAACAAAATAAACACATAAATAATTAACCGACACTAAAATCCACCACACTCATCAATCCATTAATTAAGAAATCTCAATATTAGAAAAATCTTAAATTAATAAACTAAAACCACTAAAATGCTATATAAACATTTTGCCAAAGTTTCTCTGACTTTCTAAAGTTCCCAGTAAAGGCTGTTTTGTTGTTTTGAGCTTCTGAGAATCTCTTGTTGGCATTTCTCCAGCACATCCAACTCAGAGGACACAAACAACTGTAAATTCCTTTTAAATGTCTCATTGAGAGAGTTGTTTGGGGGATGGGGGTCAGGGCTTGTGTGTGCTGCTTGGCCCAGCCCAGGCAGGGCTTTCCCAGCCACATTCCACACTCCATTGCCCAGCTGGAGCCGCTGGTGCCTCTGAGTTGTGCTGCCCCAGCCCCAGGGACGCTCTCCTTGTCTGCCCATTCCCCCACGGTCTCTGGGCAGGGATGGCCTCACTGGGGGCTGCTGACATCCTCAGCAACTTGGAGGCTGCTGCTGAATTTCCCTGCTCCAGAGGCTTGTTCAGCCTTCAGCTCTTCAGTGCAGGAATTCAGTGTCCCAGGGCTCATGAACATTCAGAACACCTTAACAAGCCAAGCCTCTGAGATTAATTAGATTTCAATTTCCAAATCTTGTGTGGTTAATAAGAGGGATTTCAGAAGTGGATTCAACTGAATATGTTCTACTTAAAAAGACTGTGAGAAAACATTTTTTAGGTCCTGTTTAGGTTTTTGTTTTTCCACTGTTAATAGCCATCTCCAATTGACACTGAATCCAAGTACCTCCTCATGCAGTTTGAATGGATATGAAAATCAAGACCCTTCATGGCTGACAATCAATCAGACTCTGTCCCTACCCCCACCCCACCATTTCCTCCATCCAAGCCCTGGCACTCAGAGCGGCCTTGTGCAAATCTGAGCTCCCTCCAGCCCAGGCTGCACCTGCAGCTTTCAGCTCCTTGGCTCCAGCTCCCACCTGCTTTCCTTGCAGAAGGAGCTGCCCGAGACACAGAGGGATGTTCATTTCCTGTCAGCCAAAAAAGCCAAGGGAAGGCACAGCTCCATCAAATGCCAAAGTCATTCTTCTCCCTGGCTCTGGCCTGCCCCTGATCCCCCCAGCCTGTCCTGTTTCCTTCATCCCTGCATTGCCAGGGACTCTCTGGGACAAGGGAGCTCTGCTCTGGGGATGGAGGGAGGTGCAAGTGCCACCACTGGAGTGGGAACCACAATTCATCAGGTTTGTGTCCTTTGGGGACCAGGAACTGGTGAGACTCAGAGGCACAGAAAGTTTCTCCTCATGGCCAACAGACCATGGTTGAACAGGACACAATTTAATAACAATCACACTCTTCCCTGAGCTAAGTGCAATGTCCCAGCAGTGTCTGATGAGTCCACCATCCACAAGGGATTTCCATACTAAAAGTTATTCTGGACAAACATGGTTCTGTGATAGACATAAACACAATTAAGTTCTTGTATCAGGATGCTCATCCTGGAGTGGGGGCAAAACAGCTCCAACGATTCCTGATTTGCAAAGCTGTCAGTGGTGGATGGAGAAGGGAGGTCAGGCTGCTCTTGGTGCTGAGGAAATGCTGAAACCAGCCTGACTCATTTCATCTCCTCCTGTCCTGGCTGATCTCCCCTCTTTCCCCTCCCACCCATTGGCTTTTGTCTCCCACCAGGCCCCCGGTGAAGAGCCTGGCTCTGTGTTCCCCATCCCCTCCTCGCTGGCACTGCCAGGCTGGGATGAGGAGCCCCTCAGCCTTCCCTGCTCTGGGCTGGACAAGCCCAGCTCCCTCAGCCTCTGCTCACAGCCCAAGGGCTCCAGCCCCACCTTGGAGGCCCTTCCCAGACCCTGCTCCAGCTGCCAGACATCTTTCCTGCCCTGGGCAACCCAAGCCAGGCCACAGTGACCTGGATAATCCCCGTCCTTGATGTCCTGGTCACACAGCCCTGGCCCCTTGTCCCCATGTCAGGCTCTGGGGTGGATCCTGTGGAACATCCTTTGGTGGAGGCTGTGGCTCCAGGTGGGCCGGGGGGATCCCGGGGGACAGGGACCCCGCTGGGCATGGACAGCATTGGACTTGTTGGGAGAAACTGTGAGGGGGAGCTGGGGCCGAGTGACCAACCCAGTGACCTGACACAGCCCTGCTGGGATGGCACACAGCCCCTCTGGGATGTCACACAGCCCCTCTGGGATGTCACAGCCTGCTCTGTGAGCTCACAGCCCCTTCTCTAATGTCACACAGCTGGCCTCTGATGACACAGCCTGCTCTGTGATGTCATAGTCTGCTCTGTGATGTCACAGCTGGCTCTGTGATGGCACAGTTGGCTCTGTGATGTCATAACTGATCAATGACCTCGCATACCCCACTCTGTGCTGTCATAGCCCACTGTGTGACCTCATGTTACCAGATGATCAATTGTCTAAACAAGGTGAGCTGACACCTGGAGCTTGTTCTCCACATCCCCAGGCCTATTGAAACCACACAAGGCCCATTGTGTGAGAAGGGGAACTGGAAGTTCAGCAGCCTCAGGGTCCTGCCAGCTCAGCCAGGCCCACTGGAACATTGGGGTCCACGACCACCAGGGACCACCAGAGAGACCCCCAGGACAGAAGAACACATGGGTAAAGGGGAGGGGGGAATATGTTAATGATTTTGGGGAAATGATTATCATATGCATTTTAAGTCCAGGACAATCAATGAATATGTGTGCAAAATGCAGAATATAAACAGAAACTTTCCTGTACTCAGCCTGCAGAGCTTTGGGAGGAGCTCTCCCCCGTGCATCCAGCTGAGTGAAGAATGCTGCTTCTTAATGCTACACTGGGGTTAAGGAGTTTTCATTTTACCGAATTTTTGGTAACACTCCCACTCCCAGGGAAAGCTCTGTCTGCTGCTGTTCACAAACAGAGAAGGGCTGGGGGCAGATGTGGGGCTCAGAGGCTGCCTGGGGCACAGTGACCATGAAATAATCAAGTTTTCAATGTTCTGTGAAAGAAGGAGGGGCAGCAACAGAACTTCTGCACTGGAATTAGGAAGGGCAGACTTTGGCCTGTTTAGGATGCAGATTTGGGGAGTACCAAATCAGGTACTGATTTTTTAAAGAGAAAGAGCCCTTTAAAACAAAGGGGTCCAGGAAGGATGGACACATTTCAAGAAAGTAATCTTAAGGGGGAAGAGCAGCCTGTCCCAGTGTGGTAAAAGATGAGCTGGTGAGGAAAAGGACTGGCCTTGTTCCACATGGAGCTTTTGTGGGAACTCGGGAAAGAAAAGGATGCATGAACTTTTGACAGAAGGTCAGGCAACTTAGGAAGTGTTTAAGGATGTTGTTAGGTTATGCAGAAAGAAAAGTTGAGATGTGAAAGCTCAATTAGAGCTTAACCTGGAAACTTCTGTGAAAAACAATAGAAAATATTTCTATAAATAAATTAATATCAAATGATAACCTCTACTCTTTTTTGAGTGCAGTGGGGAATACAGTACCTAAAGATAAGGAAAAGGCTAAGCTACTTTACACTTGTTTCCCTCAATTTTCAGTATTAGGACAGGTTTCCCTCAGGACAAGTGTTCTCCTGAGCTGGTAGATGAGCACAGGGAGCAGAACAGCCCCCTGGAATCCAGGAGGAAGCAGCTGGGGACCTGCTGAGCCACTCAGGTGCTCACAGGTGTCTCTGGGATCAGATGGGATCCATCCCAGGGGGATGAGGGAGCTGTGGATGAGCTCCCCAAGCTGCTCTCCATCATTTACCATCAGTCCTGGCTCAGCAGGGAGGGCCCAGAGCACTGGAGGTGCCAGTGTGAGCCCATGCCCAGGAAGGGCTGGAAGGAGGAGCTGGGGAACTCCAGGCCTGTCAGCCTGACCTGGGTGCCTGGCAAGGTTATGGAACAGATCACCTTGAGTGCCATCACAGGGCACCCACAGGATGGCCCAGGGATCAGAGCCAGCCAGCGTGGATTTAGGGGTGGCAGGTCCTGCCTGACCAACCTGGTCTCCTTTTATGCCCAGGTGACCCATCTGTGGATGTGGGAAAGGCTGTGGATGTTGTGTGCCTGGACTCCAGCAGAGCCTTTGACTCTGTCTCTGACAGCATTCCCTGGAAAAGCTGCAGCCCACGGCTTGGGCAGGTTCCCTCCTGGCTGGGAGATTTAAGAGCTGGCTGGAGGCTGGGCCCAGAGAGTGGTGGGGATGGTGCTGCACCCAGCTGGTGTCCAGGCACTGGTGCTGTCCCCAGGGATCTGTGCTGGGCCCAGTCCTGTTTAATATCTTCACTGATGACCTGGGTGAGGGGATCGAGTCCAGCATTCACAAATTGCAGATGGCACCAAGCTGGGTGTGAGTGTGGATCTGCTGGAGGACAGGACAAGAAGACCCAGCCTTAAGCTGCACCAGGGGAGGCTCAGGCTGGACAATAGGAAGGAGTTCTTCACAGAAAGGGTGAGTGGGAACTGGAATGGGCTGGCCAGGGGGGAGGTGGCAGAGTCACTGTCCCTCTCCATTTGCACTTAGTGGCATGGTCTGGGTGACAAGGCAGTATTAGGGCATTGCTTGGACTTGATGATCCCAAAGGTCTTTTCCAGCCTATTTGATTCTGTCATTCTGTGATGATTGGGACACTCTGGGGCCATTGTGACACTGCAGGGCCTTGTGGAACTAAGAGGACCATGGTGACACCGTGCAGTCCCACAGAACCAGGGGTCCATGGTGCTGCTGTGGTGCCAAATGAACCCAGGGAGTGCCCCGTGACACTCTGGGCCCTCGTGGAACCACAGAGGCCATTGTGACACCGCAGGGCCTCGTGTAACCAAGGGGTTTCACCATTTTGACACTGCAAAACCAAGGAGACCATTGGGAGACTGCAGGGCCCAGTGGAACCAAGGGGCCGTTCTGACACTGCGGGGCCTCATGGCACCAAGGGGACATTGTGACACTGCAGGATCCTGTGTAACCAAGGGGCCACTGTCACATGATGGGGCCTCAAGGAATCTGGAAGAACACTGTGACACTCTGTGGCCTTGTGGAAACAAGGAGTCCATTGTGACACTGAGGGGACTTGTGGAACCACAGAGACCATGGTGACAGTGTGGGACCTCGTGTGGCCATGGGGCCATTGTGACTCTCTGGGCCTCCAAGGAACCAAGGGGCCACTGTGGAACTGCAGCACCAGCGAGAACATTGTGACACTGTAAATCCTCACAGAAGCAAGAAGTCCCTTGTCACATTTTGGGGCCCCATGGAACCAAAGAGAACATTGCTGCTCTGCATGGTCTCATGGAACCAAGGGGACCAGTGTAACAGTGCAGGGCCTGGTGTAACCAAAGGACCATTGTGACCCTGAGGGGCCCCTTGGAAACAAGGACATCTTTGCAGATTTCACCAAGCTGGGTGTGAGTGTGGATCTGCTGGAGGGTAGGAGGGCTCTGGACAGGGACCTGGACAGGCTGGATCGAGTGGATGAATCCAACAAGGTGAGGTTTAACAAGTCCAAGAGCCAGGTCCTGATATTTGGCCCCAGTGCTACAGGCTGGGGACAGAGTGGCTGGAGAGCAGCCAGGCAGAAAGGGACCTGCAGGGACTGATGGACAGCAGGCTGGACATGAGGCAGCAGTGTGCCCAGGTGGCCAAGAAGGACAATGGCTCCTGGCCTGGATCAGGAATGGTGTGGTCAGCAGGAGCAGAGCTGCTGTGCCAGCACTGATCTGCCCCAGCTCTGCACACAGACATTGCTGCTGCAGCTCCAGAGAAGGCAACAAAAGGGCATCTCTGCAGAAAACTCTGCTGGGAGATCCTTTAGTTCCTTTAAAGCCACTGAGAGCACAGCTCCTCCTTGAAACAGTCTGTGGCCACAGGGAAGGTGGAGAGACACAAAATGAGAAATGGCACAAGGAATGACATTTATTTGTTGACAATATAAAAAAAAGTAAAACAAAGGAAAAGAACCTCCAAAAGGAAACCAGCAAGAAGTTTCAAAGATTACTTTTATTACAAGTGATTTGCAGAAATTAGCCAGCAGTTTAATGTTCCTGAAACCATCTAGTCCTCAGTGTCCATACTGCAGCCTTGAGCTCCTGGTTCCTCAGGCTGTAGATGAGGGGGTTCAGGGCTGGAGGCACCACCGAGTACAGAACTGCCAGTGCCAGATCCAGGGAGGGGGACGAGATGGAGGGGGGCTTCAGGTAAGCAAATGTGCCAGTGCTGAGGAACAGAGAGACCACGGCCAGATGAGGGAGGCAGGTGGAAAAGGCTTTGTGCCGTCCCTGCTCAGAGGGGATCCTCAGCACAGCCCTGAAGATCTGCACATAGGAGAAAACAATGAACACAAAACAACCAAAACTTAAACAGCAACTAACAACAATGAGCCCCAGTTCTCTCAAGTTGGACTGTGAGCAAGAGAGCTTGAGGATCTGTGGGATTTCACAGAAGAACTGGCCCAGGGCATTGCCATGGCACAGGGGCAGGGAAAATGTATTGGCCGTGTGCAGCAGTGAATAGAGAAAGGCACTGGCCCAGGCAGCTGCTGCCATGTGGGCACAAGCTCTGCTGCCCAGGAGGGTCCCGTAGTGCAGGGGTTTGCAGATGGACACGTAGCGGTCGTAGCACATCACGGTGAGCAGATAAAACTCTGCTCCAAGGAAGAACAGAACGAAAAAGAGCTGAGCAGCACATCCAGTGTAGGAGATGTTGCTGGTGTCCCAGAGGGAATTGTGCATGGCTTTGGGGACAGTGGTGCAGATGGAGCCCAGGTCAGCGAGGGCCAGGTTGAGCAGGAAGAAGAACATGGGCGTGTGCAGGTGGTGGCCGCAGGCTACGGCGCTGATGATGAGGCCGTTGCCCAGGAGGGCAGCCAGGGAGATGCCCAGCAAGAGGCAGAAATGCAGGAGCTGCAGCTGCCGCGTGTCTGCCAATGCCAGCAGCAGGAAGTGCCTGATGGAGCTGCTGTTGGACATTTGCTGGGGCTGCACATGGGCACCTGTTCATGGAGAAAGGACAGTGACAAATCATGAGAGGCTGCTTTGGGCCAAACCTGGGCCATTCCCTGCAGACTGCCCCACTGGGATTCACCCAGCCTTGTTCCTGCTCTGGGAAAACCTTCACCCAGGTCCCTGCCTGAGCTCCAGTTGTGCTGGCTGAGTGTGCCAGGAGCAGCCAGGCCTGTGCATGGGGGCTCTCGAGGAGCCATCCCTGCCATGCTGTCCTGAGTTTTGTGGCCATGGGGCAGATGGACAATGCTGGATATCCAGGATTTGTCAGGGGAATCACTCCCAATGCAGACAGGCTGGGTAGCATCTGAACTCCCACTTTTAAAGGAGGGCAGGAATGGATTTTAGGAATTTTTTTCCTATCCACACATCATTCCTGGCTCTCTGAGGTCACAAATCCCCAGCATTTCTGCTGCACTGAGAGTTTGCCACTGAGAGATGGGAGAGGCAGAGGATTCCCCATGGCTGAGGGAAGGTGAGGGGCTGGATGGGCTTGTTCCCAGCTGCCCTGGCTTTGCACCTTGGGCTGCAATCAGAGCACAGTCACACTCCTGGATCACCCTGGGATACTCCAAGAGGCTGGAACTCCAAGAGATCCAGGCACAAATCTGCACCCAGGAGGGCAGCTCAGAGCCTGGCAGGGCACAGCAAGGAGATCCCTGGCTGTGCCCATGATGGGATCTCAGGGAGGGGCTCAGCTCATTCCCCTTTGCCATGGACTGCTTTGCCCACAGCCCCACAGGTGCCAGGGAAGCTTGGACACCCCATTCCCATGGACAGCCCTGCCTGGCAGGAATGCCAAGGGCAGTGCCTGACTCAGCTGCTGCAGATGCCAGAGCCTCCCTGAGAGCAGCAGATAACAGTGCCAATGTCAGGGCAGGGCAGAAGCAAGAGCAGATGTTGTGGTGCTGTGCCTGAGAGGGCAGGGCAGAGACAGCCGGGCACTCAGGACAGTGTTCCCGTGCCCAGCTGTGCCCGGCACCTCCTACACACCAACAGTGCCCTCCTGCCCCAGCCCTGCTCTCTTCAGCCCCCTCTCCTTCCCTGAGCATCTCCCTGGGCCTGGACATTCCCTCCTGAGAGGAGCCTTGTCCCTGCCAGCGCTCACAGAGCCCATGCCAGCCTGTGTGCCCTGGCTGGGGCCCTACAGAAACCTGCCTGTGTGCAGGGCCCTGGCTGGGGCAGGCTCTGTGTGCAGCTGGGCAAGGGCAGCTCAGGAGAGCCCTGCTGGGCCCTGCAAAGGTGATGCTGCTGCTGTGCAGGGCTGAGGAGTGGCTGAGGGCCCTTTGAGAGGCTCCCAGCAGAGACACTGATCAACTTAATTTACAGTTCTGCAGTCCCTGTAAAAGTTCAAACATTACTTTGATGATTCTGCTGTGTCCCTTTCAATTCAGAATGTTCTGTCATTCTGGGATTACAATTTCTGTTCTCCTTCTCTCATCCCCTTGTTTTTTAAAATCAAAAGAGAAAAAATTTCCCTTGCAACAGTATTAGAACAGTAAAGTAAAAACCAGACCTTCATTGGAAACTTTCAGGTGTCCCAGTGGGGATGGGGCACACCCAGGGCCTGATTTCAACAATTTATTAAGGTTGAATAATTAGGATATTTAACAGCAACATCCAATAGGAGATTCACTTACCCCAGTTACACATCCCTGGCTCAATCCATTGGAGTAGGTCCAAGGGCTTCTCTGCCTTCACTCTTTGTAATGACTGCTCACATTCTGGTCAAAAAACAGAATGTTCTTCTTGTAGGTCCTCTTCCTGATATCAAGACTATACAGGATACTCTATGTATTGTATACTATATGTATTTCAGGAATGCATTTAGACAATCCGTTTATTTTTTTAAAACCAAAGAAAAAGGTTGGGAAAATAATAAAGTTAATAAAGGATTATCATTATAGATGTATATAATAGTAATAGAGTTCATTAAGAGTTTAATAGGCTTAAAAAATAAATATAGATTTAAAATTATGTAATAGTAATTTATAGAGATACAAATATATGAAAATTGTATAAAGTAAAAAAGATCTTTTTGTCATCACCCCAATGTTCCCATCCATCTTCAAGCAGGAAATTGAAAACGCTCTCAGGAAAGCTCCTGATCTTTCCAGCAATCCCAGGCTTACCTTCTTTGGGAAATGCCCTCTGGAGCTGTGCCCAGGCTGGTCTGGAGCTGGGAGCAGCCCTGAACAATGCAGCATCCTCCCCACACAAGGAGAACACTTCCAAGCCTCACCAGCTGTCTCCTGCCACCCAGATCTTGTCCTCCAGTGCTGGGAGCAGCTGCCAGGGCTGGCTGAGAGCTGTCCCTGGCAGGCAGCAGAGTCCCTGCCCCAGCACAGCGCCCTGGGCTGCAGGACCCTGCTCTGCAGGACAGCCCTGGGCACCCCTGGCTGCCCTGCACAAGAGACAAGCAGAGAATGTACTCACAGGCTCTGCAGGCATTGGCATGTTCCAGCTTGAGGAGATGGCTCCAGGAGCTGCAGCTGCACTGTCCTGCAGCCAGAGGTTCCTGTGCCAAGGGCTGGCAGTGATTGTGCCCCAGGCACTTCTCAGCCCCTTCCCAGCCCTGACTGATTGAAGCTCTCTGTGCCTCTGGGCTGTGCCCGGGCTGGCTGCAGGCAGTGCCCCAGCCCTGCTGGGCTGGCACAAGAGCTGCTCATCCAGAGAAATGTGCTTTTGAAGCTCTTCTTGGTGAGCAGGAGCTGCCTCTGTGCCAGGAGCCCAGCCCAGCTCAGCAGCACAGACACAGCACAAGGACTTTAATCAGCCTCTGGGGCTTTGTGCTCAGGCCCTGCACATCAGTCCCTGAGAGGCAGCTGAAGAAACCTCTGCAGAACTCCAAGGCAGAATCCAACTCCAAACTTTCTTGGACTTGTAATGGGTCCCAGAGAGGGACACGACTGAGCAAGTGTCCCCAGGCCCCAGGCAGAGCAGAGAACTGCAGGCAGTGATGACAGGTGGGGACAAAGAGAAGCCAAGTCTTGGTGCCCTGGGGCACAGCAGGGTCTGTGCCAGCAAGGGCTGGGAGGAGACACCTTGTCCTGAGGCCCTGGGGCCTCCTGGCCCAGCCCCAGCCAGGCTGGGCACTGTCAGCCCCTTGTGCTGCCCTCAGCATCCCCCCCTAGCCCACATCCCAGTGGCCTCAAGGATCTGCTGCAAGGAGTCCCTGGGGAGCCTTGCTCAGCAATGGCCCTGGGGGCTCCTTCATGCTCCCTGCAGGGACTGCAGCTTTTTCAAACGACTTTGGCTCTGGCTTTTGCCTTGGAGTCTCTGAGAGGTTTGTGCAATCATGGCCTCCAATTATCTGCCGTAATTAGTCCCTGGAGAGGCTTTGTCAGTAACAACACTCAGTGGGGCTCATTAATGCTTCAAGGTACTTGAGTTATTTTAAGGTACTCGGTGTTTCCCTTTTGATACAGACTCTGTGAGAGGTTTGTGCAATCATGGCCCCAATTATCTGCTTTAATGAGTCCCTGGAGAGCTTTGTACTGACACTCAGTGGGGCTCATTAATGCCTTGAGATACTCAAGGTTTTTAAGGTATTTTATGGATTTAAGAATACTTTTAGATACTTTCAAGGATTTTCCTTCCTACACTGAGTCTCTGAGAGGTTTTTGTGCCATCCTGGCCTCCAATTCTCTCCTCCAAGAGTCCATGAGGAGCCTGTGTTGGGTATCTTCCCCCTTTCTGTTTTACAACAAAGACGGAACTGAAAGAATTTTGTAAGACTTTCTTAAAGCATCCAAATAAACATGGGACAATTAACAATACAAGAACAACCACTAAGATAATTATAGCCCTGTTTTAGCTAGATATCATCCAACCCTTTAGTCCCTTGGATTGGAAGAGTTTATTGAACCAGTCTTTGCTTTCCACTTGAAGCTTCTTGAACCCTTCCTTCAGTACCTGAATGCTCTTGTGGATTGACTCGCTGTGGCTGGAGAGGTTCATGCAGCACATGGCCTCAGAGTCTACACAGCCATGCCCATGTGCCCAGAGTAAAAACTCTATGGCTGTTCTGCAAGGTGGTGTGTCTGATGGTCTCTGTGTCTGAGAGCAGCCACTCAATGTGAGGGAGGCAGCATTGGTTTGCTTACTCAACAGGCACCCAGGATGGTCTGATTGCCCTAAAGCTTTAGCTGCAGCCACCCAAGGTAGTCCAAATTGGGGGTGCTACCATGCAATACCTGGATTAAAGCTTTCAAAGCCATCTCTTTGATGTCATCCAATACTTCTCTGGGGATACCTGCTGCTTGATCATCTGGTAGGCTGTGTTGTCCTTCTCCAGCTAGATGGTTGATTGTCAATTCTGCCCTTGCCTCATTATTAGCATAGTCTGCTATTAATTGATTTAGTAAACACTTCCATCTCCCTTCCCACAGGGTGTATTCTGTAGGTGACAACAACATGGTCATAATATATTTTAAATCGTAGGGAGTTAAGACATGTGCTGTAAACATGGCCCTCATTAGGCCATTAAAACAAGGTAAGTCCTTCCTATGGTCTTTAGCTGCCCTACACAGATCCTTGATTTCCCCGTAAACCAATGGTTGATACCTGGGATTCTGCCCCCTTCTTTAATACGAGGGCAACAAGGAGTTTCGAGGTTTTTTGCCAGTCTCCTTCCTTAACTGGAGGCATGGCCCAGGGTGGAGAGGATGATTGACAGTGGGGGCGTGACCCGCAGTCATGGGGGTGGAGTCTGGAGGTTCGTTCCGGGTGGAAGAGAAGGCTGTGGTAGCAGGAAGTGGAGGAGCCAAGATGGAGGGAGGATGGTTGGGCTCCCGAGCCACATTCAGGCTCCTTCCGTCTTGAGTCTCCAGGGCATGATGCTCCAAGACAGTCTGGCCATTGCCATCTTGGACCATTGTGGAAGGTCTGAGAAAGGCAGGTTTGAGGGGAGGTCCCGAGTTAGGAGTGACCAATGGATTGAGTTTTCAGCACACTGCTTGCTAGTGAAGGGTCTCAAGGATGGTGTGGAAGATGGGCGGCATGCAGGGTGCAATGGGGTCCCTTTTGATTGAAACGTTGTACAGTTTAACTCCCACTGAGTCCCAAAATACAGTGGTATGGATTTCATGAGCAGAGGCGTCTGGAATATTTTTAATGATCTACCTCATGATTGATTTTAATTTGTTCTTAGAAAATATTTTGTCATGATCAGTGAGAATTAACTTAAAGCATCCATATATGCTCCTTTCTACTTTGGACATCTGGCTGCCCAGTTTTCTCTTTCTCCACCTTAAGGGGAAGAGCCACCAGAACACCCCTAATCAATAATGGGACATGGGTGCTTATTGTACAAACAGAGTGGCAAAATGGGCAATAAATGTCTTTCATTTCCCCAAACCCACCTGCAATCCTATGCAGATGAAACCATTTTTGTCCCTGCCAATCCTGGGCAAGGTCCCTTGAAGCAACGATGAATCCGCTTGGCCCGGCACAATCCAAAATCCCAGGGAGCCCTGGCCTATCCATCAGCCAACCCCAGCTGACATGACTGACACAGGGAGCCCTGAGTGTCATGGTCCCTGTTCGGGCGCCAAAGGTCACAATGAGGGTGGCTGTGACAAACCTCTCTGGTTCCCTGACTTCAGGGCAAGGGTGGGGAAAATGAAAAGGAGCAGGATCGATGGAGTTGTTTAAAAGGAACTTTAATAACAGGGTGAAAAACAATAAACATGGAGAAATCAAGAACACTATGAGGGGCAGGATCCAAAGACCTGAGACAAAGGGGAAGCAACAACATAGACACTTGGGGGTAGAACACTCTAGAACAATAACCATATAGGGGAAACAAGTAACCAGTAGGGGAGGAGAACTTGGACAAGTTAGCATAACAGCACTAAAGGCTTATGGAGGAACACTCAAGCTCACCCTATGTTAAACAAATGATACCCAGGGCTTGAAACTCATGCCCAATTCTTTTGGGGTAAAATCTGTCTGACTCTGAGTTACAGCTGGGCTAACTCCCACATTGCTGCTTTGCTCTGGCCCTTTGGGACCATGTGGCCTGACAGAGCCACAATGATGTCCTTGGTTCCACGGGGCCCCACAGTGTCACAATGGTCCCTTGGATCCATGGTGCTCTGCAGTGCCACAATGGCCCCTGCATTTCACAAGGCTCCCAAGTGTCACATTGGTCTCCATAGGAAGGAAACCACGGAGCCCCCATGTTTCAGGAGCTGATGAACAGCAACCACCAGAGGCCAAGGCAAGCCTGACCTGTCTGTCCTGGCTGGTTTGCTTGGAGCAACCCTTGGATATTTGAAATTATGAATGTGGAATCCTAATTTAAAACATTTGTTCCTGGAGAAGAGGGATGTTTGTCTGCCATACAAAGAAAAGCACAGAGCCCTTGCCAGTGTTTGGAAAAGAGGTGAGTGCTGGCACTCAGGAATCAAAGACCAGCCAGACTTGTCTGTCCTGGCAGCTTTTGTCTGGCAGTAACCCTTGGATACACAGAAATTTGGAGGTGGAATCCTAATTTTGGCTATGGACGCCTGGTAAAAATGGACAGTTCTTTTCCATAAAAAGAAGAGCCCAGAGCCCCAGTGTTTCAGGGGCAGATGGGAGTGGCCTTCCACATTCCAAGGTCAGCCAGACCTGTCCGGTGACCCCTGGGAGGCCAAGGCAGCCACACCTGTTTCATGTTCCCTTGGTTCCACAGGGCCCTGCAGTGTCACAATGGCTCCTTGCTTCCATGAGGCCCTCAGGTGTCATAATGGCCCCTTGATTACACAAATCCTTAAGGATCTTAATGGTCTCCATGGTTCTACAAGGCCCCACAGTGTCATGATGGCCCCTTGGTTCCATGAAGCCTGGCTATGTCCAATGGCCCCTTGGTTCCATTGGGGCCCAGTAGTGCAACAATGATTCCCTTGGTTCCACAAGTTCCCATAGTGTCACAATGGCCCCTTCCTTCCATGAGGCCCCACAGTGTCACAATGGTCTCCATGATTCCATGGGGCCTTGCAATGCCACAATGCTCTCCATGGATCCACAGTGCCCTGCAGGATCACAACGGCTCTTTGGCTCCGCGAGGCCCTGAAATGCAGCAATGGCCTCTTGGTTCCACAAAGCCCTGCTGCTTCACACTGGCCCCTTGGGACCATGTGGCCCAACAGAGCCACAGTGATGTCCTTGGTTCCACGAGGCCCCACAGTGCTCACAGTGGCCCCTTGGATCCATGGTACCCTGCAGGGTCACAATGTTCCCCTTGGTTCCACAAGTTCCTACAGTGTCACAGGTTCCACAAGGGCCTGCAGTGTCACCATGGCCCTTTGGTTCCACAATGCTCCCCAGTGTCACAATGGTCTCCATAGGAAGGAAAGAAGTGAGCTCCAGTGGGGCAGGGGCAGATGAGAGGAAGTCACCAGAGGCCAAGTCTAGCCAGACTTGACTGTATGGGCAGATTTTGTCTTGGAGTAACCCTTGGATATAGGGAATTTTAGACACAGAATCCCAATTTCAGGCATGGGTGCCTAGACAAGAAAGACAGTTCTTTCCCATAGGAATAAAAGCACAGAGCCCCAGTGCTTCATGGTCAGATGGGAAATGGCCCTTGACATGTCAAATTCAATGGGACCTGTCAGACAGCCCCCAGGAGGCCAAACCAGGCAGACCTGTTCCATGTTTCATTCACTTCATGGGTGCCCACACTGTCACAGTGTAATCCTTGATTCCATGAGCTCTGGCAATGTCACAATGGCTTCTTGGTTTCATGAGCCCCAACAGAGTCACAAGGGTCCATTGGTCCCACGCAGCCCCACTGTGAAACAATGGCTCCTTGTTTCTATTTTAAATCAATCACAATCAAACCACAGTTTGATCATTGATCCTTGCTTCCATAGGGCCCATGATTTTCACAATGGTCTCCTTGATTCCATGATTCCTGGATTCCACAGTCTCACCATCGTTTCCTTGGATCTCCATTGTCACAAGTGACCCATGGCTCCATGAGGTTCCGTAGTGTCACCGTGGTCGCTGTCAGAGGCTGGATGAGATCCATGTCCCGAGACACCTTGGGATGCTCGGAATGCCCATGTGGGGCCAGGGCCGGGTCAGGCCTTGGTTTGTGGTGGAACAGAGCCCCGCCCCCAGCCCTGGTCTGGTGTCGGGTCCGGCTGTCTGTCTCTGCCCCGACACGGGTAGGGTGGTTCTTGGGTGGCACGCGATTCAAAAGATGAGTCTGGACTCTTCAGCTTTTCGATCTTCAGGTTGTTTATTATTTCTTATCTACAAAATTTTCTGTCTGCCCAACAGAGGTCTGATCTGCAAGCAGTCACAGGCACTCTCTGACCACCCACGGGGCGGTCATGTCTTTTTATACTAAAATCTACGTACACAATATTTACCTTTATTTCCCAATGCTTTTCACCCATGTTAGGAAGTGCACCTTCACCATAAACCAATCTCCAAGTGCCAACATCATCACAGGAGATGGAGGACAAGAAGAAGAAAGAAGAAGGACGAGACACGCCCTGATCCCTCCATCTTGTCTCTATAACCCCCCTGTACCAAAAACCTTAAAGTTTACATTTCACCCTCTAAATGTGTCTCTTTTACACCTTTTACTCTAAAGTGATTCTCTTGTCTTCAAACTCTTGTTACTTCTGTGGATGGATCAAAATCAAGCCACCAAACACTCTTGGCAACATTCCAGGATTTTCGAGACCCCCAAGGGTTCTCCTGGCATCTCTGGACATCGGGAACGATGTGCTGAGATCCCACAGTCTGGCAGAACTGTCAATCACACAGCAGGGGCGGTGCTAACCCAGCTCTGATTGGCCCAGCTGTCAATCAATCACACAGCAGCAGCTGGTGCTACCATGAATCTGATTGGACAAGCACCCCCAGGGGTGGGGCCATGAAGGCCCAGGGGGTTAAAAGCTGGAGCACGAGGCCAGCCCAGGGTGTGGGTCCTGCCTTCTGCTGGGGTTCCTCTGTTGGTGGTGCTGGAACCTGAGCTGTTGGTACCCATGTGTGTGTCTTTGTATGGATCTTCTGTCTTCCTGTTCCCTATTTCTTCTCCTTCTAATCCTACTTACCTGGCACATTTTTGGGTAACTTCACATGTTAAGGGTTAAAGGTTTTTAGGTTAAATGGGCTAAGTTTATGAAGTTAATACTACGATAAGCGTTTTCTGTTGAAGTGGATGTTGTATTAAACCCTTTGCAAAAGTTCCTTGATTGTCTATATTTTGCCAGTAAAATTTTGTGTCATTTTGACCTCCTAGCTCAGTTGCTCAGAGCATGGTGCTGGTATCACCGAGGTTGTGGGTTCAATCCCTGTGTGGGCTGTTCACTTCAGAGCTGGACTTGATGATCCTTGTGGGTCCCTTTCTAAAAAGAAGAATATTCTTTACATCTGTCCATGTTGAGAATATCTGGTTGGTGTTTCTCCTGTGCACCAAACTCAAGGAGAGGAACCTTTAGTTACCCCCAGCATTTTAGTGTTCTGGGGTGTTCCAGCCCTGCAGCCTCACAATGGCCTCTTGTTTCCATGAGGCCCCACAGTGTCCCACTGGCCCCTTGGTTCCATGAGGGTCTGCAGTGTCACACAGGTTTATGACATTTGTCCTTGCTGCCCCTCACATCCCACTGCCCCACAAACAGCCCCGAGGCAGCCGTGAGGGACAGGCCCTGCTGTCCCAGGCTGGGCTCAGGGCTTGGCCTTTCTGCTTCCCCCAGGCAGCCCAGGCCTTGCTCAGCATTGCAGTTCCCTGCTCAGAGCCTTGGGCTCCCTGCAATCCTGGCCTCAAGGATCTGCTCTCTGCAGTCCCTGGGGAGCCTTTGGCACTCCCTGCCCTCAGTGGGGCCCAGTGATGCTCCAAGGGACTTGGAGTTTTGCTTGTGACTCCTTGAGCAGCTTCTTCAGCCTTCTCTCAGTGCCTGAGGGTCCTGGACTCAGCCCAAATCCACTGTGGGGATCATTAAAATACAGAAAACTGTTGAAGACTCTTTGTCTTCCTTCAGTGGTCTTCAAGTGTCCAGGGCTTGTGCAGCTGATTGGAATGAGTTTGGGATTCTTGTAAGGAGGAAATTTCAAGTGCACCTCATGACTTTTCTTCTTTATTCAACTGTGTATTTTTTTATTTTCCAAATCCGGGAAGAGCTGATAGAAGCATTCCCCAGGTGAACTTGATGCTGAATGTCTCCTTAGGAAGTCTGGGCACAAAGAAGAATGAGCCCCTTGAGGGCTGACCCTGTTTGGACAAGCTGCTCCTCACCCCCAGCCTCACCATGTCTGACATGGCCCACCTGGCACTGACATCCCTGTGCCCTGCAGCAGAACCTTGTCCCTGAGCTCTTCTGCTCCATGTCCCAGCCCATTGCACCGTGTGCCACCTGCTCTCCTCAGGGCTCTGCCTGCACACAGGCCCAGGAGAAGTTTTCCTGTTGGTGAGGAAAAAGTGGAAAAGCCTGAGCAGGTTTCCTGAACAACAAACCCCACTCAGGAGCCACCTGCTCAGTCCAGGCTGCCTGGAATGGTGTCACCTTTCTCCAAGGGACAGTGTGAGCAGAAATGATCTCTGGGAGCAGAATTCTCTGAGTCTTGCAGCTGAATTCTCTGTCCCTGTCCTTTCCCAGGATCTCTGTTGCAGATGGAAGCTGCTGGTGCCATCCTCACCTTTAACCTCTCTTTGGAATGCAAACAGATGTTCCCAGGTGTGTTAAGCAGGATTTGCTCAATGTTTCTACAAAACTTTTGTGTTCCTCATGGAACGAAGGGGCCATTTTGACACTGAGTGAGTTATGTGGAAGCAAGGAGTCAAGTGTGACCCTGGGGTGCCATGGAACCAAGGGGCCATGGTGACACAGCAGGGCCATGTGGATCCAGTGGTCCATTGTGACACTGTGGATCCAAGGAGACCATGGAGACACCCCCAGAGCCTCATGGAACCAAGGAGTCCATGGTGACCCAGCGGGGCTGCATGGAGCCAATGGTCCATGGTGACACTGCCCATCCAAGGAGGCCATTGTGACACTGAAGAACTTCATGGCACCAAATATCCATGGTGACACAGCAGGGCATCATGGGAACCAAGGAACCGCTGTTGGCAGTAGGGAAACTCATGGAACCAGGGGCCCTTGTGGCACTGCAGAACCAACAGAGCTGCTGGCCCTTGTCCCCTGGCCCTGCACAGCTCCTTGGGAGGCACGGCAGGAGCAGCACCCTGGCAGCCTCGGGAATGCCCCTCTGGGATCCATGGCACACACTGCCAGGGGCTGGAATTCCAGTTCCCAGCCAGGAAAAGATGTTCCTGCCCTGGAAAGCAAAGCTCTCAAGAAGGAGCAAAAAGCCAAGTGGAGCAAGATCCTACAGTGACATTTCACTGCCAGCCTTCATAACTTCACCCATGGTTGTTGTAGCTCATGGATTGGGAATTAAATCAGGGCAGGGTCTTTGGTGGGAGCTGCCCTGGGTCAAGGGAGACACAGAGAGAAACAGAGCAGGCAAAGAGAGGCAGGAGAGAAAGGAGAACACAAACACAATCAGCTGAGAAGGTGGCGCTCTGAAAAACAAACCAGAACTGGATGGAAAATGAATGAGACAGAAACCAATAGTTCTGAAAGTTTTATTTACTATCAAAATACATCCCACACACCCAGCCCTCCACAATCCTTGTCCCACAGCCTCAAATTTGGATCCCACTTCTCCCAATCTCTATCCAACTCCATCTCACCCTGGAGGCTGTGGAATTCAGTAATTTTGGCATGGGACTGAGTTTTTTTGAGCTGGGATTCAGGCAATTTGAAGTGGGATTGAGCCCCTTGAGGGTCAGATTGACTTGTTTTCAGTGGGACTGAGTCATTTTGAGGTGACAGGTCAAACCATCTTCACTTTTGGAGTGCAGAGTTATGCAGAACACTTCCTGAAATCCCCCAAGAACCCCCAAATCTTCCAGAATATGTCCCAAAACCATACATTCCAGCTCAAATAACTGTTAACTGATGGAACTTTGGACTTCTTTGATAAATTTCTTTTTTTTTTTTTTGTCCTATTTCAGGTGGTTTTAAATGATAAAGAAAAATCAAGAAGAAATTGGGGCCAAACCAAAAAGATAAGCAGCCAGGTGTCTTCCCAACACAGATCACAGGGAATGTGGGTCACCAAGGCTCTGCCCAACATGGATCCTCCCAAGGGGGATGAAGCTGGAGCGGTGCACGAAGCTCTTTGGCACTTGGGGCATTTGCAGGGCTTCCCTTACCAGTGCCTCTGTTGGTATTTGGTCAAGTGAGAGCTCTGGGTGAAGCTCTTCCCACACTGAGGACACTCGTAGGGCCTCTCCCTGGTATGGATGCTCTGGTGGGTGACGAGGTTGGAGTTTTGCTTGAAGCCCTTCCCACAGTCGGGGCAGCGGAAGGGCCTCTCCTCTGAGTGAATCCACTGGTGCTTGAGGAGATGGGAGCTGGTCTGAAACCTCTTCTGATACTCAGGACACTCGTAGGGCCTATCCCCCATGTGGATCATTTGGTGGATGATCAGCTGGGACCTCTGACTGAAGGTCATCCCATATTCCCCACACTTGTATGGCCTTTCCCCAGTGTGGATTCTCTGGTGGTGGATCAGGCTGGAGCTGCAGCCGAAGTTCTTCCCACATTCCAGACACTCGTAGGGCCTCTCCTCGCTGTGGATCTGCTGGTGGGTGATGAGGGTGGAGTTGCGCTTGAAGCCCTTCCCACAGTCAGGGCAGCGGAAGGGCCTCTCATCCGTGTGAATGCGCTCATGCAGGAGGAGACTGGAGCTGGTCTGAAACCTCTTCCCACACTGGGGACACTCGTAGGGCCTCTCCCCAGTGTGGATGCGTTGGTGGATGATGAGGGCAGAGCTGCAGCTGAAGCCCTTCCCACACTCCCCACACTCGTAGGGCCATTCCCCAGTGTGGATCATCTGGTGGCTGATCAGGGTGCTGCTCTTCCTGAAGCTCTTCCCACACTCCAAGCACTTGTGGGGCTTCTCACCATCATGAAGTTGCTCATGGGCCACCAGCTCTGAGCTGTGGCTGAAGCTCTGTCCACCTTCCTGGCTCAGGGTGGGTCTTTCCTCCTCAGAGCACCCTGGGCTGGGTTTTGAGCCCCTCCTCCTGTGGGATCTCTGGGGCATTTCCTCCCTGTTGGATTCCTGTGCCATGGGGCCACTCAAAACAGCCTCTTCCATGAGGTTCTGCTACAGAGATTTGTCCTCCCTGGTCTCCATCCTCAGCTTCTTCCCTGGGGGAGGAAGGCCAAGGAGAGGATGGGATTGGCCTCTGTGCCACAGGGAAGGGGAAGGAGATCCCCCCAGTGCATCCCCGGCAGGACGGGGTTGGCAGCAGGGTTGTCCTGCAGCCGGGGGCTGTGCTGGGCTGGGAGATAGAGCAGGAGAGAGGGGGAAAGGGCCACTGACTTCCTCCTCACCTGCCTGGGGCTCATGGAGCATCTTCCTTGCAGCCTCCTCCTCCATTGAGTCAAGATTTGGGAATGGGAAGTCCTGGTTTAGGAAAAATTCAATGCATTAGCACATTGGGTTAGGGGGTTCCCCCTGCCCAAGTCCATCTCTACAAGTCACCAGCCATCTGGGGTCCATAAAAACCTCCCAAACACCAAGATTCAGCCCTGAAAATGCCTCCCAGCAGTTCCCTGTCTCTGGTCTCTCCCATTTGGCATTTGGGGTTCTCCCTGTCCCAGCTGCTGGGGGTCAGATGTATTGGGGGTCCCCTGTCTACCCAGTCCCCACCCTTTCCAGGCTGCTGGGAGTCCCAGCAATCCAAAAAGTTCCCCTTTTCCATCTCCCCACTTAGGGATGCTGGGGGTCTTGTGGTCCCAGTGTCCCTTCTCCCTTTATTCTCTGCTTTGGGGTGCAGGGGCTCCAAGGAGTCCCCCCTGCCCCTCTCCAGGCTCTTGAGGGTCCCCCCAATGGCGGCGCTCCCCCCTCTCTGGGCTCCCCACTTTGGGTTCCTGGGGGACACAGGGCTCTGCTCCTCCAGGCTGCCTCTGCCAGCAGCCGCCACCGGGACCCCCCAGTGTCCCCCCAAGGGGCCTTTTCTGCTCAGCTTTGGAGTTCTTCGTTCTCCAAACATCCCCCCAAAAAAACCCAACCCAGGGACCCCCCAGGGTATCCGGGCAGAGCTCCCCTTCCCAGGGCACCTGCGGGATGGGGGGGGTGATGATCCCACAGGTCAGGGCTGCAAATTCAGGGAGGGCTCAACTTCTTGGTTCCTTCTTCTTTCCCTGATCCTTCTTTGTCCCTCCTCTTCCTCCTGCTCCTCCTCTTCCATCCCTCCTCCTCCTCCTCCTCCTCCCTAAGCCCACCTCCTTCCCCTACTTCCATCCCTTCTGGCTCTCCTCCTTCATCCCTGCCCTTCCCTCCCTCCTCCTCCTCCCCCAGCAGCAGCCACACCCTCGGTGCCCGTTCCCGCAGCCCTCGCAGCCCGCGGCAGGAGCGGGGATGGAGCCGGGATAGGTTGGGATGGGCAGCGCGGGGCTCTCGGCTGCTCCCAGCCGCTGCGGGCGGGGGGAACCCGGCCCGGGCCAAAGGAGAGGCAAACTGGGCAAGCTGGGGGCTGCACATCCAAACTGGGCCTTGCTGGGGACCCTGGCTGGGCACTGCCAGCCCTTGGGGCTCCTCTCGGGAGATCTGGGAGGGGGGAATGCAGAGAGGGGTGGGGGATCCCAGGAGTGGCGTCTGGGAGGGACTGGGCTGTACTGGGATCATACTGGGAGTGAGTGGGAGGCTGCAGGGGGCAATTGAGACCATGCTGGGGGCAAATGGGATATACTGGGAGTGAGTGGGATCATTCAGAGGGTGACCAGGAGCAGCTGTGAGCAACTGGCATCATGCTGGAAGGAACTGGGAGTCACTGGGTGCATGCTGGGCATGATTGGAAGCAACTGGGCTTATACTGGGATGAACTGGGATCATGCTGGAAGTGACTGGGATCATACTGGCAGTGAGTGCAGCTACACTGAGGCTGACTGGGAGTGGCTGGGAGCAAATGGGATCAGGCTGGAAGGAACTGGGACTGACCTGGAATATGCCGGAAGGAACTGGGTGAGACTGGGGGTGACTGGAACAAAAGTGAGGCTGAAAGGGAGCAACTGGAACCATGTGGGGCACAACTGGTTCACACTGGCAGTGACTGGGAGCACACTGGGATCATCTCTGGATCATGCTGGGAGGGACTGGGCTAATGATGAGAATGTCTGAGAGTGACTGGGAACACACCATGCACATCATCCCTGTACTGGGGGGGACTGGGAGCAACTGGGAGCACGCTGGGAGCAAATGGCATCATACTGGGACTGACTGGGTTGATCTAGCTGGAGGCAACTGGGACCATACTGGGAGTGATTGGAAGTTACTGGGATTATACTGGGACCATTCTGGGAGTGCTGGCATGTGACAAGGATCATACTGGAGGTTACTGGGCTCATATTGGTGTAGAAAGGGAGCAACTGGGATCACACTTTGGGCTACTGGGAGCAACTGAGAGAAACTGGGATCATGCTGCAAGCAAACTGGAGGGACTGGGAATGACTGGATGTGTGCTGGAGGCAACTGGGATATACTGGGCATGACTGAGATCATCCTGGGATAACAAGCACCTTACTGGGACCACTGGGAGTGTCTGGGAATGACCACGGACATGCTGAGGGCAACTGGGATGTACTGGGAGTGTCTGTAACCATACTGGGGATGACTGGGAACACACTGGGAACAGCAGGGACCATGCTGGGGAGAACTGGGACCCCATGCTGGGGGCAACTGGGAGTGAGTGGAAGAGACTGAGTCTACACTGGGGGCATGACTGGGACCATGCTGGGAGGGACTGGGATCATCTGTGGAGTGACTGGGACTACAGAAGGGACAACAGGCTCCAACTGTTATCACTGGGAGGATCAGGGGGCAACTGGAACCAGGCTGGGGGCAACTGGGATCATACTGGGTCATACTTGGAGCAACTGGGACTGCACTGAGGGTGACTGGGAGTGGCTGTGAGCAACTGGGATCAGGCTGGAAGCAACTGAGGACAACTGGGACTGACTGGGAACCTGCTGGGAGGAACTGGAATACGCTGGGAGTGATTGAAACCACAGTTGGGGTAAATGGGAGCAACTGGAACCACACTGGATGATAATGGGAGCAGCTGTGCCCATGCTGGAGTCATACTGGAACTGAGTGGGATCATACTGGGAGTGCCTTGAAAAGTATTAGGAGTATCTGAGAATGACTGGGATCCTGCTGGAACCAGACTGGGAGTGACTGGAAAGGTGCTGGCTGTGACTGGAACCATGCTGGAGGTGACTGGGAGCAACTGGGCCCACACTGGGAGTGACAAGGGGTCACTCTGGGCATGACTGGAATCATACTGGGAGGATCTGGGAATGACTGGGGTCATACTGGGAGTGACTGGAACCACACTGGGGGGAGGGGACTGAGTACAACTGGGATCATCCTGGGAGCCACTGGGATTACAGCAGGTGAGAATGGATCCTGACTGGGGGGTACTGGAAGCTACTGGGCCCATGTTGGGAGGAAAATGTGGCACATTGGGAGCAACTGGGATCAACTGGAAGGTACTGGAACCATGCTAAGGGGACTAAGGACACAACTGGAGCAACTGGGTGTGAGACTGTCCGAAATTTCCCTCATCTGCCTCACGATTGTCATTGGGGACCACTGAAGAAAAGACCCCCTGTCTTAAATCTCTGGCCCTGTAGGAGAAAGTTCCATGCTACGGGCCCTGAGACCTGAGAGCATTGCTAAGCTATTGTTTCACAGATGTGTTTACTGTATGCTACACTGAGCTCCATGAAAAGAAGAGAAGGACATTCTGCCCTTTTTGCAACAATAGCTCTGGGATTCTTCCCCCACCTCTGGCTGGACTTCTCTCGAGTTTTGGGTGGTCCTCCAAAGAAGACCCCTCTCGCTCCTTTGCAATCACTGTGACAGACAAACTGAGATGTAAGAAGCCTCTTCACCAGAGAAAAACCGAGACATGAAATCCCTCTGTGAGAAGGGCCCCTCTCACACTTTCCAAGGACTGGGACTGAGACCCCCAACCTGGGGGAGGTGTGTGGGGGAGGCAAGCTGACCAAAGCGAGATGGATGTTGCAGGTGTGAGCATTGGACCACAAAGACAATGGCTCTCGCCCACTGCTGAGAACATGGACTGTGTGTACCCTTCTCTAAATACCATTCTTTCCCCCAAAGATACAATAGACTACCTTTGATTCGGTTTCAAGATCTATTCCCCTTCCCCCATCAAAAGAGAGTATAACTAGAGTCCAGATGGACTGCACCGCTGAGATCTGCCCGGACGTGACCTGGTGAACTCCATTGGCTGGACATCGAAGGACTTCGCCATTCTACGTTTGGTATCTCTATACCCATTCATTCCCTCCCTCTTTTCCCTTATTTTTTCCTTTTTGCCCTGCTTCCTCCCCAACACAGTTTTGCTGTGGTTATTTCAAAAGAGGTGCATTGGTTTGGATTATCCCTGCAAACCCCCTTGTACCATGTCGGTTCTTTTGCACTCTGAGATCGCGAACAATCACAAAACAAGTTTGTAAGGATGGATCGTTGTCACCCTGGGTTTTTAAGATTTTCTAAGCCTTCTGATGTTGACATTCTTGTAGTGAATTTTCTCACACACTTTCTGTAAATAACTTATTGTTTTGCATTCCTTTATGGAGGAGGAGAGAGTTGATGGACTGTTGGTTTAACCAGTGGCATTGGAGAGGTGCCACTGTCACCCTCCAATCCACTGTCACTTTTGGAAAACTATAAATGTTGGAGTCAGAAAATAAATGGCCCTTTTTTCTCTTTCACCTTGAGAACGGTGTGAGCGTGTGTTCTTTTGTGTCCTATAGCGACATCTGGTGACCCCGACGTGTGTATTGCAGCAGATTGCGGTGAGGTTTTCCCCCCCCCCCCCCCTTTGGTGCTTTGCCTGCGGTTCTCGGGGTAATGGCGAGCGCTGTGGGTTTTGAGGAGGATCTCCTCCTTTTGGATCTTTGGAGGGGGGTCCTGGAGTGGAAACAGATTTCTGTTTCCTGGGATGACTTTGAGAGATTGTTTCTGTGGGCCCGGGAGCGAGGGTTTCTTTCGGGTCCTGAGAGGGTGTTCTCCAGGGAGGAGTGGTCTCGTGTGGGGACCCGCCTCATGGAAGCCCTTTTTGATGATTGCACTCTAGATGCGGGACCGCTGCTGGTGCAGTGGAAGAGATGTGTGGAGCTTTGGGAGGGGTCTGGCTCTTGTACCCCTCGGAGTTCCCAGGGAAGCTCTTCTGCCTCGGACGTGGAGGAGGGGGAGTTTGAATTTTTGTCCGATGTGGAGTCCCCCTCCCCACCTCCGGACGGTGTGCTGGGGGGCGGAGCCCCGTGGATTTCTGTGGGCTCTGTGGATTCGGCGGGCCGTCCTCGTCCTGCTTCGCCCGGCGTGGGCGGTGGGGTGGGGGACAGGTTGCCTTTTCTTTGTGCCTTTCCGGTTCTTGAGGGCCAGCCTCCGCTTCGGCTTGAGTCTGGTTCGGTGACGACCTGGTGTCCGAATTGCGGTGTTTCCACGAAGTTCCCCCTGGACATGGCGGGGGCGGGGTCGCCCACCTCCGGGCCGGGCTCATCGGCGGGGGGGGTGACTTCGCCCGTCCCTGGTCCTGCGCAGCCTGCTGGGCATGCACAGTCAGTGGAAGCACCCGGGGGCGGGATGTCACCCGCCCCTGGGCCGGCGCAGCCCGCTGAGGGTGGGCAGTCGGTGGACGCAGCCGGGGGCGGGGCGTCGGTCGGCGTTCTGTCCGGTCCCGCTCCGGTGGGCGGGCAGCCCACCTCTCTCTGCTCGGTGGGGGCGGTACCGGCTGGGCGGTCTTGTGATTTGGGACGGACCCTCATAGGGGGCTTGCCGGGCTCCCTAGTGCCATCCCGCAGCGACTCAGCTGCGCGGGCTGCGTCTGTCTCGGCGTCTCGTCCCTCCCCTGTGTCGGGGGCCGGGGGCCCCGTGCCGGTCTCGTCCCGGCCCGCGCCGGATTTGCGGGCCGGGATGGTACCTGTGTCCACCGGGGCGCCCCCTGCTGGAGCTGTAACACGACAGGGCGCTGGGGTGTTTACCTTTAGCGCACCTGTTGACGCGACCAGCGGGAGGCCGGCGGGTGCCTGGGGCCACGGCACTTCCTCGTCGAATTTGTGGACGCTTCCTGCCTGTCAGGTGACCGTGCGTCCCAGGCATCCCGAACGTATTTGGCGAGAGGCGAAAACCAAGACTGACGAGATGAATGAGCCTGTTTCCTCGCGGCACCTGCAGGGTCGCGGGGCGGGCTCCTTTGGCTCTGCCGGTGCTGCGGGGGGCCCAGGGCCGAGTGGTGTTGGCCTGGCTCCCAGGCGACTTTCGTCTTTTGCCCCTGTTGGGCCTGAGGACCAGGGAGGTTCAGGTGCGGTGGCTTTGCCAGGGGATCCTCAGGTTTTCCCTGTGCTCAGGGGTGTTGCTCATAACACCTATGAACCCCTTTCATATAAGCTGGAGAAGGAGCTCCGTGAGGCAGTTGCTCAGCATGGTTTGGGGTCCGCTGAGGTTACGCGGACTCTCCGGAGGGTTGATTCAGACAGGCTGACGCCTTACGATATCCGTCGTGTGGCACGTTCTCTTTTTGACCCTGTGCAGTATGGTGTCTTTGAAACCAAGTGGGCTCGGTTGGCGGCCCACGCGGTGTCGTGGAATGCTGCACTGGGTCCGCAGGACCCCAGGCGTGGGGTTGTCGCTGACATGCTGCTGGGAACAGGGCTTTATGAGAATGTTCAAGGGCAGGTTGGATTTGATCCCCTTGTGCTTGAACAGTGCCACTCGCTGGGCATGGCTGCGATTGTTCAGACCCTGGAAATGGCTGCTCCAAGGCCGCCGTTCCCGACCATTGTCCAGGGGGATGACGAGCCTTTCATGACGTTTGTGGAAAGGCTGATTGCATCCGTGGAGAGGCAGGTGCCTGATCCTGTGGCAAGGAGCGTTACGATTACGAACCTTGTCAAGTGCAATTGCAATGCTGCTTGTAGGAAAGTCATAGTGGCTCTGCCTGGTGATCCTACTGTCTCTGAGATAGCGGAGGCCTGTGCAGACATCGTCCCCCAGGATCGGAAGTTGGCTGCCGTGGCTGCCGCTGTGCAGCCGGTTTGGACGGCGCCGCAGGGCAAGCAGCCGCAGCGGGGGATTGCACAGGCTGGCAAGAAGCAGGGGAAGAAAGCGCAGAAGGTGAAGTTCCCCATGTTCTTGTGTGGTCGGTGTGGTAGGCCAAATCATATGTCTGATGTGTGCAAGGCGACTGTTCATGCTAATGGCCAAGCTTTGCCAGGCTCGGGAAACGGCAAGCGGAGCGCGCAGGGGGGACGCATGCGGACACAAGCTTCTCTCCAGACCCCGGTGCCGATGGAGGTCTCCTTTGCCGGCTTGCAGCCAGCACCCGGGGATCAGCAGGAGTGGATGTCTGCACTGCAGCAACAGTTGTGTTAGAGTCTTCTCAGATATGCAAGGTTCCCCTGGATGCCTTTGGTCCCTTGGGTGGGGGCATGAGTGCTCTCCTTATGGGGAGGTCTAGTGCCACCCTTCAGGGCATCATTGTGCACCTGGGGCTCATCGATGCGGATTTCACGGGGCAGATTTGTGCCATGGTCTCCACACCCACCCCCCCGTCACGATCCCGAAAGGGACACGGCTTGCTCAACTTGTGCCTTTCAAGTCCTCTGTTTGCAGGTCGGCTGATCAGTCGCGTGGAGCTGGCGGTTTTGGCTCCACTGGGCCACCTCAAGTTCACTGGACTGCTGTCCTGACCAAGGACCGTCCCAAGATGCTGTGCACCCTGTCTGTTCCTGGTGCGATGCCGCCAGAAGTCCGCGTTCGTGGGCTTCTCGACAGCGGTGCTGACGTCACGGTTCTCTCCCTTGTGACCTGGCCCTCAGAGTGGCCCTTGGATCCGGTGGGGACATCTGTCGCTGGCCTGGGAGGGACGGCGCAATGTTATGTGAGCCAACGGCCTGTGCTGGTCACGAACCCAGAGGGACAGGTGGCCTGGGTTAGGCCTCATGTTACTTCTACTCCTGCCAACCTTTGGGGGAGGGATGTTCTGTCTGCTTGGGGGGTGCGCATTGGGACGGATTTTTGATGGGGGCCACTGCAGTGAAGGGCGCAGAATGTCCGACGCCTCCTATACGGTGGCTGGTTGACAAACCTGTATGGGAACAGCAGTGGCCCCTCCCTGAAGAGAAGTTGAATGCCCTTCGGAATCTGGTGCAGGAGCAGTTGGACCAGGGTCATCTGGAGCCTTCCACCAGCCCCTGGAACACCCCTGTCTGCTGCATCAAAAAGAAGTCTGGGAAATGGAGGTTGTTGCAAGACCTCCGAAAGGTTAATGCCGTGATGGAAAGCATGGGAACATTGCAGGCGGGCATGCCATCGCCTACCATGCTTCCTGCAGACTGGCCAGTCCTCATTGTGGATCTGAAGGATTGTTTCTTTACAATTCCTTTGCATCCCGATGACAGACCGAAGTTTGCCTTCTCAGTGCCAGCAATTAACGAGGCTGAGCCTGCACAGAGGTATCAATGGAGGACATTGCCTCAGGGCATGCGCAATTCTCCGGCCATATGCCAGTGGTATGTGGCCCGTGCCTTGTCTGGAGTTCGCAGGCAGTTTCCTGATGCACGTCTGTATCATTATATGGACGACATTTTGGTGGCTGCGTCCACCCAGGACGAGCTGCTGAGGATTCAGCCTCGGTTGCTTGATGCTTTGCATGCTCAGGGACTGCAGGTGTCTCCGGAGAAGGTCCAACAGCAACCACCTTGGAAGTATTTGGGGGTCAAAATTCTGGAACGGACGATCCGTCACCAGGAGGTGCAATTTGTGCATCCTGTGAGGACACTGAATGATGTTCAGAAATTGGTGGGTGTCATCACTTGGTTGCGTCCGTATTTGGGAGTAACCGATGCGCAGCTGTCTCCTCTGTATGATTTGTTGAAAGGAGACGCTGATCTAAAATCACCTCGCACACTGACCCCTGAGGCGCATAAGGCGTTGGAGGTGGTTCAGCGAGCTGTTTCGGCTTGCCAAGTTTATCGCATTGATCCCTCCGTTGATGTCACTGTGTTCGTCACCACTCCAGATTCATATCCCACAGGTATCATTGGTCAGTGGAGTGACAATTGGTCTGATTCCTTGCACATTTTGGAATGGGTTTTCCTGCCCCATCAGCCGCAGAAGATGGCAACTGCGTTGTTTGAATTGATCGCTCGCTTGATAATCAAATGCTGGCAACGGTGTTTGCAATTGATGGGTGCGGATCCCGCAAAGATCATACTCCCGGTGCAACGGGAGGATTTTGATTGGAGCTTTGCAAACAGTGTGTCCCTGCAGAGTGCTCTGGAAAATTTCTCCGGGCAGATCACTTATCATCTGCCCAGCCATAGGCTACTGCATATGGCAAAATCCACAAAAATCTCTTTGCGGCCCAAAAATAGCCAGGAACCCGTGCAAGGACCCACTGTCTTCACTGATGGTTCAGGGAGGACTGGGAAGGCCATTGTTACCTGGAGGGACGGATCTGAGTGGCAGGTTCTGGAAGGCCACGAGGATGGGTCAGCCCAGTTGGTTGAACTGAGGGCTGCTGTCATGGCATTTGAAAGATTCTCCCAGGAGCCTTTCAACTTGGTCACGGATTCCGCCTATGTGGCTGATATCGCACAGCGGTTGGGTCATTCGGTCTTGAAGGAGGTCAGTAATCCTGCCTTGTTTCACTTACTGAAGACCTTGTGGTGTGCCATTCAGGCCCGGGTTCATCCATTCTATGTTCTGCATGTGAGGAGTCACACCACTTTGCCGGGCTTTATAGTGGAAGGTAACGTGAGGGCTGACAAGCTGGCTAACCCAGCATGGGTAGCGCCTCAGCCTGATACACTCGCGCAGGCCAAGGCATCGCATGGGTTTTTCCACCAAAACGCACATACCCTGCAGAAGAAGTTTCAGCTGACGCCAACTGAGGCTCGTGACATTGTTGAGTCATGTGATGACTGCCATGCACTTGCCCCGCCTTTGCCGGCAGGGGTGAACCCCAGAGGCCTTAGGGCCTTGGAGCTTTGGCAGACCGATGTCACCCTGGTTGCCGAGTTTGGCCGGCTCAAGTATGTGCATGTCACTGTGGACACGTTCTCCTCTGCAATGTGGGCTTCGGCTCACACTGGGGAGAAGGCCCGCGATGTCCTTGCGCACTGGAGGCAGGCCTTTGCCGTTTTGGGCATACCTTCTGCGGTGAAAACCGACAATGGTCCTGCTTACGCATCGCAAAAGGTGCGGCAGTTCCTGCAGTTGTGGGGTGTTTCGCACAAGTTTGGAATCCCTCATTCCCCGACTGGTCAAGCTATTGTAGAACGCACTCATGGTACTCTGAAGCGGGTTCTTCAAAAACAAAAACGGGGAATGCAGGGTGAAACCCCGCAGAGTCGGTTGGCAAAAGCTTTGTACACAATCAATCATCTCACTGTGCCACAGAACTCAAATAACCCTGTCATTTTGAATCACCATCTCTCGTTGCAGGCTGCGGACGAGGCACATCAGCCTCGAGCGAAGGTTCGGGTGCGGAATTTAGTCACCAAACAGTGGGAAGGTCCCTATGACCTTATCGCTTCGGGGCGCGGGTATGCTTGTGTATCCACAGATACTGGGGTACGCTGGGTACCTTCGAAATGTGTTCGCCCTGACCTGCGACCGCAGAGGCAGAATCCAGCCGATGAGCAAGACGGAGACCGTGACCAACCTGAAAGGGATCAAGCGGGCGGATCATTGAGTGATGACTCAGATGCAGATGACAGGAGTGATCGCTCTGATGATTCGTCCGCAAGTGGACACTGAGCATTGTTCATGTTTTCCTTTTTACATTGTTCATTTTCTTTTCTTTTTCTTTTTAAATGGAAAAAGGGTGAGATGTCACCCTGAGTTTTTAAGATTTTCTAAGCCTTCTGATGTTGACATTCTTGTAGTGAATTTTCTCACACACTTTCTGTAAATAACTTATTGTTTTGCATTCCTTTATGGAGGAGGAGAGAGTTGATGGACTGTTGGTTTAACCAGTGGCATTGGAGAGGTGCCACTGTCACCCTCCAATCCACTGTCACTTTTGGAAAACTATAAATGTTGGAGTCAGAAAATAAACGGCCCTTTTTTCCTCTTTCACCTTGAGAACGGTGTGAGCGTGTGTTCCTTTGTGTCCTATAGCGACAGGTGGTGTGGAAGATGAGGAGCATATGGGATGCAATAGGGTCCATTTTGATCGAATGGTTGTACAGTTTAACTCCCACTGAGTCCCAAAATTCAATGGTATGGATTTCATCAGCAGAGGTGTCTGGAAAAATTTTAATGAACCATGACAGGATTGATTTTATTTCATTTTTTGAAAATATTGTGTCATGATCAGTGAGAATTAAAGCATCCTTATACGCTCCTTTCTACTTTGGACATCTGGCTGCCCATTTTTCTCTTTCTCTGCCTTATGGGGAACAGCCACCAGAACACCCCAAATTAGTCATGGAACATGGGTGCATATTGTAAAAACACAGTGGCAGAATGGGCAATAAATGTCTTGCATTTCCCCAAACCCACCTGCAATCCTATGCAGGTGAAACCGTCGTTGTCCCTGCCGATCCTGGTCAAGGTCCCTCAAAGCAACGATGAATCCGCTGGGCCCAGCACAATCCAAAATCCCGGGGAGCCCTGGCCTATCCATCAGCTAACCCCAGCTGACATGACTGACACAGGGAGCCCTGAGTGTCATGGTCCCTGTTCGGGCGCCAAAGGTCACAATGAGGGTGGCTGTGACAAACCTCTCTGGTTCCCTGACTTCAGGACAAGGGTGGGGAAAATGAAAAGGAGCAGGATCGATGGAGTTGTTTAAAAGGAATTTTAAAACCAGGGTGAAAAGCAATAAACATGGAGAAGTCGAGCACAGTATGAGGGGCAGGATCCTAAGACCCGAGACAAAGGGGAAGTAACAACATAGACACTTGGGGGTAGAACACTCTAGAACAATAACCCTATAGGGGAAACAAGTAACCAACAGGGGAATAGAACTTGGACAAGGTAGCATAACAACATTAAAGGCTTATGGGGGAACTCTCAAGCTCACCCTAAGTTAAACGAATGATTCCCAGGGCTTGAAACTCATGCCCAATTCTTTTGGGGTAAAATCTGTCTGACTCTGAGTTACAGCTGGGCTAACTCCCACACCGCTGCTTTGCTCTGGTCCCTTGGGACCATGCAGCCTAACAGAGCCACAATGATGTCCTTGGTTCCACGAGGCTCCATAGTGTCACAATGGTGCCTTGGATCCATGGTGCTCTGCAGTGTCACAATGGCCCCTTCATTTCACAAGGCTCCCAAGTGTCACCTTGGTCTCCATAGGAAGGAAACCACGGAGCCCTCGTGTTTCAGGAGCTGATGAACGGCAGCCACCAGAGGCCAAGGCAAGCCTGACCTGTCTGTCCTGGCAGGTTTGCTTGGACCAACCCTTGGATATTTGAAATTATGAATGTGGAATCCTAATTTCAGACATTTGTGCCTGGAGAAGGATGATTTTTTCCATACAAGAAAAGCAGACAGCCCTTTCCAGTGTTTGGAAAACAGGTGAGTTCTGGCACTCAGGAGTTAAAGACCAGCCAGACCTGTCTGTTCTGGCAACTTTTGTCTGGCAGTAATCCTTGGATACACAGAAATTTAGAGGTGGAATCCAAATTTTGGCCATGGATACCTGGAAAAGATGGACAGTTCTTTTCCATACAAAGGAAAGCCCAGAGCCCCAGTGTTTCAGGGACAGATGGGAGTGGCCTTCCACATTCCAAGGTCAGCCAGACCTGTCAGGTGACCCCTGGGAGGCCAAGGCAGCCACACCTGTTTCATGTTCCCTTGGTTCCACAGGGCCCTGCAGTGTCACAATGGCTCCTTGCTCCCATGATGCCCTCAGGTGTCATAATGGCCCCTTGGTTACACAAGTCCTTAAGGATCTTCATGGTCTCCATGGTTCCACAAGGCCCCACAGTGTCATGATGGTCCATTGGTTCCATGAAGCCTGGCTGTGTCCAATGGCCCCTTGGTTCCATTGGGGCCCAGTAATGCAACAATGATTCCCTTGGTTCCACAAGTTCCCATAGTGTCACAATGGCCCCTTCCTTCCATGAGGCCCTGCAGGGTCACAATGTTCCTTTGGTTCCATGGGGCCCCACAGTGTCACAATGGTTTCCATGATTCCATGGGGCCTTGCAATGCCACAATGCTCTCCATGGATCCAGAGTGCCCTGCAGGATCACAACGGCTCTTTGGCTCCATGAGGCCCTGAAATGCAGCAGTGGCCTCTTGGTTCCACAAAGCCCTGCTGCTTCACACTGGCCCCTTGGGACCATGTGGCCCAACAGAGCCACAGTGATGTCCTTGGTTCCACGAGGCCCCACAGTGTCACAGTGGCCCCTTGGATCCATGGTACCCTGCAGGGTCACAATGTTCCCCTTGGTTCCACAAGTTCCTACAGTGTAACAGGTTCCACAAGGGCCTGCAGTGTCACCATGGCCCATTGGTTCCACAATGCCCTGCAGTGTCACAATGGTCTCCATAGGAGGGAAACAAGTGAGCCCCAGTGGTGCAGGGGCAGATGAGAGGCAGCCACCAGAGGCCAAGGCTGGCCAGACTTGACTGTACGGGCAGATTTTGTCTGGGAGTAGCCCTTGGATATAGGGAATTTTAGACGCAGAATCCCAATTTTGGCCATGGGTGCCTAGGCAAGAAAGGCAGTTCTTTCCCATAGGAATAAAAGCACAGAGCCCCAGTGCTTCATGGTCAGATGGGAAGTGGCCCTTGACATGCCAAATTCAGTGGGATCCTGTCAGACAGCCCCCAGGAGGCCAAACCAGGCAGACCTGTTCCATGTTTCATTCACTTCATGGGTGCCCACACTGTCACAATGGTCTCCTTGATTCCATGAGCTCTGGCAATGTCACAATGGCTTCTTGGTTTCATGAGACCCTACAGAATCACAAGGGTCCATTGGCCCCACACAGCCCCGCTGTGAAACAATGGCTCCTTGTTTCTATTTTAAATCAATCACAATCAAACCACAGTTTGATCATGGATCCTTGCTTCCATAGGGCCCATGATTTGCACAAGGGTCTCCTTGATTCCATGATTCCTGGACTCCACAGTCTCACCATCGTTTCCTTGGGTCTCCATTGTCACAACTGACCCATGGCTCCATGAGGTTCCGTAGTGTCACCGTGGTCGCTGTCAGAGGCTGGATGAGATCCATGTCCCGAGACACCTTGGGATGCTCGGAATGCCCGTGTGGGGCCAGGGCCGGGTCAGGCCTTGGTTTGTGGTGGGACAGAGCCCCGCCCCCAGCCCTGGCTTGGCAGAGCTGTCAATCACACAGCAGGGGCGGTGCTAACCCAGCTCTGATTGGCCAAGTTGTCAATCAATCACACACCAGCAGCTGGTGCTACCCTGGCTCTGATTGGACAAGCAACTGGCAGTCCCACCTCAGGGGCGGGGCCATGAAGGCCCAGGGGGTTAAAAGCCGGAGCATGAGGCCAGCCCAGGGTCTGGCTCCTGCCTTCTGCTGGGGTTCCTCTGTTGGTGATGCTGGAACCCCAGCAGTTGGTACCCATGTGCGTGTCTTTCTATGGATCTTCTGTCTTTCTGTTGTTCTCTATTTCTTCTCCTTCTAATCCTGAAACACTTTTGGGTAACTTCTCATGTTAAGGGTTAAAGGATTTTAGGTTAAATGTGGGGAATCCAGAGCACAGGGAATATTTCTCTGTCTGCTCTGAGGGGTCCTGACCCCCAGAGAAACACTGCCTTTAACCTTTACCCATGGAGAGGACTTCCAGGACTTTGAGACAGATTAGAATTTACCAAAGTGTAAAATAGATCAGAGGGTAGGCTCCCTAACAGTTAAACCCCTGTAAATGGAGCAGAGCCCTGCTCCCTACCACAACTCAAACCCACCACCACTACTGTGCAGCTGTGGTGCCCCAGCAACCATGGCTGTGGTTTCTGTCAGCTGCAGTTTCTGTCTGCAGGATCCCAGCTGCTGAAGGAACAAGTTCAACAGATCTAAGTAGAAAAGATCACAAACAGAATTGATGAATTCTTTGGACAGTGGGGACTCAAGGGTTGGGGGCTTGCTGTAGTTAAAAAGGTTTTGTGGATTTTTATTGTAATTTTTATTGTTTTGCTTATGTTTTCATGGTTTTTATGCTGATCATTGTTCCCCAGGGTACCAGACAACCACCACCACTCAGTAAGAAAGGAGAAGAGCTGAGCGTCAGAGGTGGTGGAGAGCAGGTCAAGACCAACAGCCCCGTAGGTCTTTTTTTTTGAAAAGTGCTGCCAAGCCTGGACAATTTTATAAAGAAGACCCAGGTCTCACCCCCAAGAGCTCTCAGGCCAAGCTCACAGGAACCCCCAGTCCTAGTGCTGAGCGGGGGGAAGATTACAGGGACAAGGATAAAGATGGGAACAATAATTACAAAGGGACAACAGGACATTTATAAACATTTTAATTTACTTTTGGTTTCTTATGGGAGAGAGTTTTCTAAAAGGGATCTGGAAAGGATCGTTCGGTGGCTTTACAGCACGTTTCCTGGTGTGTCTGCAAGACTCCATATTTAACATTAACTTTTGGGACCTAGTTTGTGTGAAGGACACTATGGCACCTCGACTGCTGCCCATGTCCTCTGCCATCCGAGACCCTATGCCATCATGCAGCACGTCGAGGCCTCCTGCCTTTGGTCACCTCTCCCATAAAACCCCTTCTAGCTTCTGTGAAGTTCCCCTTATTCTCTTCCCCTCTCATTTTCCCACACCCTCCCCAGGCCCTGCTCCAGAGTAGCATTGGCTGTGCCATCCTGGACCCTCCTTTCCAAGGTGGTGATGGCCACACCACTCGGAACCTGTTCTCCCGCTCTTCACCTTCTCTTCCTGGCCCTGATCTTGCCTCTGGCTCCACCTCTGGAGGCTGTGACCACTCCATCACAGGACACATCTATTCCAGGGAAGATGGAACCAGAAACCCCACTGCAGAAACCTCCTTTTGTTTACTCCCCCAAAATGGTGATGCCCATAACCCTCCTAGCAGAGCCCCAGACAACTTGCTGCAGCGACCCAGCACAAACATCAGGGCTTCCACTCCTTCTCCCGAGAGGATCTCCCACTTCATTGCCTCTGCTGGCGCCATAGGGCCCCTCCAAAGCCAGGCCAGTCCATCAAACAGTTTGGGACCTGTGTTTCAGCATTGAGAGCCTCCTTTGAATGCGGCCATTGCCATCCAGACTCCCCAAAGAAACTTTGTGTTTCACCAAATTGTGCCTGTGCCAGTGCTCACCGCCATGGATTGCAGCGGCAGGCACCTCCAGCATGCCATGGCAAACTGCACTCAACAAAGTTTGACACCCAGAGCTCCCAAGCACAGCTGGTGGAGGAGGAGAAATCATCACCAAGCCTGCTCCAGACAGCAAATTAATGTAACTGTGCAAGTTTTCTGTAGAAACCCTAACACTTCCCTTTTTATTCCCCCTTCCTGGTAAATATATTTCAGTTGTACTTAGATCATTTTAATTTTAAGCGAGTTTTAGATCATGTTTATATCACAAAAGATATGTTTGTTTGATTAACCTTTTCCAACCCCCCAGTCTTCATTAAAAAGGAGTAGCTTGATTTAATAGGACTAATTTAAGTGATGTAAGCTATTAAATACCAGAATTATTATTTCATTTGTTAATGTTAATTTAGTTTTTACAGACTATTATTATCTCTTTTCATTTTAATATATACATAAATGTAAATAGTTCTCAACTAATATTACAAGAAGTTAATATGACACAAACAATCCTAACTCCCATTACTCATGTTAAGTTTTTAAATCCCTTTATTTTAGTCAATTGGAAAAATCAAGTTTCCAGAATACACTCTTTATACCCTATTATCCTTTATGCAAGGAACCCCCAGAAAAACAATATCTCATGATAAATGTGTAAGTCTAATTTGATGCTTGATTTTTCACTGGTTTAAAAAGTTTTTTACAAATGATGAGTTTCATTTTGTGTTTTTATAAATTATGTGTTTTACTTTCGTACTTGATGTTGCAAATTACAATTTTTGTTAGCAGAAAAGTAACAGAAGTTTTAATTAGAATGAAAAGCAAGTGAAAAGAAGGTGTGCGTAAGCTGTTTGATTGTAAGTCAAGAAGTGATAGTATAGAATACTTGAAAGATGTTTAAAGGGAAGAGAAAAAGGGGAAAGAGGAAAAAAGGAAAAAGAGAAAGTAAGAGAGTGAGCAAAAAAGAGAAGGACTAATTTACTAAGAATAAGGGTATTAAGTTGAGAGCAAAGAAATGAAAGAAAAGGCTTTAGTTAAGTGTTACTTTAATTATTACATTAAACTTACTTTCTTACCTATACCTTTTAATCTTCTTGTGTGTACCCCCTTCATGTTTAGTGTTTTCATTAAGATTGTTTATTGTCTCAAGTTTAGCTAAAATTATCAGTTTTATAATTGTTATTGTCATGTTAATAGTGTTTTACTGTTCATTATTATGTCCCTGGGAATCCCTTTATGAGTTGTCATAATCTATCTATAAGTTACCTCATAAGTATTAACTAATTTAAGGGCTATAACTTAAATTATTCCCCTGTTTCTAAACGAAAGAAAAAGGGGGAGGTGTGGGGTTCCCCCGCCCCAGGAGGTGGGGATTCTACCCAGACAGAGAGCATCAGGCGAGGGGTGTGATTTAAAGAAGATTCCACCCCTCCATGCTGTGGGCTGTGACCCCGGAAGCCCAGGAAGAAACACTCCACTCCATTTTGTCAAATAAGGAATGGCCCCAGAATGTTCTTCTTTTCCTGTACTCCCATTAGTTCAAATTCTACTGCAATGTCCCCGCCTTAGTTTTTTCCATTGATTTTTTTTTCCTTAGTTTTTTCCTTGATCCACCCCTTTGCAGTCCCCTGCTCCTCCTGCTATTGGACCCCAACCCTAAACACCACCCCTACCCTGTCATGTAAAATCCATGACCCTCCACCCCTCGTTTCTTGTCTGGCACAATAAAGGATCCTGGGTTTTGCTAAACCCAGACCCATCCTGTTGCCTTCCTGTCCCTGTTGGTCACCGGTGGCTGCCTGAGGTCTGAGACTCCGGGGCCCGGGGGAGTTGTTACACCACAGGCCCCTGGACCCGAATGCCAGCCCTTTGCCATGGGAAACCAAACTCACCACTCCAGTTTCCTGATGTCAGTTTGCAGGAGGCGCTTGGCACTGCCAGGGCAGCCTGAGTTGGAGGTGGTGGCAGGTTGCCTCTGGGAGACATCCTGAGCTGTTCGGGATTTCAGGAGGCAGCACCCACTTGGGGTCACAGGCCCCTGGACATGAACACTGGTGGAGGAAAGATCCAATGTTAAAAGCATCACCCAGGCAATGCTCTTTTGACAAGTTCTGCCCTGAGCTTTCCTTAAGAAGATCTGAAATGTTCAATGTCACCAGCAAAAGCTCCTGCAATGGCTGCTGGCCAGCAGAGCAGGGCTGTCAGCTGTGAAACAAGTGCTGCCACAAGCAGCAGCTCCCCCAGGGCAGCAAATCAAGAGCTGGGAAGGAGCTGATCTGACGGCCAAATCTCCTTAGCTCCTTCTGAAAGAGCAGGAACAGTTCCTCATTCCAATGTGGTGGAATGCTGGGCACCACAGCTCCAGGTGAGGACTGGACACAAGTTTGCTCCCACTGAGTGCTGTGATGGTTTCTGCAGGAACTCTGGGCCCCTGTGCTTGACAGGCACAATGAGGAGAGAAGGAGCCGAGTGCACTGATGTGGAAAAAGGATATGTAAAAAGTTTTTAGAGCCTAATAGAAGGCCCACACAGTATGAATCTGTATATAAATCTTGAGACAAGAAATGCTCACTTAAAAATGCCATGGAATAGGACAGATATTGTTGAGAGAGAAATGGAGCTAGAAAAAAATTTTGAAAGATGGCCTTGCAAATAAGACTTTGGAAAAATAAAGCTATGAAAGATGCATTGTAGGGGGACCCACAAGGGGTAGTTTGAAATAATTGGCTTTAAGGCATCTACAACATGGTGTGGAAAAAAAGCAGATAGACCAAGAAACACTTAAAAGGTATTATAATTAGGAAATAGTCAGCTTCTGATTGTGATGGTGTGAATTATAAGATCTGTATTGTCTCACCCTTTTCATGAGACTGAAAATGGAATAAAAGTTTTTAAAACACCTCTCAGTTGTCCCATTTCTAGGTCCCGAAAAGAGTATTATCCAACACACTGACACACCTTTGCCTCGAGCATAACCCAGCCTGCACCAAACACACTGAAAGTTTTCCCCTTTGGCCCGTGTCTTGAAACATCAGGTCTGCTGTTTGACAGCTCAGGTTGGTTTGGTGTCAAGGAGTTTCCCTCAGAAATACTGGGTTTGTCTTCCTCTGTGCCTTCCCCTCAGCAGCCTTGGGGATGCTCCTATGTGAAGCCATCTGTCTCACACAGTTTGAGACAACTTAAAACAGGATATTGTGCAATAAGTCATCTCCTCTATAGTGTTCCAACAATCCCTTTCCAGCAATATGAAGTTATTACTAATAGATGAAAGTGGAAAACCCCCAGCAGTTTATTAACAAACAGAATCCCCCCATGACACGCGTTCCAAGAAGGCGCCGGGTTCTCTCTCGGGAAGAACAGGAGCTGTCACGGAGCAGTTCCAGCAGCTGATGGAAGCTCGGTGGCTCGTCCGGCGTCGGCTTTCTCCCATGGCAGAGCTCCCTGGAACGGTCAGGGCAGGGGAAGCAGCTGGGCTGGGGCCCCTCGCTGTCTTTCCTCCCTGGCATGGCTCAGCTCACAGACTCTCGGGCTGGGAGCGGGGCTGCTCCGCTTCTGCCGGCACCATGTCCCTGGGCTTGGACAAACAGTTTTCTGCCAGGAGAGCCCTGCACACTGCTCCACAGATCTCTCATAAAGGCCCAAACCAACTCCAAACACTCTGTCTGCAGCAGCTTTTCACAAAGGGCTGCAGAAATCCAGGACAGCTGCAAGTGAGTGTCGGAAGGCTCTTGTCTTGCTCCTGACAGCAGAATTCTTGATGATCTTATGCAATTTTATTCAGATGTAACATGAGAGCTGAGGTTTTTTGTTAAAATATTTCATGATGAGTAACAAGCCTTGGGAGCATGAGGTACAGGACTGACATGTGAAAGCATGAGCATATCCTCCAAAGTGGCCAGTTTAATTGTCCATTTTATTATTCTTGTATTTACTCCACACTAATAAGGAAAACCAAGCTTTGCTTGGAGGCAAAACAGGCATGGGATACACTACAGTCCTTCACAGGCTCACCAGGGCTGGCAGTGACAAAGCAGGCAGTCTGCTTCATTGTGAACCACTACAGAGCCACATCCCAATCTGGTTTAAGTAGCGTGGTATTATTAAGAGCTCCTTTTCTGCATGAGATACACAAAGGAGATCCCAAAGGATTTTCATGCAGGCATGCAGTAAAGAACTGGTCCTGCTGTCCTAATGAAGGATGGCTTTGGCAATTACACTCTTCCCATTCATCTTTTGATGCAGACACTTCAGGTTTTCCCCCACACCCCTGCAGGGCTGGCAGTCACTGTTTCCCATTTCCTGTTCTTCCCTAGAGATGGTGAATGGCTGCTTTGAAACAAAAAGCCCTGAGATCTGGACAGCTCGAAGGAGCGTGAAATGCTAATTCAGTGCTCATATTGGTAATACCCAGGTCTGCACTTCCCAGTCCTCTGAAGCAGCAGCAGCAGGACCATGCATCATTCCTCTTGGTGGATGTTCATGTTTCTGATGTGCAAGAGCAATGGCTTTGAGGAGGGACAAAAATGCCCCTCCTCAAACAGTGGGTGTGCAAGGAGATGTGAAGTTTCACAGCGTTTTCTAGGATATTTCAGAAAGATCTAAGAGAATATTGTGGCATGGAGTAGGTCCCTAATTTTGTCTCCAGAGAAATCCCCAAAGGGCACATTCACTCTGCTGCTGATGGCAACCCCATAAGCTCATGGACCCGTTTTCCCTGCAATGTGCCACCCTGCCTGGGCTTTACTAGGCCAGGACTAGACCCAGAGCTAAGCAAACACATGCAGCCAGGTGACATTGTGTGACATCAGAAGCTGGCAACCAAGAGTACAGTTTGCACTGGGGCCAGAAGTGTTTTTCCCTAAGACAAAGCAAATTGAAATGTGAAGTTTCAAACTTCAAATGATTATGAAAGGAAACTGCAGAATAATTTCTGGAAGGGCAGCATTGTCAATGATCATGCAGCCCACCAAGAGCTGGAGCTGAATCCAGAATTGCTTCTTCCAGCTGTGCAGGAATTCATTACACTGGCAAGCACTGGTCCATGGGAACAAATGATACCCTAGCTCTGGGCTGAATGGCATCCAGGCTGCAGTACAGATTGGAGGAACCCTTGTCACTTGTTATTGGCCTTCCAGTGCATTCATCCTTCTGCAAACAAGGTGCAAACAACACAGCTGGACTGCTGTCCCAGGTAAATATACATACAGGTGACTTTTCCCTGTGAGCCAGATCTGTGGGAGGTTGCAAAGGAGCAAAGCTTTGGGATTTGGGCACACTTCTCTTTGTTTCTTTGCTCAGGCCTTTGGTGAGCACAGAACACACCTAGGTAGAAAACCTTTGACTAGACAGGATCTTTTGGATCCATTGTCCCCCAAACAGGTCAATGGTGGCCCCGTTGTAATGCCAAGTAACAAAGAGCAGCACAAATGACACAAAGAAAACACAGCCAAAGAGGAAGAGGAGAGGCCCGAGGAGGAAAGGATGTGGTGAGACATTGGCACATTGAGCTGCACTCCCATAATCTCTAGGCTAGCAGGTCCTGGTCTCACATTCTCCTCTTGGTTTATTTAAGTTTTATTTGTTTATTTACTTTTTTCATCATCAAAAATATATATAGTTAAAAATACATCATCATCAAAACTATATATAGTTTAAAATACATCAAAAATTCTAAAGATACAATCAAAACACATTAATTCAAAACTACATCTAAAGATCAGAACATATGTACAGCTGTAACTATGAAGCCTAATGCATCAATCCTATTCTTCAAAGACTCTTCATGCAGGCAGCAGCTTCTTCCTGAGCTTGGAGGAAAGAGAGCTCTTCTGGACGGGAGGCGAGGACTTTGTGGGTGAGGGAACATCAGAAGTGTCTGGAGAAAACTTCTCGGTAAGACTGTAACCAGCCAGATCTGCAAAATGGAGACACAAAGTTTAACAGCGGCCACCATGCAAAACTAAAGCATCTGAAGCTCCATATTTCATGGGACATATTTCCTGCAAACTTCTAAACAGCTGCACAGGGAAACATGCTCCTGCTGGCAGACACTTGAGGCAGGCCAGGGCAAAACCCTGAGCCACTTGCCCAGAGCTAGCACAGGCACAGCCTGGCCTCTGGGCTGCCCTGGGACAGCAGGGAGCCCAGAGCCCTGTGCTCTCCAGGAATGGCTCAGCTGCACCTGCACCCTCCTGCTCCTCTGCCTGCCCCACAGCTCAGCAGCCCTGCAGCTCCAGGGGCACTGGCAGCAGCACAGCTCCTTGCAGGGGCACATGCAGGGCACAGCTATTCCCTGGCAATGTGCACAGCCTCTCTGGGCTGCCACAAGACCCTTCCTCCCAACAGAGACTGGCCCAGCTCCCCCCTCACCTCTGTGTGAGGCTGAGCCATGATTCCCTTCACCTTGTCCTCCACCTGGAGCTGCTTCAGGCCCCCCATGCCATGACCAGGAAGGGCAATGGAGAGAGCAGGGGCAGATGCAAACCCTTCCTTTGGATTTCATCTTTTTTGGCACAGCTAAAAAGGCAAATCCAGGGTGTCCAACTCAGCGCTTCCTCAGCCTTCTGGAGAACATCTCGCCCTCACCAGCCCAGCATTTTGGAGAGGTTTTCCCGCACGTGTGCAGGCTTGCTGGCAGCACATTTCTTCAGCTGGGTGCCCATCACCTTGTAGAGGGCAGAGGCGAGCTTGGTGGCCACGGTGCGGACATTGGCGCTCCGCACGGGCAGCGCCTTGTTCTCCAGGAAGGACCAGAGCACGGGCAGGGCGTCGCGCTGGACGACTGCAGGGCTCCTGGCATGGACCCACTGCACAAGCACTGCCGGGACAGAGACACAGCTCCTTAGCCACAACCTCAATGCAAACAAGGATCTACCTCTGCTTTTGCTTCTGGCAAGCCTCTCTGGCCAAGATCAGCCAAATGGCACACAGAGCCCCTTGATCCAGAAACGGGCAAAGCAGCTGATCATCCTGGAAACAGAGCCACCAACCCCTCAGGACTAATTGCTCCAACCAGAGCCTTGTCCCTGTGGCAGACTTTGCACATTTATTAAATTATTTCACAATCTCTTTCTGCATGAACAATGAATGAAACGTCCAACTGCCTTTTATTTCCATTAGGAACTTGTCTAAACCCACACTGAAGATTTGGAAATGCACCATAGAGAGGAAATGGAGAGATTTCTAATAAAGGGATGATTCCATTTTTGTAACTTTGATGTCAAGTTCCAAATGTCTAATCTGGCTCTTCCCTGTGCTCAGTGGCACACAGCAAAGGGCAGGATTAGAACACACCTCAAAACTCCAGCCCAGCAGAGATGGCTGCTCCTTGACCGCTGGATTGGAAACATCAGTGACCAGCTGGTGTCTTTGGCAGAATGCTTTTGGGGCTTCCAAGAAACAGCTGTTTCAAACCTCAGGGTGTCTTAGAGAATTACCCAGATCCCATTGCTGTGGCATTTGAGCATCTCCACATTTTATTGCCACTTTCCCCTCCCAATGTTAATGGCATTTTTTCTTTTAATGTCCACTGAAATAGGGGCATAGAGAAAGAAAAATGCTACACAGGGGACTGAAATGCAACCAAAACACGAGTGTTTTCTCATATTGTCTCTGAAATGTGCTCTCTGCCCATTTTTTGAACTGAACTATATCAAACACAGACAAAAATTTACTACCAACAGGCTTCTTGCATGGCAGATTTGGCTGAGAGACCAAAACCTGAATGGCTCTGGAGACCATTCTTATTTTCTGATCAGACAAAATGTTATCTAGCAGCCATTTAATATTCTGTGGTGGAAGAGACTTCATTTTCTCTATGCTGTTAATCCACCACCAGTCATCAACATTGAAAGAGTTCCTGCAAGTACCCAAAACCAATTCTGCTAAGCAGGAAAGGGTTATGGTACCCTTTATGGTACCCATTTTAAAATGAGAATTCATTTGAGTTTAAATGCAATTAAAGACATTGGTGACTACTGAACGTGAGGAACAGCTGTCTGTTCCTACTAAATCTCAGAGACAACATCTGCTCTTTCTAAAGTACTCCTAATTTATGGTTAATTCCTTTATTTGAAAAAGAGATCAAAAGAACTGCTAAACTAAATTCCCTATTGCTGGAGATCTACTTTATTCAATTGCTCTCTAAAGGGCCTTTGACATTCCCAATCACCGAACATGCCCTTTTGAGATTCCTAATGGAGACACAAAGTGTATTAAACCTTGCATTTAAAGATGTTGGCATAATTAGCAGTGGATTTAGCCCCAGGTAAAGCAAGGCAATCAATCATCTTCTCTACTATATATTGAGATTATCCTTTTTCCATTCCTTGGCTCTTGCTGACATAGCAAGCTCCTCTGAGGAATCAATTATCAGCTGCATTTGTAGCATTTTGGACAGCGCTGGCACAGGCAGACACTGTTTGCACACCCTGAAAGGCTCAGTCCAAGCCACTTTGACAGCACAGGCAGGGAGCCTCAGCACTCTGCTTCTGTCCCTGTGCCCCAGAGGCTGCCTTGCACTAAACCCCTGCCTCTGATGCCTCTGTTGAGTTTTGACCTGAGCTGTGACCCCCAGGCTCTGCACGGTTCAGCCTCAAAACTTTCCAACAGAAAAACAAGAATTTTGTGAGGACAGAACAAACTGATGCCCTGAAACAGCATTTGCCACCATTTCCCCTCAAAGATCACAGATGTCCCTGAGCTTCCCAGAGAGGAGCCAGCTGGGGTATTTTCAGCCCCTCCCTTTGCTGGAGGTGGTTCTGAGATGCCCCAGTGAGAGCTCAGCCCCGAGGCCGAGCGCTGCCCCCATCTCAGATGCTGCCCAGCTCTGCAGCAGCCAGGGAAATCCTGCCAAATCCACCTGCCTGGGCTATTGGGCAGCAGGGACAAGCTCAGCACCTTCTGATGTGGAGGAGCTGCTCTGCTGTCTGTTCACAGGCATTCCCTGTCAATACTCCCTGGGCAGAGCTCTTGCCTTAGAAGGGGAGGCCATACCTGTGATACACTCGGTGACATCCAGCAGAGCTTGGCCACTCAGGTGATTCCATTGGTAGCTGAACTCTTTCAGCAGTGACACATGATCTACAAGGGAAACACATGGTTCTGCTCACTTTTCTCAGGTCATAGGAGAAAGGACAGTGAGAAGGGAAAGGGCAGGGCCAACCCCATTTTATAAAATCAAGTACATTTCTGTGGATTTTTGAATCCTTTTCTTCTTTCCTTCCAGCCTGCTTGGCAGGGTTTAAAATTCCAAAAGAAAAGCTCTCCTTTCACATTTGTAAATCCAAACTTGTCTGCTGTAGCAGGAGCTATGTTAAAACATTTCACATCAGGGACCTCAAGAGTTCAGTCACATGGAAGCAGTGAAAAGGTTTTGCATCCCAGAACAAAAAGGAAGAAGCCCATACTTGGGTCACAGAAAGGCACTGAGTCAGGCAGCTCCTGAGTTTACAGAGCAGCTGGGGAGGAGAAAGTGGAAACTCCTCTTGAAGACCTGCCTCTTCAACACTCCTTTTTTCAGGCATATTTCCCCAGTGAGCATTCTCAGAGCTGACATAAATCTGTGTGGCAGAGGAATTTAGAGCAGCCCTTGCCTATGTAGTTAATTGCTGTGGCCATCTTGCCCCATGCAAAACAACATGTGGAACAAGGCATCATTGACAGCTGGGTTTATACCTGTTTGTTCTAAAGAAATGAACTTGGTGAATCATAAGTTCCCCTTTGAACATGGAAGACAAAGAAGAAAAGTGGAAAATAGGCAGCTGATGCCTCTAATGTAGAGCCTTGCAGGTGGCTGCTCTGCAGAAGCTCTGATGGGCCAGTGTCCCTTCATGCCAACAGCAAAGCTGTTCATTTGGGAAGTCAGACAGGGCCCAAGCACACTCCAAACCCCCTTTGCCTCTGAACTGTAGCAAAGCTGTAGCCCAGGACTTGCTCTTCAGACAAGTGGCACAGAGCCAAGGGAGCCTGGGACTGTTGGGAAATGCTGCTGCACACTCCAGCCTGTTGGGGATGGTGCATAAGGACTGCAGATGCACAGCTTCTGGTGGGTGTCAGCTGGAGTGTTCCACAGACAAGAGCAGCTGTCAAGGCACTCAGCGCTCTCTTGTGCAGGAGAGACAGAGATGCAGTTGAGGAGAGTCCCTGCCAGGGCTCAGCCTTACCCAAATGAGCAATGGATTCTTCCAGTGCTTTCACAGCTGCAGCACGAACCCTGGGATCCTTTGAGTTCAGGTTCTTTGTTATTCCTTCCACCAAACCAATGATCACTGGGTTCAAGGCATCTTTCAGGGCTCCTGTGATTTCAGCCAGCACGTCCAGCGCCCTCTGCTTCACTTTCTTGTGGCTGTCAGATATCCTCAGGACAAAATAATCAAAAATCTGTGAAGAGAACAAGCAACGTGAAAGCTGGATTCAAATGTCCTTGTTTGAAGAGTGGCTGTAGCAGTCAGCAATGTCAAAGATGAAAGTGATCCTTTCTGTCAGGTCAGCACTCGCTTGCACAATTTCACTGTTTTCCTGTGGGCCACTCACTGGAATAGTGGCGCAACCTCATGCTGGTTGAAAGATTTTCTTCTGTTTTTAAGAGATTGGGCTGGGGACAGAGTAGCCCCTATGGTATTTCTCTCCATCTATAAATCATTAAATCAATTCCATTTATTAATGCTAAAGAGTACCTTTGCTTTGAATGGAAGCAGATGTTTACAATGCCTGGTTTTCTACACAGTTGCCTCAAGTACTGAGGGCAGTTATGATTTTGCCAAAACTATGGCTGGAGAAGATCTAAGTTTTATTTTGTTTGTCTCAGAGCCAGTGTCTGGAGAAGTGCAGGGCTCTGATCAACTCTTCCAGGATCCAGACCATTTCTCTAAGTAACAGGTGGACTTCTGAAATGGAATGTGCTGTACAGCTCTCATTAGAGCAGGTTCAGTCCCTTGACAGCCACATTATCAGGCACCTTTTCCTGGAAAAAGGGAAAAAGCAGCTACTGGGAGGAGAAGGCAGAGATGAGTCCTTAGCTGTTTCCATCCTTTTCCAAAGAGAAAAAAAGACCCCCCAAGAAGGGTGAGCACTGTCTTTACCAAGAGGAATAGGAACAAGGATGGAAATGAGAAGCCAGAGTTGTGCCTGTGTAAGACAAGATGGAGTATATAGAATTGTTGTTTTTGAAAAACCAACTGGGTTTAAACCAACTCAGCCTGATACTTCTCTTCCCTATGCAAACCCATTTTTGGTCTAGAGAACAATTGCCATGCTTTCAGGGGCTGGATTTCCTTCACTTAACCCAACTGGGAGTAGGAGACAGCAGCAGTTACACCAGCAGAAAATTCTGCCATCATCTGATGAACAGCATCAATAGGCACCTGCCAGGCAAATACAGCTGGACTGAAATAACACTTCCTGAAGACTGGACCTGAATTACATTTGTCTGGGTAAGAGGGACCAGCATGTCCCAAACAGCCAGGACAGAGTGCCAAGACACACTGAATTAACTTTGCTGCTACAGGCTTAGGAAAGGAGCTAAAGGAAAGGAGCAGTGAAGATACCCTACGTACTTGGACAATGTTGGTGGAGATGAGCTGGGGGCTGGTTTTGCACATGTCTAGGAGGAGTTCCACTCCTTCCATCCTTGTCTGAAACCCCTTGGCTTCCAGGAGATGGTAAAGCTTCTGCAGCAGCTCCGTTTCTTCCACAGCTGGAGGTGACGTGACCTGGGCTTTTGCACAGTGTAGGAGGTGTCCATCAGAGGGAGATTTCACCCTGGAAAATAAAACCAAATGAGGACCTGTTGGTGATAATTATCATAGCATGGCATCCCTGTCAAGGAAATAATTAGCATTGACTCCATGATTCCAGAAAGCTGAGGCTGATCAATCACTTTATTACACTATACTATACTATACTATACTATACTATACTATACTATACTATACTATACTATACTATACTATACAGAAACTCATCACCCTTACAGACAGTCTGATACAGACAGACCAGATTGGTCAATTGAATCCAAAACACCATCACCAGTAGCCAATTAAGAAATTACCCTTTAGTTAACAAATCTCTATAACACATTCCACATGTTCACAACAACAGGCGCAGCAAGGGCAGATAAGAATTGTTTCTGATTCTTTTCTCTGATCTTCTCACAGCCTTCCCCAGAACAATGCCTGGGAAAGTTGTGCCTGCTGCTCTCTATGGAGAGAGCTGCAGCCACAGACAATACCTTCAGTTAATTGTGAGCAAAACATCTTGAGCAGCTTTCCTATTATGTGATTTCAAGCTGGAAAGTCATGAGGGTCTGAAGAACAATGTGGACCTCATGACAATGATTACCGGAGACAATCTGCAAGTAACATTCTTGCTGGAGCTCACTGAGGAAAACCAAGGATGAGATGCATCTGATCTATCTTCAGATGGCTGCCAGGGCACACAGGTCACATTGCTTTGTGGAGAAAGAGAGACACTGCTTCCAAGTCTAAATGCTTCCTCATAAGGGACATGTGTGTCTTAGAATAAGGAAACTCATCACTCTGGAGAAGTGTCTCTACACCAGGCATGACAATCTGGAAAAGTAGCTCAGATGCATCTGAACAGATAAACAGGGCTATATTTGAAGGATTCAGAAAATCAGTAAGAGAGATAAAAACGGAAGCCAGACATCCCAGAACTACACTCCACTCACATTTCATTTGCTTCCCTAGAGCCTAGATGCACAGGTTAACAAACCCACTGGGAACAATTCTCCTGATCAACCTGTCTCTTCCATGAGCACGGGAAGATGCTAGCTGTGCTACTGAGGCATGTGGTCACTTTCCTGCCACTGCTGAGCAGGACAGAGCTAAATTTTGTTATCAGAGGAGAAGAGGTACAAGCAGCTCTGCAACTGCCATGAAGAGACAGCAAGGAGCAATTCCTGTCTTAAATGCTGATTGCAGCACAGGGGGAAATAAACCAAACATGCTGTCCATCAAGCAAATTACATGAAGGACAGGAATATCAAGACAAAAAGTCCACATTGAGACACCTGTTGACTGAAGTTGTTCAGGAATTGCCTTGCTCCTTACTACTCAAACTTGATACTGTTTGAGTGTAAGAAAACCATGATTCAGCCAGGCCAAACCACATGGATGAGAACTGCATCTTTGTGGAATGGCATCTTGCTTCCAGACTGAGATTTCTCATCAAAACACCCATTTGAAAGACTCCACTCAGATGAAAACAAAGCCCTTTGAATTTACTTGTCCCAAGTCAGGCAGCAGAAACTTGGCCCTCTCCCAGCCTCCACAACACTGCCCTTGCCACTGCACTGCATCGTCTGAGCTGCAACCAATGGGTGTCTTTTTGTCTCTCCATTTTTGTGGAAACCCCTCCAGAGAAGTTGTGTTCAGCACAATGCAGAAGTAGATATTTTTTATCCTAGAGCATTTGTAGGGAAAGGAAACAATCTGTGGCACTGGTCATCTCTGCCAGAAAGTTTTTCCTGAGGAAGAGACATGTAAAGCTTGTCATGTGCTTTGTCTCATCTAACAAAAGTGCTCAGTACCGTTTGCTAGAAGACAACGTGGCCTGGGGCTTCTTTGGGCCACCGTTCCTCTCCTTCACCGGCTCCTTGACAGATGGGCCTTCACCCTTCTGGTTTGCCATCCCCTACAAAGACATAGAGAAACCCCATCAGTCTTTGGAGTATAAAATTGGAAATTCCCTGTTGAAAACACAAGTTAGAACCAGGATCACTGCTACCAAGGCTTAGGGAAACATTTCCTAACTTACAGATGGAAACAGACCAGAGATTCAGTGATGCCAACTCTTTGTTTTCAGTAGCCCAAGGCAGGTTATGGGTGCTACCAGACTGAGCAGCAATATAAAATCCCAAATTCCTTAGTCTTGAGCATAAATGGGAATAATGCAAACTGGCAGGCAATGAGTGTTGGTGAAGGAAGCAGCAGAACAAACTGGACTCTTTGGGGGTTGGCCCATTGTGTTGGAAGTCGATTTGGTTCAACACTCACTCTCCCTGTGCCTGCACAAAGGCAGGCTCCCTTCTATAATGTCGATAGAAAAATAAAATCCCCCCCCCCCCCCCCAAGCAAACAAAGGATTTTCCACTGGATGCTGCTGAATTCACCAAGCTTCTTCCAGCTCCACAGGGCTTGACAGCAGGGCAGCATTCCCAAAAGACAGACAGTAATTGAAGTAACTAGGATTGACTTGGACATCTTTTGTGTATTTGCAAATTTTCTTGGTACTACTATTTCCAGTGTCCTTTGCAAAGACTCTGTTATGTTCAGAAGCACAATTCTCACTTAATTCCTTTACAGGGGCAGAGTAGGGAGAGACTGGTGGGGGCTTACGCTTAAATGTAAACTCATTTTCTCCTCTTTCCCTTTCCTCTTTGTGACTGATATTGAAAATATTCAAAACCCCACTTTTTCCCTAATAATATCAATTCCTTTGTCATCTGCAGATGAACAGGCTGAGGATTAACAGCTCATTCCCAGCAGCAAAATGATTCAGCAGAAGAGGAATGAGCTAAAGACAGATTGGGTATGTTTGATCTCATATTAGCAGTGGCAATACTTGCACAAAGGAGACATTTCTCCTGCCAAGCACTTACTTTCTTCTTGATTCTTGTCAGAATATCTTCCAGGTCACGGGTGGAAAGAGATTGTTCCAAAAGCTTTTTAAATTGTTGATGATTGAGCAACATCTTCACCATCTCCTGTCCATAATGCCTAAGGAAGGAAGGAAGGGAGGACAGAAGAAAGGAAGGAAGGAGGCAAAAAGGAAGGCAGGAAGGCATGAAGGAAGAAAGGAAACAAAAGAAAAGTGAACAAACACAGGAAGAGTGTTAACAGAAAAGGCTGATACCTTAAACTCATCAGGTGCAATCCTTGCACAAGAAGGCATTACCTGCTCAGCAAAGAGGGAGATTTACCTCACTTGACACTGCACAGTGCTGTCAGCTGAACACAAGAGGCAAGAGGAGAATGTGGGGCAACAGAAAAATACCATTTCACTCTGAAACTGTGGGTGTGCTTCTGTGGCATCAAAGGATCTCAGGGAACAAGCAAAACACATCTGCTTTGTTGTCAGAGCCTATTAGCAGTGTCTTGCTGCCATTGCACAATAATTTGCCTTTCTTTAACTGGCAGGGAAGCCAGAACAAAACACCTCATGCATCCTATTGATTATTCTATACTATGTGTTTGCACAGGGGCAGCTAGTTGCTCTGGTGTTCTTGGCAGCTATTCATGGGGATTTCATCATCAAAGGAAGGGGATTTTGGTGGTTTGGGTTGATTTTGCCACAGTTTTCTTCAAGAAGAAATGTGGAGTTCACTGAGCCACAGATAACAGCATTCTAGAAATCTGCAGAACAGGTTTAGAAAGACTGAATATGTTGGCTGAAGACCTCTGAAATATTTCTAGGAAAGTCTGAAGTTAATGAGAAATGGATGTTTGGGATCCTTCAGTGATGAACATTAGCCAACACTTTGGCTTTGTGTTGTGCACCTAAGGCCAAACAAAAGTGTTGGACTGGCTGATCTGAGCTCTTTTGATCTCAGTAAAGAATCCTTCAAGCCACAGGAAAAAGTTGGCAATGCTCCTTTTTGCTGGCCAACCTCAGGTTTCCCAGTACAGCCATTTGCCCAGGCAACCCAGAGCAGTGGTCACAGTGCCAAGGCTGACAGAGCTCAAGAAGTGTTTGGACAATGCTCTCAAGCACATGGAGTGACTCTTGGGGTCACTGCACATGGCCAGGGGATGGACTCCATGACCCTGATGGGTCCCTTCCAACTCAGCATATTCCATGATTCACACCATGAGGTAACTTCATATTCCCTTTAGTTTCCACTCTTGTGTGGTTTCACCTTTATAGCCAGACACAAAACAGTTTTGCTGTTTTAGGAGGTGAAATGAAGATCATTACCTTGTGTCCTTGTGACAGTCCTGAGCAAGCTTCCCTGCCACGTGTGCCAGCCTCTCAGCCCTGGCTGTGCCTGCGAGCTTGGTGGCTCCAATTCTCTGCATCAGGGACAGGAGGAGTTGGGCCACACGCTTCCGCACCGGGGCGGGGCGGCTGCTGGGGAGGAGAGAGCAAACCCTGGGCCACAGGGACCAGGAGCAGCAGCAGCACAGGCCTTGGCCAGAGCCTGCTCCCTGCCCTTGCTGGGGGAAGGAGCCTGGGCTCTCCCTGCACCTTCAGACACCTGCAGAAGGTTCTGTCCTCAGGTAAACACAAAGTTAGCATGGTACACAAGGCCTGCCTGCACGGAAGAGGGAGGAATTCAGCCTCCCTGCACTGTCTGATACTCAATTTCTTTCTCAGTATTTATTCTGAGAAAGATTAAAGAAATAGGTGACAGATGAATAATTTAGAAATTAAGGACAATTGATGCTGACCCATCAAAGGGCACCCAGTACACAGAGCTGCAGCAGGATTGAGGCTCTTTCCACCCATTTATCCCCAAATCTGCAGAACTTTGGAAAACAACAAATGCAGGGAAAACACATTGTGGGCCATGAAGTTGCAGAATATCCAGCAATGCAGCCTGTTTCTTCTGTGAGGCTTGGCAATGGATCCATCTGAATGTTTTTCCCTATTCCAAAACTGGGGAAAGGGTGGCAGGCAGTTTAGCCAGGTTGTCCTGTTCTAGAGAGTGTCTCTTGGGAGCTATCACCAACATTTAAGGCAGCATTTGCTTCAACTGTCCCATGGCACTCGGCCTGTGAAGGTGCCTTTAGAGTGATTCATCATCTCAAGGCTAACACGAAACATCAGTTTGAATGGAAAGTAGAGCTCTAAGGCCAGGACAGTCATACAAGACTCCTTTGGCAGGAGCTGCCCCTGCTGTGCAGGCTGTGCCACACCCAGCAGATTGTCCCCCATGTGCTCCATGCCCCAGCAAGGACCCTCCTCATTTCTCAAGTTAATGGCATCATGAGGATAGGTGGTTTTCCCAGGGCCTCTGTGGTTAGTGCTGTGAAATACCAAACACTGCTCACAGCTGCAATTGCAATTGTCCCTCTTCCCACAAAAGCACAAGGCTCTATCCTTGGCCCTTGCAGGCACTTTCCCTTCCCCACCAGTCACCATATCTAGGAAAATCTGACGGACTGGGAGAACTCCAGGAAGCAGCAGGAAGCTGAGTCAGAGGAGCTTTAGTTTGGATATCAGGAAAAAGGGTTTTTCACCCAGAGGGTGGCTGGGCACTGGAACAGGCTCCCCAGGGCAGTGGTCACAGTGGTGACAGGGTTGAAGAAGCATTTGGACAACAATCTCAGGCACTTGGTGTGACCCTTGGGCTGTTCTGTGCAAGGCCAGGAGCTGGACTTGATGGTCCTGATGGGCCCCTTCCGACTCCCCATATTCTACAGTTCTGTGATTCTGAGAACTAATAGGCTGCAGGAGGGCAGAAATAGGTGACAAGAGGAAAGAAGTGAGGGTGGTCAGAGAATCAAGTCACTGAGTCCACAGAAGATGCAGGATATAGGACCTTTCCCTCCCACCATTCCCATTCTCTGTCTCATCCCTTCTCCCTCCCACACACACGAAGGTGAAGAACATCACTAAAAGAAGAACCTACTTGACTCCCATGTCCATGAGAGCAGCCATTGCTCGTGCAGGAGTCACATTCTCCACCATGATCCCCAGGGTCTGACTGGCTGCTTTCTGAACAAATTCTGGTGAGTTGGACACCATCTGGAGAAGGACCCGAGCAACCTCATCCACCTCAGAGTCCATGTCCTTCTTCAAGGTCACAAAGAGCTCTCCCAGAGTGACAATGGCAGAGTAGGACACCTTGGAACGGAGGTTGGTCACCTGGGGAAGTCATGAGGGGAAGTATAAGAATCACCTTGAAAAGAAAACCAGTTGCCTTCAACAGAAGTCCCAGGAATTGACAACACATCCCACTGTGTCCAGAGAAACATACAAGTACAAGAAGAGCAGGAGAGCACAAGCACAGAAAGGCACTTACTTTGGCACCAATTTCTGGCCTCAGACCTGCTTACTGCAGGCCTAAAAAAAATTTGACCAAAGTGTTCTACTTAACCCTTCTAAAATGTCCACAGCTTTGATTTTAGGCCCTTTTACTAGAAAATTAAAGCAAGAGCTGCTTTCAGATCATAAAGGCACAAGTCATAAAGATTAAAGAGTCAGGTGCTCCTGTTCAAAAAAGCAACACCAGCAGCTGAAGTACTCAGCCAGGAAACAGAAAACACAGGCTCTGGTCTACAGAATAATTTGCAGTGTTGAATTACAGTTTGGGCAGGGATTGGGACTCTGGAAAATAATGTTATTAGTGTCTCAGTTTCTGCCTTTGCACATTGCATTATAAAGGCACCACACTCAAAGATGAGTGTCAGATACCCGACCTACCAGTAAATACAGCTGCATGTACCCACGGATCCTACAGATAGCTGACAGACATTAGAAATATCAGGTCTAAAACCAGAAATGAAGGCAGACCTTGAGCACACATGGAGATGAGCAAGCACATACCTACTCTACACACCGTGTATGAAGTATGGGGGACAATTCAGAACAATGTTCTCACCTCGCTGGTAAGTGCCAAGCAAATGTCACGAAGTCTACAAAGCAGGACCTCTGAATGGGACCCAGCCAGGTGTTTGATGGTGAAGAGTCCCTTCTCCTTCAGCTCCCTGAAAGGCAGAAGATTGATTTTTCTCTCCACCAAGGCAGCACCCTCTGAAATGACCAGGCTGGCAGCTCAGTTGAACAATGGGAGGTGCTTTTCAAGGAATGCTTATTGAAATCCTGGAACACGTTGCCCCAGGATGCTGTGGCTGTCAAAAGCATTCACAAACCCAAGAGGCAAAGAGAGGGGTTTCAGAGTGGCCATTTAAGAAGACAGCCTTTCTGAAATCTCTGGCACATGAGGCCCCTCTGTCACTGCTTCCTAGAAGCTGTGAGACCGGGCCATGCTGCTGTTTCTTGTCACCTCCCTGTACCTGTCCCTGAGGCACAGTGCCACCGGGCTGTTATTGGGGCATTTTCCTTCTTTGTCAGCCCCAGCAGGCATTCAGCAGGGAGAGTCTGCACTGCCACTCTGGAGCTCAGTTTCCACTCTACAATCTCAGCCTCTCTGTCACCCCCTCCACTCCACCTCACACATTCCCCAAAAAAGCAGCAGGATGACCCAGAAGATTCCACCCCTGGGCAAACTCTGGGCAAACTCTGGCTTTTCCCAAAACTCCCTACCTAAAACAACCCCCACAACAGCAACAAGTTATTTAAAAGGTGCAAACAACTCTGTCTCTGAGCACTTGCTTTGTGCAAGCCCTCAGCTACAGGAAGGTCTGTGAGGCATCAGGGCTGCAGCCCAGGGCTGGTGACCGATCCCACAGGCACCCCTGAGTGCCATCCAGACCCCCCACACCTGCAGAAGCTCTCTGCACCTCACAGGGCACCAAAGAGAAATGGGGAAGAGAAAGCAGAAGTGAAAGGGCAAAACAAAGGTGACTGCACAAGGAGATGCATTGTGGCAAATTTTTCATGCTTATCCCAGTGTGAATGGAGTCCTTACCCCTGTGTGAATGAAGCATCCACCAGGGAGTGATAAAAAAAGACATCAAAAAGAAAACCAGTATCAGCTAAAATTTGTAGGGTTATCACCTCTGGACCTCCTTCTGCCTGTGTATAATTTTGGGACACATTGGGAGTATTGGCAAAACATCTCAGGTCCATATGAAGCAGTGAGAGGTAAAAAGTTGAATTCCAAAAGTGCAAGATTCCTAGAGGGTTTTCTTTCTTTTTCCTTCTCTTCTGCCATGAGCCCTTCAGGAGTAATGGCAGGCTGAGGGACTTGAAAGCACAACTCAGTCCATTTCTCAGAAAAAGGAATTCCCTGGAGCTGCTTCTGGGACTCCCATGCAGGAGGTCACAGGGAGACCCTGTCACCTGCCATTGCTGTCAGCAGTGGGAGCAGAGAGGAATCTTACTCAGTCCCACTGGGCCAGTGGCCCAAGGCACCCAAATCTCTACACTCAAAACTTCTGCCATCCTGCTTCTGCCTTCAGCCAGCAAATCATCTCCTTCCAGAGCTTTCTCTCTTCCCTCAAGGTTTCCTTTGCAGCTCCATGGAGCAGCAGGCAAAGCGAGGAAACAGCACGGACCTGCTGCAGCTGCAGCACTGCTGCAGAGCAAGGCCAAGAAAAGGCTGCTCTCCAATCTTCATCCTCTCCCTGCTCTGCAGGGGTTTCACCAGTGCCCTTTGGCCCTCTGGGCTCTCGGGGCTCCGAGGCACGAGCAAGACACGCTTCTGACCGACCTTAACGCCGAGAGGGACACAGAGGGAACGGGGCCTTTCTTACCAGTCATCGCTGCCCAGCAAGGAGACTGCCTCCTGCAAGGACTGCTGTGGGTCTGAAGAGGCTCTGTCCTTCCGCCCACGCCCACGGAGCGGCTCCTCTCGGCGCTTGGCACCAGGGGCCGTCTGCGAGGTCACTGTGAGGAGAGGGTCGGCCATGGGCACTGCAGCCCTGGGCAAGGCCCCGCCATGGAGCGGCCTCAGCCCCATCTCCCAGCCAGGGCTCCATGTGCTACAAACTGGCGCTGGCTCAGAGGCTTCCCTGCTGTCTGGCTCCTGGGGCTCCTTGCTTGCTCCCAGCCTCCCCTAGCTGGGCCCAGCTCCAGGCTGAAGCTGACAATTGCCCCCACAGCGCCAGCTCCCAAGTGCCACAGGTGCCCAGATGGTGAGTGAACAACTGATCCTGGTGGTTCTCATACGAGCACAGTGAGCACAGCCTGGCAGACTGCCCTGCAGCTCATCCCTGCAGTCCCAGCTGCCTCCTGGCACCAGTGCTGTAGTTTGGACGATCAGGATGGGCAAAAGCCAGAGCTTAGGCCTTTACCACTACTTTATTCAGCTCAACTTTCCAATGGATCTCTAAGAACCAACTGCTCCAGTACTTCCAAGCTGGAGTCACTCAAAAGTAGATTTGCTGTTCACTCTCAGGACAGACTATGGAGCCAAGATCCCAGCAGTGCTGGCTGAGGCAGGAGGCAGTTTGTGCTCCTTGTGCAAGGACAAACCCGTGTGGAAAAAGCTGCCACGGAGCAGGTTTACCTGAGGAGCTGTGTGGGAAGCTGCCATCCCCATGGATGATGGGTGTATTGGGCAGTAAGGGAATGTTGTCCTGCTTCCTCACGACCTCCTTCTTCAAGGCACCACCAGGGTGTGTTCTCTGCACTCTAGAAGCTGTGCCATCAACAGGTGGTAGGCTAAAGGCTGCAGGGGCCAAAGAGGAGCTTGTAAGGGGAGAATGCTGGACAGGGCGATGATGGAAAGGGCCAGAAAACTTGCTGGAGCTGCGTAACATCTCTTTGTTATCCCAAAGAACTTCAAGTATAACAATGAAATACCACTTTATACCAAGTATAACACTAACATGGGACAATGAGCACAAGTCCTAGAAGATTTTGGGTTGGAAGGCACCTTTAAGCACTATCTAGTCCAACCCCTGTGAGCAGGGACATCTTCATCCTGATCAGGTTCCTCAGAGCCCCATGTAAGATGGCCTTGAACACCTTCAAGGATGGACCAACAACAGCTTCTCTGGGAAAACCCTTCCAGCTTTTCATTCCCTTCATTATAAAAAAAATTCTCCCTTATGTCTAATCTAAATCTACCCTATTCTAGCTTAAAGCCAAACTGCAGTTATGCTTTCCCTAAGAAACAAGGAAACCCAGCATGGCTTTGCCTTTGTTCTCCTGTTGCAGAGGCTGGCAGGGGCAGTTGCCAAAGCAAAGTGCAGATAACCTTGGGTGCTGGCCTGGGGCTGAGTGCTGCCTCCTCAGGGCCCCGCTGCCGCCCTCGGGCAGCGCTCACAGCCCTGCAGGCAGAGCCCCTCAGCCGGGATTCAGTCGGGAACGCTGCTGCCTCCTGGGGCTACAGCAGAAGCCCTGGCTGGGGCTTCAGCACAGCTCTACAGCGCCAGCTCCTCAGCAGGGAGTGGCAGGAGAAGGAACTCTGGTGCCTTCATTACAAGGAGCTGAATTTTGTTTCTTCCAGGCTGCACCCCGGTTGAAAAGCATTCTTTTGGACTCCCCTTCCCTGGAGGCTGCTCTCCAGGAGAGAGTCTGAAGCCCCAGTGTACTTTGCAAGACAGAGTTTTCTACTCTAAAAGACTTTAGAGATCAAGGGAGGAAGCTGATATTCTGTTACTGACTCAGTGAGGTCATGGGCAAGACACTTCATGCCTCTGTATTTTCCTTTGAGAAACAGAATTCAATCCCAAGCAAGCTTCCACTCAGATGCAAGCAGAACAGCTCCCCAGTCTGATTGCAATGCTGTGCAAAGGGTCAAAAAGGACCACCACAAGTGTAGCCACCACTTACTTGCTTCAGCTGCATCCCCAGGCTCGACTGTCTCAGGAATAGGCTGCAAGGATGTTTTGCTTTGTCTCCTATTCTTCATCTCTCTCTCGAAAAGCTCTGCGTCCTTCCGCTCCAAGTTCTTTTGAGCCAACATACACAAAGCAGCACGGATCTGGGTGCAATGGAAATACATCATAGGCTGCAAGCAGAGACACACAAACCACACACAACATCTCATCAGGAGCACAGAGTCCATAGAGTGCCATAGGCTTCAATGCAGCTCCAGCCACATTCCAATAGTTTCAGAGGAGTGTCTCCTGTCCTCACCTTGGCCATTACACACAGTGAGGGGGAACACTTCAGTGCCACAACCTTCCACTGCTGCAACTGCAACTTATGTCAGGAAGCCCTGCTTGAAGCATCAAAGTCATAGGAGTGCTCCAAGACAGAGGAAGAGCTGCCATGGCCAGTGAGCAGGCAGTTCAGTTCCTACAGGCCATGGCAGGAGAATAAAAACCATGTGCAATACCCAGCAAGGAGGGCTAATGAGCTGTTGCTTAACACTCATGGCCAGGAATTGCAGCTGTTTCTCACCTCCTGGCTTCTGAACAGCTCAGCTCTGAAGGGCTCTGAAGGACTTGGTCTCTCAGACCAGGAGACCAAAAGGAGGAGTCATGTGAAAACAAGTTGCAGAAACACTGATGATAATGAGCAGAAAACTTGAGAATGAGAGGGCTGTGAGATACAGCCACAAAGGTAACCAGGAAAAATCAACCTCTCCCATTTTCTTTTGCAGCCTTGCTTACACCCAACATTAGAATCTTTGCTTCTCTGCTTCCAAGGGTGCACTTTGCCCACGTGCACTGATGTGTAGCTTGCTCTGTCATTCAGAACTTCTCTAAAAGCAGCCTTTGCACATAAAGAATGCTTCAGGCATGACCTTAGCACCATCTCCAAACCAGGGACCTTAGCACCACTGGAAATAGCCAAGCAATGGTTCTGTAGCTGTCCAATATATTCCCAAGGGAATCCCCATCCCCCAAGAGTGGCAGATGATGATTTTCAGTGACATTTTGGGCCAAGCACTAAACAGCCACTGGAAAGGAAGTCTGCTCACCCCTGTCCTTATCCCTTACCTTTCCAAAGCCGTCCCTCAGCTCTCTGTCCCTCGTTAGACCAGGACTGGTGGGATGATCTGTCTCCTTGGCCTGGCTCAGTGGGCGGCCTGGGAATGGAAGCAAAGCTTTGTGTCAATCTCTGGCAGACTTCAAGCCCCCAAAAATGCAATGCTGGGCAACAGGCAAGACAGGTTCCAGAGTGCAGAGCTCTCAAGACACAGAGATTGTGACTGAGAGCAGCAAGGTACAATGCCTGGACCCTCTCCCAAGGGAAGGGCTACTGGCAGCAGACATGACATGGCTCTGTTGGCCAGCAGACTGAAACCTGCTGCATGGTGAAGGCCTCAGCCCCTGCAGGCTGGAGAGCCTCTGTGTCTGACAGAGAAGGGCAGAGACAGAGATTGCTCTTGACAGAGATTCTTTTCTGCCCTTTTTCACACTGATTTTAGTAAACATCATCTTTCTGGTTCCTGAAAGAAGCCCCAGGTTCTAATACCTGGATGCATTTAGATCAACATTGTCTTCTTTTTGTTGGAATATTTTAGAGGACATTCAAAGAAAATCTGAGCATTGCAGGAGTGTTACCCAAATGTGAACTGTGTTCTTGACACTAGATATTTCATTTTCCCCAAGGATTTTCATTCTAAACTGTATGAGCTTGGGCCACTTTTGGGCCAGCCTGACTAAAGGCTGATTTTCTGTCACAGACATCTTTTATGAAAAAGCCTTTCCTTAGGATTTTTCCTCCTGAGAAGCTGAGAGGCCTCAGGAACAAAATGTAAACAATGGTTATCTGCTGCTGTGGAATGCAACAGGTGGATCTGTGATTGGCCCATGTTGGTTGTTTCTAATTAATGGCCAATCACAGTCAGCTGGCTCGGACACAGAGGAAATCCTTCTGAGGAAATCCTTTCTTCTATTCTTTTAGTATAGTTTTTCTTCTATTCTTTTAGTAAAGTTTTAATGTCATATATATCATAAAATAATAAATCAAGCCTTCTGAACAATGGAGTCAAATCCTCATCTCTTCCCTCAACCTGAGACCCCTGTGAACACCATCATAATTTTCTAGTTGCAATTCTATACAACAGCTTCACAGAGGATAAATTAAGTGGCAACGCAGTAGAAAAAAAGCAATGTCTTAAATCAGGACTTTTTGCCCCTGCAGAATGGTCAGCATAATAAAAAAAAGGAGACTTAACTAGTGGCTCTTTCAAAGGAGGGCCTTGGAAGGTCAAAGCCTTTGGGATATTGGCAGGGAAACTACAGATCCCAAGGTAACCTCCTTGGGACCACTGCTGTCAGTCAGGCCAGCAAAATGGACACACAAAATATAACAGAGGTGACGACGCAATCTAAAGCATCTGAAGCTCCATATTTCATGGGACACATTTCCTGCAAACTTCTAAACAGCTGCACAGGGAAACATGCTCCTGCTGGCAGACACTTGAGGCAGGCCAGGGCAAAACCCTGAGCCACTTGCCCAGAGCTAGCACAGGCACAGCCTGGCCTCTGGGCTGCCCTGGGACAGCAGGGAGCCCAGAGCCCTGTGCTCTCCAGGAATGGCTCAGCTGCACCTGCACCCTCCTGCTCCTCTGCCTGCCCCACAGCTCAGCAGCCCTGCAGCTCCAGGGGCAGCAGCACAGCTCCTTGCAGGGGCACATGCAGGGCACAGCTGTTCCCTGGCAATGTGCACAGCCTCTCTGTGCTGCCACAGGACCCTTCCTGCTGCCAGCAAGCAGCCCAGCTCCCCCCTCCCCTCTGTCCTTGTCCTCCCTGGCAGTGCCTCTGGGGCCTGCGCTGCTCCGCGGCCTCTGCCGGGGCTCCTGGGCCCAGGCCCCTGAGCCGCCCCGGAGCCCCAACCTCCATTCCCAAGGCTGGGCTGCGGCACAGGAGGCTCCAAGCCCAACAGGTCAGCCAGTTCCCTTGGGAACAGAGGCATCCCAGCTCCTGTCTTGCACCAAGAGCTCTTTCCCTTCTTCCTCTGGGTGTTTGCTGTAGGCTCAGAAGAAGCTGACATTCAGGTACAGGAAAAGAAGTGAGTTAATTGAACTCATGCCTTTACAATCAACCCATCTAATGGGTGAGGAATTCAAAGCATATTTTGGTTACTGAAAAGATTGCTTGTTTTTTTTATTTTTCGTGAAATGAGCATTAGTTTAATTTCTCTGAACAATATGGAGTTGGCAAGCCAAGAGAGAAGGGCTCTACTAGTTCATGTGGTGCCCCTTGCCTCCCCACTACTACAGGATCCCTTTCCTTCCAAACAGTTGGAAATTCACAGTGTTCTCTAGAGTCTGACACTGGCAAGGAAGTAATTGTTTTCAAAAGGTCCCACTCAATTCCAGGTTGGGTTTTGCATTTTTGGGATTTTATATTACTCTTTACAACAAAAGAAGTGCTGGGACACACACAATGGCACCACGTTTTAAATGCAAAAGAAGCTTTGCTTTCTCCATTAGATGTGCCCAGTATTCTGTGAGCCTGGCTTTGTAGGGAACAAAGTGTTCATCCCAAAGTTCCATTTTTGCTCTACTTACTTGTTCCAGGCATTTATTATCCCCTGCTGTCTTTTCAGCAGAGACACCCAAACACAACATAAACATGACCTGCCTCAAAACATTTCTGATCTTGGCTAATACTTTCAATTCAAAATATTCCTAATGGAAATAGCAGAGGGTAGGTCATTTTGAAATACTCTCCAACAGAGCAGTTAGAATTAAGAGAACTAGTTCTTTACATGGCTGCACAGAGAATAAAATCATATGGCAGCCAAGGAGGATGAGTGTCTTAAACCAGGACTCTTTCAACCTGTAGAATGCTGTGGTCACTAATAAAAGTGAGACAGGTAAGGTTTAATGAGAGGTCATTTCTAGTTCAAAATTGATCCAGCAAAAATGTCACCTTACTTACTGAGCATTAAGCATTCCAGCTGCATATGAGTGAGTAAAGAGTCATTCCAAAGGGGCCACAGCCAGGATTTGGCAGAACTAACCCTGATCCCCAAAGGGACCAGGGGATCTCATCCCTTTTTCTGCATCAGCAGAATTATTTCTCCAAGTTTCATCTCTCCTATCATTACACACCCAGAGATGACACAGGAACAACAACAGTGTCATTGGGGCTTTCAACTTGAAAGCATTGCCTGACCCAGATGCACCAGGGACTGAATTTTGTCTGGCACAATTCCACTTGTCAGGGATCAGGCAAGGCAGGGACAGGGACAAGGCAGAAGGCATCTCCTGCCCCAGCCTCAGCCTGCAACACTGACACAGGCAGAGAGAGCCAGGGAAGAGATTTGTCACTGTGAACCTGCCATGGGTGGCTGAGGGCTTGTGCTGTCACAGCATGACAAACTCACACCCTGCATAGGCTGCATCCATTTGGAAGCCACCTTCTCCTTCATTGGAAAATTCAACAGGACTTTCTATCATAGGAAATTTCCAGATTTCTGCCAGTGCAAAACCAGACAATGTCCATGAATCCTCTTCAGATCTCAAAGGGTTCGGCTCAGAAACTGCCCCAAGGAAAGGTTTTCTTCTTCAAAAGCAGGAGGAAGGAGTGGGAACATCTCTCATTTCATGATAAATGCCTTCTTTACCCTAATTGTGACACTAGAAAGGCTGCAGGAGATAAAAGGCATGTGCAGGATGGAAAGGAATGTTTCCTTGCCCTGCACTGCATCTCCAGGGCCCCAAGGCACCACTCCAGCTCCTGCCACTCAACACTTCAAACTGGAGGAATTTTCACTGCACCACTGGAGCACAGTCCCAGGGACTGGGTTCTGGGAGAGTCCAGTGAGCCCATCAAGGAATTGAAATGAATTTAAAGAAAATTTTAAAACAATGGGTTTTAACCAGGCTTTCCAAATGTCACCTCTGAGTCAAGACTACAATGGTCATTTTAGGACAGACATGCCCTGTACCCACCTGCATGTTCAAAGTTCTCTTTGTTTATGCTGCTGGGTCTTGGCCTGGAGAAAATGGAGGACAAAAGAACATGTGAGGAGTTAGAAAGAGAAGGGAGGGAATGTGGGTACCATGAAAGGAGGCAAACCTTCTTAGCATGGTCACTCTGATGAAGGAGGAAATGCAACCCATAAACCAACAGGATGCAAAGCTGATTCATTGTCCTTAAGCTTTCAGATGCTGGAGTCACACAGAGCTGACCACGTTCTGTGTGAAACAATAGCCAAGTCCAGCAGAGGACCCATCAGGAGGTGCATTGAAGCCCTGCCTCCTCTTCCCCACCACCACCGCTGCTCTTGGGACATTGCTGTTGCCTTTGACATTGTGCTGGATCATCATAGATGGGCATAAGGGTGAATACACAGAGGCTTGCCTAAATACATGGGACACCTGACTGGGCAAAATAACCACACGAGATGGGAAGAGAGAGCTGAACAGCACACTGCAGCAGCAGACACCTTGGCTCACCTCATCTCCTGGGACTCCTGGAATTCCAGCTGGGGAGAGCTTTCCAGAGACCCTGCAGTGCTGCCCACAGGGGGACTCACTGCCTTGCCTATGGGGGGGATCAAAGGTGGTGCCAGTGACCCCTTCTTCATATCCCCACCAATGGAATAGAGCAAGGAAGCCTGGAAAGAGTAGAATACATTGCTCAGATCAAGCATCCAGACTTGCCCCCATTCATGCTTCAAGACATTTAGCCATGCATTTAACTGGGACCTGGCAGGAAAAGCCAAACTGATGAAGCAGCTTGGACCAGGATGAGGAAGGGTGACCTAGGAAAGGAAGGTGGTGAGGGTCAGCCCATGTCACACATTTGCCACCTCTCCCCTTCTGCTCAGGTTTCTCCAAGTGTGGCTGCATTCCCAGCTGGCATTCACATGTTTGACATCAAGATGCTCTGAGGTGCCACTGCCTCCACTGCCCTTTTGGATGGCATGGCAGTGGCTTTAGATCACTGTTCTCTCCCTGCCCCTGAGGTGTCTCACAGACAGTGCTCATCTCCAGCCAAGTCCCCACAAAGCCATTCTGCAGGATGCCAAAACCTGCTTTTCTCAAGCCCCTCATTTCTCCTGCTGCTGCCCTTCCCTCCTGCACTTCCCCAGCAGCCTTGGAGCCCAGATGCTGCTGAGCTCTCAGGATGCTGGCTGCTCTCCAGCTCCCACACATCCATCATCTCCGGCTCCCTGGCACTGAGGAAGTTCAGCAGAGCTCCCTACCCTGCTGCTCTCTGCAAGCTCTCTGCCTGCCCACATTGCTCCAGGGCCCCCATGCCATGGCCAGGAATGGGCTGGGGGCAGCAGGGGCAGGTGCACACCCTTCCTTCATATCCCATCATTTCTGGCCCAGCTAAAGAGCCAAACCAGGACCTGTTCAAACTTCAGTGAGGGGGTCAGTTCCTGTCAGGGATACACTGGGCCCTTTCTCTGCAAGGCTGAAATCAACTACCAGAGTCCTTGATTGCACATTCTGTCTACCAAAGCTGTTGTTCATCTGCCTCCTGCTGCACCCCATGGCAAACCCAAAACAACTGCAGGTCCTGGCCCTGCTGCAAAGGCAATTGTGGGGCTGGGCTGTGGGCTGCTCTCCCCATGGCCACCTCCCATCCCTTCCCTCTGCACAAAGCCATGCCAGAGCACACAGCTGCCCAGAAGCTGATGAAGTCCTGAAATAGCAGCAGGGACAACTGTGCAGAGGGCATGGCTGTACAAGTCAAAAGCTGAGACAACCTGGAACTGCCTTTGCAGGACTGCCTGTTCCAGCAAACACCTTTTTCCATCCTAAACAGACACAGCTGACAGAAACCACCACCAAGACACAGAGATGGTTCAAAGAAACCCATTGTTTACTAAATCTAGGAGAACAGCCTGTCCAGAGTGGACAACTTTAGCTGCTCTGACTGCTTGTTGGTGTTTTCTCAGCCATAAGACAGAGGAAGAACCACGGCAGAGCCCAGAAACCATTCTAAGACCTCTCCTGTTATTGATCCACACTGAGGACATGAAGGCTGCACTACACACCCATTGCAGAGACAGCCTGAAGCAGCAGTGTCCAGCTGAGCTCTTCTTTGGCTCAGCTGCTTCCCTGGGCACAGCACAGCACAGGAAAAGCTCTCCAAGCTCTGCCTCCAGCACATAAACTGAAAATCTACCACACAGGACTTAGTTTGGTCTCCTTACCTTAGAACTTTTTCCTTCTGAACTCTGCTCCTGGTATTCTCTACTGTCATTATCATAGCCAGTGCCTGCTTCCTTGTTCTCTCCTTCCACGCTGTCCATTTTATTATTGTTAGAAGAAGGAGAGCTGATCCGGATGGGGGGCAATGGCTTTGAGGGAAGGAGCCAAGGCCGGAAAGACTTGGAGAAAATGAACCTAGTCACACCTGCAAAGTGGAGGAATTCTCACTGCACCACCAGAGAACACTCCCAGGGACTGGGCTCTGGAAGAGCCCACTGAGCTCTGGGAGAGCCCACTGAGCCCATCAAAGAATTGAAATGAATTTAAAGAATTTTTTAAAAGAATAGGATTTATCCAAGCTTTCCAAATGTCACCTCTGAGTCAAGACTACAATGCTCATTTTAGGACAGACATGCCCTGTACCTACCTGCAAGTTCAGAGTTCTTCTCTTTGTTTATGCTGCTGGGTCTTGGCCTGGAGAAAATGGAGGACAAAAGAACATGTGAGGAGGTAGAAAGAGAAGGGAGGGAATGGGTGTACCATGAAAGGAGGCAAACCTTCTTAGCATGGTCACTCTGATGAAGGAGGAAATGCAACCCATAAACCAACAGGATGCAAAGCTAATTCACTGTCCTTAAGCTTTCCATTTCTGGAGTCACAGAGAGCTGGCCAAGCTCTGGATGAAATAATGGCCAAGTCCAGCAGAGGACCCATCTGGAGGTGCTTTGAAGCCCTCCTCCTCTTCCCCACCACCAGCAGTCATTCTTCAACCTGCATCAGAACTCCCCAGTTCTGCTGTCTCTCCTTTTGGAGCCAAGAGGCTCCTACAGCCTCTCTGAAGCAGCCAGGGCTGCTGAGCTGAGACATGAGTCCGTATGGAGGGCAGCTACTTTTGTACAGCTGCCAAAGCTTGACTTGGCCTGCTCGTGCCTTACCCTGGTGACAGCCTCGTGCTACATGGGATCAGAGCACTGCTGTCTCCTGAGAATGATATTACACCTGCTGGCTCTTTCAAGAACAAAGAGGCTGTTTCTGACTCAGCTGCTAGGGGAGGATATTCAGATTGCACTTTAAAAGCCCCACCGAAGATTTTCAATTGGAATGATACTTCTGTATCTCCTTCCTTATTGTTATCACTCAGATTAGCCTGACAGCTACTTTTTCTCTTGCATATCCAAGCCAATATCTTTCCATCAGGTACAGTCCTAGAACTTTTCTCTACCACCTTGCCCTCTTTGATCTTAAACCCAGATCAAAATAATAAACATCGATTGGATTATACATTTATACCCCAAAACATATCCGGAACCTCATTTCACAGCGGAGGCCCAGGCACAGTGAAGTTACACCTGATGTTTACAGAAGCAGCACCTGAATTTGCAGACACCTCTCCACTAGCCAATATTTGCCCATAGATAATCTCATGGGTGCAGAAGTTGACAGTCAAGGATCACAGTGTTCAAAGATCTGCAGGATCCAGACCCATGCAATTCAGTTCCCAAATGACACCACAAACATTGCAGAGGGAATCAATAGCCAAGTCCAGCAGAGGACCCATCAGGAGGTGCATTGAAGCCCTGCCTCCTCTTCCCCACCACCACCTCTGCTCTTGGGACATTGCTGTTGCCTTTGACATTGTGCTGGATCATCATGGATAGGCATAATGGTGAATACACAGAGGCTTGCCTAAATACATGGGACACCTGACTGGGCAAAATAACCACACGAGATGGGAAGAGAGAGCTGAACAGCACGCTGGAGTAACAGACACCTTGGCTCACCTCATCTCCTGGGACTCCTGGAATTCCAGCTGGGGAGAGCTTGGCAGAGACCCTGCAGTGCTGCCCACAGGGGGACTCACTGCCTTGCGTATGGGGGGAATCAAAGGTGGTGCCAGTGACCCCTTCTTCATATCCCCACCACTGGAATACAGCAAGGAAGCCTGGAAAGAGTAGAACACAGTGCTCAGATCAAGCATCCAGCCTTGCTCCCATTTATGCCTCAAGACATTTAGATGGGACCTGGCAGGAAAAGTCAAACTTGTGAAGCAGTTTGGCCCAGGATGGGGAAAGGTGACCTAGGAAAGGAAGGTGGTGAGGGTCAGCCCATGTCACACATTTGCCACCTCTCCCCTTCTGCTCAGGTTTCTCCAAGTGTGGCTGCATTCCCAGCTGGCATTCACATGTTTGACATCAAGATGTTCTGAGGTGCCCCTGCCTCCACTGGCCTTTTGGATGGCATGGCAGTGGCTTTAGATCACTGTTCTCTCCCTGCCCCTGAGGTGTCTCACAGACAGTGCTCATCTCCAGCCAAGTCCCCACAAAGCCATTCTGCAGGATGCCAAAACCTGCTTTTCTCAAGCCCCTCATTTCTCCTGCTGCTGCCCTTCCCTCCTGCACTTCCCCAGCAGCCTTTGAGCCCAGATGCTGCTGAGCTCTCAGGATGCTGGCTGCTCTCCAGCTCCCACACATCCATCATCTCCGGCTCCCTGGCACTGAGGAAGTTCAGCAGAGCTCCCTACCCTGCTGCTCTCTGCAAGCTCTCTGCCTGCCCACATTGCTCCAGGGCCCCCATGCCATGGCCAGGAATGGGCTGGGGGCAGCAGGGGCAGGTGCACACCCTTCCTTCATATCCCATCATTTCTGGCCCAGCTAAAGAGCCAAACCAGGACCTGTTCAAACTTCAGTGAGGGGGTCAGTTCCTGTCAGGGAAAAGGTCTCAGAGCTCTGCCCACAGCACATCAACTGAACATTTACCACACTGCACTTAGCTTGGTCTCCTTACCTTACATCCTTTTCCCTCTGAAATCAGCTCCTGTTTTTTTACCCTGGACCCATCCCAGCCGGTGCCATTTTCCCCATTCTCCTGCTCTCCGCTGCATGTTGGGCCTGGCTTGGTAGAAGGAGAGCTCTTCTGGATGGGAGGCAACAGCTTGGAGGGAAGGAGCATGGAGGGACTTGCCAGGGAAAATCTCTTGGCAAGAGGGTAACCAGTCAGGCCTGCAAAGTGGAGACACAAAATAGAACAGAGGCCACCATGCAAACCTAAAGCATCTGAAGCTCCATATTTCATGGGACACATTTCCTGCAAACTTCTAAACAGCTGCACAGGGAAACATGCTCCTGCTGGCAGACACTTGAGGCAGGCCAGGGCAAAACCCTGAGCCACTTGCCCAGAGCTAGCACAGGCACAGCCTGGCCTCTGGGCTGCCCTGGGACAGCAGGGAGCCCAGAGCCCTGTGCTCTCCAGGAATGGCTCAGCTGCACCTGCACCCTCCTGCTCCTCTGCCTGCCCCACAGCTCAGCAGCCCTGCAGCTCCAGGGGCAGCAGCACAGCTCCTTGCAGGGGCACATGCAGGGCACAGCTGTTCCCTGGCAATGTGCACAGCCTCTCTGTGCTGCCACAAGACCCTTCCTCCCAACAGAGAGTGGCCCAGCTCCCCCCTCACCTCTGTGTGAGGCTGAGCCATGCTCACAAGGGAAGAAGTGAGTTAGGTGAACTCCCACCTTTATCATCAAGAAATCTAATGGGTGTGACACTCAAGGGGAATAATTTCTAATTATTGAGAAAATTTATTTGGTTTTATTTCTCATGGAACTGGCCTGCATTTAATTTTTCTGAAGTGTATTGAGTTAGCAAGTCTGAAGGTAATGGTGGAAGGCTCCAATGATAAGAGGGGAAAAAAGATTCTTTCTTAAGAATCTTTTCTTAAGGCTGGCCTGTGAATCCACTGGAAAACCCACACTAGCTTTGACTGCTAGTTCTGCAAACCACAAAAACCTTCCCACAACAGGCAGGCATTATTGGTGTTTCTAGTGCACCATAATACCATCCTGAGGGTTGGACCCAACAGCAAGCAGAGGAAGAACAGGAAATTTATCTGTAGTGAGACCTAACGTTGATGGCAAAGAAAGCAACAGGACTTGCATCTCATGACCATGTCCAATCTGTGGTCAGCTGTGGCCACAGTCCCTGTCCTGGCTGACAGTATGAGTGATTTGGCCACTGTCAAAAAGGAGAAAGCAGAGTAAACTAATGACAGAATGTTGTGATGCCTCAGGGCATCCTTGCAGGATCATCTGTAGCTGTCAGCCACCTACTCTGACACAGAGCCAGCACTGACCACCACAGACCAGTTTTCTCTGAAATCTGGTGGGATTTGTTTTCCATTTGGCTTCAGCCTTTCAGCTCCTTTCTATCCTCACCTTTTCCTTCAGGGGTCTTTCTTTTTCCAGTGAAATCCATGTTTGAACCCGTGTTTCTGCCTGGCAGAAGTGCCTGGGTTGGAATTTGGGAACGCTCTCAGAGCAGTCAGCGCCGGGAGCTTGGGCCCAGCCTTTGAACAAGGCCGGGTGACTCCAATCGCCAGCGCTCGGCACAGAGAGGCAGAGCCGGACGCGTCTGCTGCCACTGGGGCCGTGCCAAGCACAACCTGCACCAGCCCAGCCTGGGGCTGCCCCTTTGTGACACGCTCACCATGGTTCTCTCGTTTCCATGGCTGCAAAACCCCAGCCCGACTCCATCCCCTTCCATTCCCTTGCCAAGGGCAGCCAGCCCTAAGCCCAGCCTGGCCAGGCCTGAGGCTTTCACACTGTCTAGGATATAGACCCTTTCCAAAGCTACTTTTCAAGGCCTTTATTTCTGTAATTCCCACTCAGTTCTGGGTTGCAGCTTGTTGGTGTGGGATTTTGTTTATTTGTCTTCACATCAAACCAAGTGCTGGGACACAAACAATGGCACCAGGAGGTGGAAGTTAAAGAAGCTTTGCACTTCCCAGTAGATGACCCCGTAATTCAGCTGGTCAATAGCTGTAGGGAACAAATTGACCATCCAAACGTTCCACTTTTGCTCTGCTTCATTGTTCCATGGCTTTATTCCCTGCTTTCTTTATTGCAGAGACACCCAAGCCCAACATAGACATGATCCGCTTCAAAATATTTCTGATCTTGGCGGTTCCTGACAATTCCAAATTTCTTAGCAGTAATATCACAATAGGCAGGTCATTCTGAAATACACTCCAACAGAAAAGATAAAACTAATCATGCTTGATTTGGCAGAACTAAGCCTGAGCCATGGGACCCGTGGGTCTGATCCCCTTTTCTGCATCTGCAAAATCATTTCTTCAAGTCTTATCTCTCCTATCTATTCAAAGAAGCTTTGCTCTCTGCATTAGATGCCCCCAGTATTCAGTGGGCTGATATGATCAGTGTATCTGTAGGGTGTAAATTTGCCATGCAGAGTTCTCCTTTGTTGCTCAAGGGGTTTCTTCCTGCTTTCTTTCCTGCAGACAGACCCAAAACCAACATTACAACACCTGCCTCAAAGCAATCCTCATTTGGACTGTCCCTGAAAATTCAAACCTATGCTCAGAGCGTTTCCCTGTCCCCAGGGACAGGCTCCAAGGCTGGGCTCTCACCTGCACGGAATGAAGAAGAGCTGCTGCCCTTGCCAGCGGCTGCGGGGTCTCGCCATCAGTGCTTTGAATGCAGCTTTTGTACACACTCTGCCTCTCTGAGCCCAGCAGCATTCCCGGGCACCAGCAGTGCTGCTGCAGGCCAGCATCCTCCAGGCACAGCTGCAGCAAGGAGATTGCAACAAGGCCTGGCTGCAGGAGTCTCCAGCCTGCAGCAGCCCTTCCCCTGTGGGGAATCATCTTGCGCTGCCATGGGGGAGCAAAGGGGGTGAGGGGCTCTTTGCAGATGAGGGTCTCCTCCATGTGCTGCTGCTCGCTGGGCTGATACAGCTGCTGCTGCCCTCCCCCACAGCTGTACCAGGAGCCTGCCTGGGAAAATAACACTGCCAGTGCCAGTGCCAGTGCCAGCCACCCATCCCTGCCATGGCCCTGCCCTCAGGGCGTCCTGCCCACCAAACTGCTCCAGTCAGGCATCATCAAAACACATTCAAACAACGCATTTTCCACACTCTGGCAAAATCATGGCCATACAGGCCACATGCTGGAGGCAGACTACTGTTGGCAGAATGGGGGAAGCCCCAGCAGCTGCTCTCCCCAGGCTGGATGGCCATGGCAGCAGAGGCAAGTCTCTCACTGTGCCCACTGCTGTGGGACCCAGTGCTTTGGACATGTTCCCACTGAACTCAGGCTGCTGCTACAGCAGCACCATGCCTTCACACATTTGATAACAAAGAGTTGGAATGGCACACAGGATTCCCCATGAGCTACAAAAAAAAAAAAAAAAAAAAAAGAGGAGCACATGGAGGAGACCCTCATCTGCAAAGAGCCCCTCACCCCCTTTGCTCCCCCATGGCAGCGCAAGTGAGGAGGCAAGTGAGTTAGAATAGTTTGCTCCTTTTTAATACAAGCATACCTGGATTTAGGCAGGGACACTGGGCTAATCATACTGGGGCCTGGTTTGTAAGCTTTGTTGTTGCAGTGTGATGCCATTTCCTGTTTCAGCTCCCAGGTGTGGCAATACCTTCTCCCTTCCCCTCCCCCTTGCCTCCTTGCTAAGTGCTGTCAGTCAATTTTAACATTACAGCAAGGTCTGGTTGGTGCAGTTCAAAAGATGCCCCTCAGCCCTGGGTCATTGGCTCGTCCAAGTGTCATTGTCCCCTGAGCCTTCCCCCCCTCCCGCCTGGTTGGTGGCTCACCTACCCCTTCCCCTCCCCCTTTCCCCAGGCTTAAAAAGAGACGGGACCATGCGGTCGGGATTCTGTGGAGCTGTTACCAAGATTCAGACATCTGTGACCCTGGAATAAAACTCTGGATTAAAACCTCTGCAGAATCCATCTCCTTTTCCTCTTCACCTAGCCTGGAGCCTTTCCATCAGAGGTAAACTGAGTTTTACCATGCCTGGACTTGTTCCGAGTGCCTGACTGCAACTTCCAGCCAGCCAAAGGCGTCTCTGAGGTGAAACACCACAGCTGCCGCCTTTGGCCCAGCAGCCAGGGTCAGAGGAGCCCAGGCACATTCCACCTGGTAATATTGGGATAATATTCCAATACTTTGTCTCTAGCAATTCCCACCAGTCTGCAAGCATGTTTCAGCAGAAAGGGGTAGATAAGACTTTACAGCACACGCATGAGCAAGTCTGAGCAGGAACTCAAAGTACAAGACAAATACTCCCAAATCGGCCACCCATGGGGAAAGGAAGAAGAAAAGCAGATGAAACAAGTGCCATTGTGGCTGAATTGCCTGCATTTATCCCATGGTCTGACCTTTCTGTACAAAAGCACCTCAATTCAAACACACAGCTTAAGATCAAGGAATTCAAGTGTTTCGAGAGCATTTAAAGTCTGATTCCTATTACTTTCAAGGAAAGGTAGATGCTAAATTCCTTAAAAACACAAATGTGGGTCTATTTGGGAGTGCATCCTTCAAAAGCAGGAATGGAAGTTTAGAATTGCAGAACTGTTTCCACTGGAAAAGACCTTCAAGATCATAGAGTCCTCCCAATAACCTGAGACCACTAACACTGCCAAGGTCACCACCAAAGCATATCCCAGGAAATGTCGTGGGATGGGACATCCTTCTTGTCTCCTTTGTCTCCCCAGGAGCCCCTAGGAAAGAGAAATGCCCACACAGGCTTTATCTGATTCCTTCCCAGCCAGCCCTTCCCTCACTCCTGGGTCTCATTTGCTCCACAGGCTTCACCAGCTCACTCAGCTCAGAGGAGCTGTCAGAGGAGAAAATGCTGCCTGGTGTTGGGTTGTCTGATCCCTGTCTCATCTTGATTCCATCTGCCCCGCTCCCACCCCCATCAAAGAGACCGAAGGATCCCCCCAACCCCACGGTGCTGCATCAGATCCCGGGCACGTTCCCTCCTGCGCTCCTTGGTGGCCCTGGGGAGGCTCCAGAGCCCTCTCTGTGTGCGGTATGGAATATTAATCCCAATATTTCCGGGTGGGTCGTGCCTGGCCTCGTCTGACCCTTGCTGCTGGACCAAAGGCAGCAGCTGTGGTGTTTCACCTCAGAGATACCTTTGGCCGGCTGGATGCTGCAGCTGGGCACTTGGAACAAATCCAGGCATAGTAGGAACTCAGTTTACCTCTGGTGGAAAAGGTTCAGGTGTTGGTGAAGAGAAAGGAGAGGATTGTATCATAGAGTTTTAATCCAGAGTTTTATTCCAGGATGGTAGACCTCTGAATCTTGTAACAGCTCCCAATAGAATCCCGACCGCATGGTCTCATCCCCTTTTAAGCCCCGGGGACAGGGGGAGGGGAAGGGACAGGTGAGGGCCAACCAGGTGTGAGGAGGGGAAGGCTCAAGGGATAAAGACACTTGGACAGGCCAATGAGCCCAGACCTGAGGGACATCTTTTGAACTTCTGCCAACCACACGACGCCCTTGCTGGAATGTTAAGATTGATGGACAGCTCTTAGCAGGAGGGCAAAGGGGAAAGGAAAGGTTGGCACACCTGGGGGGTTGGGATAGGTGAAACAGGAAATGGCATCACCCTGCAACAGTGCGGGACAGCTGCTGCAGCACTGCCGCGCCTGTGTGCAAGCAGCGCCCAAGGAGCAGCTGCGCCAGTTCAGAGTCTGAAACGGAATCCTCAGGGCACACAAATGACAACTGGCATTTCAGGGCTGGCAGGAGAAGCTAAATCCATCTGCTCGCTGCCCTTTCTAGCCATGGCCACGCTGATGCAATTGGAAGAATTGCCCCTGCCCAGGAAGATCTCAGGTGCAAGAGAGGAGCAAAACCAGGTGTTTCTGAGGTGCTACCTTCCATTGCCGCAGGTTTTCCTTCCAAGTTCTAAGGGATTTGGACTATTTTTACCATTTCATATTTTCTGTGAGTCCCTGTGAGCGAGTAAGCACCACAAACCCTCTCCCTCAAAGCCTTGAGGTACTGCCAAAGCAGAGCTTGTTCATGCTCTTTTCTCCTGGTGATTTTATAATCCCGTGCAGACCCTGATATCAAAGCCGTGCTGTAGAGAAAAGATTGACCTTGGCATCCTGGGGCACTTTCTGGGTGGGTGTTTGAATCTGCTTTTCCAGGCCTCGGGCTGAGCAGGGTGAGGCCGAGGCCTGGGCCCCTCCAGCCGGTGCCGGGAGCCCCCGGGGCAGCGGCGAGGGGCGGCCCTGAGGGGCGGCACAGGGGGCATTTCCCCCGAGCGGGCGGGCGGGCGGGCGGCGGGGAAAGGCGCCCTGGCCACAAGGGCCGGCACAAGGGCCCCGGCTCTCTGCAGTGCGGGCGGCCCAGCGCCAATCGCTGCTCCCGGAGCCGCTGCCAGGGCCGGGTCTCCTCCCCGCCGCTGACCCTGCACCTGCAGCGCTGCCTCCGCCTCTGCCGGGCTCCCCGGCACGGACGGCAAGGACGTGGACACGCTGCAGCAGGGGCCCAGCAGGGACACCCAGATGGTGCCAGGGCTGCAGCTCCTCTCCTGCAAGGAAAGGCTGACACAGCTCGGCTTCTTCAGCCTGGGAAAGAGACTTAGACTTGATCGAGCTGTGGCCTTCCAGTACCTGAGGGCAACCCACAAGAAAGTTGGACAGGGACTTAGTATGAGGGCAGGCAAAGACAGGACAAGGGAGAATGGACTCAAATGGAGAGAGTCGGTTTAGGTAAGGGATTCCAAAAAAATACTCTCCTGGAACAGGTTGCTCAGAGATGGTGTGCGTGTCCCATCCCTGACAGTGTTCAAGGCCAGGCTGCATGGAGCTCTAGACAAGTCGGTCTAGTGCAAGGGGTCCCCAGCCCACAGCAGGGGGGTTGCAGCCATGGGATTTTTCAGATCGCTTCCAAGCCAAACCATGCCACAACTCCATGATTCTGGGATTCTTCCCCTCCTCATCCTCGGGCAGAAAAAGAAACTTGGCCGCAAGTTCCACACTGCAGACCATGTCTTTTGGCAGCCTGCAACTGTGTCAACAGAGGATGAAAAGAGATGACATTACTGACACAATTTCCCTTTTCTACTTGAAAATTAAATGCTCTGCTCCTGTCTACTCTGGCAAAATTGTCAGAAGAGGAAATTCTTCCCCATGAAATGCTTCGTCTCACACAAAGAAGAAAGAAGCCACAAGCCAACACTCTTCTTTACTGCTACATTGTTTTATTTGGTTACTTCTCTAATAGGAATTACTTTGGGGTGTGATTTGTTTGTTTCTCTCTCTCCTTCCTTGGGGCGCGTGGCGGCTCCTCTGTTGGATTTGTGGGGGCAACGGAGGAACGGCCACAAGCTCCGGAGGCTCTGCAGCAGCAGCAGCAGCATTAGCAGCGCTTCTCTCGATTGATTTTCCGCTCGACTTTTCACTCGCTCCCCAGCCCCTTCTCCCTCTCACACTCACTCTACTCCCATCCCGTGCCATCCCATCCCATCCCATGCCGTCCGTGTTCCGCCTCTCCCAGCCCGGATGATGCCGCGTCCCGCAAGGCCACCCCGTGCCCGCCCCTGCCCAGCCCGCTGTTGTTCTGCCTCAGCTGGGGTCTCTCTGTCCTGGCTGTGGCGCTGCTGGAAGAGCCGCTCGCTCTGGTGCTGGCGGAGCAGCACGGTTTTTTGGATTCACCTGGTGAGGGCCCTGGCCCCCAACGAAGCCCCTGCCGTGGCTCTGCCCACAGCCGCTCCACTGCCGCCCGGCTCCCAACCCATGGCCAACAGTGTGGCCGGCAGCTTCCCTGCTCCGAGCTCCGCCGTTCGCCAGCTCGGCCGCCGGCCCTGAGCCGCTGTAGCCCGGGGCAGCTCGGCAAGCAGCAGCGCGCCGGGCGGGCAGGTGCCTGGGGCAGAAGAGCGGGAGCACGATGCCACCCGCACAGGCGGAGAGGCCTCCCCTAGAGCAGCTCTACCGGGAGAGCCTGCTGCTGGGCAGCGGCGGCTGTGGCAGCGTTTACTCCGGAACCCAGCTCGCCGATGGCGCCCCGGTAAGAGACGGGGCCAGGTCAGAGGGTGGCGGCCAGCAAGCGAGTGTCCCAGGAGTGCATCTCGGAGTGGGCATGGCTGGTGAGTGAGCGGGGCCATCGGGCAGAGCCAGCGGGGCGTGCCAGGCGGGGCTGAGGCAAGGCCCGGCAGGGCGGCAGCTGGAACGCTGTGAGGGGAGCGAGCATGGAGTGAGCGGGGGCCGCACAGCGCCCCGGGCCAGGCCATGGCAAGCTGCGGTGGGGCCGGGCAGGGGCTGCCCTAGGCATGGTGCAGCATCGGCCCCACTGGTGGTATTGCGGTCCCCCCGCAGCGCAAGGGCGCCTTTGTGCCCCTGGAGCTGGCGCTGCTGTGGATGGTGTCACAGCCTGGCTTCCGCAGCGTCATGCAGCTCCTGGACTCGTTCGAGGTGCCCGAGGGCTTTGTGCTGGTCATGCAGCATCCGCAGCGCTGTCAGGACCTCTGGTACTTCCTGCACGAGTGGCGGTTCCTGACGGAGCCCGTGGCACGGGGGCTGTTCCGCCAGGTGCTGGAGGCCATGCGGCACTGCAGCAGCCGTGGTGTCCTGCACCACCACATCAAGGCCGAGAACGTCCTCATCAACCTGGCCATGGGCAAGGCGAAGCTCATCGACTTTGAGTGTGGCACGATCCTCCAGGACACATTCTACACCCGGATGTCAGGTGAGCCCGAAGCTGGCACCCAGACAGGCAGCAGAGGTTCCCCTTTTGGCTGGCAGAGGGGCAAAAGGGAGGGAAGGAAGGAGAGGGAATCCTTCTTCAGCCAGCTGCAGCCAAGTTGCCTTTTGGCAGGGCAGGGGCTGGCTCTTGTGGAACGGGAGCTGGCTGGGAGGGAGGGAGCAGCATGGGCCTGATGAGCTGCACCCGTGTCCCATAGGAACACTGGAGTACAGCCCACCAGAGTGGATCCTCTTTGGCTGCTACCATTGTGAGATGAAAAGCTGTGTTTCGTGTCAGGTACAAACAGGCGACGTGTGTATTTGTGAATGCAAAATGCGTGGACCCCAACAATGGGAGAGCTGTGAATTCTAATAATAACTGAGGAAAATAAAGCATGGAAAAAGGCCTTTGAACCTATCTTTTGTTTGCAATTAACCCTGGTTGATTTAGGAGCATTGGAATTAAGGTGTTAAGGATGTTGCTTTTTGCTTGCATTTAATCCATAAAAAAGCTCTGCAATAATAACCTTTTGAAGTATAATTTTAGAATATTACTTGTATCCTTGAAACTATAGCTTTGGAATATATATATAGGAAATATGCTTATCTCACACCTTATTGAAGCAGAGAAAAACAGTTTGAGAAAGGAAGATGACCATCACCTCAAGGATTTATGGTTTCGACCAAAGGGAAGCTGGACATCACTGTTGTTAGATTTATAGTCTCTGCAATTAAAAGGTGGACTCACATCTGGGGAGCTGGACTCCACCAGATGGAATTCGTCTTTCTTCTTTTGGAAACTGGACCGCCACCATCTGGGGATACTCCTTTGAAAATACATCCTGAGAAATTCAAATCACAATAGTGTATAGAACTGTGATGTAATAATTTGGAATAAAAATTGCTGATGAGTAAGAAAACTGGAAATAGAAACTGCTGAAAAAGCTGACGAGTGTAATGAGTTAATGTCTTAGTTTGTTCATCAAGTGTCTAAAAAGACTCTAAGAGGGGGAAAAGCCAGTAATAGAAAAAAACACAAGGATAGACGTAACCAGCTAATATGTTGCAAGATGAATATAACGGGCTAATATATTGCAAAATAACTGTCATAAGGCTTAAACCACAAACTGTCAGAAGCTAATATATTGAAAGGCTAACTAAGCAAATGTGTAACTATATGTAGCTATGTGCCTATATATGGTAAAGGCTATTGTAAGACCTCGAGGAAGAGGACCGGAGCCTTCGTCCAGACGACCACCAGAAGGCAGAATAAGACCCCCTAGCAACTCTCGGGGCAGACGCAGAGAATGCCAGAAGGACACCCAACAACAACAGATAAAAAGGAGGACTGAACTGCCGAGTGGCGTGGGCCGATGGTGGAGCGGTGACTCCCGGGTGGGTGCAAGCCTTTTGTTGGCTGCACCCAGTGCTGTAATTTGCCTATTATCACTTGCTCTATCAATTAATAAATTACATTTTATTTGGACTCACTTGTTGGTGGTTGGTTCCTCACCGCAACTTGTAACAATGAGTACCCCTATAAATACCTGTAACCCTCAATTATCGGTGTGCAGTTGGAGGGAAAACTTCCCCCATGGTAGCCAGCACTGTATTGCTCATACTTTACCATATTAAATAATAAATTGATTGCTGCTTGAATATTGGCCTAGTCAAGCTTCTTATTCATAACAAAACTTTGTTCCTTTAGCCTGGCTGCAGAGACCCCCAGGGCCTTTTCTGCACCCAGTCCCAGCCCCCAGCACTTGCTGAAGGCGCTCCCTGCAAATGTCCTGGAGCTGCCAGGGCCCTGTCCTTGCTGTCACCTGCTGGGGCTGGCCATGGACAGAGCTCCTGGACTTGCATTTCCAGCTGCTGGGCAGCCAAAGCTGAGGGATCTGCAGCTGCCTGCAATAGGAGCCTCTCTCCAGGGGAAATCTCCCCTCCTGTGCCAGCCCATGGCAATGCTGAATATTCCTCCATTTTTTAGATCTTTTTAAATATTTACCTCAAATAGAAGAAGAAAGGCTCCAGAATAGACACCAAATGTTTAAAAAAGGAATTATTCTCTTTTTCTTTGTTTCTCCAGTCTCCTTACTTTCTCTCTACTATTCTTCATTTTCCTAGGAATTTCTCAGCACCCTCTGTCTCCTTTTTCTATCCAACACGCCTTTAAACTTTAAACAGCAGCATTTGAAGTTTCCTGTCCTGGTGTAACATGTGTTTTGTGTTTGGGTATCCCAGGACATGCACTCTTGAAGATTCCAGATTACTTTGTGCTGTTCCTGCTGTCTCCTGGAATGATTTCACCCCAGCCATAGCTGGAACAGTTCATGTAAAAATATTTATTATCCATTTACCACTGTCCCTCTGCTCTTGACACGATTCTTTCTTCATCCTTATGGATGGAGAAAATGTGCTCTCTCCAAGGGATAGGAGGGAATAAAAACTGCTCTGGAACTCCAGCCAGAATGTGCCTATGAGGAGGAAAAAATGCCTTCAATATGTTTTTTATCTGTCCAATCTTAGCCAGGCCTGGTGTCTTCTCCCAACCAGTCATTTCAATCCATGAAGACATAAGAGAGGAATATTGACCTCATTTTCTCTACTGTTGAATATGGTGATATTTTTATTTAGCCTTACAAGATAAAAATTAATTAAATTCTTCCTGTGGAGAAGGCACAGGAGAAGACTGGAATTCATCTGCATAATTTGGGGTGTCTGTAATTTATTCATCTTGATTTAATTATCATCAATTAAAGATAATCTAATCAACAACCTGAATAGAGTTTAGAGTGTGAATCACCTAATAAAGTGCACGTCTGGTTTAGGGTGAAATAAATCACAGAATGGGTTGGGTTGGAGAAACCCTTCAAGATCATCCAGTTCTCTACAGCCTGAGTGTGATCCAGCTGCCTTGGCACTGAATTTATTGAAACTTTAGTCAACCAATCTGTGCATTTACATATTGCTGGTCAACAGGACAGGGAGCCAAGAGGAGCCCCATTCCCTCCTACAGCCCATTGGACACTTTGGGACACCTAAAATAGCTCCAGGAACCAAAGACCAGGCCAACGAGGTGACTCCACACATCACTTCTGCAGCCGGGGCAGAGGGACCTGGGAGATCACCCAAATCATGGAATTGAAGAATTGCAAAGGTTGGAAAAGGGCTCCAAGTTCATCCAGTCCAACTGTCAACACCATTAAATCCTGTCCTCATCCACACCCCCTCTGAACACTTCCAGGGATGGTGACTCCACCACTACTCTGGGAAGCCTGTTCCAATGCCTGATAATGTAAATTAAAATTCCCAGATTTTAGTGCTCAGAATAATTTTCCCAAGGTTAATTCTGATACCTAAAGATACTGAAATCACATCATCCAGCACTGGGGGTCACGAGCTGTTCACTGTGCCCTGGGATACTTGATGGGGCTCTGGTAAGAGAGGAAAACAGCTGGAAAAGGAATTGTCCAGCCCTTGGTCACTCATTACAGTAATGGCTTGAGGAAGACCTTAAAAAGGAGAAAATGAGGCTCAGGGGAGACCTTATTGCTCTCTACAGCCACTGAAAGGAGGTGAGTGAGGTCAGGGTTGGTTTCTTCTCCCAGGAAAGAAAAGCACATGGAGAAAGGGCCTCAAGCTGTGACACAGCAGGTCCAGGTTGGATCTTATGAAAAATTTCTTCACTGAAAGCATGGTTAGGCATTGGAATGGACTGCCCAGGGAAATGGTGGAGATATCATCCCTCAAGTGCTCAAAAATGAGTAGGCATTGCACTTGGGTTGGTGGATGTGGTGGGATTCATTCAAAAATTGGACCCAATGATCTTGAAGGTCTTTTCCAACCTGAAGGGTTCCATGAAAGCAGAACTGCTGCAAAGCCTCCAGCTCCCTGGCAGGCTGTGGCTCTGTGTGTGGCTGTCTGGGCTGCGAGCACGAGGCGTTGGATGTCTGTTTATTTGTATTATTTATTAAGCAAATTATTTCTGTGCCCAGCATCTGGAAACACGCCATAAATAAAACACAGCAGAGTCTTAAATTTTGCTGCTATTCACAGGCAAATGTCCCTCAGCCCTCCTTGCAATGCCACAATAAACCTCTGTAAATAACATGCCCAGCTTGCTGTCAGTGCCAAAAGACATTGCAGAGCAAATCCAGCCTCCTGCCATCTTCTGGAGGAGAATTGGCAGGAGTCACGGACACCAAAAATGCAGTTGTGCACCTCAAGGAGAAACTGCCTAATGAGGAGAGTGGAGCACAGGAAGAGCAGATCCTCTTACATTTGGGGATTGCCACATGATCTCTAAAGACAATTCTATCTCCAGCTGTCGTCCAAATGGCTTTGAACAAAGCTCCAAGAGGGAATATTTTAGGTAGGGGCGTTTCCCTAAGGAACTAAAATCTGTCATGACACGCAGCACAAAATATAAATCCACACACACTGGATCAGACTGCATTCCAGGTTCAGCCTAAAGTCCAGACTCTTCCACTCTGCACCAGCATTGAATATGTTCTTATGGAGAGACGGCTCTGATTGAATTAAGGTGCCAAGGAGATCATCTACCAAAGTCAAACCCAGGGATTTTATTTAACAATAAATGTTAGGTAGAGAAATTGAAGCAGATTGGAAACAGGAGAGTGAGAAGGAAAGAGAGGGAAAAGTGAGGGTGGGGTGGATTGGGGAAGAGATCAAACAGTGGACAGTACAAGACTCTTGTCTCCAGCAGTGTCCCATCAGTCCCTCCTCGCCCTGTGCTTCTCTGCACTGGGGTCCTGGTGGTTCTTGTGGAGGTGAGGACCCCAGGCCATCCATCCAGGGTTTACACCTTTCTCCACTCTATTTTAAGGGCATCCAGGGAGGCACTTTCCTAGTTGCCCTGTGAAAGGAGAATGGGTTTGCCTTCATTTACCTGCAATGCTGAGGCCCAAGGAGCATTTCTCAGCTCCCAAACCCCCCTCCCTGGGGGCAGGGTGGGGATGCACCCCCACACTGCAGCCCAGGCCTAAAGTCAGCTTCTGTGGAGTGCACGAGGCAGCGCTGTCATCCTTCCTCAGCCGACTCTGCCTGTCCAGGCTGCCGTGCTGTTGGCTTGGGGCTGAGGGGCTGGGGCCAGCAGCAGGACCTACCTTTGGCAAGTGTTTGCCTTGGCCACCACCCACCCATCCATGGGCGTGTGCCCAGGGTTGGTCTGTCCCTGCTGCCGGCGGCTCTGGGACCGGCCGCTGCCCCCGGGAACTGGGCGTGCTCAGGGGAGCCGGCGTCTCTGGGCATGGTCCTGGTGCGGGCCCCGGGCTCACTGCTCTGGCTGCCCCCTGAGGCAGCTGAAGGAGAAAAGGCGGCGCAGCGCCCGCCGGGCCGTCCTGGCCATGGAGCGCCGTGGCCGCGGGGCCGGGGGCTGCGGGGCGGCTGCGCTGCCAGCGGGGCGGGCAGGAACGCTGCGTGCCAGGGGCTGGGCAGGCTCCGGGCAAGCTCCTGCCGGCGGCTCCTGCCCGCAGGGCTTTGCCTGGGCAGGGGCGGCCTGGGCACGGCCAGCCTCCATGCCTGCTTCTTCTGCCTCCTCCGCAGGGTCAGCAGGCAGGGCACAACCCACAGACACATTCGGGTCTTTGAGCAAAGCCCTGCGGAGAGGCTCGCCGTGCCCCTGGTCGCTGAGGTCACTGTCTGGAGATGTAGGCACTGGCTCTAACTCTCGGTCTCGCGGTGGGAGTGACAACGGGCTCTCTACCTCTCTGGCCCTCTGTCTTGCCACTTCTTGCTCCCTCTTCTCCAGGAGCTCTTTCAGCAGAGTTTCCAGGCACGGTGAGTCCTCAGAGTCAGAGCCCAAGTCTGCAAACAGCTCAGGAGACACAGGCTCTGAGCAGTTTTGTGTCTCTGCTGTGACATCTCTGGTCACACAGCAAGAGCTGAGTGGCACCAAGGAGTCTGCAGCTGGTTCCAAGGTGGCACCTGATGGATCCCTGAGGCTGTAGCTGGATGTCATGGGGCTTTCTTCATTGCTCATGGAGGAGGAGATGTCTCCAAAGAGCTCTGCATGCATTTTCTCTTCCTCCAGCTTCTCCAGCTCCTCTCTCTTTTTGCTCCTAAGTTGTAGCAAATCCTCAGGCCCCATGCACAGCTGCTTGCGAAGTGCAGCATGCTTGGCTGGCTGACGAGTTGCCCTGTGCTCACAGGAGCCTCCAGAGAAAAGACAAGCTGAGAAGCCTGAGCTTTCCTCAGGCACTGATGTGAGGAGGAGCTTGCTGTGGCCCCCGTCCCAGGGATCTCCAGCCAGGGCAGAAGCTTCTGCCTCTACCTCATTCTCCTTCAAGAACAGGGCCAGCCACAAACTCTGCAGGTCGCTGTCCCACTGTCCTGCCGCCTGTGCTTCTGGGAGCTCTTCCTCCTCTTGCTTTTCCTCCAGCCCCTTCACAGGAGTGTCCCAGGGCTGTGAGTTTCCAGAGACAGAGCTCTGCTCTGCCAACTGGGCAGAGGAAGGGAGCTCAGAGCACTTTGCTGCCTCTTCTGTGGAGCCTTTGGTTGAGCTGGAAGCACTGGGCAGCTCCTGGGGCTCTGCATCCACCTCTTGGTGGGTGCTTGACTGTTTGTGACTGCAGGTGGACACAATGGACCTGTCTTCTGATGGGTGTGGGCTGAGGCCTCCAAAAAAGTCTTTGTAGGTGTGGCCACCATGCCCTTCCTGCACCTCAATGCCCTCCTCTTTCCCAGAGCGCCCCAGGTGCTTCCAGGCCGGCCGGGCCCCAGTGCGGAGCGGCGCGCCACGTGCAGGTGTCACGGGGGGCAGGCGGTGGCCCTGCCTTGCCCCTGACCCCTGCCAGAGCCCTTCCGTTCTGCTCCCCAGGGAAGGCGTTCCCTGGGCTCTGCCTGCAGCCAGAGTGCCCCATGGAGAAGGTGGCACACGCTCTGGCTGGCCCCAGGCCATGGGGCCCACAGCATGGGCTGTGCCTCTGGGAGAGGATGAGGCTGCTGCTGCAGGTGCTGCTGGCAGAGGGGGCAGCTTGGCACTGCCAGTGGACACGCTGGACATTTGACCACTGAGCTGGCCTGGAGGTGCCAGTGTCACCTTAGGGCCGTGGAGAGGTGGCAAGTCCAACACGGACAATCTCTGTGGCCCTGTGACACGGCTGTGGGGCACTGAGCGCCTGCCCTCCTGGCTGCCCCTGCGTGTGCAGGACCAGGTGGGGCTCCGTGACCGGATGGGTTTGGGGAACAGAGTGGGCCTGTCCCCAGGGATGGGAGTGATGGTCGTCCAGGTGACCTGAGGTGCCGCCTGTGGCTGCCTGTGGGTCACCTGTGGGAAGCAGGAGGAGGCACAGGATGGAGCTGGCTGTGTGGGCACGGTGTCCCTCATCAAGCCCAGGCCTGGCCCCAAGGCAGGTGCTGGCCACAGCAGCCAGGCCAGGCCAGGTTCCCAGCTGGGCTCGCTGCCTCTGGGCATTGCTGTGCCTGGGCCATCCCAGCGCTGTCCCCTCCGCAGAGCATGGCCTGGTGCCAGGCCTGGCTGTCTCTGTCCCAGGGCTTCCCCCACGTCCCACTGCAGACTCTCCCTCCATCCCTGTCCCTCACCTGTCGCCGCCGGTGCAGCAGTGGCTGCCCCTCACGGGGCTGGCCGTGGGCATTCACCTCCTCCTTCTTCCACATTGTGGTGAACACTGGCCACAACCGCCCGGGGGAGCTGCTGCCTCCAGAGAAGCTGCTGCCTCCTCAGAGAGCTGCTCTCCTGGGAGTGGCCACTGCAGGGATTGGCAGCCCCAAGGCCCATGACATGCACCCGGGTCACAATGGCCTCTGGGCCCGATGTCACCGCAGGTCACAAAGGCCTGGTGGGCATGGCCACCCTTTCTCCCAGAGGCCTGGCGGTTTCCATGCTGATGCCCCTGGGCACAAAGGCCTTTTTAATGCCTTTGCCCCTCAACTTTGCCTGCTCTTGTTCCTCTCTCAATGTTCTGCAGCTCTCTCTTGTTCCACCTTGTGTTCCTCCCCTAAACATCCCCAAGGAAGCCCTGAGCCAAAGTGCCAAAGGGCTTTTCCCACCCAGCCCACCCTGGGTCCCAGCCCTCAGGCCTGACCTCTCATAGATCATCAAAAGCTCCATTTGAACTCAAAAGATGGCTACTGTGAAAGGCTATAGAAAGTGTGTTTTTAAAAAAAATACTAATAACAAAGGAGGGCCAAGGAAAATGTCCATTCATTATTTCATAGGGTGGGTGGGGAAGGATGGAATTATGGTCAGGCATATGCCAGGGGCATCCTGGTATTCTGTGTCAGCCATAGTGTGGCCAGCAGGACCAGGGCTCTGACTGTCCCTCTGTGCTGGGCAGTGGTGAGGTCACACCTCATATCCTGTGCCCAGCTTTGAGTCTCTTTACCCTGTGCCTACATTTAATAAACATTACCATCTCCTTGAGTGGTAAGAAACTCTTGTGTCTTTGTCATAACTATGTGGCATATTGCAGATTAGAGGTAAGGGTACAATTAATTGATAGGTTTTCTCATTTATGGGTCAGAAGTAGTGAAATTATGTAACATTACATGTGGTGAGTTCATTGTAGGTGGTTTACATGTTTGATAGATATAATTTGGTTTATCTTCTGTCAGGGTATACAGGATGATTATAAGCAGTGAACAATAAACAATAAAGCCAAAACTAACAAAACTACAGTTGGATGCAACATTAAATTCAAAATTCCAGTTGCTCTAGGTGGCCATCCAAAACTGGTTTCCCACCAGCAATGCTCTCTATCTTTCTTCCCTCTTTCTAGGACATGGTGCATCTTCTCTGCCTGACGATGGGTGGTAATGCAGTTTCTTTGTTATGCTGTAATCCATTTCAGCGTGGACTCATATCATCATATTGCAATAGGTTCTTGCTAATGCCAGATTCACTCCAGGCAATGAAACTTGACACAGTGTGCAGTTGGATTGTAGCAATTGCTGAGTTGTGAGGGAGCTGCATCCCATCATTTTGCTAAAACTACAGATCGCTATTAGAGCGATCAGATGTCTCTCAGGTGGTGTTTTCTGTAAACATAGAATCACACCAAGTTCTCATACAGATACATCCATTTCCAGCATATGCAAGTACAGTCACTGGGGTTTCAACAGGATCTTGACGTTTTCCTAAGAGTCAAGGCAAATGTCTTAGTTGTTAATAGTATTATTTTCACAACTAAATCCTTGCTGTTCCTGTCAATCAGGCATCAACATCCACAGCTGGCCATTTGCTCCCATTTGGGGCTCACACTTGTATGTTCTAACAGATAGAGGACAGTTCCATTGGGATTTAATCAGCACTATAATTAGGTATAAGGCATAGAGTATTGTTAAAAGAAAAGCTGTGGCTTTACCATCAATGGGATAAGAAGTGTCATTAACAAGATGTCACCAAGATTGGAAACACTTTCCAAGAGAGTGTGATAATCCCAAATTACCTTTTGTTTTTCAGTGGTCAAGGTGCCCTCATTGCTTTTCCTTTTAATTGCTATTACAGCAGATTGCAACCACATCTGAGAAAGACATGTGGTGCATGGTGTAGAATTTAACTAAAGTTCTATTTATTATGATTTATGCTTATCAGTTGGCATAAATAAAGTGAGGCTCCTCAGCATGTGATTCAAGCTGTGGTTGATGTGTATTTTGGGTTCTCCTTTGAGAATGATGAGCAATCCAGGAGATCATGTAAAAAGTCAACAACAAGGAATTTATTGAACAATAAATGGGCAGGAGACAGATAGAAAGGGATAGGAAACAGGAGAGTGAGAAGGAAAAAGGGGAAGATGGAGGATGGGGTGGGGAAGGAAAGAGTAGGGGTGCACAGGTGTGGGGAAGATCAGGACTGGGGTGGGGAAGAGATCAAACAGAGTACAAGACTCTTGGCTCTAGCAGTGTCCCATCTGTCCTTGGTGACCCTGGGCTTCTCTGCAATGGGGTCCCGCTGGTTCTTGTGGAGGTGGGGAAACAAGGTCATTCACCTGGGGTTAACATCTTTCTCTGGTCCATGTTGTGGGTATCCAGGGAACCGTTTTCCTCTTTGCCATGTGAAGAGAGAATGGGTTTGCCTTAATTTACCTGCAATGCTGAGGCCCAAGGAGCATTTCTAAGCTCCTAAACCACCCTCCCTGGGGGCAGGATGGGGCTGCACCCCCATAGTGTCACTTAGCAGGTGGGTTGTGTTGTGCTTGTTAGTCCACACATGTGCTCAGAGGCGTTTTTCTTGGCTGCAGCATGAGATGGGGGCTTTAAAAGAGGCCTCTGGGGAGCAGGGTGACCCAGAGTGGGCAAACAGGGGCGTGGCAGGGCAGTTTGTGGGCAAACAGGGGCCTGGCACGGCTCTGAGGGCGTGGCAGGGCAGTTTGTGGGCAAACAGGGGCCTGGCACGGCTCTGCGGGCGTGGCAGGGCAGTTTGTGGGCAAACAGGGGCCTGGCATGGCTCTGAGGGTGTGGCATGGTTGTTTGCACAGCAGTTCACACCAGCAGGGTTGCAGGTTTCCAGGAGTCCCCTGTTCAAAAGGTTTGCTGTGTGTTGCTGTTGGTGTTTTTGTTGTTTGGTTCCAGGGTTTCTGTTAGTAATGGTCCTCACATGATCAAAACCCCTAGTTAGTGCAAATCTGTGTAACCAAATGGAACCCTCCAAAAAGGATGTGTCTGCACAGACTCATTCCTGTGCGGAGAGTTTGAGCTTCTCTGTGGTTTCAGGGGGGCTGAGGACAGAACTTGCCTGATGTGTGAATAGGTGGATGATCTTCTCACATTGGTGGCTGACCGTAGAGAGGAAGTTGAAAGAATAAGGAGTATCAGGGAAAGTGAAAGGGAAATAAATCAGTGGATTGTCCTTCCATCCTTGAGGGAAGCCCACCAAGGGTCAGAGGACTCCTCTGCCTTCCACTGTCAGGCAACAGAAGAACTCTTGGTAGATGAAGGGGACTGGAACTGGGTCCCTGCTTGAGGAAAGGGGCCCTTAATAATTATAGTATTAACAAAAAACTCCTTTTATAAATAAGTATTAATAAAAACCCCTCCCAACCCCCATCCCCTAGCCAGGTCCACTTCAGAATAGGTATGAACCCCTGGATCTGGAGCATCAGCCAAATTATTTAGAAGAAAATTATCTGCCTAGTGAACATCCCAATTATGATTGATCTGTGAGAGGGATTGCCACCTCTAACATCCAAAAGGAAAGAAGGGTAATCATGGTGGGTGACTCCCTTCTGAGGGGAACAGAGGGCCCCATGTGTCGACCAGACCCACCCCACAGAGAGGTCTGCTGCCTCCCTGGGGCCTGGTTATGGGATATTACTGAGAGACTGCCTGGGGTGATTCAGCCCTCTGATTATTACCCACTACTGATACTCCAGGCTGGCAGTGATGAGATTGAAAAGGGGAATGTCAGGACAGTTAAAAGGGACTTTAGGGCACTGGGACAAGTGGTTGATAGGACAGGGACACAGGTAGTCTTTTCCTCAGGCCCTTTGGTGGCTGAGAAAAACGGTGAAAGGAATAGGAGAGCTCACATTATTAACAAGTGGCTCAATGGTTGGTGTCATCAGCAGAATTTTGGATTCATTGATCACGGGGCAACTTTTACAGCACCTGCTCTACTGGAACCAGATGGGATCCATCTCTCTGTTAAGGGCAGAAAATTTTTTGCTCATGAACTGGCAGAACTCGTTGAGAGGGCTTTAAATTAGGTTTGAAGGGGGAAGGGGATACATCTGGCTGTCTGGAAGCAGGCCCAAGGGTGGCAAGCCTGAGTTAGGGCTGAAATCAGCAGCCCAGCTGAGGTGCATGTATACCAGTGCATGCAGCATGGGTAACAAACAAGAAGAGCTGGATGCCATGGTGCAGCAGCAAAGCTGTGATGTAATTGGCATCAGGGAAACGTGGTGGGATGACTCACATGGCTGGAGCGCTGCACTGGATGGCTACAAGCTCTTCAGGAGAGACAGGAAAGGGAGAAGAGGTGGAAGGGTGGCCCTTTATATTAGGGAGGCTTTGGACACCATAGGTATTGAAACTAATGATGATGAAGTTGAATGCCTGTGGGTGAGAATTAGGGGGAAGGCCAACAAGGCTGACATCCTACTGGGAGTCTGTTATTGTCCACCCAACCAGGAAGAAGAGATGGACAACTTATTCTATAAACAGCTAGAGAAAGTTTCTGGATCATCAGCTCTTGTTCTTGTTGGTGATTTCAACCTGCCAGACATTTGTTGGGAAATCAATACAGCTGAAAAAAGGCAGTCCAAAAAATTTTTTGAATTTGTGGAGGACAACTTTTTTTTGCAGCTGATGGGTAAACCCACCATGGAAGGGACTGTGTTAGATCTGTTGTTTGCAAGTAGAGATGGGCTGGTGGGAGATGTGGTGGTCGGAGGCTGCTTGGGGGATAGCTATCATGAAATCACAGAGTTCTAAATTTTCGGTGAAGTCAGGAGGAACATCAATAAGGCTTTTACATTGGACTTCTGGAGGGCAGACTTTGGCCTGTTTGGGAGACTTATTCAGAGAGTTCCTTAAAAACAAAGGAGTTCAGGAAGGGTGGGCATGCTTCAAAACAGAGATCTTGAGGGCACAGGAACAGACTGTCCCTGTGTGCCAAAAGACAAGTCGATGAGGCAAATGCCCAGCCTGGATGGGCAAGGAGGTTTTGGAGGAACTTAAGAATAAAAAGAGGATGTATCATCTTTGGAAGGAGGGTCAGGTCTCTCAGGTAGTTTTTAAGGGGGCTGCGAGAGCATGAAGGAAAAAACCTAGGGAGGCCAAACTCAGTTAGAACTTAAAATGGCAACTTTTGTAAATGTCTTAAGTTGAAAGATGTAGCTGGGTGTATATCCTATTCCTACCTCTTAGAGATGGGGCAGTTTTTCTGTTAATTGGGCAGTTTTTCTTTATCTTTGCCTCAATCAATCCCCCTCTGGGGAGGTATCTTCTGTCAATGGGCCATTGAGTCTCACTGTATGACTGATAAAAATTACATCATCTCATCGTGAGATGCTCTGCCCAGAGTGAGGAGCCAAGCATTCCTACTGAGATATAATCTGAGATTTTGGGACACCAGTACAGCTTTTCCACTGGATTCTCAGAGGAGCAGCCTTTTCCCCACCAGATTCCCAGAGGAGCAGCTTTCTTCCCCACTGGATTCCCAGAGGAAGACCAGGCCCATCTACACCACCACTCGACCTTCAGAGGAAAACTCCACCCTTCTGCAGGATCCCTGCTCCAACAGAACCACATGTCCCTGCAGGAGCACTGCAGCCACCATTGAATGGGACTGCTACCAACACCCGACCAACACGTATTCTGACTCTGTCAGTAGGTTGTTATTTTTTTATTTGTACTATTACATTTGTATTTTTAGTTTTCCTAGTAAAGAACTGTTAGTCATATTCCAATATCTTTGCCTGAGAGCCTCTTAATTTCAAAATTATAATAATTCAGAGGGAGGGGGTTTACATTTTCCATTTCAAGGGAAGCTCCTGCCTTCCTTAGTGGACACTTGTCTTTTCAAACCAAGACATTAACCTTTACGGGAAAATTGAAAATATATACCCCACACTCAGTTAGAAGTATCCTAAGCCAAAAGGCTGAGAAATGGCTCACTGATTCCTGTATGTTAAATTATGAAGCGATCTTAATAGCTAATGATTTAGAGCTAATTCTGAGTAACCAACTCAACCCTGCCCAGTTTTTATATGGAGAACCACATGAGGAACTAATACATAATTGCCTAGAGGTTATAAACTATCAAACTAAAGGAAGAGAGGACCTAACAGATCAACCACTCCAGGGTGGAAAACGATTGTACATCGATGGATCTTTATGGGTAATAAAGGGGCACAGGGTATCGGGGTACGCTACAGTGCATGAAGGGTTGGTGGCCATAGAAAAGGGAAAGTTACCTTCCAACTGGTCAGCTCAAGGTGTGAGTTGTATGCCCTAAAGTGAGCTCTTGAAATATTAGAACAGAAAAGGGGAACAAAATATACAGACTGAAAATATGCTTTTGAAACAGTGCATATCTTTGGAAAAATTTGGGAAGAGAGGGGACTATTAAATTCAAAGGGAAAGTGACTGATTCATGAATAATTTGTCTTAGAAGAGTTAGAAACCTTACAATTACCAGAGGAAGTAGTGGTGGTATATGTTGAAGGACATCAAGAAGGGAGCAAGAGAACAATTTAGTCAATTTAGAAGCTAAAAATGCAACTGAATCAGAGACAGAATAACTAATAATAGTATTAACACCCATGAGAGATATGCAAAAAGTCCCCGTATTCAGTGGGACAGAAGACGAAGAACTCCTCAAAACAGGAGCCAAGAAAGATAATGAAGGGAAGTGGAGATGAGCAGATGGGAGGCAAATGTTGAATAAACCCTTTGCCAGGAAAATGCTAGAAGGCATACATGGAACAACACACTTGGGTACAGAAGTGCTCAGTGACCAATTTCTAAGGAATTGGGCATGCACAGGAATTTTCAAAATAGCTAAGCAAGTAACTGAACAGCATGTGATATGTCAACAACTGAATAAGAAAATGATGAGGAGAACACCCAGAGGAGGGCAAGAACTGGCCTTACAGCCCTTCCAAAACATCCAAGTAGACTTTACTGAGCTTCCCCAGGTACAACAGTGGAAGTTTTGCCAGTGATAGTAGATCACGTGACTCATTGGGTAGAGGTGGTACCCACTGTGAAAGCCAATGACAATGTTGTGAGTAAAACACTTCTAGAATCAATCATTCCCCAATATGGGATGGCAAACAGGATTGATTCAGACTGGGGAACTCACTTCACATCAAAGATATTGCAGAAAGTTGTTCACGCCCAGGAGTAAAATGGGAATTACACACTCCATGGCATCCACAGAGTTCTGGTCAGGTTGAGAGAATGAATCAAACTCTTAAAAGAGATCTAGTGAAGCTAATGAGTGAAACCCAAATGTCATGGATAAAATGTCTCCCTTTGGCCTTATCAAGAATTAGAACCCAACCCCAGTCAGATCTGGGGGTCTCACCCTATGAAATGATGTTTGGGTTTCCCTTCCTGACCTCACCCCAGAAGGCTGCCACCTATGAGGAAGGGGAAGCCAATGCCAAGAAATAAGTGATGTCTATAGCACAAACCTTAGAAGGGCTAAGACATAAAGGAGCAATTCCTCAAGCTACCACCCTGGATTTCAGAATCCATAATATTAATCCCGGGGATTGGGTGATGATTAAGCCATGGAGAGATCAGCCTCTAACTCCTCAGTGGGAAGGTCCCTTTCAGGCACTGCTCAGCACCGAATCGGCCGTGCGAGCTGCAGAGTGGGGATGGACTCATGGCAACAGAGTCAAAGGCCCAGGAGAAGAACCCAAAGAGTGGACTGTAACATCCAGGCTGGGTGAAACAAGATTGACTCTAAAACAGACTGAGAGACAACCAGAAAAACACCAAGATGCCCAAAAAGCAGAGTCAAGCTTCCACCAACCAGCTCGAGAACTGTCTTCCTGTTTTCATGGGTGAGAATTACCAGCATCTGTTGAGGGGGAGTACACAAGGGACTGTAAAAGGTAATGGGACAGCTTCTTTAAGAAAATAAGACAAATGAAGGAGGGCAAGACCAGGTTGGCCCCTTTGTTCACTACCAAGAAGGCTCCATAGCCCTGCTGTGGGTAGCAACCCCATAGGAATGGTAAGGTAGGGACAAAAGGCCATTCCAGACCTCTGTAATTCCTCAGTTGTCTTTTAATTCAACAGGGACTGGAGGGCAGGACCGAGTTGGCCTCTGTGCTCACCCCTAAGATGCACCAACTATGGGTAGCAGCCACATAGGCACGGTAGATGGGAGTCAAAGCCACACTGGACCTCTGGGATGCCCTTTTGTCCATTCCAAATAAGTGTGTCTAGGGAAAACCTGAGATTTTTTTCTCCTGTTCCCACTGTCCTTGCCCACATCAACAGATGCTGGTATGACTCATTCAAGAGACAAAGAAAATTTTTTACTTAACTGTTTCAGCAAAATGACTTCTAGAAAAAGAAAAAGGGGGTTTGTTATAGATGCGTAATCCTAAGGTTGACTCTCACAATTAAGGGTTGGATATTAAATACATGTTAGGAGAAGTTTTGTAGCTGTATGGTTATCCTTCCCCTCCCCCTTGCATTGCTATCACAGGATGGCCTCAGTAGCAGGGGCATTTGGGAGGGTTGGCTTGTTCCTATGGCAGCACCTGACTGTGGTGATGTTCACAGGGGTTCTTGGATGAGGGAAGAGATGAGAATGTTGACTCCATGTTTCAGAAGGTTTATTTATTATTTTATTATATATATTACATTAAAACTATGCTAAAAGAATAGAAGGAAAGGTTTCATCAGAAGGCTAGCTAAGCTAAGAATAGAATGGAATGATAACAAAAGCTTCTGTCTCAAACAGAGAGTCCAAGCCAGCTGACCATGATTGGCCATTAATTAGAAACAACTCTATGAGACCAATCACAGATCCACCTGTTGCATTCCACAGCAGCAGATAACCATTGGTTACATTTTGTTCTGAGGCCTCTCAGCTTCTCAGGAGGAAAAATCCTAAAGAAAGGATTTTTCATGAAAAGATGTCTGCGATACCTGACCTCCAATCAAGGTGTAAGACAGTGATCTCCACCACTGGACAGTGAAGAAGGAGTCGATTGACAAGACTTTGGGAGGGGCCAGAGGTATAAAAGACAGAGCATCCATTTTGTAGATGAGCACACAATGACTGAATCCTTTGCTTCTCACACTGTGTTATTTTCTTTATTCAGTCTTCTGTTGTATTTTGATAAGATCTTAATATTTTAAATTTTTGAAAGTGAAAATTGTTTCTCACATGAGGTTGGGGAATGTGGGACAAGGTTGTCCACACTGGGTCAACTCTCAAGGTAAAACTTGTCTGACGTGGTGAGACCTCCATAGGAGCGGCCCTACATCAATATAAATCACAGAAAGCTGCAATCAGCTCTTCTCTGAAGAGAACAGTAATAAAATACACTCTTTAAAATAGGATTACTTATTTCTTAGAAGGTCATTGAAATATTTCTTCACAACTGTAAAAGGAAATCTGCCTAATAAACGCTCCAGAGCCGAGGGAAATCAAGGCAGAGCCATGGTGTGTCAGGACTTGCTTGACCCTAATGAGCCCCGTGGTGCATTTGGAGCTGAGCCCTGAAACCTCAGGGCCTGAGATTGCACAAACCTTTCCAGGAGTCAAAGTCAGAGGAAAAACTCAGAGTGTCTCAAAGCATGAATGGGTCCCACTGAGGTCCATCCCCAACACAGGCTCCTCATGGACTCCTTGTGGGGGGGGGGGGGGGGAGAATTGGAGGCCAGAATTGGAAAAAACACCTCTCAGAGATTCAGAGTTGAAAGGAACATCCAGAGTACCTTAAAAACCTTGAGTATCTGAAAGCATTACTGAGCCCCACTGAGTGTCAGTACAAAGCTCTCAAGGGATTCATTAAAGCAGATAATTGAGACCATGATTGCACAAACCTCTCACAGAGTCTGTATCAAAAGGGCAACACCAAATACCTTAAAATAACTGAAGTACCCTGAAGCATTAATGAGCCCATGAGTGTCATTACTGATAAAGGCTCTCAAGGGACTAATTAAAGTAGATAATTGGGGGCTGCAACTGCACAATCCCTCTCATAGAGTCTGTATCAAAAGGCAAACACCAAGTACCTTAAAATAACTGAAGTACCCTGAAGCATTAATGAGCCCCACTGAGTGTTGTTACTGACAAAGCCTCTCCAGGGACTAATTACAGCAGATAATTGGAGGCCATGATTGCACAAACCTCTCAGAGACTCCAAGGCAAAAGCCAAAGCCAAAGTCCTTTGAAAAAGCTGCAGTCCCTGCAGGGAGCATGAAGGAGCCCCCAGGGCCATTGCTGAGCAAGGCTCCCCAGGGACTCCTTGCAGCAGATCCTTGAGGCCACTGGGATGTGGGCTAGGGGGGGATGCTGAGGGCAGCACAAGGGGCTGACAGTGCCCAGCCTGGCTGGGGCTGGGCCAGGAGGCCCCAGGGCCTCAGGACAAGGTGTCTCCTCCCAGCCCTTGCTGGCACAGACCCTGCTGTGCCCCAGGGCACCAAGACTTGGCTTCTCTTTGTCCCCACCTGTCATCACTGCCTGCAGTTCTCTGCTCTGCCTGGGGCCTGGGGACACTTGCTCAGTTGTGTCCCTCTCTGGGACCCATTAAAAGTCCAAGAAAGTTTGGAGTTGGATTCTGCCTTGGAGTTCCCGAGAGGTTTCTTCAGCTGCCTCTCAGGGACTGATGTTCAGGGCCTGAGCACAAAGCCCCAGAGGCTGATTAAAGCCCTTGTGCTGTGTCTGTGCTGCTGAGCTGGGCTGGGCTCCTGGCCCAGAGGCAGCTCCTGGTCACCAAGAAGAGCTTCAAAAGCACATTTCTCTGGATGAGCAGCTCTTGTGCCAGCCCAGCAGGGCTGGAGCACTGCCTGCAGCCAGCCCGGGCACAGCCCAGAGGCACAGAGAGCTTCAATCAGTCAGGGCTGGGAAGGGGCTGAGAAGTGCCTGGGGCACAATCACTGCCAGCCCTTGGCACAGGAACCTCTGGCTGCAGGACAATGCAGCTGCAGCTCCTGGAGCCATCTCCTCAAGCTGGAACATGCCAATGCCTGCAGAGCCTGTGAGTACATTCTCTGCTTGTCTCTTGTGCAGAGCAGCCAGGGGTGCCCAGGGCTGTCCTGCAGAGCAGGGTCCTGCAGCCCAGGGCGCTGTGCTGGGGCAGGGACTCTGCTGCCTGCCAGGGACAGCTCTCAGCCAGCCCTGGCAGCTGCTCCCAGCGCTGGGGAGAAGCTCTGGGGGGAAGGAGCCGCCCTGAGCAGGGCAGGGGCTGCTGCTGAGAGGGGCTGGGTGGGGCAGGGCTGCTCCCAGCTCCAGACCAGCCTGGGCACAGCTCCGCAGGGCACTTCCCAAAGAAGGTAAGCCTGGGATTGCTGGAAAGATCATGAGCTTTCCTGAGAGTGTTTTCCATTTCCTGCTTGAAGAAGAATGGGAACATTGGGGTGATGACAAAAAGATTTTTTTATTTTATACCATTTTCATATATTTGTAATTCTGTAAATTACTATTACATAGTTATAAATCTATATTCCTTTTTTAAGTCTATTAAACTCTTAATGAACTCCATTACTATTATACACATCTATAACTATAATCCTTTATTGACTTTATTATTTTCCCTAACCTTTTCTTTGATTTTAGAAAAATAAACTGATTGTCTAAATGCATTCCTGAAATACATATTGTATACAATACATATAGTATCCTGTATAGTCTTATTATCAGGAAGAGGACCTACAAGAAGAACATTTTGTTTTTTGACCAGAATATGAGCAGTCATAACAAAAAGTGAAGGCAGAGAAGCCCTTGGACCTACTCCAATGGGTTGAGCCAGGGATGTGTAACTGGGGTAAGTGAATCTCCTATTGGATGTTCCTGTTAAATATCCTAATTAATCAACCTTAATAAATTGCTGAAATCAGGCTCCGGGTGTGCCTCATCCCCACTGGGACACCTGACAGCTTCCAATTTATGTCTGGTTTTTACTTTACTGTTCTATCACTGTTGCAAGGGAATTTTTTTCTCTTTTGATTATAAAAAACAAGGGGATGAGAGAAGCAGAACAGGAATTGTAATCCAAGAATCCCAGGACATTCTGAGTTGAAAGGGACACAGCAGAATCATCAAACTAATGTTTGATCTTTTACAGGGACTGCAGAACTGTAAATTAAGTTGATCAGTGTCTCTGCTGGGAGCCTCCCAAAGGGCCCTCAGCCACTCCTCAGCCCTGCACAGCAGCAGCATCACCTTTGCAGGGCCCAGCAGGGCTCTTCTGAGCTGCCCTTGCCCAGCTGCACACAGAGCCTGCCCCAGCCAGGGCCCTGCACACAGGCAGGTTTCTGTAGGGCCCCAGCCAGGGCACACAGGCTGGCATGGGCTCTGTGAGCGCTGGCAGGGACAAGGCTCCTCTCAGGAGGGAATGTCCAGGCCCAGGGAGATGCTCAGGGAAGGAGAGGGGGCTGAAGAGAGCAGGGCTGGGGCAGGAGGGCACTGTTGGTGTGTGGGAGGTGCCGGGCACAGCTGGGCACGGGAACACTGTCCTGAGTGCCCGGCTGTCTCTGCCCTGCCCTCTCAGGCACAGCACCACAACATCTGCTCTTGGTTCTGCCCTGCCCTGACATTGGCACTGTTATCTGCTGCTCTCAGGGAGGCTCTGGCATCTGCAGCAGCTGAGCCAGGCACTGCCCTTGGCATTCCTGCCATGCAGGGCTATCCATAGGAATGGGGTGTCCAAGCTTCCCTGGCACCTGTGGGGCTGTGGGCAAAGCAGTCCATGGGAAAGGGGAATGAGCTGAGCCCCCTCCCTGAGATCCCATCATGGGCACAGCCAGGGATCTCCTTGCTGTGCCCTGCCAGGCTCTGAGCTGCCCTCCTGGGTGCAGATCTGTGCCAGAGCCTCTGGGAGTTCCCTGAATGTCCCACGGGGAAGGGCAGAGCTGCCACAGCTGAGGAAATGCTGCTGGGTTTGCCCAGGGAGCCGTGAGTGTCCTTGGCACAAGGGGGTGCTGAGACCTTGCCCAGAGACCTTGAGAGAGGGTGAGACATTCAGGGATCCCTCTGCTCTGGGCAGGGTCTGGTTTATCCCAGGGTGACCTGGGAGTGTGATTGTGCTCTGATTGCAGCCGAAGGTGCAAAGACAGGGCAGCTGGGAACGAGCCCATCCAGCCCCTCACCTTCCCTGAGCCACAGGGAATCCTTTGCCTCTCCCATCTCTCAGTGGCAAACTCTGAGTGCAGCAGAAATGCTGGCGATTTCTGCTGTCAGAGAGCCAGGAATGATGTGTGGGCAGAAGAAATTACTTAAACCAGCTCCTGCCATCCATGTCCTATGGAATTGGGAGTGTAGATGCTACCAAGACTTTATGCATTAGGAGTAATTCCCCTGACAAATCCTGGATATCCAGCCTTGTCCCTCTGCCAAATGGCCACAAACTCAGGGCAGCAGGGCAGGGATGGCTCCCCAAGAGCCCCCACGCACAGGCCTGGCTGCTCCTGGCACACTCAGCCAGCACAACTGGAGCTCAGGCAGGGACCTGGGTGAAGGTTTTTCCCAGAGCAGGAACAAGGCTGGGTGAGTCCCAGTGGGACAGTCTGCAAGGAATGACCCAGGTTAGGCTCCAAGCAGCCTCTGCTGACTTGTCACTGTCCTTTCTCCATGAACAGATGCCCATGTGCAGCCCCAGCAAATGTCCAACAGCAGCTCCATCAGGCACTTCCTCCTGCTGGCATTGGCAGACACGCGGCAGCTGCAGCTCCTGCACTTCTGCCTCTTGCTGGGCATCTCCCTGGCTGCCCTCCTGGGCAATGGCCTCATCATCAGAGCCGTAGCCTGCGGCCACCACCTGCACACACCCATGTTCTTCTTCCTGCTCAACCTGGCCCTCGCTGACCTGGGCTCCATCTGCACCACTGTCCCCAAAGCCATGCACAATTCCCTCTGGGACACCAGCAACATCTCCTACACTGGATGTGCTGCTCAGCTCTTTTTTTTTGGATATTTCATTGCAGCAGAGTTTTCCCTGCTGACCATCATGTGCTACGACCGCTACGTGTCCATATGCAAACCCCTGCACTACGGGACCCTCCTGGGCAGCAGAGCTTGTGCCCACATGGCAGCAGCTGCCTGGGCCAGTGCCTTTCTCTATTCACTGCTGCACACGGCCAATACATTTTCCCTGCCCCTGTGCCATGGCAATGCCCTGGGCCAGTTCTTCTGTGAAATCCCACAGATCCTCAAGCTCTCCTGCTCACACTCCAACCTCAAGGAACTTGGGCTCATTGCTGTCAGTGTCTGTCTAGCACTTGGTTGTTTTGTGTTCATTGTTTTCTCCTATATTCAAATCTTCAGGACCGTGCTGAGGATCCCCTCTGAGCAGGGACGGCACAAAGCCTTTTCCACCTGCCTCCCTCACCTGGCTGTCCTCTCCCTGTTACTCAGCACTGCTGTATTTGCTCACCTGAAGCCTCCCTCCATCTCCTCCCCATCCCTGGATCTGGCCCTGTCAGTTCTGTACTCAGTGGTGCCTCCAGCCCTGAACCCCCTCATCTACAGCCTGAGGAACCAGGAGCTCAAAAAATCTCTCAGGGCGCTGATGTCTGGATGCTTTTCAGCTACCACACACTGCGTGCTTCCCTCTGTCATTAGGTCGTGGTGCATGTCATGACAGGCCAAGTCTCTCCTTATTTATATTTCTTCCACTTCTGATGCTGTTGTCTTCAAAGCAATGAGGGTATTCATTAGCTTAAATTTAATTATTTCCCTTCTTTTGTGACCCAGAAAATTCATGTAAATGAGGACTCTCACACTGTATTTATTTGAAATAAATGAACTTGTAAAAATACTTTGGGTTATATTTTTACTATCCCCATCAGAGCAGCAATGAACAGAAATGGGCACAGCTTTGTGGCTGCCCCAGCTTTGGCATGGGCCCTGGGCCTGGAGCAGGAGCAGCTCTTGAGGGCCCCAAGGCCGGGGCTCTTGTGCTGCCCTGGGCAGATGGGATGGCAGCAGGGGCTGCAGAGCTCTCAGCACCTCAGGCCGAGGGGAGCAGGGCAGCCAGGGAGCCTCCTTTGGCCTTGGCCCAGCACCTTCCCCCATGGCTGGGGCTGAGTCCTGTGGCAGCTGCAGCTGCTGCTGTGCCCTTGGCAGGGGCTGAGGCCATGGGGCCAGTGCCCAGAGCAGCCTGGCCTAAGCAGAGCTGTGGGGCCAGAGCCGGCTGGGCTGGGCTGGGCTCAGAGAGGCCCTTGGTGCTGCCCAGAGCTCAGGGCAGCTGGCAGAGCTTGCAGGGAGCTGGGCTGGGCTCCGAGAGCCTGGCCCAGAAACCATCAGTGTCCATCTCAGCCTGGCTGAGCGTGCAGGGGCAGGACTCAGGCCAGGCCTTGTGGGGCAGGGCCAGTGCCTGTGCAAGGCATTGCAAACAGGCAAGTGGCCCAGAGAGGAGGCTGCTCTGTGCCCTTGGTGGCATGGACAGAGCAGGGAGGGGGCCCAGGACATTTGTCAGCACCAGCCTCTGTGCCCATGCGTTGGCAGCCCTGGCTGCTGAGCTCAGCTTTGGCCTGGGCTGAGTTTGGCTGTGGCCCAGCTCCATCCTCCTGTGGGGCTCAGGGCCTGTTCCCGGCCATGGCCAGCCCTGGCTGCCTCTCTGCTGGCCCAGAGGCCGGCAGAGCCCGGGGCAGGGCTGTCTGTGCAGCCCCACAGGTGCCACGGGCTCTGCAGGAGCTGGCAGAGGCTGCCCAGCAGGGAGGCCATGGGGCACAGAGCCCCAAGGCTGCTGTGGGCACCACAGCACAGGGGCCGTTCCCAGCCGCAATGCTCCTGGCCTGGGCTGGGCCTGCACAGGGGCTGGGCCACCATGGCTGGGCCAGCACAGGGCCACAAAGGGGCCACGCAGCCGCTGCCGGGGCTGACAGCAAGGCCAGGCACACACAAGCAATTGCTGAGCATGGCCTGTGCTGGCCAGGCCTGACTGTGCCAAAGGCAGAGCTCAGCTGCCCTTGGGGGCTGCAGCAACACTCCAGAGCCCAAAGAGCCTCCATGGCTGGGCTGGAGACCAAGGCTGCAGCAGGGAAATGCAGGGCTGCTGCGGGATGGGGAGGCCATTGAATTCCAGCACACACCTCAGCTCTCTGATGATCCCAGCACCATGCTGGGCCCTGTTTCAGACTGGATCAGAGCAGATGTTGATGGCACAGGAGCCCTGCGGGGCTGTCAGGGACCTGCAGCTTGCAAGGTGCTCTGCTCTCCCTCAGGTGCTCTCAGAGAGATCCAATCCCAGCTGGGCACCTCAGGGCACAAGTGGCACTGCCTGTCCATGGGCACACAGCTAATGTCTTCCTAGGAAGGGACACAGGTTTTAATACCTGTTAGTTTAATGATATAGGAGCAAATCTTTATTATCTGGGTCACTTGAGTACTTTTAAGAAACGGCAAACTTTTCCCACCAGGAACAGGAATTTCCTGGATCTACTGGATTCTTCTGCTGATGGCAGAAGAAGAAATACTCATCTTCCCCTCTACCTTTGCCACTGACATTCACTCTAATATTTAATGACCACACCTCCTTCAGGTGTTTCTTGCTCTCCTGTTGAAATGTCCATGTCTAAGAACATCTCTTAATTTAGAGCAACTGGATGTATGTCCTTTCCATCGCTCCCAGATTTTATCATCCAGATGTTCTCTGGTCATTCAAGTGCCTATCAAATGACTGCTTTCATGATTTGAGCTTCAGCTAGTTGCCAATCTTTCTGAAGTTCAAATATATGCCACATCAGTGGTATATATTTGAACCTCACATATTACATTTACAACTCCACATTACATATAAACATCCTAATTGCATCACAGAATTACCTTTGCTTATGTCTCTGTCTAAAACTGTCCCCGTAAGAAATCCCTTGGGGATGGTGGACATGTCAGATGCTGCTGGGACATCCCAGAGAGCTGAGGGAAGAGAGAGATGGTTCTTAAACTGTTCAAATGTTCATCTTCTATTTGTTGGCAAGAAACCTTTCTGTGCCTCTGAGTGTCACCAGTCCCTGAGCCCAAAGGACACAAACCTGATGAGTTGTGGTTCCCACTGCAGGGGCTGCGCTTGGACCTTGGCTCTGCACAGGAGAGCTCTTCATCCCCTTTCTCTCTTTTCCTCCCTCTGGGCATGGAGGGAGCTCCTGACTTCAGCCTGTGACTCGTGTGTGCAAAGAGCAAATCTGGGCAGAATCGGGGCAGGGAGGGTTTGGGGGGACCTTGGGATCTGTGCTGGGCACAGAAGGTGTTTTCCACTGCTCTGAGACTGTCTGCTCTGGAAAGTGGATTTAATATCCAGCAGAGGAATGACTTTGGCATTTGATGGAGCTGTGCCTTCCCTTGGCTTTGCTGGCTGACAAGAAATGAACATCCCTCTGTGTCTCGGGCAGCTCCTTCTCCAAGCAAAGCAGGTGGGAGCTGGAGCCAAGGAGCTGAAAGCTGCAGGTGCAGCCTGGGCTGGAGGGAGCTCAGATTTGCACAAGGCTGCTCTGAGTGCCAGGGCTTGGATGGGGGAAATGGTGGGGTGCGGGTAGGGACAGAGTCTGATTGATTGTCAGCCATGAAGGGTCTTGATTTTCATATCTATTCAAACTGCATGAGGAGGTACCTGGATTCAATTTCAATTGGAGATTGTGCATATCATTGTATTAACAGGGGAAAAAAAACCTAAACAGGACCTAGAAAATGTTTTCTCGCTGTCTTTTTAAATATCATGTATTCAGTTTCAATACACTACTGAGATCTACTTAACCACAAAGGATTTGAAAATTAAAATCAAATGATTCCCAGAGGCTTGGCTTGTTCAGGTGTTATAAATGTTAATGAGCCCTGGGACACTGAATTCCTGCACTGAAGAGCTGAACTGAACAAGTGATTTGGAAATTAAATCAAATTATTCCCAGAGGCTTGGCCTGTTAATGTGTTCTGAATGTTCATGAACCCTGGGACACTGAATTCCTGCACTGAAGAGCTGAAGGCTGAACAAGCCTCTGGAGCAGGAAAATTCAGCAGCAGCCTCCAAGTTGCTGAGGATGTCAGCAGCCCCCAGTGAGGCCATCCCTGCCCAGAGACCGTGGGGGAATGGGCAGACAAGGAGAGCGTCCCTGGGGCTGGGGCAGCACAACTCAGAGGCACCAGCGGCTCCAGCTGGGCAATGGAGTGTGGAATGTGGCTGGGAAAGCCCTGCCTGGGCTGGGCCAAGCAGCACACACAAGCCCTGACCCCCATCCCCCAAACAACTCTCTCAAGGAGACATTTAAAAGTAATTACAATTATTTGTGTCCTCTGAGTTGTACGTACTGGAGAAATACCAACAGGAGATTCTCAGAAGCTGAAAACAACCAAACAGCCTTTACTGGCAACTTTAGAAAATCAGAGAAACTTTGACAAAAGGTTTAATATGATATTCAATCAAAAGAAAACACTTCTCAAAGCATTAATTTGTGTCATTCAACTTCACAAACTCTAAGTCTGTTCAATTTTAAGTTGCTCAAAATTTTACAAGAAGTGGGAATAGGAAAGATATAGGGAATCACACACAGAGCTACCATCTCCTGGATTCCAGCACTGTTCAGATTGAAATTCCAAGAGGATGCAGGGTCAAGATGTGTGCTTGCCTTGTGGTCAGCCTTCAATACCCCTTGCTCTCCCTGGGCCCTTTCCCCAGGTGGGGCTTGGGCTCATTTGGTCCCTCAGGAGCTGGGCTGGGGCTGCAGAGGTGGCTGTGGAGCATTGCCTGTGCTGTGCCAGGGACTGGCAGCCACTGCTGGGCTGGGATAGAGGCTCTGGGGGGATTGGGGTTCCAGGGCAGGACAGGGCTGGGGTTCCAGGGCAGGGCAAGGCTGGACCTGCCCTTTCATACCCCATACATGAAATGTTTTGAGCCAAGAATCTCCTCCAGTCTGTCACAACAGGGAATGTTGGAGGTGGAACCCAAATTTGGCCATGGGCATCTGGCTGAAAAGGACAGTTTTTTTCCATAGGAAGGAAAGCATTGAGCCCCAGTCTTTCAGCAGCAGATGAGAAGAGACCCTCACTATGTCATGGATAGCTGGATCCGTAAGGGAGCCCAGGAGGCCAAAGCAGCCAGACCTGTTCCATGTTCCCTTAATTTTATGGTTCCCTATAGTGTCAAAATGACACCTTGGTTTAATGAGACCTTGCAGTGTCACAATGGTCTCTGTGGTTCCACAGGCCCCACAATGTCACAGGACTCTTCTGTTCCATGAGCCCTGCAAGGTCAAAATGGACCTTTGGACCCTGGGGGTTTGCTGTGTCACAATGGTCTCCTTTGGCTCCACAGTGTCACAATAGACCACTGATGACAAGGCCCTGCAATGTAACAATGGGCTTTTGGTTCCATGCAGCCCTGCAGTGTCACAAAGGCCTCTTGGTTTCACCAGGCCCCACAGTATCACAATGGTCCTCTTGGTTGTGTGGGGACTCCCAGGGTCACTGTGGTCTCACTGGTTCCATGAAGCCTCAGAGTGTCACAATGCTTTCCCTATTCCATTAGCCCACATAGCATCACAATGGTCTCCTTGATTCCATGAGTCCCCTCAGTGTCACAATGGTCTCCTTGGTTCCATGGTGCCCCACAGTGTCACACTGGCCCCTTGGCTTCATGAGGCCATGAAGTGTCTTAATGGTGTCCCCATGGTTCCATGAGGCCTTGCAATGTCACAATGAACCTTTGGCTCCATGGGGTCTCGCAGTGTCACAATGGCCCCTTGGTCCCATGACACCCCAAAGTGTCACAATGGTCTCCACGGTACCATGAGGCCCCGTGGTGTCACAAAGGACCCTTGGTCTCATGGGTCCTCTCAGTGTCACAATGATCCCAACATTCCATGAAGCCACACAGCATCAGAACTGTCCCCTTGTTTCCATGAGGCCCAGCAATGTCACAGTGTTCTCCATGATTCCATAAGGCCCCACAGTGTCACAATGGTCCCTTGGTGTCACAGGGCCCCACAGTGTCACAATGCTCCCTTGGTTCCATGGGCCCTGTGCTGCTGCATTCCCCCCTCCCCTTCTCAGGCCGCCCTGCCAGCTGAGAAATGCTCCTTGGGGCTCGGCCTTGGCCAACAGCCCCTGGGCTCAGCTCCTCTGCAGCTCATCACAAACACTGTCTGCCCCAGGCACTGCTGCTGCCCAACCAGCTCCTGCTTTCTGTAGCAGGAGCCCTGGGAACTGGTTTTGTTCCCTCAGTGGCACAACATCCCTGTTCTCACACTGCCAAAGAAAGCTGTTGATGCCAAGTGTGGCCAGGATGAACCATTGCTGGGACTGAAGCCCCTCTCTTGGGGCCCTGCAAACAGTGCTCCAAAAGGAGCCCTTGGAGCTCTCCTGGGCCAGCGACTCCCTCTGAGCGGGGCCTCTCCCAGCCGGGAACTCTCCCGTTTGCTGCACTCGGGGATCCCCAACAACGACGGGGCCTGGGCCGATCCCCCCACTCCTCCAGGCTCAACCCTTCACCCTCTGGGGAGATGCCAAAGGATCCTCAGGGAGCATTTCCTGCCCTCAGGGGAATTTCTCCCAGGTGCCTTGCACTGACTCTTTGTGTCTGTGTGGACACAGGAGTGCCTGTGCTGGGGAAATGTGGCAGAAATGCTGCTCTCTGAGGGGTTTGAGAGCCTTGGATAGCTGAGTCAGTCAGATATCCAAACATCAGTAAGTAAGGTTAAATCAAAAGGTCTAAACTAAGTTAAATGCTCCTAAGAGTTGTTCTTTTTCCAAGTTGTTAAGTTTAATTTAAATTATTGTTAAGTTTAATTATTAGATTTGTTAAATTGCAATGTCATAGGTTATAAGTTAGGTTAAATACTCTTAAGTGCTGTTCTTTTGCTAAATTGTGAAATTGATGGTATCAGTTAAAGTTAAGGTGTAAGTTAAGTCCTGTTTAGTTTGAGCTCTTTGAACCTTTAGGCCATATTCCTTTTATCGTTGCTCTCACTGTCCTTGTGTCACACACACACACACACACAGGGACAGTTCTCAGTTCATTTCTGTTTTCCTCGCCTGGATTTGGTTTGGTTTTGTTGTTGGTTTGTTTCCCTGCTGTGCCTGAAGTCTCCAGTCAGGAGCAGAGTGACTCTTGCCAAGGAACTTTGTGCCACTGTTGCTTAAAATTAAATCTGGTTTTTGCTGATCCCTTGCTGGGGATTTTTTCAGCGCTCTCAAGGCCTCGTTGGTACCAGGGTGAAGGAGCCCTGGCCCAGGCTCTGGCCCCGGGGGACACGGGGACGCTGCCGGGGGTCCCTGTCCCCCTGTGCCACCCCCAGGGCCCCGGCCTCCCGTCCCTGTGTCAGGCTCTGGGGTCGATCTCGTGGAACATCCTCTGGGGGAGGCTGCGGCGCCGGGGGCGCGGGGACCCGGGGGGACAGGGGACCCCGCTGTGCACGAGCAGGGTTGGACTGCTCTGGGGGGAACTGTGAGGGGGGCCGGGGCAGAGTGACCTCCCCAGGGACCTCACACAGCCCCTGTGATGTCACACAGTCCCCTGTGATGTTACACAGCTGTTCTGTGTTGTCACAGATGATTCTGATGCCAGAGTCACACTGTGATGTCACAGTTTTTTCTGTGATGTCACAGCCTGCTCTATGATGTTACACAGCCACCTGGTGATGTCACAACCCACTCCTTCATGTCACAGAGCCACCCTCTATGATGGCAAGATCTGCTCTATGGCCTCACACTATGATGTCACAGACAGCTGTGTGATGTCACAACCCCCTCAGTGATATCTCAAAACCCTCTCTGTGATGTCATATTGCCACTTTGTATGGTCACAGTACACACTTTTGTTGCAGTGTGATTCCCCCAAGGTGTGCCAGCCTTTCCCCTCTCCCTTTTGCCCTCCTGCTAAGAGCTGTCCATCAATCTTAACATTCCAGCAAGGGCATCCTTTGGTTGGCAGAAGTTCAAAAGATGCCCCTCAGGTCCAGGGTCATTGGCCTGTCCAAGCATCTACATCCCTTGACCCTTCCCCTCCTCACACCTGGTTGGCTCTCACCTGTCCCTTCCCCTCCCCCTGTCCCCGGGGCTTAAAAGGACACGAGACCATGCGGTCGGGATTCTATTGGGAGCTGTTACCACATTCAGAGGTCTACCACCCTAAAATAAAACTCTGGATTAAGACTCTACAATAGAATCCGTTCTTTTCTCTTCACTGTTGCCTGAACCTTTTCCACCAGAGGTAAACCGAGTTCCTACTTTGCCTGGATTTGTTCCGAGTGCCTAGCTGCAGCATCCAGCTGGCCAAAGGTATCTCTGAGGTGAAAACGCCACAGCTGCAGCCTTTGGTCCAGCAGCAAGGGCCAGACGAAGCCCGGCAGGACACACCCGGAAACATCGGGATTAATATTCTATAGCTCTCGAGGCTTTGGGCAGAGTTTGAGCTTCCCCCCCACATGCCCAGGTGCCCAAGGGCAGATGGTCAGAGCAGCACAGGTGAGTGCTCAGCCTGACAGAAGGAGTTCCTGTGGCAAAGGGAAAGGGACAGAACACATGCTCAGGGCTTCATCTGTACATTGGTTTCACTTGGCTCTGCTGGCACAGCCAGGCAAGGCACAACTGACGCATCCCACAGTGTTCCCTACTGCACCAGGACAGCCCCAGAGCAGGAGCAGGCACAAAGGGCTGGGGAGGGGCTCTGCAGCTTCACAGCACTGCTGGACAACAGGGGCAGGGAGAGCAGGGACACCAGGGCACTGCCAGCCTGAACACAGCCCCAGGGGCTACTCACAGTATCAGGCTTCAGTCCTTCCCTGGACAAAAGACGAAGTGTTGGTGTCTTCTTTGGCAATCCTGATGCCATTTCCTAGGGAGGATGTCGCAGATGAGCGACAATGCCTCAACAAAACTGGAAGGAGCAACAATGGAACTCTGAAAATCCAGCACCCAATTCATGGCAGATTCTAGGGATATACTGGTGCTAAAAATGTTATATTATTTGAAAGTAGCTAAGTGCTTGTTTGGTCCAAGTAGCTAGTATAGTTAGGCCTCTAGTAGGACTTTATTTGAACTATATGGCTGCCTTGTGCAATTCAAAGATGGATCATACTGAAACCTGGAGCTCAAAATCTGAACATTAAGAATAGTTGGAACAGACAAAGCTGTAGCTTAAATATTACTTAAAGATAGCTAGAGTGGGCCTCCTCTTCTTTAGGCTAAAGCACCCCTGCTCTCTCAGCTGTTCCTCACAGCTGAGACACTCGTGAGAGACTGGAATGTTATGGCTAATGGCTTAAATATCATCATAAAGGACTTTCTGCCCATTGGGACAAAACTGTATAAAGAAGCTGCGACCACCGAAGTCCACCCCTCCCTGAAAATGCCTCCTGACTGGAACTTGGCACTGTGAGTTAAGCTGCCTAAGGGAACTTGAGACAAGATCAAGGTGACACTATTGTCCCATTAGCTCAGGTCTGGGGAGAAGTAAATAAGGCTGCAGAGAAAAACCTATCCACAACAAAGCCAAACCCAGCAGCTGTCCTGAAAATCAGCTCTGTCTGGCTTCAAGGTGGGCAAGTCATAGCCACAGACTCGTCTGCTGAGGCCAGGTTTGCACACAAACCTCCCATCAAAGACCTCCACAGTGCCCCCAGACCCATTCCTGAGGCCTTGCACCAGACGACTGCAGGGCACGCAAAGTAACACAACAGATCTGGAAATCCAGAAGCCAATTCATGGTAGACTCAAAGGACAGACAGATGCTAAAGATTTGATATTATTTGAAAGTAGCAATAGACAGAGTCCAACTTGCCCCACCCCAGGGAGGCACCTGGGAGGTCCCACCCTGCCCAAATCTGCATGAATCCATTGGAGTCTTACGTTTTGCCAGACCTCACCACAGAGAGGACCAGAAGAGGATTTAATGGTATGCCAATGGGATCCATGGAATGGTGATGTTTTTCACTTCATCTGTCTCTGTCACTCTCTTTCTTCCCTTTCTTCCCAACCCCCCATCCCCATCCCCTCCCCCCCCCCCCCCCCCCCCCACTTCTTTTTCGTTTCCTTTCTCTCTCTCTCTTCCTCCTATTTACTGTTAAATAAAATCCAGACTATTGATTTTGGCATATGGTCTCGTTTGCACCTAAATTCACAGGCCTCTCCAGAATAATTTTAATAACCAGATGATAACAACCCACTGAAACTTGAACAGACCTTGTTCACCTTTAAGCAGTTTAAGCAACCACTATACGGGAAAAAAAGTATAGACCAGTACATTTAGAAAATGTTGCATTCCTTCAGTGCAAAAAAAAAGCACATTCAGTAGAGCATATATTGTTCATCCACTCAGCCGTGCGTTGTGGTGGTGTTCACAGGGGTCTTAGGATGAGGGAAGAGATGAGGATCTGACTCTTGATTTATTATTTTATGATATATATTCTATTAAAATTATACTAAAAGAATAGAAGAAAGGATTTCATCAGAAGGCTAGCTAAGAATAGAAAAAGAAAGAATGAATAACAAAAGCTTGTGTCTCAGACAGAGAGTCTGAGCCAGCTGACTGTGATTGGCCATGAATAAGAAATAACACTATGAGACCAATCACAGATGCACCTGTTGCATTCCACAGCAGCAGATAATCATTGTTTACATTTTGTTCCTGAGGCCTCTCAGCTTCTCAAAAAAAGAAAACCCAAAGGATTTTTCATAAAACATGTCTGTGACAGTGCAGACTGAGATGAAGGACTACATTTTGTTCATCACGAAAAAGAGACCAGTGTGTTACAAGAGTTGTCTGCTGACTATTTCTGTACTACTTCATGAGATATGAGCTACAAGGATACCAGGGAAGGGGTTGCAGGAGCCCACACATAGTCCCACCCAGCAAATGGTACAAACAGATAACTAACAGAAATAACGACCAGGGAAAGGCTGGGGAAAGGGCAGGGGCAGATTAACACCCAGCAGGGAAACCTTTCCCGCTGACAAATGGTACAAGCAGATAACTCACAGAGATAACGACCAGGGAAAAGCTGGGGAAGGGGCAGGGGCAGATAAACAGTCTGCAAGGCAGGATATTTGCTTGCTGAAACTTGATAGGGCACATATTGCGTTAATCATAAGATTTTGGTAATTTTCCACGGAGAAGTCATCAAATAAAGACATAGGGTGAAGAAGACGCAGCTGAGGAAGACTCCGCAGCCTTTTATCACCGACCACCAGGAGACAGAAGGATGACCCCCTAGCAACAACCAGTGCAGGTGCAGAGAACTCCGAGATAACATGGACTCCTGAAGGATGGAGAGGATAAAAGGACTGAATCAGAAACTAGTTGGTGCGGCAGTAGGTGGAGCTGAGACTCCCCTGTCGCCCAGCGCTGAGCCTTTGCTTACGTAGTATAACTGCTTCAATAATTAATAAATTCTTTGATTGGAAATTGCTCGTTTTGAGTCAATTTTATAACACAGACCACTGAACTGCTGCACCAGAAGACGGGCATTATCCCATCCTGTATTTCCCTTTGGCATTCTCTCTCAGAGTGCAGATGAGACAAAACCAAAAAGTTCAACTTGAGTCAATCTTTACCTTCAAAGGAAATTCAGGAACTTTCTGCAGAGGCCAATGCTCTGCACGCTGATGAACTCCTTGCAGAGGCCAATGCTCTGCACGTTCAGGAACTTTGCAGAGACCAATGCTCCGCGAACAATTCCCCTGGCGAATCGCCCAGTGAAGCCGCCTGCAGGAGCCCAGGCTGCGCACAACCAGCCAGGGCCGCGTTCTCAGGCAGCTGAGGCCGCGCCGCTGTCACAGACGCTGCCGCCGCGTTTGTGGTTTCCAGGCACCCGCGGAACCCGGCAGCCACCGCCCTTTCCCGGATCCTGCCCCTCCCGGCCCCGCACGCCCCCCAAGATGCTGCCGGGGCTCGGGGGCTTCGTCTGCCTGGGCTGGGGCTCGGCCTCCCCTGCGGGACAAGGTGAGGGGGGGTCCCCGGGGGTCGTGTCCCCCCGGGAGCGTGTGTGAGTCCCCCATGTCCCCCCCAAGCCGGGGTCTCCCCCTTTTCTCTGCCCAGAGCTCCTGAGCCAGCTCCTCCTGCCCCCTGGGAGGGGCTTTGGGGAGCCCCCCGGGGAACCCCTTGAATGCCCATTCCTGGGCACTGGGACGCTTCGCATCTCCTTCCCCAGCTGCAGGACCCCCTGCACCCCCTTATCCTGCCCCGTCACCCCCTGCACCCCCTTTCCCGGGTATCCTCCTCTCCCAGCCCCTGGATCCCCCGTTTCCATGAGCCCGGGGACCCCCGGACCCCATTCCCGGCCAGCCCAGGGCACCTCAGCCCCAGGCCTTCCTTTGCCCGGCGAGCGGTGACGTCACTGCAGACTCAGGCCGCCATTGGCGAGCAGCAAAGAGCGGCGCCAATGGCGGGGCCGGAGGCGGCTCAGGGGCCGTGAAGAGCCTTGAGCTGTGAGGGGCCATGAAGGGTCGTGAGGTGTCACTCTTGCGCCGAGAATGACACAGGAACAGGCAGGAGGCAGTATTGCAGAAAGACTAAAAGAAGGTTTTATTCAAGAGAACCGTGCGGTTTTTATAGAGTGATACGATATATTCTATTTGATTAGCTAGTTAACAAAAAACATTCTTTATACACCGTCCTTGAGAAGAAGAGAAAGACGAAGTAGAAGAACACCACCTGCAGATTGTTTATACTTAAGTTCTCACATTCTTACAACTTGCTAATAATTCTCACAAGCTGCTGTGAGAAACACTTGCTGTTTCTCTCTCTCTCTGTCCCATGGCATCCACAGTGAGGGGCTGTGAGGGGTCTTGGGCAACTGTGAGGGAGCCATGAGGGGCTGTGAGGGGCCATAAGGGTCTGTGAGGATCCATGAAGTGCTGTGAGGGGCTGTGAGGGGTCTTGGGGAACTGTGAGGGGCCATGGGGAGCCTGTGAGGGACCATGTGGAACTGTGAGGGAGCCGTGAGGGGCTGTGAGGGGCCATGAGCTGTGAGAGGCTGTGAGGGGCCATGAAGGGCAATGGGGAACTGTGAGGGAGCCATGAGAGGCTGTGAGGGGTCATGAGGGGCCATGAGCTATGAGGGGCCATGGAGAACTGTGAGGGAGCCATGAGGGGCTGTGAAGGGCCATGAAGGGCCATAAGAGTCTGTGAGGGGCTGTGGGAGGCCAGGCACCCCATGGAACCAAGGGTCCATTGTGACTCTGTGGAACCAAGGAGATCATTGTTGACAGGATGGAAGCTCTTGGAACCAAGGGGCCATTGTGGCCCAGCAGGGCCTTGTGGAAGCAAAGGGACCATGGTGACACTATGGAACCTCATGGTACCACAGGTCCATTGTTACACGGCAGCCACAGCAGGGCTGCAGAACCAAGGAGATCATTGTGACACTACACAACCTCATGGAATCAGGGCGTCCATGTTACACCGATGAACCTCATGGAGCAAAGGGTCCGTTGTGACACTGTGGAACCAAGGAGACTGTTGTTGGCAGCCTTACAAATTTATTGGTATTAGTTAGGGTGAGTTTAGGGTTATCTAGTGCTAATTTGGAATTGGAGAATACTACAGCAAATAGCAGTGTTGACCTCCTTATCAAATGTACATGGCAAAGCATTAAGGGACACCTATTATTGTAGAAATTTGTACTAAGTAAAATAATTTACTTGTTTCTAGAAAAGGGAGGAATGAAGCAGGGGATTGGAAATTTAACTCAGGGTAGAAACCAATTTTTTACTTTTTTGTTTAGTCTTTTAACTTGCATGCTCGCCAAAAGGCCTGCAGAGAGAGAACAAAGGAGACTCAAGGCAACTCAGAAAATATTGTATTTGATTTGCAGGGTGCCCAGATGGAGAAAGGAATGATGAATCTGCCTCCATGTCCTCAGAAGGCTAATTTATTATTTTAAGATACTATATTATATTCAAGAATAGTATAGGAAACTATACTAAAGAATACAGAAAGGATACTTACAGAAGGCTAAAAAGATAATAATGAAAACTCATGACTCTTTCCAGAGCTCCAACACAGCTTGACCCTGATTGGTCAATAAGTCAAAACAAATCACATGAAACCAATGAAACAGTCACCTGTTGGATAAACAATCTCCAAACACATTCCAAAGCAGCAAAATACAGGAGAAGCAAATCAGATAATTATTGTTTTCCTTTTCCTCTGAGGCTTCTCAGCTTCCCGGGAGAAAAATCCTGGGCGAAGGGATTTTTCAGAAAATGTGAATGTGGCAAGAAAGTAATGCTGGAGATAAGAAGAGGCTCCCTGCTGATCTTGAGACTGAAGCAAACAGAAAAACTGAATCTGGGTTATAAACACCACATTACAACTACATGACTGAAGAACTGCACAGGCTCATAAAATTGATAAGTTGAATACATAGGCATATTTTTAATGCAAATGCACAGATTAGGGGATAAAGTAGACTCGGGAATTTTCAGGGGTGCTCATGTCCTTGGGGAGCATGTCCAGCAATGAAATAAATCATACCAGCTTTACATCTTTTACAAGTTGAGGAGTTTTTTTCCACAAATCACCCACCACTCCCCACTGGGTTGCTTTGAGCCAATCATCTGCTCCTCTGGTCAGCTACACCACTTAGACCAATTCAGGCAGTGAGAGAATTCAACCAGTTTAACTAGATAAACCAATTAAACTCGTTCAATTAGATGAACCAGTTAAACCGGTTGAACCAGTTATAAACTTATTGTGGAACCATTTACATAATTTAAAGCATTTAAACCAGCTGAGTTAGATCTGGTAAAATAGATTAGATTAAATTACTTAAATTAGAGAAATCAATTAAACAAGTTACATTAGACAATTCAGCCAGTTAAACCAGTTACACCAGCTGAAGGTGCCAGGCCCTGGAGGACTTTGCTCCGGACTCACCACCAGGAAGTTGGTTCCATTTTATCACCAGGAAGTTGTAATTTAGGATTTTTCCAGCCAGGGGAGGGATTTCCCTGCCCCAGGACATTCCCAACACCAGCGGAGACCCAGAAGGTGCTCAGAGGGGGAGACCACAGGGGAGGTCAGGGGCTGGGGTGGAGATTCTGGATCCAGGATCTCCCTGAATCCAAGGAGTGCTAAGGAGAGCCCGGGACTGAGGAAACCCCAGAGCTAAGGAGAAGATTTCAGTGCTGAGGAGACCCTGGATCCAAAGAGACACTGAATCTGAGGAGATTCCAGATCTGAAGAGATTCCAGATTCAAGAATTTCCCAGAGACAGGAACAAGATTCCAGAGCTGAGAAGATTTGAATCCAAGGAGACCCCAGAGCTGCAGAAAAGATCCTGGATTCAGGAAGAAGATTCTGGAACAGAGAGAATCTGGAGCTGAGGAGGAGACCTTGGAGTGAGAAGATTACGGATTCAAGGAGACCCCAGAGCTGAGAAAATTCTGTCTCCAAGGTCACGATCCCAGATCTGAGGAAACCCCAGACTGGAGGAGTAGATTCTGTCCCCCTGGAGCAGCCAATCGCGTGCCAAGATGTGGAATTTCCTGGAGAGGGCTGTGGAGATCCAGATATCCAACAGCACCCGGAATGTCACCCTGGAGAACCCCAGGTGAGGGGAAGGCACGGGAGGACCCCTGGGTATGTGGTGGTTTTAGTTTGAAATTGGGTGGAAAAGCTAATTGTGTGTTGTGGTTTAGGTTTGCTAATTAAGGATTTTTTTAATTTGAAGTTTTTTTGGCTGATGTACTAAAGAATGTGGTAGGTTTGGTGTTGGCCAATTACTGATACATTTAGTTTTTGTTGTGAGATAGGATTAGGAGAAAGATAAAGTAGGTTTAAAACTTTAAGAAGGTATAAAGCAAATTTTATTAGAAGTAATTAGAAGCAAAAAAGTAGTAAGAATTAAAACAAACCTTTTAGAGCACTTTGCTTCTCACAACTTTTCTTCCTCACTGATAATGTAAAGAAATTACACTTAAGATTTTTAGTTAGTTTACGACTTTTAAAATAGTTTTTCTTTAGTTTACTGAGGGAGAGAAGTCTTTTCTTTTAAGGTTATGGAGACTTTTTTATAAGAGGAAAGGAAACAGGGTTTTTTGTGGTTCTTAATTGGTTACAAACAACAGTTCTTTGTGGAATTTTGCTATGATGAAATTTTTCTTATTGTTATAAGCACTTTCATAGCTTATTGATGGGTTATATTGATTTATGATGATTGTTTTAAAGATGAGTTGTTTAAAAGCAAAAATTCTCTTTATTGTCTATTTTTAAAATTACTTTTATTTTTGAGAATAGAGATTTTCTTTTTTTTTTTTTTTTGGAAGCATAGGACTACTCTTTTTTTCTGTTTAAACTTTTTATGGAATTACAGCTATTTTAACATTTGTTTATTTTAGTATGGAGGCTTTTGTTTGATATTAATTTGAACACATCTCTTTATAGTTTTATGGGCTATAAGGAAAAAGAGTCTTTTCTCTATAGCTTATAAGAGGATTTTAGCTCCATAAACATTTGTTTATTTTAGTATGGAGGCTTTTGTTTGATATCAATTTGATACACTTTTATCTCTTTATAGTTTTATGTGCTACAAGGAAAAAGAGCATTTTCTCTATTGCTTATTAGAGGATTTTAGCTCTAAAAAACAAGGCATTTCTTTTTCTTTCTTATTTGGGATTTCTTCTACACTGACTTTGATGACTTTATGCTGTTCTTTTACATGTTTGTATTTTGGGGGTTTTTCTCATTTGAGGGAGGATTGAGGCACTGAAAGGGTTAACATTACACTTGAATTTGACTCCATGTCCTCAGAAGGCTGATTTATTATTTTATGATATTATATTATCTCAGAATCTCTGCTGGTCACAGTGACCCTGAGATGTGTTAGAAAGTCTCTTTTCCCAGCCCTGTAGTTGAAGAAGGAGTCAGAACTCTTCTATTCTTGTTCTTAACGTTGTTTATTTTTTTTTTTTATCTATAAAATTCTTTTTTTGCCTCGCTGAGCTCTGTCTGGCAGGTCGGGCTGAGGCACCCTGCCCATCCTTGGGGTGGTGTTATCTTTTTATACTAAAAACTACGTGTACACTATTTACAATAACTTCTCAATACTTATCACCTATGTTAGACAGTGAGTTTTTACTCTAAACTAATCTAAAAATGCCAACATCACTTAAAAGATGGAGGAAGAAGGAAAGGAAGGAAGGAAGAAGAAGGAAAAGGGACAAGGCACACTTAAATTCTTCTATCTTTGGACTTCAAGCCCCCATTCTAAAAATCTCAAAAATCTATTTTTCACCCCATGACAAACTATTATTCTACTTAAACTTTCTTGACTTGTGATTCTTCATATAAAGGTTGGAAATTGTTTTTTCCAAGGGCTAAATCAAAGGCACAGGGGTCTTGGGCTCTGTGCCAAGGTCTCTGAGCCCCCTGGGCAGGGGCTGGAGCCCTCCAGGGCAGCCAGAGGAATGTCCGGGGTTCCCTCAATATTATATTAAAAGAAATGATATACTAAAAGTACACTAAAGAAAGAGAAAGGATACATCAGAAGGCTGGAAAAGAATGAACAATAAGAACCTGTGACTGACCAGAGTCCTGACACAGCTGGAGTGGGATTGGTGATTAAATTAAAACAATTCCCATGCTGGGTAAGCAATCCTCCAAATCCCATTCCAAAGCAGCAAAACAGGGAGAAGCTGAAGCTTCCCAGCTTCCCAGGAGAAGAAATCCTGGTGAAGGAATTTTCCATAAAATATCACGGTGACACTGTTTGGCTTGGTTTGGTTGAGATGGGGGTTGAGGTTGGGGTTTGCTGCTTTTTTGTTGATTGGAAAGGAAAGAGAGAGTTTTTGGGGTTTTTGGTTTTTAACGTGTGTGTTTCACAGAGTTGTGCCCAGCTTCTCAGTGGTTCAGCAGCCTGTCAGTTACACAAAAAGCTTTGCATCACTTCCCTGAATTTTCCTCCCATTCCAAACCAGGACAGGGTGGTGTTGCAGACATATTTAATGAAAAATCTTTTCCTTAAGATTTTTTCTCTTGAGAAGTTGAGAGACTTCAAAAACAAAATGTAAACAATGATTATTTGCTGCTGTAGAATGCAACAAGTGCATCTTTGATTGGTCTCATGTAATTGTTTTTAATTAATAATTAATCACAGTCCAGCTGTCTCAGACTCTCTGGTCAGTCACCAGATTTTATTATCATTCTATTCTTTTCTATTCTTTGCTAGCTTTCTGATGAAATCTTCTCTTCGTTTAGTAAGTTTTAATATATCATTTTCTTTAAATGTAATCTATATCATAAAATAATAAATCTGCCTTCTAAAACATAAAGTCAACATTCTCATTTCTTGCCTCATCCTGAGACCCCTGTGAACACCACCCCAGGGTGGGGTCATCATCCCACGGTGGGAGCATCTCCTAGGGCTTGGTCAATCTCCTACTTGTCTCCCAGTGCTCCCAGCACCTCCCAGCAGTGCCCCCAGCACCTCCCAGTGCTCCCAGCACCTCCCAGTGGTGCTGAGACTGTCTCCTGCTGGTTCCACCACCTACCACTTGCTCCACGACCATCTCCCGGTGTGTGACCGTGTTTAGAGGGGTCTTAGCATGAGGGAAGAGACGAGGATCTGACTCCATGGTTCAGAAGGCTTGATTTATTATTTTATGATATATATTATATTAAAACTATACTAAAAGAATAGAAGAAAATATTTCATCAGAAGGCTAGCTAAGAATAGAAAAAGAAAGAATGAATAACAAAAGCTTGTATCTCAGACAGAGAGTCTGAGCCAGCTGACTGTGATTGGCCGTGAATAAGAAATAACACTATGAGACCAAGCACAGATGCACCTGTTGCATTCCACAGCAGCAGATAATCAATGTTTACATTTTGTTCCTGAGGCCTCTCAGCTTCTCAGGAGGAAAAATCCCAAGGAAAGGATTGTTCATAAAAGATGTCTGTGACACTGGTGGTCTCACCATCCTCCCCTGATGGCACAGCCCCGTTTCTCCTCCCCAGGACCTACTTCTACAGCGGGCACAGCTCCGTCCCCCCCAGCCCCTGCGTGCCCCCAGGCTCCTCTGACACCTGCCAGTTCTCCAGCCCCCTGTTCCGTGGCTGTTGTGGAGTCCTGGTCTATGAGGCCACCACCTTCACCATGGCCATCTTCTTCTCCAACCCCCTGGACTACAACCGCTTTGCCATGGAGCTGGGCCTGGAGCTGTCCCTGCTCAGAGCTCACCTGGGCAGGTTGGAGGACACCTACCACCGCATGTCCCAGATGAGGACGTCCTTCACCACCAGCGGGACCACTGCATGCTGCCACGTCACCCTGGACACCTGCCAGGAGCCCGTCCAGGTGAGTGTTGGCCACGTCAAGGTGACAGCCACCATGTCCAACACACGGAGGTCCATTATCAGGGTGGTTCTGCAGGAGCAGGAGGGCTCAGGGAAGGAAGCTGGAGAGAGGCTTCCGTGCTATGTGACAGCAAAGGAATTAATTTAGTTTTTACTGGGCCTGTGAACTTCCAGCAGAGAAACAAGGCACACAAAAACTGCTTTTCCCAGCAAGAACAGTTGGAAGAGAAGAAGAAGGACATCCGGCTCAAGAATGTAGGAATAGACAAAACAAGGACTGAATCTGGGCTTGATGGTAATGGGTAAATTGTAATATGTAAATTGCTTACTTGTAAAATCATGTGTGCACGAATGGTTAGGAGTATCCTTTGTGTGACCTCAGGCCTGAATAAATTATGCCTCTTTAAACCAAATTAGTGTTAAGGAGTCTTGTTCCAGTATTTTGGAGATTTTGTGGCAGTAAATTGGAGAGCCAGCCAAAAGATCAGCCTAGAGCTTCAATGAATCCACAGATCTCCAGCCAGCACTGAGGAATTTTCAGGGAGAACCTCAACTTTAGACCTTTAGGGACTTGAGGCAAGATCCCTGGCCTAAGTGAAGGCATCATTTAAATTGTTTTCCTTTGGGTTATTGACAAGGGATGCAAATCCCCACACAGAGTTACTGGTAAGTGTCAGAACCCAGGAAATTCCTCTGGCTGCCCTGGAGGGCTCTAGCCCCTGCCCAGGGGGCTCAGAAACCCTGGCACAGAGCCTATGACCCCTGTAACTTGGATTTTGACCCAGGTAAAAAAAAATTACCAACCTTTATATGAAGATCTGCAAGCCACAAAATTCTAAGTAGAATACTAGTTAGTCATGGGGTGAAAAATAGATTTTTGGGAGTTTTCAGAATGGGGATTCAGGAGGCAAGATGGAAGAATCTGGGTGTTGTCCAGTCTTTCTCCTTCTTCTTCTTGGTCTCTGTCCTGGTTTAGGGCAAATTTGGAGGAGAATTTCCAAATTAGGGCCCCTCCAGTAAGCAAACCCACACAGCCCCTCCCCCCAACCGGTTTGGGAAGGATTCCTCGGAGAGGAGTGGAAAGAACCTGTTTATTTAACAAGCACAGCACCCCCCAGCACACAAAATGAACAATACCGGATGACACCGCTCTGAAAAAAGATGACAAATTCAGAAAGTCTCTCTTGGGGGTTGGTCACTCTGTTCTCAGTCCCTCCAGCGCTGGGGCAGCTGCTGCAGGCCACAAGGTGCAGACTCTTGGTGTTTCCCAGGTCCCAGTCCGGAGCAGGTTTGAAATGGTCAGAAAAAGGAAAGGAGAAACAGTCCAGGAAGAAATTGGACAGTTTAGCTGAACTAGCTAAAGAGCAAAAGCAAAAAAGCAAAAGCAGCAAAAGCAAAAGCTGCAGTCTCTGTGTCCCACCAGGCTGATAAGAAAACCCAAACAAAACTTTCCCTCTTCAGAGCCGGTCTTAAAGGTACAGAACATAATATCCAACATTAACAGAACACATGAATGGGGATACAAGCATCATAACGTCACCCTAGGACATTCCACCCCTTCTCCCCATATCATCAACATACTACCACACATCATGCATTTATTCACACAAAATTTCCATCTGCTCCCCCAAAAATTACAAGCAATACCCATCATGCCCTCATCACATCCCCACACTGGACCACTGAATCCATGCCCTATACTACAGAGCTGCAGGATTCCCCCCTTTCACTTTACTCACTCAAAGCTCCATCTATCACTTGCTCAGACCTTCGACACTTGCATATTTCCTTCTCCATCTCCCACTTGCCCAGACCTGCAACACTTACACATTTCCTTCTGTCTCATGTCTGTATGGTGTAATGTACAGACAATGGCAGTAACATCCAACAAACAGTGATATTGCATATCATTCTCACCCCACAATCAGATCTCCCTGAGGTACACATGGTGTTGTTCCATCTCTTTGCATTATCCACCATGTGCAACCTGCTCCCTGGGCAAAGACAACCCCACAAATGGGTTTGTCTGTACTCGAGGCAGAATTGATCCACACAGTCTTCCCTAACAAACCTCTGACATGCACCACTGGGATTTTATCTCCATCTGTTACATTCAGGGACTCAGACTGGGCAAGACCTGCTCGGTTGGTGGAACCTTGGCTGTTAACTGACCAGGTGGCCTTTGCTAAATGCTGCTCCCAATTTTTGAAAGATCCCCCACCCAAAGCTTTCAGCTGGGTTTTAGTAGTCCATTGTACCTCTCCACTTTGCCTGCAGCTGGTGCATGGTAGAGGATATGGTTCACCCACTCAATGCCATGTTCGCTAGGCCAGGTGTTGATAAGGCTGTCCTTGAAATGAGTCCCATTGTCTGACTCAATCCTCGCAGGGATGCCGTGTCTCCACAGGACCTGCTTTTCAAGGCCCAGGATGGTGTTCTGAGCAGTAGCATGAGACACAGGGTAGGTTTGCCACCATCCAGTGGTGGCTTCCACCATGGTCAGCACGTAGCGCTTGCCCTGGCGTGTCTGGGGCAGTGGGATGGAGTCAATCTGCCAGGCCTCCCCATACTTGTACTTGGACCATCGCCCACCGTACCACAGGGGCTTCACTCGCTTGGCCTGCTTGATGGCAGCACACGTCTCACAGTCATGGATAACCTGAGAAATACTGTCCATGGTTAAATCCACCCCTCGGTCTCTTGCCCACTTCTAGGTGGCATCTCTGCCCTGATGGCCTGAGGCATCATGGGCCCATCAAGCTAGGAATAACTCTCCCTTCTGTTGTCAATCTAAGTCTATCTTCAACACCTCTATTTTTGCTACCTGATCTGTTTGTTGTTTTGGTGTTCCTCATTAGCCCAACTCTTGGGGACATGAGCATCTACATGGTGGACCTTCACAGGTAGCCTCCCTACCCTGGTAGCAATGTCTTTCCACTCTTCAGCAGCCCAAATTGGTTTTCCTCTACGCTGCCAGTTGGACTCATTCCACCTCTCCAGCCATCCCCACAGAGCATTGGCTACCATCCATGAATCAGTGTAGAGGTAGAGCTTTGGCCACTTCTCTCTTTCTACAATGTCCAGGGCCAGCTGAATGGCTTTGAGTTCCACAAGTTGGCTTGATCCACCTTCTCCTTCGGTAGCTTGTGCGACCTGTCATGTGGGGCTCCATACGGCTGCTTTCCACTTCTGGTTCATCCCTAAGATGTGACAGGAACCATCAGTGAAAAGAGCGTAGCGTGTTTCCTCTGGGGGCAGTTGGTTATATGGAGGAGCCTCTTCAGCCCGTGTCACTGGTTCTTGTTCTTCATCTGTGACACCAAAATTCACACCTTCGGGCCAATTTGTAATTACCTCCAAAATCCCAGGGTGATTCAGTTTACCTATACGGGCGCTGTCTCTGTCCCTCTGGGAGCCTCTCAGGAACCCTGGGCCAGTCCCGAGTCGGCAGACACCGGGGGCAGCCCCGACACGGCCGACAGCGGGGAGACACTCTCTGTGCCCCGAGGGTACTGAGGGCACCTGGGCTGGTCGCCTGTGCAGCACAAGAGACACCAGAGACATCGGTAGAAGATAAAGGGCTGACTCTTAGCAGGGCTTAATCCAAGGTTTTATTCTAGGAGTCCCAAAGGAGCCCCTACACCTCAGGGGCCTCCTGCCCACAGCCCCGGGAGATGTGCCAAGGTTACATTTAAAGGGAGGTGGAAACCCAAAGTAGATAACATTTTACTAACCAAGAAGTGACCCTAAGGGATGGGTACTGGGGGATGGACATTTAGGACAGCGTATGGGGCAGGGCTTGGGGGGCTGACCCCTGGCCTCTGGCTAATCACTCAACATCCTGGACTGAAGCTTCTGGATGGAGGGGATGGGATGCTGAGTGATTGACAGAGAGCCAGGGTGGGGATTTGGGGATGATCTCAGCAAGGGAACGGGAGTACACAAGTAAAGGGAGGGGGGTACCATCTGGGATGAACCATTTGGGAAAAATACGGGGATTCAAACAAAACTATTACAAAGTATTACAAAGTATAAAAACACACTACAACACACCACCCAGATCTGGTGTTTGCTGTGCAAGTGCCCAGATCTGGAAATTTCCCAGGGCTGACACAGCCCAAGTCCAGCAATTTGCTGGCACAGAAAGCCAAAATCTGGCAATTTCCTGATGCCAATACAGGCGCCCAGACCTGGTGTTTGCTGCCACTGCCAGTGCTCAGATCTGGGTATTTCCCTGTTCTGGCAGAGCCAAGTCCAGCAATTTTCTGGCAAAGAAAGCCAAAATCTGGCAATTCCCTGCTACCATCATTGGCAATGCCAAGATCCGGTGTTTGCTGGCACCACCAGTGCCCAGATGCAGGAATTTCCTGATGCCGGCACAGCCCCAGTCGAGTAATTTTCTTGCAAAGAAAGCCAAAACCTTGCAAATACCTGGTGCTGGCCCCACCCAGACCTGGTGTTTGCCGGCACTGCCAGTGCTCAGATCCAGCAGTTTCCCAGTGGCAGCACAGCCCAAGTCCAGCAGTTTCCTGGCACAGAAAGACAAAACCCGGCAATTTTCTGGTGATAGCACCGGCACCACCCAGATCTGCGGTTAGCTGGCACCGCCAGTGCCCAGATCTGGCAATTTCCCTGTGCCACCACAACCCAAATGCAGCAATTGTCTGGCAAGGAAAGCCAAAACCCAGCACTGCCCAGATCTGGTGTGTTGGGGTTGGTTTAAAAGAAGAGGGAGACCTCGGCTTAAGGCCATGGGAAAACCCTCTTTAGTCAGGGTCAGCAGGAGCTCCCGCCCATAATCCTCTTGTTCAGTTATGCAGATTGTTACTAGAAAGTTCTGAGTTCTCTTTGCTACCATTGGTTACTTTTTACTGCAAAAATTGTAATATTCTTAATCCTTCCTTTCTCTTGGATCCTTTCCTCAGATTCCACCTTAACCCCTCCCCATAAATAAATGGATAAATATCCCTGCTACACCCTGGACCCAGGCTTTTTTCTGCTTTGCTCTCTCTACCGTGCACGCCGTCCTGTTTGTTGTGTTTGCCTTCATTAAAGTTCTGTTTCCAGAGCACCAGATGGAAGCAGTCTCTGTCTGTAAAGTGGCCAGAGCTGGTTCTCAGGGAAACCACTGGTCAATGGTCTGGACAAGGGCCAGAAGGTTTCACTGGTGTTTGCTGGCACTGCCAGTGCCCACATCTGGAAATTTCCCTATTCTGACACAGCCCAAGTGCAGCAGCAATTTACTGGCACAGAAATCCAAAACCCGGCAACTTTCTGCTACTGGCTCTGGCACCACCCACATCTTGTGTTTGCTGCGCCAGTGCCCAGATTTGGAAATTTCCCGGTGCCAGCAGAGCCCAAATCCAGCAGATTTCTGTCACTGGCAACGACACCACCCAGATCTGGTGTTTGCTGGCAGTGCCAGCGCCCAGATCTGAAAACTTCCTGGTGCTGGCACAGCCCAAGTCCAGTGATTTGCTGGCACAGAAAGCCAAAATTTGGAAATCTGCAGGTTCTGGCTGCAGCACCATCCAGATCTGGTGTTTGCTGGGACCGCCAGTGCCCAGATTTGGAAATTTCCCGATGCCTTCACAGCCCAGGTCCAGCAATTTGGTTTTAGCTAGCTTAGGCAGAGAAGTTCCTGGGACTGTGACTTTCCTTTTTCTTGGAACTGTTTAAACCTGCTCTGGACTGAAAACCCAGAAAAACACCTGCAGCTCACACCTGTGGCCCACCGAGCTCTGGGACACTGCATTCCAGCACCAGAGGGACTTAGAAGAGACCGAGTGAGCCAACTACAACCCACAAAAAGGACTTTCTGAATTTGCCATCTCTTCAGCACTGTCAGAGGTTTCATTTAATATTATTCATTTTTCATGCTTGTGAATACTTTACTTGTTAAATAAACTGGGGTTTTTTCACTTTTCTCGAGGGAAGTCTTTTCCTGAACTAGTAGGGGGAGGGGCCGCTTGAACTTGCTTTCTAGACGGATCCCTTTTGGAGGTTTCCTCCCCAAATTTGCCCTAAACCAGCACAAACAGTCACAATGGAAACTTGACCAGTGGCATAATTTCCTGCTGGCAAATCTTGTGACAGAAGCTTGACCTTGTTCTCCATGAGACATTCTTGGGAAGAGAGACAGGAGAAGATTCCTGGAAAACTGAAACAGCTTTCCAGAAGGGAAATGAAAATGAAAGAAACAATCCAAGATCTTTTCCTCTATTTATTTCTATGCTCCCCTTTTCCATGTTGCACTACTTCTCCATCTCAGGAATTCCAGATGCACCAGACCTCTAGGATCGGTGACTTAGTGATTTTTAGACACTCAAAAATAACCATGAGCCTCACAGAGTTTTCCTTCCCCTGGTTTTACTGGAAGGCAAGACTGGAGATGTAAGTGCAGTGCTGGGGTCAGGTAGGAATCCTACAGCAAGGGAAGGTGGCCCGACAGTGTTTGAGCCTCAGCCAGGCCAATGCAGAGCAGCAAGCGAGGGGATTGCTGTGCCAGTGTGCAGGAGTCAGGGCTCTGCATCTGGGCTCACCGCTGCAAAGTTCCCGTGTTTGGACAGACTCAGGGGCTGTGCCCGGGGCGCGCGGGGCTCGAACGTGGGGCTCGTGGGGCGAGCGGGGAACGGACACGGGGACGAACGGCCCCGGTGCTTCAGTTGCAGCGGCGGCAGCGGCGGCAGCAGCAGCGACAGTAGAAAAACAGATATTTTAGAGCATTCTTTCTTTCTTTCTCTTTATCTTTTTGTTTCTCTTTCTCTCCCTTTCCCTCGGTCGGGCACCCTTCTCTCGGGGTCCCTTGCCCGGCGTCCCTCTCCTCTCCCCGCCTCCCTCTCCCCTGCCGGGCCGGGCCATGCCCCCGGCCCGCCCCCGGCCCCGGGCGGGGCTGCCCCGTGCCCGGCCCCGCCCGTCCCGCCGCGCTCTCGCCTCCGCCCGGCTCTGGCCGTACTGGCGGTGGCGCTGCTGGGCGGGCATCAGTTCCTGGTGCGGGGGCGGCATCGCCGCCCTTCGGCTCCGCCTGGCCCGAGCCCGGCCCCGGACCCGACGCAGGCTCCAGTCCCGGCCCCGACCCCGGCCCCGGCCCCGGCCCCGGCTCCTCCCGGGGCCCGCAGAGGACACAGGCGGCGCGGCCGCTCCCGCCGCCTCCGCTGCGGCTTCCCCGGCCCGAGCTCCGCCGCTCGGCAGCGCGGCCGCCGGCCCCGAGCCTCCCGTGCCGCGTTCCAAAGAGCGAACGCCTGGGCATGGCCGGCCCGGGGCGGCTGAGGGGCGCTCGGGGGCCGTTGCTGGCCCCGGGCCGAGCTCTGACAGCCGCGTCCCGCCCGCAGGGAAGGCGCACGACGCCCTGCAGGAGCGGCACCGGCTGGGTTCGCTGCTGGGCCGCGCTCCAGTCGCAAACATGGAGCAGAGAGCGCCGAGAGTGCGCAAGGTGGTCTGGCTGGATCAGGAGGAGGAGGACGAAGGCCCTGGAGCTGCCCCAGCACAGGGGACCGAGGCGGTGCCCGTCCATCCACTGCAGGAGGGTGAGTGGCAGAGCTGGGCTGCAGGGCTGGAGCCTGCAGCCAACTTGGCCCCATCCCATCCCATCCCATCCCATCCCATCCCATCCCATCCCATCCCATCCCATCCCATCCCATCCCATCCCATCCCATCCCATCCCATCCCATCCCATCCCATCCCATCCCCTGGGGAAATGCCCAGGGACAGGACGGAAGAGGGGCCGGGCAGACACCCCGCAGTGGCCGTGCTCCATCCCCCTGGAGCATCCCGGGGCTCTCCCTGCCTGGGCAGCGCAGGGCTGGGCTGTGTTCTCCGGCCTCTCCCGCAGCCCCTCAGCTCTGGCTGTGCTCGCTCTTTGCCAGATGCAGCCCTGGAGCGCATACAAGAGCAGGAATCCAGCCGTGGCCGCTTCCGCAGCACAGCACAGGTACCTGCAGCCACCCCCACCTGGGCTGGGCCTGCTGTCCCTGCTCAGCCCAGCACCGTGTGTGCAGCACTCCATGCAACATCCCCGGCTTCTTGCCCTTCTCCTACAGCTCGTTTGCGACTTCATCCGGAGCATTCGGTGGGAAGAGACCAGCGCCATGGGCACTGGGCTCAGAGCTCACTCCAAGCTCCTCAATCATGAGACCAGTGCCGCCCTGCTGGATTTGCTCCTGGAGAAGGGGGCTGCCAGGCCAGAACAAGTGAGCAGCCTGGGGCCAGGCTTCAATTCCCCCATGAGTACCGTGGCTTCCCCAGCCAGGCCTGCTGGTCCCTGGGAGCCTTTGAGGCCATGGCAGTGCGCTGGCAAGGGAAGCATTCTCTGGGGACCCTGGGGACATTGCTCCCTCTGGCAGCTTTCCAAGTCTCCCCGTGCCTTCTCCAGGTGCCCGCCATGGTGAGGTACATTCACCGATGGCTCCTGGCCAATGATTCTGCCCAGCACAGGCTGGATGAGGCCCTGCTGACTCTCACCAAAGCACACCCGGGTGATGCAGTCGTGACGCTGCTGCGTGTGGCCCCGTCCTGTGACAGGTATGGGGCCCACCTGCCCAGAGGGCTCAGGCCTCCCCAGCCCATCACCCTGTACCGCCTGGCCAAGGTGTCTGACCAACAGAGAGTTCCAGGGCCCTCTGGCTGCTGCCTTTCCCAGCCCTGGCACGTCAGCCCCCAAGCCTGCTGCCATGCTCCCTTGCTGCCCCTCAGGGCTCTGTCCCCACAGGGCTGGGCTGCCTGGCTGCTGCTGGCGAGGGCCAGTGGGCAGAGGCAGAGCCGGCTGCCAGCCCGGGCCCCTAGGGATGCCCAGGCCATGGTGCCGTGTCTGAGACCCCCCTGAGACAGAGCTCTAACCCCGCAGAGCTGCCATCACCATGTGGAAGACCATCATGGGCTCGCTCAGGACTGCGGAGCCAGTGCAGCTGATACTCCTGGATGTGCTGGGGAGCTGGCCCAAGCACAGCACGTGCACCTCTGATGGGGACAAAACGGGTGTCTTTGGCCTGGCTGTGAGTTTCTGCAAGTGGCCTTTGCTGGCCCCAAGGCCGCCTCTCCAGCAGCTCTCCATTCCCCTTCCCCCACTGCATCTCCCTGCCTCAGGCACTGGCCTGAAACCCGGCCCAGGGGCAGCTTCAGGCCCAGCAGGCCCCGTGCTCCCCCTGCCAAGGTCTCTCTGGGCCTCTCCCTGCCAAGCTTGGGCCCTACCACATGGACACCTCGGCACTGAGCGCTGTCTCGGGGGGCTTTGTCCCTTGCAGGCAACCATGGTGATGTGGAAGATCCTCCAGGAGCCCCCTGTCCCACGTGTAGTGGCTCCGTATTTCCCCCGCCTATTTTTGCATCTGCTCTTCCAAGTGTTCTCCAGCACAGAAGAGATGCCAGAGGAGGTCGACGCCTTCTGGAAGGGATGCCAGGAAGAGCATGGCCTTGCCACCAGCCCCAACAGGTGCTCCATCCCAGTCCTCCTGTCCCTGCCACATGGCCTGCCAAGGAGCCAGTGCTGCCAGTGTGACCTGGGCTTTGCTGTGCACACAGGTTTGCAGTGCAGACCCTGAAGTCCCTGCTCTGCCTTGTCCAGTGTGAGCACGTGGTGGTGTCAATGGAAGGCAAGCGTGGCTGGGACACGCTGCTCTGCGTTGATACCCACCACTATGCCATGGCTCTGCTGGCCAGGTGAGACCCCCCTTGTCCCCATTGCTCCTGGCATTTGTGCCCTGAGCCCGGGCTGTCCCACACGGTCCCCGTGGCTGTGGGCCAAAGGGACGAGGGACAGCCAAGCGGACTGGGAAAGGCTGGGAAAGGAGGGTGCCCAGGAGCGGCCACATCTCAAAGGGCCCAGGTCCCCTGGCAGAGTGGTGGGGAAAGACAAGAACCGTGTGAGTCAGTGCTGGGAGAGGCTTCCTTCCCCCCCCGGCTCAGGGTCTGAGTGCCATTTTCCACCTTCCAGGGAGATGCGCCATGCATCCAGGCCCTTGTGTAAAAGGATCTTATGCTGCCTCCTTGAGATGCTCAGCAAAGAGATGCCATACTGGGATTTCCCTGCCCTGGCATTCCTTGCGGAGGTGAGCCTGAAGGCCAGCATGACCTGGCTGAGCTGCCTCCCAGCTCTCTGCCCTCTCATCGCCGCAGCCGCCTGGGACGGTGCCCGTGCCCTGTGCTGCTGCCTGGGCCCAGCCCTGTGCGGCTCCGGGCTCCTGCCAGCCGGCTCCCCCGTCACTGGCCTGTGCCTTTCAGCTCCTCGAGTGCCTGGACTTGAGGGAATGCAGGGACAGCATCATGGATCTTGTCTTGTCATGGCACCTGCAGAGGGAGCGCACAGACATTGGCAGCCAGCTTCTCAGGGCCCTCCTCCCGCTCAGGGACCATTCCCCGCTGGTGAGAAGGGGGCAGTGGCTGAAGCCCTGCAGGCAGCGTGGGGCTGGGCAACGCAGTCGCTTGGCCTTGCCTGGCCATTGGGCGCTGGGGCAGCTGCTCCCAGCTCTCCTGCCTCCCACTTCAGCTGCCCGAGTGCTTCAGGACAGGCCTTTGGCCTCTGGGCCCCGCGGCAGCAGGGTGGCCTTTCACAAACTTGCCTTCTGCACAGGCCAAAAGAATGTGGAGCCTGACGGAAAGGCTCGTGGAGCTCCTGCGGGTCAGGATGACCACCATGCTACTGGGCTATCTGTTCCTGGATAATGGTGCCCACATACCCAGCCCCATCGCCCTGCATTTGGCTAACGTGTTCCTGCCACTCTTTGACTACGTAAGGCTCTGTGTCCCCAGCCACGGCCACTGGCTGCTGCCTGGACACTTGGTGCCCTGTGGAGATGCAGGCCTGCACCAGTGTGGGCCAGAATCAGCTGATGCTGAGCTCTTGCTGCCTTCCTGTTCTACAGGGTGATAGCCAGGTGCAGCAGCTCTCCATGATTGTCTTTCACACCTTGATGTCTGCTGTAGAAGAAGAAGGAAAAAAGTCCCTGATGACACAAGTGTGGCAGAGCCTGCTCCCACTGCTCTTCCACTGCCACGATGAGAATCTGCGTGTGGCACAGGTGAGGACTCGTGGGCTGCTGCTGTCCCCCTGGCAGGGGGCTCGGCTGCCTCCTGCCCTGCGCCTGCTGGACCGCAGCCTCCTCCAGGCTGCGGCTCCTGTGCCCTGGGCTCTGGGGCCATCTCCGCGTCTCTGCTGCTCTCCAGACTTCTCGGGAAACGCTGCTTTGTGCGGTCAAGTTCCTGAAAAGGAAAGATCTTGAAAAAAGTGTGAAGAAAGAGAAACTCTCCAAGTTCGCTGAGCTCCTGGTAAGGAGGGCTTGCAAGCCCCAGCCTCAGCCTGGAGAAGGCCCCTGAGGGCGGTGCTCAGTGTGCGGGGCTGGCAGCTGTGCCCCTGCCCGCTGCTGCAGCCAGAGGCCGCGCGGGCTCTTCTCCAGGCTCCCGTGGACCCGAGCCGGGTGCCCATGGCGCCCGGCCCGGCGGGGCTGCGGGGCGGCACCGCGGCTCCCCGGGCAGCAGCCGGCCCTCTGCCCCCTGCCCTCGGGGGCCCTTGGCCAGCGGCTGCTGGCCGCGCCTCAGGGCTGTGCGGGCAGAGGAGGCCGGGGCTAGGCGCAGGCAGCTCCCGGCCCCGGGGCTGAGCCTGCGCCAACCCTTCCCTCCTGCCTCTCTCTGCAGCTGGCAGAGGACAGGAGCCGAGCGGCCGAGCACCTGCGCCAGGCCCTGCGCTACCTGCAGAGCCCACAGGAGCCCCTGCGAGAGGCGGCCATCAGGTTCATGGGTGAGCCACGAGCCCGGGCTCCCTCCCCGGCCCGCCGCAGCTCGGCCCCGGCCCCGCCTACTGCCCCGGCAGCGCCAGCCGGGCCGGGCGCCGTGGAGCCCCGCCTGGGCTGGGCATTGCTGCTGCCGCCCTCTGGCAGCCGTGCCCTGGGGCGGCAGCGTGCGCCAAGGGCCGGGCTGAGCCCTGCCGGGCCAGCAGCCCGTGTGGCCACAGCGCCGGCAGCGCCGCCGGCAGGGAGCTGTGCCGCTGGGGCCGTGACAGGCTCTGTGTTCACAGGCATGGCCGGGCGGCACCTGAGGGGGCAGCAGCGAGAGCTGCAGCTGATCTGCACTGGTGAGTGAGGGCAGCGGGCTGGCAGCGGGGGCTGCCGGGGGGAGAGCTGCAAGCCCTGCCCCGGCTGCGGAGGGCTCTGCTCCCGTGGCCAGAGCACACGGAGCTTTCAGGCCTCGTAGGCCATTGGAGGCCAGCAGCTTCGGGCTGATCCCCTTGGTCCCTGCTCCCTCCTGGCCATGGCCAGAGCCGGCTGGGATGGCCCTTGCCGGGGGCTCTCCTGGGCTCCCCGCAGATCCGGCTCTGACCGTGGCTCTGTTCCTCTCTCTTGCAGCCCTGGAACGCCTGATGGAGGACGTGAGCAGTGCCGTGTCACAGCTGGCACTTGAAACACTGCATGTCCTCCGGGCAATAGAGCGTGGGCGATATTCCACCATCCAGAGGCTGCAAGATCAGCTGCACAGGGCATGGAGGACTCGGCCTCGCCTGTTGGGGCTCGGCTGCCTGCACTGCCGGATGACTTAGGAGGAGAGCTGATCTGGGAGGCTGTCTGTGCTGGGGCAACCTGAGCCAGAGGTAATTTTCTTTAAGATTTTTCTTCTTTTCTATTTTTTATCTATATTGTAAATAAATAAATTATAGAGTATATAGAATTATATATATTATTATAGATTATAGATTACTGTAAATAATTCTAGAATGTGTTATGATACGCAGACTGCCAGGAGCTTTTCTTTGCTGCCCAGGGTCTGCGGGGCAAGAGGCAGGAAAGGGTGAGAAGGGAGCTTGTGCTCAGCAGCACAGCAGGCTGAGGGGTCCTGAGGCCCTGAAGGGGGAAAAGGGTGCTTGTGCTCAGCCAGCTGCCCGGGCGTGCAGCGGGCAAGGGGAAATGGCCAGAAGCCCCTTGGCCTGTGGTGGTTCTGCTGAAGCCTTTGTGCTGCCCACAGAGCGGCTGGGCAGGGGCCGGAGCTGCGGGGATCCCTGCCAGAGCGGTGCCTGGAGATGGCCACAAGGCCTGTGCCAGGCAGGAAGCGCCATCCGTGCCCTCCTGCCCGTGTGCTGCTGGCTGCCTTGCTGAGGGCTCCCAGGTGCCTCTGGCTGGGGCTGCTCTGGAGCTGCTGTGGGGCTGCGGCGCTGCTGCCGGGCAGCTTGGCCGGGCTGGGGCAGGGCCTGAGGGGCTGGGGCGCTGGCAAGCCCTGAGCAATGGGGCTGTCAGAGGCCACAAGCAGCCCCCGGCAGCCGCCTTGTTCCTGCCAGAGTTGACTTGCAAGAGGGATCCTGGGCACTGTGGAACCAACAGCATCGGTGTTGTTGGAAACCCAAATGCAGGGAAATCTCAGACCTTTGGTCTTGTCAGCAAAGCTTAGAATTAAACCCAGGATTTGATCTGAGACCTTGGAAAGGGCTTCCAAACTTAGGTGCTAGAAGCGAGAGTGCAGATTTCTAGTTTCTAGCAGAGACACTGGGAGGAAAGTTGAAATGGAGGAAAGTTTAGAGTTTTAGAGTTCAAGATGTAGAAAAAATCAAAGTAGTTACAATGGTAAGGTTAGGATGCAGTGCTGTAGGTTTGTGTGTCATAACATGATTGGCTAAGGAAGCTTACACTGTAGCATGAGTCCATAAGATGAAAGATTGAAGGATTGGCTCCAAAACACAAATATCCTTGTTGGCAGTGTCTTCTTGGCCAAGAAATCCTTCAAAGCTCTTGTAACTACAAGTCTTGCGGCCTTGTGAGCCATGTGGTGGAGTGGGAGCCAAACTCACCCTCCCTGTCTATGTAGAAGAGAAGAAAAAGCAATGGCATCATTTAAAAAAATTAAGAGCTCCACTCTCTAGCTCATTCCAAACTCCTTCAACTCCCCCAAAGTGGGATTTAGCTACAAACACATGGCAAGGACTCTTAGTGCTTCCTCTTTGACTCCAGAGCAGCTGCTTTAGGATCTTTCCCATAAGCCTGTGTAGTTATGTGCCAGAAATGTATCATTTGAAGAAACTTTCCCAACTGACTTGCATGGAGGTTTGTTTGAAGGGTATTTGAGGAGAAATGCTCCCAGCAGAGGTCTGGGCTTTGGCCTAGCTGTGTCCCCTGCTGATTGTGAAGTGTGCCATCGGCTGCAGGGCTTTCTGGGCTAAAAATATCATCAAGTCACTTGGACTTGCTCTTTTTGGCCTCTAAGAGCTGGACCCAATTTTGGGGCAAATTTGGAGACCTCACCTATGGGTGGATGGAGCACCTAGGATTCTCCCAATTGCTGGGAATGGTTCTCCAGGTCCCTGGAGTATCCAGGGCCCTGGTAAGTTCCAGCTCCACACATGCCTTGGCAATGAGAAGCAGAGGAACCCAGACCTTTTTGTGCTGCCTGTGTCACTGCACCGGGGCCATGGGATGGGCACACGCAGCCCTTGTGCTGGAGCTGAGCTGCTCTGCCCAGCACTGGTGGCCGCCATCCAAGCTGGTTTTGCTTGTGCTGGTTCCCTGACAGCTGGGGCCCTGGGCAGAGCCCTGAGAGCCTGGTCTCCCCCCAGGGAAGGAGCAGGAGCCCCTGGAGAAGCTGTACCGGGTGGGGATGCTGCTGCTGCTGCTGCTGCTGCTGCTGCTGCTGCTGCTGCTGCTGCTGCTGCTGCTGCTGGAGACAGCCAGGATGACATCAAGGATGACAAGCTCTTCCTCAGCCTGGCCACTGGAGGCTGAAGGTGATGGACTTTGATTCTGGCACCTTCTTCAAAGCCAAACTTCACAGGGAATTTACAGATGAGTCCCCAGCCGGGGAAATGCTGCCAGATTTGGGCATGGCCCAGCCTGGCTGGGAAGCAAAGGTTCCCCCTTTGCTGGGGCAGATGCAACTCATCCTTCAGTCGCTGCCCAGCTGCTTTTTGGCAGGGCTGGGGGAATGGGCTGGGGTGGGTACGAAATGGGAGTGGGCTCCTGGCCCTGCCAACAGCCCCCAGCACCCACCGTGCCCCGGGCTGGGGCTGGGGCTGGGGCTGGGGCTGGGGCTGGGGCTGGGGCTGGGGCAGCCAGCCCGACACAAACAAAGCCCCATGGTGGGAGCAGAGGTGGGACTCCAGAACCTGTGCAGGGGCTGCTTTGCTCTGCAGGCAAGGAAGGGCTTGGGCTGCTCAGCTGCCCTTGTTTGCTTTGGGATCACCGTGATTTTGGGGGGCAGTGCAGGGGGGAAGAGAGAAAGTGTGGGCTTCCCTCAGCCATGGCTGGGTTTTTCCCTACCATGGAGGACTTGGGCCTTCCTCAAGGCCCTGACAGAGATAAGAGTTTTTCCTCTTTTTCTTGTTTTCCCCTTTTGCATCTAATCTCTTTTCAAGAATGTGTTGTTTGTTTTTCCAGAGGAAGCGTTCTAGGTGGTCCAGTGTGGATGGGGAAGTGCTTGGGAGCAGCTGTGGCGTGGATGGGCCGTGCCCTTGGAGAAGGCTGAGGCCATGGTTTGGGAGCAGCTTTTCTTGCAGCCGTGGGTGGCGTGAGGTGGGTCCCTGTGTGCTTGGCAGGGTGGGATCAGAGCTTTTGGGAGATGGCAGAGAGCACAGGAGCATCCTGCTCTGGGCAGCTGCTGAGGGCTGGATGTGCCGTGGCTGGCTGCAGGCTGGGCACATGTCCTGCCCTCCTGCTCTGCTGCCAAAGGCAGCAGGGATGGGCAGCTCTGGGCACAGCTCTGGGCACAGCCAGCACGGCCTGGGCACCGCAGGCCTTGGCACAAGGGCCCAGGAGCCCTCAGCTGACGGGCGGTTTCTGCTTTCTCTCCTTGCAGCCGGGCTCTGTGGCTGCTGAGGCTGCTCTGGGCTCTGCCAGGGCTCTGCTGGGCTCAGCCCTGGGCCCAGCTGGGCTGGCTCTGCCCTCACATTGCTCTGACAGCTCTGCATCAGACGAGCCCGTTGCCAGCACAGCGCCTGAGCTTTCTGCTTTGGCAGGTGAGTGGGACTCTGCTGCAGGCCCAGAGATTGCAGCTGGGGACACACATCCAATTGGCAAGGACCCAAACTCTCCACAGTCCCAGCTGAACGCCTGCATCTGCACAGGCTGTTTTGTCTGTCCCATTCTTCCTTCTTGATTGGCTGGAATTGTGCAGTTGCAATTTCTTCCTCCTCTAGCAGTGCCACGAGTGGGCCAAAGCTGGCGAGTGGGCCGTGCTCCTGAGGCAGTACAGTCTGGAGCTGGTGGATGGAGAATTGCCCTTCTGCACTGCCAAACCAGAGCAAAAAGCCCTAAGTGGGACTTTGTGTCTCTAAGAAACCCCTGACAGTTTCAAAGGGAATGTGCAGCTCCTTCCCAGGCTGAGAAGGAAGGGCATCTTCTAAAGGATTTGGGGTTTGACAGAGTTTCCATTCCCAGTCCTGCTTGCAGCTGGAAGGGCACAAAGCAATTTCTTCTTGCTTTGATCACAATTTCAAATACCAACGATGGAAACAAAGCCCAAAATCTTTTAAAAGGCTGCTGAGGTCAGTAAGATGGATCCATGGCATCAGCACATTTACAATGTAAATAACTGAGTTCTCTTTTTCAAAAGATCATTTACCTCTTAATGCAAAGAATGTAACTTTGCATTTATGTTTTGTTTTTTTCACTAACATTATGTTATGTTTTTTCTCTAACACTTGGATTTTATTCTTATCTTCTACAATTTACCTATTTTTTCCCTTTTCCTTTTTTTTCTTTTAAATAGAAAACATGTCCTATCAAAGGAATGTCCTTTGCTCCTGGTTCCCATGTGGAGCAGCTCCCTTCCTGCTGGCTGAGCTGCTCAGGCAGAGCCCGGCAGCTCCTGGCCCTGCAGGGCTGAGGCTTTTCCCCATTGCTGGGCACAGACTGATGGAGCAACACTGCTGAACACGGGCACACAGAGGGACCAGCAGCAGCTGCCTTTGGCCACCTGAGGCTCCAGGGCCCAAACTCTGAGCAGCCAGGGCTGGAAGAGACTGGCAGCATCTGATCCCTGACTCTGGGCCAGGGCTGCACAAATGACCCCACAGCAGCAGCAGCAGCAGCAGCAGCAGCAGCAGCAGATGGAGCTGACTTTCAGCACAGCCCCTGCCCCTGTTCCCTCCCGTGTGCAGCGGTGTCACAGCAGCCTGAGGCACCTGGGAGCCCCCAGTGCCAGCAGGGACTTGAGATGGCAGCCCTGGGCTCCTGGAGGCTGTGCAAGGAACGCAGCTGGGCACTCCCTGTCCATGGGGAGCTTGCAGATGGAAAAGGCTGCTGTGCCCAGGCAGCTCCAAGGGCACAGAAAGGAGGCTCTGGAGCACTGGATCTGGGCCAGTGCCACAGTCCTGGGCAGCAGCCAGCGAGCCCTGGGGGAACAGAGGGCACAGCACGAGGGACAGAAGCAGGCAAGGGCAGAGACTGGAGAGAGCCAGAGCCAGGAGCAGGAACAGCTGCTCCATTGCACTCTTGGAGAAAGCTCTGGGCTGGTTCCAGGCGCTGAAAGGCCTGAAGGGCAGAGAGGAGGCCACAGCAAACAATGCTCCTGTTTGCACAGCCTCCCCTCTCCGTGTCCCAGAAGGAATTGCATGGACTGTGCTCTTCTCTCCGAGTCGTCTCGTTCAGCATGAGCAGCTCAGCACCAGGAGCTGAAGGAGCTGAAGCCTCAGGCCACAGGAGCTGGGCAAGAGGAGACTTTCTGAGCAAATGAATGCTGCTAACATGGACCCAGCTGAATGCAGTGGATAGAATCATGGAATCACAGAATCCTTTCTGTTGGAAAAGCCCTCTGAGCTCACCCAGTGCAGCCGCTCACCCAGCAGTGCCAAGCCCAGCACTAAAGCACGTCCCTGAAGTGCCAAGGCCTGGACAGCAGCCCTGAGTGAGGCCTGAACAGCAGGCCCTGAGCCCAAGGTGGCCTCTGGATGAACCTTGCAACCAAAGGTTATCTTTGTATCTGCTCCCTGATGAGATATGCATGGTCATTGGCACTGTGATAGATGTAGCCACTCATTAGTGAAACATGTGTTGACCTTTGTGTATTTAGAAGCCAGACAAGGCCATGAAATCTGATGTCTGGCCTTGTTTGGGGCTGAATGATCAAAGTCACCTCCCTTGGTTCCTCCTGGGGCCCTGGCCAGGCTTTGGGAGGGAGCCAAGAGGAGGATGAAAGCAGATGTTGCCACACTAGCAGTGCTGTCAGTTTGTTCATTCAGCACTGTCAGAGCTGGGCCCTCTCCCAGCAGGGTTGGAGCCTCACCTGTGGCTGGAGGCACCTGCAGGAATTGCCAGTGCCCAGGAGTGGCTCTGCAGCCCTTGGCTGTGACAGCTTCCCCAGCTGCTGTGTGGGTCTGGGGGATGGTAAAGGCTGAGGGTAACTGGGGCTGGATCTTTCTCAATCACTGCAGGCAATCTTTGGTGGGGATGGTTGGGTGCATTGCTGAGCTGCTCCTGTTGTGATTCTTTGCTGCTTTGAGCTGCAGGAAATGACACTCATTCCTTCAGTTGGAGTCTGTGTCTTTGGTGCTGACCCTGCCCACTGGCAAAACAAAACTGGCCCAGTCTGGCCAGATCCCAACAAAATGTCCCTTGTTCAGTGTAAATGTGAGGAATCAGTGCCATCAGAAATTCCCAGATGGGAAGCCCTTCCCTGGAGTTCCCTGGCTCTGGGGTGGGCTGAGGTGGGAGCCCTGTGGGAGCAGTGGGGCAGTCGGGTAAAAGAGGCTGCACCCCTGGATGGCTTCAAATGCATCCAAAAATTGCACATGGAAAAGGAAAAGAACTTGTGGGTTTGGGCAGACAAAGATGAATTTGTTAAGAGTACATTGGAAAGAGGAGCAACAGAAGGAAAACCTGTTTTTGGAACGCTCCCACATAGAGCAAGAGAAGAAGGTTTTAATCCTGAGCTCAGATGCATTTGTGCAAGTGAAATATCAATATAATAAGTAACTATATATGTGTTTATAGTACAATAGGGCCTTCATATATATATTTTTATATATTTTTATATGTATGTCTAAGTCTGTCTATCTATAGCAATATGTTTATCTACATATAAAATTATAATAATGTGAAGTAGTGCTGACAATACTAATTTGGTAGCTTTGACTGCTCAGGGATGTAACTCTAAATACCCTACAGAACAGGATTGGCCAGGACCCTAATGTCAGTGGTCAACTTTGTGAGATTGTATACCATGAAAAAAGGAGGAAGGGAGGAAATTGGCTGTTTTTACAGGGTTTGCTGATACTGTGATGCAGAGTGCTTTGTCTGTTCCTGTGAGAAATTCAGTGATTAAGCCTGCAGGGTTTTTCATGTACCAGACTATGCACAAGCTGCAGGATTGGTTGCACGGGCGAAGGGGTTGTTAAAAGAGCAGCTGAAAAAATGAGGAGATGGGAACCTTTGCCCATGGAGAACCCATCTCCCAGATGTGCTCCATGCCCTTAACAATGGCTCATGGGGAAATGGAAACCCCCTGGCTGTGCACGGCTGCCCCCAATTTGCAAATCCAACCATGGGCAGTGAGACTTGGGCTGCCTGGGAAATTGTTCTGGCTGTGATGGCCCCTGGCAGGGCCAGCCCAGAGGCTGCAGGGCTGGGCCTTCATGCATTGGAATTAGTTTGGATAAATTCAAAGCAAATGAGAGCTATCAACACTGAAACAGGAATTCAGATTCCTCCAGGACACTTTGCTTTGGTAACTGCTCCCTTGGAGCTTGGCCTTACAAAGTGTTCATGTCATGGCAGGAAGAATTATTGTTGCAGATATCAAGGAGAAATTAAAGGAATTGTGTTAAACAATAGTGACCAGGATTGGATTAGTCAACCCCATGACAGAGTAGCACAATTATCAATATTGCAATGTTAAGAAGGATTGTGAAAAAAGGAGATCCACCTGCAATCACCACCGTTTGTGGAGATAAAGGGTTTGGATCCAGCAGCCCTAATAATGGAGCCAGAGTGTGGGTCCGGAGGCCAAATGGCCCTCCCGAGGCAGCTGAAGGAGCAGCTCCTGGGAAAGACAACTCTGAGTCCTGAAACCTGGGCAGGAACAATGGGAATGTGTCCCTGCAGCCAAGTGTTGTGTGTGAGAACAAGGAGATCTGACAGGATATTGTTTTACACATGCTGCCAGACCAAATCTCCCTGTTTGCCCCAAGGGCCCCTTTGGGAAATGCTCTGATCCACGGGGCTCCATGGGAAGGCTGCTGTGACACTGAGGGACTTGCACAGGAATTGCATCCAGGAGCCCGGGTGCCCCTCAGGGACTGGGACCCGGCCCCTTCCAGCCAGAGGGGAAAGGGCCCCCCAGGCCTTGTTAGCCACAGACAGCATGGTAAAGCTGCACAGCAAAGGGCCTGGGGGCATTATTCTGGAATTAACATGGTGCCAGCTCCATGGACAACAGAATTCTTGTTCCTAACTCCAATGAGATTGAGAAAAATGAATGAAGAACGGTGTCACTAAAGTACTACTCGTGTCTGTAAGTTGTACCTTGATAGTCAGCCAGAATCTTTGTCTGCCACAAACACCTCTAGTGTTTGACCAAGGGGTTAGTCATCAAAATGTAATGATGAGTTCTGATGGACTGCTGAGCTTTTTTTGTAATTTTTTGCTAATGATGATGTGCTTTGCTGAGCTTATCCTTTTGTAATTCTTTGCAGCTGTGCATGATATAAATGACACAATTCCTTCAGTTGGTGTCTGTGTCTTTGGTAGTGACCCTGCCCACTGGTGAAACAGGGCCCCCTCTTGCCTGAGTGTTACCTGGGAAGGCAGAAACCCTCCCTCCAAAATTCCCCCTTCCTCCTTGTTCCCCCCTTCATACCCTGAGCATGATGTGCTCTGGTCTGGGCTGTGCCCGGGGTCAGTTGGGGTCACCTGTCCTGGCTGTGTCCCCTGCCCAGCTCCCCCGCAGCCCCAGCCCCTCCCCAGCGTGGCTGGACGAGGGGCAGGACAGGCCTTGGCTGTGCTGCAGCTCAGCAAGAACAAAACCATCTCTGCGTGCTCAGCGCTGTGCTCAGCACCCGGCCCAGCAGTGTCTCAGTGCCAGGGGCTGTGCCCCCAGTGCCTGCCAGGGGTTTCCATGGCAACTGCCAGGCCAGGTGACCCAGGTGTCCCCCCCAGTGCCGGTTGCCATGGAAACAGTGCCCAGCGCTGCCCCTTTCTGTCTGGCTGACCTGGCCTTTGGCCCTGGCAGTGCCCTTGGCTGCTGGTTCCTGGTGCCCGAGCGGCCAGCGCGGCACAGGGCAGGTGGCCATGGCACAGCCCCCAGCAAGGGATCCCCTCTGGCTCTGGGCACTGACACCAGCCCTGAGCAAGGGGCCCAGGGCAGCTTTCCATGGCCACCAACCACCACAACAGCTCCGGGCATTGGTTGCCATGGCACCAAACCAAGGAATGGGTCCCCGTGGCCGTTGCCATGGCACCTGGTGTCACCAACGAGTGTCACTGCAATTGTACCTGGAACAGCCCTGGCACCGCTTTGTCCTCAGGGTTGCCATGGCTGCCGAGGGCAGCAACAGCTCTGCAGGCAAGGGGCCATGGAACCTGGCTGCAGAAATGGTTCCTTGGGCTGGTTTCCAAGGAAACCTGAACTGATGGGGGTTGCCATGGCACCCAAAGCCAGCAGTGGGGTCCCTGCAGTGTCCATGGCAACAGCCCCTTGCAATGGCGCAGTGCAGGTTGGGATGATGATCCACCCTCACAGCTGGCCCAGGCAGGTCTGGAGTGCTCTTGGTGGCAGCTTGGGCTTGGCACACACTTGAGGAGGATTTCTGTTTGCAATGGGGAAACTCAGGAGTTTTGGATTGCTTCAAAAAATTAAAAACTCAAAATCCCTCTTCAGCTGAGTGAAGCCAGTTCACCAAGCAAAGCAGGTCCCAGGTGAGTGAGGAGAGACAGGATGGGCTTGGGGAATGTGGAGCAAGATCATCCACACTAATCAGACCTCAAGGCACAGCTTCTCTGACCAAGCCAGACTTCCTCAAGAGTGGCCCTGGGTCAGTATCAGTCACTGAACACAGCAATCCCCTCTTGTATACTAAGAAAAGTAATAAAGGACACTATAAAATATGATACATATTTCCTAGAAGCTCTTTGAAATATTTTTCCATACCTGCAGCAGGAAAGTTCCTAACGAACTGCCCCAGATCAGAGGGAAATCAAGGCAGGGCCATGGTTTGTCAGGACTTGCTGCATCCTGATGAGCCCCGTGGTGCATTTGGAGCTGAGCCCTGGAACCTCAGGGCCTGAGAGGAGATTGCACAAACCTTTCCAGGAGTGAAAATCAGAGGAAAAACCCCAAAGTGTCTCAAAGCTTGAATGGGTCCCACTGAGGTCAACGCAGGCTCCTCATGGACTCCTTGGAGGAGAGAATTGGAGGCCAGGATGGCACAAAAACCTCGCAAAGACTCAGAGTGGAAAGGAACATCCAGAGTACCTTAAAAATCTTGAGAATCTCAAAGTTTTAATGAGCCCCACTGAGTGTCAGTACAAAGCTCTCAAGGGACTCATTAAAGCAGATAATTGGAGCCATGATTGCACAAACCTCTCAAAGAGTTTGTATCAAAAGAAAAAAAAGATACCTTAAAATAACTGAAGTATCTTGAAGCATTAATTACCTCAATGATTGTCATTACTGATTAAGGCTCTCAAGAGACTAATTAAAGCAGATAATTGGATGCTGTGACTGCACAATCTTTCTCATAGAGTCTGTGGCAAAAGGCAAGCACCAAGTAGCTTGAAAAATTGAAGTACCCTGAAGCATTAATGAGCCCCACTGAGTGTTGTTACTGACAAAGCCTCTCCAGGGACTAATTACAGCAGATAATTGGAGGCCAGGATTGCACAAACCTCTCAGAGACTGCAAGGCAAAAGCCAAACCCAAAGTCCTTTGAAAAAGCTGCAGTCCCTGCAGGGAGCATTCAGGAGCCCCCAGGGCCATTGCTGAGCAAGGCTCCCCAGGGACTCCTTGCAGCAGATCCTTGAGGCCACTGGGATGTGGGCTAGGGGGGGATGCTGAGGGCAGCACAAGGGGCTGACAGTGCCCAGCCTGGCTGGGGCTGGGCCAGGAGGCCCCAGGGCCTCAGGACAAGGTGTCTCCTCCCAGCCCTTGCTGGCACAGACCCTGCTGTGCCCCAGGGCACCAAGACTTGGCTTCTCTTTGTCCCCACCTGTCATCACTGCCTGCAGTTCTCTGCTCTGCCTGGGGCCTGGGGACACTTTCTCAGTCCTGTCCCTCAGTGGGACCCATTAAAAGTCCAAGAAAGTTTGGGGTTGGATTCTGCCTTGGAGTTCTGCAGAGGTTTCTTCAGCTCCCTCTCAGGGACTGATGTTCAGGGCCTGAGCACAAAGGCCCAGAGGCTGATTAAAGTCCTTGTGCTGTGTCTGTGCTGCTGAGCTGGGCTGGGCTCCTGGCACAGAGGCAGCTCCTGGTCACCAAGAAGAGCTTCAAAAGCACATTTCTCTTGATGAGCAGCTCTTGTGCCAGCCCAGCAGGGCTGGGGCACTGCCTGCAGCCAGCCCGGGCACAGCCCAGAGGCACAGAGAGCTTCAATCAGTCAGGGCTGGGAAGGGGCTGAGAAGTGCCTGGGGCACAATCACTGCCAGCCCTTGGCACAGGAACCTCTGGCTGCAGGACAATGCAGCTGCAGCTCCTGGAGCCATCTCCTCAAGCTGGAACATCCCAATGCCTGCAGAGCCTGTGAGTACAACTCTGAGTATTTCTGGTGCAGGGGAGGTGAAATGCTCTTGAAGCTCTGACATGCTGAAGGATGCTGATCAGTCATAGAATATTTCCAAGACAAGGATTTCATTAAATATTAAGACATTTCCAAAGACTTTGTATTCAGTTTCCTAATATTGGAGAATGGCAGGGAGTGGGGGGATTATTATTAAAGATTAATTATGAATTATAATTATGATATTTTGGAAGTGTCTAAGACATCTGAACTGTTCCTTTTAGTGATCAATAGGCTCACAGGAGATCCCTAAAGTGCTTTCAGCCCCTCTGCCCATGGACAGCAGCAGCATCACCTTTGCTGGAGCCATCAGGCTCAGTCTGAGCTGTCCTTTCTCCAAGCTGCAAACAGAACCTGCCCCCAGCCAGTGCCCTGCAAACAGGCAGGGTTCTGTAGGGCCAAGGAGAGTGCACAGAGATTTGGGGTCTATGGGTGCTGGCAGGGAGAGATCAGGCACAGGGAAACACCTGCAGGAGGGAAATCTGCAGGAAGCAGAGAGAAGATCAGGCAATGAGAGAAAACAAAGCCCAGCAATGCTGTGGCAGGGAGAGTTTAGAGATGCCCACAGGAGCCCCTGCAGTGCAGCCCCTCCCTCTGAAGAAGCCCCCTCCCTCCTGTGGCCCAGCCAAGCCTCTGCCCTCAGGGCCGGGGCTCCAAGGCGTGCAGCCCCTCCTGTGCAGGCAGAGCTGCAGCAGAGCCGTGGGGCAGCTCTGCAGCCCCGGGCCCAGTTCCCTCTGCAGAGCACAGGGCTGGGAGCAGCTGCCCGGCCCTGGGGGCTCTGCCAGGGGCACAGCTGGCTCAGGGTGACGCTGTCCCCAGTGCCCAGCTCTGGGCAATGCTGTCAGTGCAGCCAGGGAAGGAGCTGCATCTCCCTCAATCCAATGCCATCAGAAGGACACTTGGAAGTCTCCCTGAGATTTCAGTCCAAGCTGGGAGCTTCAATCCAGGGTGCAAACCTGTCCCAGAGAATCTCTGTGTTATAAGATTGATGGGAAAAAGCACTGGTGTTGTGACACTGAAAATGCTGCTGGGTTGGTGAAATGAGCAATGTGAGTCCTTGGCTACAAATGTGCAGCTGGGCTGGGGTGGAAACATCTGCTCTAAGCAGTACCTGGGGAATTTTAAAGGGAAACATGGGGAAGTGATTACCTGCCACCTGACAAAGTTTAAAGCCCAGAGAAATTCTGAACAGGTCAGAATGACAGACAATCTCCACTAGCTCTCCACTTATCACTTTGCCTCTCAGTATGTGCTTTCTATTCCCTAAGGGCAGTAGAAATGCTGAGGGTTTCTGATATTCAAGTACACCAGCAGAGGTATGGGGAAGCTTTTAAAGAAAACACCAGAACTCTTAAAAACAGAGTGTATCTGTGTGTGTTCCAGGGTAGGTGTATGGGAAAAGGCTTTGATTTTGTTGACAGGTATCTCCTCTAACTCTTCACTGTCCTTTCTCCATGAACAGGTGCCCATGTGCAGCCGGAGCAAATGTCCAACAGCAGCTCCATCAGGCACTTCCTGCTGCTGGCATTGGCAGACACGCGGCAGCTGCAGCTCCTGCACTTCTGCCTCTTGCTGGGCATCTCCCTGGCTGCCCTCCTGGGCAACGGCCTCATCATCAGCGCCGTAGCCTGCGGCCACCACCTGCACACGCCCATGTTCTTCTTCCTGCTCAACCTGGCCCTCGCTGACCTGGGCTCCATCTGCACCACTGTCCCCAAAGCCATGCACAATTCCCTCTGGGACACCAGCAATATCTCCTACAAAGGATGTGCTGCTCAGGTCTTCCTAATTTTCTTCTTCCTGTCAGCAGAGTATTTCCTGCTGACCATCATGTGCTACGACCGCTACGTGTCCATCTGCAAACCCCTGCACTACGGGACCCTCCTGGGCAGCAGAGCTTGCGCCCACATGGCAGCAGCTGCCTGGGCCAGTGCCTTTCTCAATGCTCTCATGCACATGGCCAATACATTTTCCCTGCCCCTGTGCCATGGCAATGCCCTGGGCCAGTTCTTTTGTGAAATCCCACAGATCCTCAAGCTCTCCTGCTCCAAATCCTATCTCAGGGAATTTGGGCTTCTTGTAGTTACTGGTAGTTTATCATGTGGCTGTTTTGTGTTCATTGTTTTCTCCTATGTGCAGATCTTCAGGGCTGTGCTGAGGATGCCCTCTGAGCAGGGACAGCACAAAGCCTTTTCCACCTGCCTCCCTCACCTGGCTGTGGTCTCTCTGTTCATCAGCACTGCAGTATTTACCTACCTGAAGCCCCCCTCCATGTCCTCCCCATCCCTGGATCTGGTGGTGTCAGTTCTGTACTCAGTGGTTCCCCCAGCCCTGAACCCCCTCATCTACAGCCTGAGGAACCAGGAGCTCAAGGCTGCAGTGTGGAGACTGATGACTGGATGCTTTCAGGAACATTAAACTGCTGGCCAATTTCTGCAAATCACTTGTAATAAAAGTCATCTTTGATACTTCTGCTTGGTTTCATATTGGAGGTTTTTTTCTTTGTTTTACTTTTTCAATATCCACTGAAAGAAATGTCATTGCTTCTGACATTTCTCATTTTGTTTCTCTCCACGTTCCCTATGGCCACAGACTGTGTCAGTGAGGGGCTGCACTCTCGGTGGCTTTAAAGAAACTAAAGGATGTCCCAGCAGAGTTTTCTGCAGAGATGCCCTTTTGTTGCCTTCTCTGGAGCTGCAGCAGCAATGTCTGTGTGCAGAGCTGGGGCAGATCAGTGCTGGCCCAGCAGCTGTGCCCAGCAGCAGCAGCAGCAGCACTTGGTGTTGCCAGTGCTGCTGCCGTGGCCCTGCCCCGCTGCCCTGGTGGCCCTGGTGTTGCTGCAGGGCCTGAGTGCTCTCGGGGCCGGGCACAGCCCTGGGGGTGGCAGTGCCGGGGCTGCAGCAGGGACAGGCCATGGGCACTGCTGGGGCAGCGCTGACGCCTCAGGCCAGGCCCTGGGGGCTCCAGGCTCCTTGCCCAGGCTCTCTGCAGAACACGGCCAGGCCAATGCTCAGCACAGAAACCCCCGTGAGCAGCCCCAGGCTGGCCGTGGGCAGGCTGGGGGCAAACAGCATGGCTGGGGCTCTGCAAGGGCCCTGGGGCAGACGGGAAGGAGCAGCAGAGCAGGGGCTGATCCATGCCCAGTGCACTGCACAGCCCAGGGCAGCGTCCCAGAGCGTCCTCATGCAGCTGCCAACAACATCCCCCCTCTGCAGCCCTGGCCTCTCCCCCAGCTCACACAGGTGCCCCATCCTTGCAGGCACAGACACGACAGCACTGCCTCAGCAGCCCCTGTTTGCATTGCACACAGCAGGGGCAGCACCCCCATGCTGTTGCTGTGGGGACATGAACCTGAGGGAGCACAAATGCCATCAGCCCCTGGGGCCAGCAAGGCCTGCGGGACACCAGGGAAACCACTCAGCTTTGCCCTGGCCTCTGCAGTCAGCCAGAAAGTTTGTTCCCATCAGCTGGGAGTTTCCTGTGCCACTGCAGACGCTGTTGCTCAGAGCCAGGGCTGCCTGGCAGACACCCCCAAACTGCCCTGAGCATTTTCTTTCCTTCACCTTTGCTTTCTTTACTCTTCCTGCTACAAATTTCTTCCCATTTCCCACCCCTGTTTCCTCCCCTGCCAACAGCCCATCTCTGTCCTGGTCCTGCTGGCCACACCATTCCTGATCCAGGCCAGGAGCCATTGGCCTTCTTGGCCACCTGGGCACACTGCTGCCTCATGTCCAGCCTGCTGTCCATCAGTCCCTGCAGGTCCCTTTCTGCCTGGCTGCTCTCCAGCCACTCTGTCCCCAGCCTGTAGTCCTGCAGGGGTTGTGGTGGCCAAAGTGCAGGGCCCGGCACTGGGACTTGTTAAACCTCACCTTGTTGGATTTGGGCCTTGGATCCAGCCTGTCCAGGGCCCTGTGCAGAGCCCTCCTACCCTCCAGCAGATCCACACTCCCAGACAACTTGGTGTCCCTTCAGTTCCATGAGGCCCCAGAGTGTCCCAAAGGTCCCTGTGATTCCATGAGGCCTGCCAGTGTCACAATGTCCCTTTGGTTCCATGGGACCCCTTGGTGTCACAAAGTCCCTTGGATCCTTCGGCCCTGCAGTGTCACAATGGCACCGTGGTCCCCCAAGGCCCTGCAGTGTCACAATGGATCCTTGGTTCCATGAGGTCTGGCAGTGCAGCAATGCTCTCCTTGGTTCCACAGTGTCACAATGGCCTCTTGGTCCCAAGGGCCACCACGGTGTCAAACATGTTTCCTTCATTCCATGAGTCCCTGAGGAGCAGCCCTGGCCCCTTGGTTCCATGGGGCCCTGCAGGGTCACAATGGCCCCATCGTGACACCAGGTCCTGCTCTGTCACAATGCTCTGCATGGTTCCACAAGGCCCTGCAGGGTCACAGTGGCCTCTGTGGTTCCAGTGGGACCCAGACTGTCACCATGGACTCCTTGCTTCCATTCAGCCCCACAGTGTCACCATGGCCCCTTGGCTCTGTGCTGCCATGTCGTACACAGTGTCACCATGGTCCTCTTAGTGCCACCAGGCCCCGCAGTGTCACAATGGCCCCTTGCTTCCCCAGGCCCTGCAGGGTCACAATCATCAGAGAATCAACCAGGCTGGAAAAGACCTTGGAGAGCATCAAGTCCAACCTGGGACCCAACAGCACCTTGTCACCCAGACCATGGCACTGAGTGCCACATCCAGTCTTTCCTTAAACACTTCCAGGGATGGTGACTCACCCACCTCCCTGGGCAGCCCATTCCACTGCCCAATCACCCTTTGTGTGAAGAATATTTCCTAATGTCCAGCCTAAACTTTACCTGGTGCAGCTGAAGGCTGTGTCCTCTTCTCCTGTCACTGTTCCTTGGGAAAAGAGCCTGACCCCAACCTTGCTGCACCCTCCTGTCAGGGAGTTGTAGAGAGTGATGAGGTCTCCCCTGAGCCTCCTCTTCTCGAGGATAAACAACCCCAGCTCCCTCAGCCACTGCTCCTCACAAGACTTTTAGTCCCCTGAGCAGCCTTGTTTCCCTTCTCTGGACACACTCCAGCTCCTCCATGTCCTTGATAAATTGGGGGCCCAGAACGGGACACAGCACTCAAGGTGCTGCCCAACCAGTACCCAGCACGGGGGAAGAATCACAGCCCTGCTCCTGCTGGCCACACCATTCCTGATCCATAGGAGTGCCAGGGGCTGGATGAGGGAAATGGTGGGGAGGGGGTGGGGAAAAGTTCTGATTGATTGTCAGCCATGAAGGGTCTTGATTTTCATATCTGTTCAAACTGCATTAAAAGGTGCTGGGGATAAATATCAATTGGACATTGCTGAGATCAATCTTTAAAGAGGAAAATAAAACTTAACAGAACAAAACTGTACACTCAGCATTGTTTTATAATATTGTATATTCAGTTTGAGTACACTTCTGTCATCTGTCTAATTAACCATATTAAGAACAGAAAACTTGAAATTTTCCTAGGGGCCTTTTCTTGTTCAGGTATTCTGAAGACATGTTAATGAGCTCTTCTCACTGAATTCCTGAACTGAAGAGCTCAAGAAAGAAGTCTCCGGAGCAGTAAAATTCATCAGCAGCCTCCAAGTGGCTGAGGATCCATCCCCATCAGAGCAGCAATGAACAGAAATGGGCACAGCTTTGTGGCTGCTGTCCCAGCTTTGGCATGGGCCCTGGGCCTGGAGCAGGAGCAGCTCTTGAGGGCCCCAAGGCCGGGGCTCTTGTGCTGCCCTGGGCAGATGGGATGGCAGCAGGGGCTGCAGAGCTCTCAGCACCTCAGGCCGAGGGGAGCAGGGCAGCCAGGGAGCCTCCTTTGGCCTTGGCCAAGCACCTTCCCCCATGGCTGGGGCTGAGTCCTGTGGCAGCTGCAGCTGCTGCTGTGCCCTTGGCAGGGGCTGAGGCCGTGGGGCCAGTGCCCAGAGCAGCCTGGCCTGAGCAGAGCTGTGGGGCCAGAGCCGGCTGGGCTGGGCTGGGCTCAGAGAGGCCCTTGGTGCTACCCAGAGCTCAGGGCAGCTGGCAGAGCTTGCAGGGAGCTGGGCTGGGCTCCGAGAGCCTGGCCCAGAAACCATCAGTGTCCATCTCAGCCTGGCTTAGCGTGCAGGGGCAGGACTCAGGCCAGGCCTTGTGGGGCAGGGCCAGCGCCTGTGCAAGGCATTGCAAACAGGCAAGTGGCCCAGAGAGGGGGCTGCTCTGTGCCCTTGGTGGCATGGACAGAGCAGGGAGGGGGCCCAGGACATTTGTCAGCGCCAGCCTCTGTGCCCATGCGTTGGCAGCCCTGGCTGCTGAGCTCAGCTTTGGCCTGGGCTGAGTTTGGCTGTGGCCCAGCTCCATCCTCCTGCAGGGCTCAGGGCCTGTTCCCGGCCATGGCCAGCCTGGCTGCCTCTCTGCTGGCCCAGAGGCCGGCAGAGCCCGGGGCAGGGCTGTCTGTGCAGCCCCACAGGTGCCAGGGGCTCTGCAGGAGCTGGCAGAGGCTGCCCAGCAGGGAGGCCATGGGGCACAGAGCCCCAAGGCTGCTGTGGGCACCACGGCACAGGGGCCGTTCCCAGCCGCAATGCTCCTGGCCTGGGCTGGGCCTGCACAGGGGCTGGGCCACCATGGCTGGGCCAGCACAGGGCCACAAAGGGGCCACGCAGCCGCTGCCAGGGCTGACAGCAAGGCCAGGCACACACAAGCAATTGCTGAGCATGGCCTGCGCTGGCCAGGCCTGACTGTGCCAAAGGCAGAGCTCAGCTGCCCTTGGGGGCTGCAGCAACACTCCCGAGCCCAAAGAGCCTCCATGGCTGGGCTGGAGACCAAGGCTGCAGGAGGGAAATGCAGGACTGCTGTGGGATGGGGAGGCCATTGAATTCCAGCACACACCTCAGCTCTCTGATGGTCCCGGCACCATGCAGGGCCCTGTTTCACACTGGAGCAGAGCAGATGTTGATGGCACAGGAGCCCTGTGGGGCTGTCAGGGACCTGCATCTTGCAAGGTGCTCTGCTCTCCCTCAGGTGCTCTCAGAGAGCTCCAATCCCAGCTGGGCACCTCAGGGCACAAGTGGCACTGCCTGTTCATGGGCACACAATTGATGTTGGCCTGGAAAGGTGTACAGGCATTAATAACTCTTAGTTTCATAATATACAAGCAAATCTTTATTATCTGGGTCATTTGAGTACTTTTAAGAAATGACAAAGTTTTCCCGCCAGGAACGGGAATTTTCTGCACATGTGCTGATGCCTGGAGATGAAATACTGATCTTCTCCTCTACTTTTGTCACCACTATTCAGTTTATTATTTAATCTCCCTTTTCCACCAGGTGTTTCCAGCTCTCCTGTTTAAATGGCCATGTCAAAGGACATCTCTACTTTTCAAGCTGGTGGATCTTTTTACTTCCTGCTGCTCCCAGATTTGCTCCTCTAGGTCCTCTCTGGTCATTCAAGCACCTCTCAACTGACTGGTTTCATTCTTTGAGCTGCAAGAAGTTGCCCAATATTTCTCAAGTTCAAATAATATATAATTAATCATCACCTCAATTGTGTTTTTATTTATCACAGAATTGCATTTTCTTATGTCTTTGTCTAAAACAGTTCCTGTTCAGAAATACCTTGTGGATGGGAGACATGTCATATGCTGCTGGGACATCCCAGAGAGCTGAGGGAAGAGCTGTTATGGTTCTTAAACTGTTCAAATGTTCTTTTTGGGTTTTTGGGAAGAAACCTTTCTCTGCCTCTGAGTGTCACCAGGCCCTGAGCCCAAAGGACACAAACCTGATGAGTTGTGGTTCCCACTGCAGGGGCCGCACTTGGACCTTGGCTCTGCACAGGAGAGCTCTTCATCCCCTTTCTCTCTTTTGCTCCCTCTGGGCATGGAGGGAGCTCCTGACTTCAGCCTGTGACTCGTGTGTGCAAAGAGCAAATCTGGGCAGAATCGGGGCAGGGAGGGTTTGGGGGGACCTTGGGATCTGTGCTGGGCACAGAAGGTGTTTTCCATTGCTCTGAGACTGTCTGATGTGCAAAGTGGATTTAATATCCAGCAGAGGAATGACTTTTGCATTTGATAAAGCTGTGCCTTCCCTTGGCTTTGTTGGCTGACAAGAAATGAACATCCCTCTGTGTCCCAGGCAGCTCCTTCTGCAAGGAAAGCAGGTGGGAGTTGGAGCCAAGGAGCTGAAAGCTGCAGGTGCAGCCTGGGCTGGAGGGAGCTCAGCTTTGCACAAGGCTGCTCTGAGTGCCAGGGCTTGGATGGGGGAAATGGTGGGCTGGGGATAGGGACAGAGTCTGATTGATTGTCAGCCATGAAGGGTCTTGATTTGCATATCTATTCAATCTGCATGAAGAGGCGCTTGGATTCAGTGTCAATTTGAGATTGCACAAATCATTTAATTAACAGGGGAAAAAAAACCCCTAAACAGGACCTAAAAAATATTTTCTCACTGTCTATTAAATACATTGCATTCACTTTGGATAGACTACTGAGATCTGTCTAATTAACCACAAAAGAGTAAAAACTAAAATCAAATGATTCCCAGAGGCTTGGCTTGTTCAGGTGTTCTGAATGTCAATGAGACCTGGGACACTGAATTCCTGCACTGAAGAGCTGAAGGCTGAACAAGCCTCTGGAGCAGTGAAATTCAGCAGCAGCCTCCAAGTTGCTGAGGATGTCAGCAGCCCCCAGTGAGGCCATCCCTGCCCAGAGACCGTGGGGGAATGGGCAGACAAGGAGAGCGTCCCTGGGGCTGGGGCAGCACAACTCAGAGGCACCAGCGGCTCCAGCTGGGCAATGGAGTGTGGAATGTGGCTGGGAAAGCCCTGCCTGGGCTGGGCCAAGCAGCACAGCCCTGACCCCTATCCCCAAAGAATTCTCTCAAGGAGACATTTAAAAGGAATTACAATTGGTTGTGTACTCTGAATTGGACTCCCTGGAGAAATACCAACAAGAGATTCTCAGGAGTTGAAAAGAACAAAACAGCCTTTACTGGCAACTTTAGAAAATCAGAGAAAGTTTGGCAAAAGTTTTATTATGTCCTTGTAGTGGTTTTGGTTTGTTAATTTAAGATTTTTCTAATTTTGTGATTTCTTAATTAATGTATTGATGAGTGTGGTGGGTTTAAGTGTTGGTTAATTATTTATGTATTTATTTTGTTGTAAGAGGATTAGGAGTAAGGTAATGTAGACAAAATTTTAAAAGGATATAAAGAAAATCTAATTAAATGTAAAAAAAAGAAAAAAGAAGTAAGAATTAAAATATACTCTTTAGAACACTTTTTTTCTTTACAACTTCTTTTTTACTGACAATGGAAAGAAAGTAAACTAAAAATTTCTAGTTCATTTGCAATTTCTAGAATAGTCCTTTTTTAGTTTATTTAGGGAGAGTAGTTTTTGTTTTTAAGGCTATGGAGATTTTTTTACAAGAGGAAAAACTTGGTTTTTTTGTGTTTCTTAGTTTTGTCATGGATAACAATTGTCTGGGAAACTTTGTTATTGTGAAATTGTTTTATTGCTACAAGCTTTTTTACTGCTTGTTGATGGGCCATGTTGACCTATGGGGTATTGTTTTAAAGATGAGTTCTTTAAAGGTAAAGGTTTTTATTATTTACGTCTAAATTTATTTTTATCTCTGGGAATAGAGATCTCCTCTTGGGGGTATTGGATTACCTTTTTTTCTGTTTAAAATTTTGATGAATTACAGTTATTTTAACATTTGTTTATTTTAGTATGCAGGTTTTTGTTTGATATTAATTAAATTTTTTTAAATTGTTTATTGAGTTATACTGAAAAAGAGTTTTTTCTTTATAGTTTATAAGAGGATTTTAGTTTTAAGATTAAGGTACTTTTTCTTTTGTATTTGGGATTTAATTTCTCCTTTACTGACTTTGATGCTTTTATGTTGGTTTTTTTATATGCCTGTATTTTGTTTTTCTTTTACTTCAGGCAGGATTGAAGTATTGAAAGGGTTAACACCTGACCTGCCGGTAACTTGTGGTGGAAGTTGTGGTTGGGTTGTGTTAGGATTGGTTTAATGGTTGGTTTTGGGGGTTTTTTTGTGTTTAATTTTAGTTGTAGGGTTATTTTGTGTGGGTTGTAGGTTGTAGGAGTTTTTAGTTTCAATTGTGTTGGGGAGAGGGGACTTCATGTTGAGATTTTAATAGCTGTGGCTGGCTTTGTTCTGGTTGGGGTTTTGTAGCCTCTTTTGTTTTCCTGTTTGGGAGTTGTTGGGGTTTGGTTTGGTCAGAATGGGGCCAATGGGGAGGGGGGCGGCCTGGGGAGGGGGAAAGGGGCTCGGCCGATAGCAGGGTTGCTTGGTTTGGTTTGGTTTGGTTTGGTTTGGTTTGGTTTGGTTTGGTTTGGTTTGGTTTGGTTTGGTTTGGTTGAGATGGGGGCCGGGGCCAGGGCCGCTGCTTCTTTGTTGACTGGAAAAGAAAGAGGAGGCTCCTGCGTTTTTTTCACCTTTAACATTTGTGTTTCACAGAGGCGTGTTCAGTATCTTAGTGGTTAACAGATTGTCAGTGACACAAAAAGTTTTGTATTACTTTTTAAAAATTCTTCTCATGTCAAACTATGACTGCTATTCAATCAACAAAACAACACTTCTCAAAGCATTGACTTGGCCCATTCAACTTCACAAACTCTAAGCCTGTCCAATTTTAAGTTAATCAAAATTTGCAGGTGTAGAGAAACAGAAGAAAAGGACACAGAACATGAGAAAGACTAAAAAGATACAGAGAGGCACCCACACACAGCTACCAACTCCTGGATTCCAGCAGTGTTCTGATGGAAATTCCAAGAGGATGCAGGGTCAAGATGTGTGCTTGCCTTGTGGTCAGCCTTCAATACCCCTTGGTCTCCCTGGGCCCTTCCCCCAGGTGGGGCTTGGGCTCATTTGGTCCCTCAGGAGCTGGGCTGGGGGCTGCACAGGTGGCTGTGGAGCATTGCCTGTGCTGTGCCAGGGACTGGCAGCCACTGCTGGGCTGGGATAAAGGCTCTGGGGGGATTGGGGTTCCAGGGCAGGGCAAGGCTGGATCTGCCCCTTCCTCCCCCACACAAAATGTTTCCAGCCAACAATCTCCTCCAGTCTGTCACAACAGGCGATGTTGGAGGTGGAACCTCAATTCTGGCCATGGGCACCTGGCCGAGAAGAACAGTTCTTTTCCATAGGAAGGAAAGGACGGAGCCCCAGTGTTTCAGCAGCTTATGAGAAGAGACCCTCAACATGCCATGGTCAGTTGGACCAGTCAGGCAGCCAATGGGAGGCCAAACCAGCCAGACCTGTTCTGTGTTCCCTTGCTTTTCTGAGGCCCTGCAATATCACCATTGTCCCCTTGGTTCCATGGGGCCCCGCAGTGTCCTAGTGGTACTTTGATTCCATGGGGTCCGACAGTGTCACAATGGACCCTTGGTTCAATGGGGTCCCACAATGTCTCAATGGCCCCTAGGTTTCAGAAGGCCCCAAGTGTCACAATGGTCCCATGGATTCCATGAGGCCTTACAGTGTCACAATGGTCTCTGTGGTTCCCTAGGCCCCGCAGTGTCATGTGTCTCCTCTGTTCCATGTACCCTGCAATGTCACAATGGACCTTTGGACCCTGGTGGTTTGTGGTGTCACAATGGTCTCCTTTGGCTCCACAGTGTCACAATGGGCCATTGATGACAGGAAGCCCCTCTATGTCCCCTTGGAGCTTTGGTTCCATGCAGCCCTGCAGTGTCACAATGGTGTCCTTTGGCTCCACAGTGTCAAAATGGACTCCTGATGACATGAGGCCCCACAATTTTACCATGACACCTGCAGTGTCACAATGGTCTCCTTGGTTCCATGGTGCCCCACACTATCACAGTGGTCCTCTTGGTTCTGTGGGGACACCCAGGGTCACAATGGTCTCCTTGGTTCCATGAGGCCATGAAGTCTCTTAATGGTCTCTCCATGGTTCCATGAGGCCCTGCAATGTCACAATGGACCTTTGGCTCCTGGGATCTCACAGTTTCACAATGGCCCCTTGGTTCCATGACACCCCAAAGTCTCATAATGGTCTCCAAAGATCCATGAGGCCCTGCGGTGTCACAATGGACCCTTGGTTTGATGAGGCCTCTCAGTGTCAGAATGATATCAAGATTCCATGGAGCCACACAGTGTCAGTATGGTCCCCATGGTTCCATGAGGCCCAGCAATGTCACAGTGCTCTCCATGATTCCATGAGGCCCCAGAGTGTCACAATGGTCCCTTGGTCTCACAGGGCCCCACAGTGTAACAATGGTCCCTTGGTCTCACAGGGCCTCGCAGTGTCACAATGCTCCCTTGGTCTCTCAGGGCCCCACAGTGTCACAATGCTCCCTTGGTTTCACAGGGCCCCACAGTGTCACAATGGTCCCTTGGTTCCATGGGCCCTGTGCTGCTGCATTCCCCCCTCCCCTCCTCAGGCAGCCCTGCCAGCTGAGAAATGCTCCTTGGGGCTCGGCCTTGGCCAACAGCCCCTGGGCTCAGCTCCTCTGCAGCTCATCACAAACACTGTCTGCCCCAGGCACTGCTGCTGCCCAACCAGCTCCTGCTTTCTGGAGGAGCAGCCCTGGGAACTGGTTTTGTTCCCTCAGTGGCACAACATCCCTGTTCTCACACTGCCAAAGAAAGCTGTTGGTGCCAAGTGGGGCCAGGATGAACCATTGCTGGGACTGAAGCCCCTCTCTTGGGGCCCTGCAAACAGCGCTCCAAAAGGAGCCCTTGGAGCTCTCCTGGGCCAGCGACTCCCTCTGAGTGGGGCCTCTCCCAGCCGGGAACTCTCCCCTTTGCTGCACTCGGGGATCCCCAACAACGACGGAGCCTGGGCCGATCCCCCCACTCCTCCAGGCTCAGCCCTTCACCCGCTGGGGAGATGCCAAAGGATCCACAGGGAGCATTTCCTGCCCTCAGGGGAATTTCTCCCAGGTGCCTTGCACTGACTCTTTGTGTCTGTGTGTACACTGGAGTGCCTGTGCTGGGGAAATGTGGCAGAAATGCTGCTCTCTGAGGGGTTTGAGTGCCTTGGATAGCTGAGTCAGTCAGGCCTGTAGGTAAGGTTAAATCACAAGGTCTAAGCTAATTTAAATGCTGCTAAGAGTTGTTCTTTTGCTAAGTTGTTATCTTTAATATAACTTATAGGCTAAGTTGAATATTGTTAAGTGCTATTCCTCTGTTAAATTGCTAACTTAGGTTTTAAGTTAGATTAAATACTGTTAAGTCCTGTTCTTTTGCTAAAGTGTGAAGGTGACAGTATCAGTTAAGGTTAAGGTATAAGTTAAGTCCTTTTAAGTTTGAGCTCTGTTAAGCTTCTAGGCTGCATTCCTTTTATCCTTGCCCTCACTGTCCTTGTGTCACACACACACAGGGAAAGGTCTTGGTTCATTTCTGGTTTGATTGCCTGGATTTTGTTTGGTTTTGTTGTTGCTTTGTTGCCTTGGTGTGCCTGAAGTGTCCAGTCAGGAGCAGAGTGACTCTTGCCAAGGAACTTTGTGCTGCTGTCCCTTAATATTAAATCTGGTTTTTGCTGATCCCTTGCTGGAGATTTTTTCAGCGCTCTCAAGGCCTCGTTGGTACCAGGGTGAAGGAGCCCTGGCCCAGGCTCTGGCCCTGGGGGACACGGGGACGCTGCACGGGGGTCCCTGTCCCCCTGTGCCACCCCCAGGGCCCCGGCCCCCCGTCCCCGTGTCAGGCTCTGGGGTCGATCTCGTGGAACATCCTCTGGGGGAGGCTGCAGCGCCGGGGGCGGGGGGACCCGGGGGGACAGGGGACCCCGCTGTGCACGAGCAGGGTTGGACTGCTCTGGGGGGAATTGTGAGGGGGGCCGGGGCAGAGTGACCTCCCCAGGGACCTCACACAGCCCCTGTGATTTCACACAGCCAACTGTGATGTCACACAGACATCTGTGATGTCACACAGCCCCCCGTGTGATTTAAAACACCCCCCAGTGTGACATCACACAATCTTCCTATGATGTCACAACCCCTGTGATGTCATTCAACATCCGGTGATGACACACAGACTTCGTGTGATGTCACACAACCATCTGTGATGTCATACAAACTCATGTGATGTCACACAGCCCCAGTGATGTTACCCTGTGATGTGATACATCTGCTCTGTGATGTCACAGAAGATACGGTGATATCACAAAGTCATCAGGTGATGTCACTGTCTCTTCTGTGATGTCACAGCCTACTCTATGATTTCCCCCCCACAGTGATGTCACAACTCACTCTCTGATGTCACAGTTCCATCCTGTATGATGGCAGGATCTGCTCTATGGCCTCACACTATGATGTCACAGACAGCTGTGTGATGTCATGACCCCCTCAGTGATGTCACAAAGCCCTCTATGTGTTATCATGGTGCCACTCTGTAATGTCACAGCACACAAGACCTCACAGCCTGCTCTGTGATGTCACACAGCCATGCCATGTTGTCACAGCCTGCTCTCTGATGTCACGCAATCCCCTCTATGGTGCAATAGCTGCTCGATGTCCTCACAAAACAAACTCTGTGATGTCATAGCCCAATCTGTGACCTCACACAGCCCACTCTGTGCTGTCACACAGCCCCTTGCTGACATCACAGCTGCTCTGTGCCTCCATGACACAGCCCCAGAGGAGCTGCTGGGACACAGCCCCCTCTGGGACATGCCACAGCCCCTGCCAGTGCTGAGCCCCTGGCAGCTCTGTCTGTGCCCTGCTGGTGTCCCTGAGGGGCCCTGGCAGTGCCCCAGCCCTTCTGGGCTGTGCACAGGAGCTGCTCCTGGCCAGAGCTGTCTCTCTGCAGCTCTGCTGCCCTTGCCAGGAGCTGCCTCTGGGCCAGGAGCCCAGCCCAGCTCAGCAGCACAGACACAGCACAAGGGCTTTAATGACCCTCTGGGGCTTTGGTGCTCTTTGCATCAGACTCAGTCCCTCAGAGTGTGCTCAAAGAACTTCTCAGGGACTCAAAAAGAGGGTGAAACAATGAAGTTTCCCCTCATACTTTAGAGAGATCCATGTGAGGGACAGGACTGAGAAAGTGTCCCCAGGTTCCAAGCAGAGCAGAACACTGGTGGCAGTGATGACAGGTGGGGACAAGCAAGGCAAAGGTGTCTCTGGTGCTGAGCAAACCTGGATGTGGTTCAGGAATGCAAAGGGCCAAGGCCTGAGCCCTTTGGAATTAATTCTTCCTTTCTCCTGCTGTTCTCTACTATATCAAAAGGATCCTCCACCTCTGAAACCACCCTTCAATCCCTCCCAAAGCTCTCCTCTGCTGTCCTCAGTCTCCACCCCACTGAGCACAGAGCTCCTGTGTCCCTATAGAGTGGTCAAGTGCTTGAGGCCAAGAGCACCTGGACAAGAGGCACAGTTCTTTTCTATAGGAAGGAAACCACAGAACCCCAGGGTTTTGAAGGCAGATGAGAAGCGGTCACCAGAGGCCAGGGCCAGCGAGACCTGTCTGTCCTTGCAGCTTTTGACTGAAAGCAGTGTTTGGATATATGGGGAATTTTGGGTGTGGAATTCCATTTCAGCCATGGGTTCCTGGAGTGGAATGACAGTTCTCCATAGGAAGGAAAGGGCAGAGCCCCAGTGTTTTAAGGACTGATTAGAGGCAGCCCCAAGGAGGCCAAGGCAGCCAGATCTGTTGTCAGGGAAGAATCCTTGGAGAGACAGAATTTGGGAGGCCAAACCCCACGTTTGTCTATTGGGCTCTGGACAAGAAGGACAGTTCTTTTCCATAGGAAGGAAAGTGCAGAACCCCAGTGCTTCAAAGGGAGATGAGAGCTGGCCCTTAGGAAGCCGAGGGAACCTAGATAGTCCTGAAAGCTTTTGTCTGGAGCTGTCCTTGGATTTAAGGAATTCTGGAGGCGAATTCTCAGTTTTGGCTATGGATGCCTGGACTTGAAAGATGTTTTTTTTCCATAAGAAGAAAAGCACAGGCCCCCGGCATTTTGAAGGCAGATGAGAGGTGGCCCCCAAGAGGCCAAGGCCAGCCAGAGCTGTCTGTCCTGGCAGGTTTCATATGGGAATAATCCTTGGATATAATCAAATTTGGAGGAGGAATCCCAATTTCAGCCATGAAGCCCTGGAAGAGAAGGACAGTCCTTTCTCACAGGAAGGGAAGCATGGAACTCCAGGGTTTCCGGGGCTGATGAGAAGTGACCTTCAACATGCCCAGGTCATCTGGACCAGTCGGGCAGCCCCCAGGAGGCCCAGCCAGCCAGACCTGTTCCATGTTCTTGGATCCTTGGGGCCCTGCAGCATCACAGTGGCCCCTTGGTTCCATAAGACCCTGTAGGATCACAACAGATGTTTGTTTCCATGAGGCCCAGTGATATAACAATGGTCTCCTTGGCTCCACAGTGGCACAATGGCCCCTTGCTTCCATGAGGCCTTGCAGTGTCATAGTGGTTTCCTTGTTTCCATGGGACTGTGCAATGCCACAATGGCCCTTTGGTTCCATGAGGTGACAGAGTCTCAAAATGGCTCCTTGGTTCTATTGGGTTCCTCACGGACACAATGGCCCCTTGGTTCCACCAGGCCTGGATGTGTTACACTGGCCCCTTGCCTCCATGGGGACCCACAGTGTCACAAAGATTTCTTACACTGGCCCCTTGCTTCCATGAGACCTTGCAGTGTCACAGTGGTTGCCTTGGTTATATAAGACCCTGTGGTGTCACAGTGGCCCCTTGGTTCCAGTGGGTCCTGAAGTGTCATATCAGTCTCCTTGGTTCTGTGAGGCCCCGCAATATCACAATGGACTTTTGATTCCATGAGCTTTTGTACTGCCAACAACAGCCAACAACAGTCTCCTTGGTTCCATGGTGTCACACTGGACCCTTGGTTTTATTGGGACTCACAGTGTCAGAAGGGTCTCCTTGGTTCCATGAGGCCCTGCAGAGCCCCTTGATTCAACAGGGCCTCAAAGTGTCATCATGGCCTCCAGGATTCCATGAGGCCTTGCAGCGTCACAATGGACCTTTGGTTCCATGGGGTCCCACATTGTTACATGAATCCTTAATTCCATGGGGTCCTGTCATCCACAATGGACTCTTGGGTTCCATGGTGCCACAGAGTGTGACAACTGCCCCTTGGCCTGCCAATACTCCATAGTGTCCCAATGGTTCCTTGCTTCCATGAGACTTTGTAGTGTCACAATGGCCCCCTGGTTCATTGAGGCCTTCGGTGTCACAATGGTCTCCATGATTCCATAAGGCCTTGAAGTGTCACAACAGACCATTGGTTTCACTGAGCCCCACAGTGTCTCTGTGGTCCTCTTGGCTCCACAAGGCTCTGAAGTGCCACAAAAGCCCTTTGGTTCCACAAGGCCTCAAAGTGTAAAAATGGCCTCCATGGTGTCAGGAGGCCTCAGAGTGTCACAATGGTATCCTTGGTTCCACTGGACCCTTCATCCCCTGGAGACCCACAGGGTTCACTGGAGTCCCCTTGGTTCCATGAGGCCCTGCCATGCTGTAATGGCCCTTTGGTTCCATTGGGTCCCAAAGTGTCAGAACAGTCTCCATTGTTCCATGAGGCCCCCCCAAAGTCACTGTGCTCCCCTGGGTTCCACAGGGCCCTATAGTGTGACAATGGACTCCTGGTTCCATGAGGTTCCTCAGTCACAATGGTCTCCTTGGATCCACAGTGTCACAGTAGCCCCTTGGCTCCATGTGGCCACGCTGTGTCACAATGGCTCATGGTTCCATGAGGTCACAGAGTTTAACAATGGACCTTTGGTTCTGCGAGGCCTTGCTGTGTCACAATGGACTCCTGGTTCCATGAGCTTTCACACTGCCCACAACAGTCTCCTTGGTTCTGCAGGGTCACCATGGTCCCTTTGTTCCATGAGGTTCCATAGCAGAACACGGTCACCTTGGTTCTGTGAGATTCTGCAGTGTCTCAATGGACTCATGGTTCCACCAGGCCTTGCTGTGTCAGAATGGCCCCTTGGTTCCAAGAGGTTTCTCAGTGTCACAATGGTCTCCTTGGAGCCGCAGTATCACAATGAACCATTGGTTCAATGTGGCCTCAGTGTACCAAAATGGATTTTGGTTCCATGATGTTCTGCAGACTCACAAAGGACCCTTTGTGCCCTGACTTTGCTCAGTGTCACAGCTGACTCCTTGTTCTGTGAGGCCCTGCCACCACCAAATATCCAAAATATCAGAATAAGACTCCATAACACTAATTTCCTATTAACGAGGATATCATTTATTCGGGTCTGAGGTCTAGTGAGGGATAACTCCTAACCTTATGTGGACATGAATTTCTACCAGCATCACTAAATGCATATTACAATTTACCCATTACCATAAAACCCACCTCAAGTTCCCAGATTCAGTCCTTCGATTTTCTGTCACTGCATTCTTGAGCCAAATGTCTTCTTCTTGTCTTCCAACCATGCTTGGTGAGAAAGCAGCCCCTGAATGCCTTGTTCCTGTACTAAAAGTTCACAGGCACAGTAAAAATTGAATGAACCCTTTTGGTATCAAGGCCAAGGCTTTGTGTGGGCAGGCAGAGGCAGGCAGAGGCAGAGCTGTCAGCAAAGGAAGGGCCCAGCCAGGTGGGGCAGCCGGGGGATGCCCACAGCCTGCAGGGACAGAGGCGCAGGGCAGGGACACCGTAGGACAGCCTGGGCTGCACAGGGCACAGGGATGGGCAGCAGCTGCAAGACAGCCCTGACAGAGCCAACTTGGGCAGCACTTTGGCCATGGCAGACACAAAGAGCACCAAAGCCCCAGAGGGTCATTAAAGCCCTTGTGCTGTGTCTGTGCTGCTGAGCTGGGCCGGGCTCCTGGCTCAGAGGCAGCTCCTGGCAAGGGCAGCAGAGCTGCAGAGAGACAGCTCTGGCCAGGAGCAGCTCCTGTGCACAGCCCAGCAAGGCTGGGGCACTGCCAGGGCCCCTCAGGGACACCAGCAGGGCACAGACAGAGCTGCCAGGGGCTCAGCACTGGCAGGGGCGGTGGCATGTCCCAGAGGGGGCTGTGTCACAGCAGCGCCTCTGTGGCTGTGTCATGGAGGCACAGAGCAGCTGTGATGTCAGCAAGGGGCTGTGTGTCATCACAGAGTGGGCTGTGTGAGGTCACTGAGCAGCTACAGCATCATAGAGTTAACTCTGTGACACCACCGAGCAGGCTCTGACATTATGGCATGGCTGTATGACATCATAGAGGGGGCTGTGAGGTCAAAGTGTGTGCTGTGACATTACAGAATGGCAGTATGACATCACAGAGAGGGTTTTGTGGCATCAGAGAGGGTTTTGTGACATCACTGAGGGTGTTGTGACATCACACAGCTGTCTGTGACATCATAGAGTAGGGTGTGAGGCCATGGAGCAGATCCTGCCATCATAAAAGGTGGCTCTGTGACATCAGAGAGTAGGTTGTGACATCACTGGCTGGCTGTGTAACATCATAGAGCTGGCTGTGACATCACAGAAAACACCGTGACATGATATGGTGACTTTGCGACATCACAGTGTCTTCTGAGACATCACAGTGCAGCTGCATGACATTCCAGGGTGACTTCCAAGAGTTGACTCTGTGACATCACAAGGGTGCTATGTGGCATCCCAAAGTGGGCTGTGAAATCACTGGTGGGTGTGTGACATTGAAAAAGAGATCTGTGGCATCAGAGGGGGCTGTGTGACATCACAGGAGCTGTGTGAGGTTACAGAGAATGGCTGTGTGATATCACAGGGGCTGTGTGACATCCGGGGGGCTGTGTGAGGTCACAGAGATGTCAGTGTGACATCACAGGGTTCTGTGTGACATCACAGGGGCTGTGTGAAATCACAGGGGCTGTGTGAGGTCACTGGGGAGGTCACTCTGCCCCGGCCCCCTCACAGTTCCCCCCAGAGCAGTCCAACCCTGCTCGTGCACAGCGGGGTCCCCTGTCCCCCCGGGTCCCCCCGGCGCCGCAGCCTCCCCCAGAGGATGTTCCACGAGATCGACCCCAGAGCCTGACACGGGGACGGGGGGCCGGGGCCCTGGGGGTGGCACAGGGGGACAGGGACCCCCCGGCAGCGTCCCCATGTCCCCCAGGGCCAGAGCCTGGGCCAGGGCTCCTTCACCCTGGTACCAACGAGGCCTTGAGAGCGCTGAAAAAATCCCCAGCAAGGGAGCAGCAAAAACCAGATTTAATATTAAGCAACAGCAGCACAAAGTTCCTTGGCAAGAGTCACTCTGCTCCTGACTGGACACTTCAGGCAAACCAGGGAAGCAAAGCAACAACAAAACCAAATAAAATCCAGGCAATCAAACCAGAAATGAACCAAGAACACTCCCTGTGTGTGTGTGTGTGTGTGTGTGTGTGACATAAGGACAAGGAGGGCAAGGATAAAAGGAATACAGCCCAAAATGTTAACAGAGATGAAATTTAAAAGGACTTAAGTGATACCGTCAACTTCACAATTTAGCAAAAGAACAGCACTTAACAGTACTTAACCTAACTTAAAACCAATGACTCAATAATTTAACACAGGAATAACACTTAACAAAACTTAGCTAATAAATTGAATTAAACTTAACAACTTAGCAAAAGAAGAACTCTTAGCAGCATTTAACTTAGCTTAGATCTCCTGACTTAACCTTACTTACTGATATCTGGATATCTGAGTGACTCAGCTATCCAAGGCACTCAAACCCCTCAGAGAGCAGCATTTCTGCCACATTGCAGGCTGCAGTGTAAGATGGAACCAAATGCATGTTTTCAATCCCCATCTTCATCAACTGCTATCAACAGGTGGGGCAGTGTTCTTGATCTCTTCCATGACTCAGCCCTGATAACACCCTCCAGGGGAGATATCTTCTGGGAATGGGCCATTGAGTGTCACTGCAGGACTGATAAAATTCCATCATCCCATTGTGGGATGCTCCGCCCAGGGGGAGGATCCAAGCATTCCTACCTGGATATAAGCTGAGCCTTGCAACACCAGGAGCAGCTTGCCTACTGGATTCCCAGAGGACAAGAGCTCCAGAACCACCCCTGGACCTCCAGAGGATGACCAGACCCTTCTACAGGATCACTGCTTTGACAGAATCACATTCATCTCTCCAACAGGACTGCAGCCACGCTATGCAGAAAGAAAAGTTGAGAGGTGAAAGCGCAATTAGAACTTAACCTGGTGGTTTCTGTAAAAAGAATAAAACGTTTTTATAAAAAAGTTTATAGCAAAAAGAGGATGAAGGAGAACCTCTACTCTTTTTTATTGATTGCAGTTGAGAATAGAGTAACTGAAGATAAGTAAAAGACTAAGCTACTTAATATCTTGTTGTCAATTTTCAGTATTAGTACAGGTTGTCCTCAGGACAAGTGTTCTCCTGAGCTGGTAGATGGGCACAGGGAGCAGAACAGCCCCCTGGAATCCAGGAGGAAGCAGGTGCTAACCTGCTGAGCCACTCAGATGCTCACAGGTGTATGGGATCGGATGGGATCCATCCCAGCGGGATGAGGGAGCTGTGGATGAGCTCCCCAAGCTGCTCTCCATCATTTACCATCAGTCCTGGCTCAGCAGGGAGGGCCCAGAGCACTGGAGGTGCCAGTGTGAGCCCATCCCCAGGAAGGGCTGGAAGGAGGAGCTGGGGAACTCCAGGCCTGTCAGCCTGACCTGGGTGCCCGGCAAGGTTATGGAACAGATCACCTTGAGTGCCATCACAGGGCACCCACAGGATGGCCCAGGGATCAGAGCCAGCCAGCGTGGATTTCAATGTCTGCACTGATGATCTGGGTGAGGGGATTGAGTTGAGAATCAGCAAATTTTCAGATGACACCAAGCTGGGTGTGAGTGTGGATCTGCTGGAGGGTAGGAGGGCTCTGCACAGGGCCCTGGACAGGCTGGATCCAGGGCCCAAATCCAACAAGGTGAGGTTTAACAAGTCCCAGTGCCAGGTACTGCACTTTGGCCACAACAACCCCTGCAGCTCTACAGGCTGGGGACAGAGTGGCTGGAGAGCAGCCAGGCAGAAAGGAACCTGCAGGGACTGATGGACAGCAGGCTGGACATGAGGCAGCAGTGAGCCCAAGTTGGCCAATGTCTCCTGGCCTGGATCAGGAATGGTGTGGCCAGCAGGAGCAGGGCAGGGATTCTTCCCCTGTGCTGGGAACTGGTTGGGCAGCACCTTGAGTGCTGTGTCCATTTCTGGGCCCCCCAATTCAGGAAGGACATGGAGGGGCTGGAGCGTGTCCAGAGAAGGGTCACAAGGCTGGGGAGGGGTCTGGAGCACAATTCCTGTGAGGAGCGTCTGAGAGAGCTGCTGGGGTTGTTTATCCTGGAGAAGAGGAGGCTCAGGGGAGACAAGGCAGTGTCAGGGAACAGGTTGGACTTGATGATCTCCAAGGTCTTTTCCAACCTTGCTGATTCTGGGATTCTCTGAAACCACCACTGGAGCAGGTGCAGGATGAGCCCTGGGCCTCCTTGTCAGGAGCTCCAGCAGCCCAGGTCCCTCAGCTTCTCCTGGCAGCCCCAAAGCCCATCCTGTCAGTCCTGCAGAGCCTCTGCAGCTCCTCCTCATTGCCCAGAACAGGGAGCCCCAGAGCCAGACACAGCAGCCCAGATGTGCCCCCCTGGCCTGGGGTGCCTGTGGCAAGGGAGCAGCAGCAGGCACTGCAGGAGCCTGCAGACAATTCCTGCAGCACTTGTAGGATGATCCTGCTGCCCAAGGGATGTTCCCATGGTGCCAAGTCAGGAACTGCAATGGGGAGTGGGGCCAGAGAGGAAAGGACAAACAGGGATGGGCTGTTTGCAGGGGAGGGAACTAGAGTGGTCTAGAGGAAGAAATTTGTAGCAGGAAGAGTAAAGAAAGGAAAGGCAAAGCCAAGGAAATGCTGAGGGCAGTTTGTGGGTGGCTGCCAGGCAGCCCTGGCTCTGAGCAACAGCGTCTGCAGTGGCACAGGAAACTCCCAGCTGATGGGAACAAACTTTCTGGCTGACTGCAGAGGCCAGGGCAAAGCTGAGTGGTTTCCCTGGTGTCCCGCAGGCCTTGCTGGCCCCAGGGGCTGATGGCATTTGTGCTCCCTCAGGTTCATGTCCCCACAGCAACAGCATGGGGGTGCTGGCCCTGCTGTGTGCAATGCAAACAGGGGCTGCTGAGGCAGTGCTGCCGTGTCTGTGCCTGCAAGGATGGGGCACCTGTGTGAGCTGGGGGAGAGGCCAGGGCTGCAGAGGGGGGATGTTGTTGGCAGCTGCATGAGGACGCTCTGGGATGCTGCCCTGGGCTGTGCAGTGCACTGGGCATGGATCAGCCCCTGCTCTGCTGCTCCTTCCCGTCTGCCCCAGGGCCCTTGCAGAGCCCCAGCCATGCTGTTTGCCCCCAGCCTGCCCACGGCCAGCCTGGGGCTGCTCACGGGGGTTTCTGTGCTGAGCATTGGCCTGGCCGTGTTCTGCAGAGAGCCTGGGCAAGGAGCCTGGAGCCCCCAGGGCCTGGCCTGAGGCGTCAGCGCTGCCCCAGCAGTGCCCATGGCCTGTCCCTGCTGCAGCCCCGGCACTGCCACCCCCAGGGCTGTGCCCGGCCCCGAGAGCACTCAGGCCCTGCAGCAACACCAGGGCCACCAGGGCAGCGGGGCAGGGCCACGGCAGCAGCACTGGCAACACCAAGTGCTGCTGCTGCTGCTGGGCACAGCTGCTGGGCCAGCACTGATCTGCCCCAGCTCTGCACACAGACATTGCTGCTGCAGCTCCAGAGATGGCAACACAAGGGCATCTCTGCAGAAAACTTTGCTGAGAGATCCTTTAGTTCCTTTAAAACCACCAAAAGCACAGCCTCTCATTGGCAGAGTCTGTGGCCACAGGGAAGGTAGAGAGAAAAAAAATGAGAAATGGCATAAGGAATGGCTTTTCGTTGTGGACCATATGAAAAAAATAAAACAAAGGAAAGAAATCTCCAAAATGAAACCAACAAGAAGTATCAAAAATGAGTATTATTATAAGTGATTTACAGAAATTCTCCAGCAGTTTAATGTTTCTGAAAGCATCCAGCAGTCATCAGTCTCCACACTGCAACCTTGAGCTCCTGGTTCCTCAGGCTGTAGATGAGGGGGTTCAGGGCTGGAGGCACCACCGAGTACAGAACTGACAGGGCCAGATCCAGGGATGGGGAGGACATGGAGGGGGGCTTCAGGTAGGCAAATGAGGCGGGAAAGAAGAACAGAGAGACTACGGCCAGGTGAGGGAGGCAGGTGGAAAAGGCTTTGTGCCATCCCTGCTCAGAGGGGATCCTCAGCACAGCCCTGAAGATCTGCACGTAGGAGAAAACAATGAACACAAAACAGCCAAATGCTAAACACACACTAACAACCATAAGCCCGATTTCCCTGAGGTAGGATTTGGAGCAGGATAGCTTGAGGACTGGGGGGATTTCGCAGAAGAACTGGCCCAGGGCATTGCCATGGCACAGGGGCAGGGAAAATGTATTGGCCGTGTGCAGCAGTGAATAGAGAAAGGCACTGGCCCAAGCAGCTGCTGCCATGTGGGCACAAGCTCTGCTGCCCAGGAGGGTCCTGTAGTGCAGGGGTTTGCAGATGGACACGTAGCGGTCGTAGCACATCACGGTCAGGAGGGAAAATTCTGCTGAGATGAAGAACATAAAGAAAAAGAGCTGAGCAGCACATCCAGTGTAGGAGATGTTGCTGGTGTCCCAGAGGGAATTGTGCATGGCTTTGGGGACAGTGGTGCAGATGGAGCCCAGGTCAGCGAGGGCCAGGTTGAGCAGGAAGAAGAACATGGGCGTGTGCAGGTGGTGGTCGCAGGCTACGGCGCTGATGATGAGGCCGTTGCCCAGGAGGGCAGCCAGGGAGATGCCCAGCAAGAGGCAGAAGTGCAGGAGCTGCAGCTGCCGCGTGTCTGCCAATGCCAGCAGGAGGAAGTGCCTGATGGAGCTGCTGTTGGACATTTGCTGTGCTTTGGCATGGGGATCTGGAAGAAAAGTAATCATGGATTAGTTGGGTTTGGAGAGGACTTGAAATATCCCAGCACAGCCTGGGGGCACTTTCCCCCCACTGCCTGCCCAGGGCTCTGCTGCCTGGAGCTGTCCCTGCCAGCAGCTGCTTCCCTGTGCCCAGGGCTGGGCCCTGCCAGTGCTGCCAGAGCCCAGCCCAGCCCTGGGGGCTCAGCTCTGCCCTGCAGAGCCCTCCCAGCTCAGGCACTGCCCAGGGGCACCTCTGGCTCTGCAGGCTCTGAGGGCAACATCAGAGCAACCCTGAGGAGGCTGGAAAAGCAACTCGGATGCTGGCTCTAAGGGCTGATTTCTGTCACGGCCCAATTTATTCAGATCTAAGAGAATTTTTTTATTTATTTTTCTCAACGTGAACTGAGAGATGAATATCTATGAGCAGTTTCTTATCCAGGCGACTCAGAGCAGTAGATTAAAAAAGCAGGACATCTCCTTTTTATGCAGCCCCTGCCTTGCTGTGCTCCCTGTATAATCTAGCTGGAAATGTTCTGCAGTTTAATGCCATGCTGGGAGCAGTCGTGAACAATGCAGCATCGTCCCCACACAAGGAGAACACTCCCAAGCCTCACCAGCTGTCTCCCCCCACCCAGATCTTGTCCCCCAGCGCTGGGAGCAGCTGCCAGGGCTGGCTGAGAGCTGTCCCTGGCAGGCAGCAGAGTCCCTGCCCCAGCACAGCGCCCTGGGCTGCAGGACCCTGCTCTGCAGGACAGCCCTGGGCACCCCTGGCTGCTCTGCACAAGAGACAAGCAGAGAATGTACTCACAGGCTCTGCAGGCATTGGCATGTTCCAGCTTGAGGAGATGGCTCCAGGAGCTGCAGCTGCACTGTCCTGCAGCCAGAGGTTCCTGTGCCAAGGGCTGGCAGTGATTGTGCCCCAGGCACTTCTCAGCCCCTTCCCAGCCCTGACTGATTGAAGCTCTCTGTGCCTCTGGGCTGTGCCCGGGCTGGCTGCAGGCAGTGCCCCAGCCCTGCTGGGCTGGCACAAGAGCTGCTCATCAAGAGAAATGTGCTTTTGAAGCTCTTCTTGGTGAGCAGGAGCTGCCTCTGTGCCAGAAGCCCAGCCCAGCTCAGCAGCACAGACACAGCACAAGGACTTTAATCAGCCTCTGGGGCTTTGTGCTCAGGCCCTGAACATCAGTCCCTGAGAAGGAGCTGAAGAAACCTCTGCAGAACTCCAAGGCAGAATCCAACTCCAAACTTTCTTGGACTTTTAATGGGTCCCAGAGAGGGACACGACTGAGCAAGTGTCCCCAGGCCCCAGGCAGAGCAGAGAACTGCAGGCAGTGATGACAGGTGGGGACAGAGAGAAGCCAAGTCTTGGTGCCCTGGGGCACAGCAGGGTCTGTGCCAGCAAGGGCTGGGAGGAGACACCTTGTCCTGAGGCCCTGGGGCCTCCTGGCACAGCCCCAGCCAGGCTGGGCACTGTCAGCCCCTTGTGCTGCCCTCAGCATCCCCCCCTAGCCCACATCCCAGTGGCCTCAAGGATCTGCTGCAAGGAGTCCCTGGGGAGCCTTGCTCAGCAATGGCCCTGGGGGCTCCTGAATGCTCCCTGCAGGGACTGCAGGTTTTTCAAAGGACTTTGGCTTTGGCTTTTGCCCTGGAGTCTCTGAGAGCTTTGTGCAATCATGGCCTCCAATTATCTGCTGTAATTAGTCCCTGGAGATGCTTTGTCAGTAACAACATTCAGTGGGGCTCATTAATGCTTCAGGGTACTTCAGTTATTTTAAGGTACTTGGTGTTTCCCTTTTGATACAGACTCTGTGAGAGGTTTGTGCAATCATTGCTCAATTATCTGCTTTAATGAGTCCCTGGAGAGCTTTGTACTGACAGTCATGCTCAGAAATGCTTTGAGATACTCAAAGTTTTTAAGGTAGTTTGGATTTTCTTTTCCACTCTGAATCTCTGAGAGATTTTTTGTGCCATCCTGGCCTCCAATCTGTTCTCCAAGGAGTCCATGAGGATCCTGTGTTTGGGATGGACCTCACTTGGACCCATTCATGCTTTGAGACACTTTGGGGTTTTCTTCTGACTTTCACTCCTGGAAAGGTTTGTGCAATCTCCTCTCAGGTCCTGAGGTTCAAGGGCTCAGCTCCAAAAGCACCACAGGCTCATTAGGATGCAGCAAGTCCTGACAAACCATAGCCCTGCCTTGATTTCCCTCTAGTCTTGTTCAGTTCAGCAGGAAGTTTTCCTTTTACAGTTATGGATGGTATAAATAAGAGGCTTGACTAGGCCAATATTCAAGCAGCAATCAATTTATTAAGTAATATGGTAAAGTATGAGCAATACAGCGCTGGGTACAGTGGGGGAAGTTTTCCCTCCAACTGCACACCCATAGTTGAGGCTTACGGGTATTTATAGGGGTACTCATCAGCTTTCTCAGCAGTTTCTATTCCAATTCTTACTCATCAGCAGTTTCTATTCCCAATTTTTACATCACAATTCTATGTACTATTGTGATTTAGCTTTTCTCAGGATGTATCCCAAAAGGAGTATCCCCAGATGGTGGTGGTCCGGTTTCCAAAAGAAGAAAGACGAATCCCATCTGGTAAGGTCCAGCTCTCCAGATGTGGGTCCTCCTTTTAATTGCAAAGACTATAAATCTAACAACAGTGATGTCCAGCTTCCCTTGGTTGAAACTATAAATCCTTGAGGTGGTGTTCATCTTCCTTTCTCAAGCTGATTTTCTCTGCTTCAATAAGGCGTGAGATAAGCATGTTTCCTTTATATATATTCCAAAGCTATAGTTTCAAGGAGATGAGCAATGTTCTAAAATTATACTTCAACAGGTTATTATTGCAGAACTCTTAAAGGATTAACTACAAGGAAGAAGCAACATCCTTAATGCTTTAATGCCAATGCTCCTAAATCAACCAAGGTCAATTGCAAAAAAAAGATGGGTTCAAAGGACTTCTTCCATGCTTTACTTTCCTCAGTTATTATTAGAATTCACAGCTCTCCCATTGTCGGTCTCCACACATATTGCAATCACAAATACACACATTGCCTGTGTGTACCTGACACGACACACAGCTTTGTATTTCACATCCCCCGTGTCCCCCTGTGTTCCCCCGGGCAGGGAGCTGCTCTGGCCCGGGATGGCCGGGCCCAGCCGCGGGGCCTCGCCGGCAGCGGGCAGGAGCCGGCCCGGGCTGCGGGACACGGCGGGGGTACCCGGCTGCAAAGCAGCTCTGGCTCCCGCCAGGGAGCTGTGGGCAAGGGGCTGCAGCCGTGCGGGAGGAAAGCCGCTGGGCCAGCCCCTAACGCTGCCCCGCAGAAAGGAAGGGCAGGAGGAAGCTGACAAATGAGCTCGGAATGTGGCAGTGCAGAGATGAAGGGACAAGTGCCCTTGGGGGCCGGGGGTCGGGGCCAGCCCTCGGGCACGGCTCCGAGCGGCTCCTGAGCCGGCCTAAGGGCTGCCTGTAAGGATTGCAGGCGGCAGCCCAGAGCAGCAGCGCCGGCAGTGCCGGCCGGGCCCCACGGCCATCTGCCCGTGCCTTCGCAGCCCGTGAGGGCCGCGGGCTCTGCAGCGCCGCTCCTGCTCCCACGGCCGGCCCGGAGCCTCAGGGCTGCCCCGCAGGCGCCGCGGCAGCAGCAGCGGCCTCAGGGCCCGGCCCGGGGCTCCATCTGCTCAGCCCGGGGGCAGAGCCACAGCAGGGGGGAAGGAGCTGAAGGAGCACCAGGGAGCCTGGGGAGAGACAGGCTGTGAGACAAGGCTCTGCCTATAATTTTAACAGTTTTTATTAGCCTAAAACTATATACAACTAACTTAATAACTATATACAAGTAAAAAGTCAAGTTTCTTATGACAATTGTCACAGGCGTTTCTCACTTCGGACAAGATGTCCCAGGTCGAGCACTGGGCGCTGAGTCCTTTCCAGCTGGCCGGGGGCTGTTGATGTCTGGCGGGGCTGCAGAGGCTGCTCGAGCCCTGGGGCCCATGAGACCTGTCGAGGAGCTGTGCCTGGCCGTGCTCTCCTGAGGCGGCAGGGCCTGGGCGTGAAGGGCAAGGGTGAGCCGCCACAGGTGCTGCTCCCAGCGCACCAGGACTCAAGCTCTTGTCCCACACTGGGCATGGCCATTCTCCCACGTTACTCCAGCTCCAAGCTCAGTTGCCCCATGTGCCAGTCCTCCTGCTCCATTCTGCCCCTTCCTTCTTACCCCAGACGCAAAATACCCACGCCACATCACCCAGCTCTGTACACAGAGCCCTACTCATCCCCCAGCTGGCACCCTGCAGATAATCAGCCCCCTGTCGTCACTGACCCCCTTGCCCTGACAGGGCCATACCTGACGCATCCTGTGTCCTGATCGCCGTACGATGCTGGTCATTACGGCCCCTCGAGATGTGTCCATCACCGTGCAGCAGGGTCACACTGGGCTGAGGAGGAGAGGGCAGCTGGCTGCAATGCAGGGCCCAATCCAGCACACCCCAATAATCCAACTCAGGTCTCTCTGGAGACTGAAGGCACAGATTCCCCCTGGATAGTCAGCAATGCCATCAAGCCTCAGTCACCATTCTGTGTCCCCACCTTCATCACACCTACCTTGTTGTGTACCAGGAGACGCTGCAGCTGTGCACTTGTATGTGGGGAAGCCTTGATGTTCTGCATGGTGGAGCTGCTGCTCTGATGGTCCCCAGAGCTCTGCAGCACACGGGGACACTGGCACGGACCAGCGGCCTCCTGTGGGATGGGGCAGAGGACACTCAGTGCCCAGGCCTGTGGCATGCAGGGCATCACCCTGCTGTGCCAGGGAGGGCACTGGCAGTGCTGCCTGCAGGGGCATGTCCCTGCCAGCTCCTGTCCACCTGCTGCAGGAGCCCCAAGCCCATCCCACCAGGCTGCATCTGCTGGCTCTGTCCCCATGGCCACGTGTGCTGGCCATGGCACCAGGCAGGTCCCTGTGCACAGGACACCAACTGGCAGGAGCTGGGCTGTCCCAGCTGCAGGGATTGGTTTTGGGAACTCCTTTCACAGGAGGCACCCAATCCCCGTCTGTAGGATTGACGGGGGTAGCACGGTCGGGACGAACGGAGATGAGAGATCTCTGAAGCCAGGTCGTGGACGGTTTATTGCAAAGGGTGTGGGTGCAGGGCCCTGCTTGGAGCTGCCAGCCGCAGCTCAGAGCAGGCAAGAGAGAAGAGAGGGGTAGAGAGGACGAGAGGGTAAGAGAGTAAAAGCATAAGAGAGTAAAAGGGGTATGAGGATAAAAGCAAGAGCTAAGAGACAAGAGGTAAGAGCTAAGAGGTAAGAGCTAAGAGCATAGAAAAGTAAGAGCTAAGTTCCCGTTACAATACAATAAATCATCTTCTGTGTTGAATATTCTGATTCTCACTTAACCAATCTAGTACAACATACAAATCCTATAGCATTTCCATACAGCCTATAAGAATCACTACATTACCATACTGTGCTACATTTTAAACCCTAAAAACTCCTCCTTGGACTCCTTCTGCCAAGCTGGCAGGGTCTGCTGCGACCCTTGGACCTGCCTGCAAGCAGAGGGCCTTGTTTCATCAAAAGGGGATTACCTTCAGCCGGCCACACCATTGTTTTCCCGTTGTTCAGTAACTAAGGGATCTTGAAGCTTGCTTTCATTTCAATCTCACTTATAGTTTCCATATTCTCAAAATCTTTTGCCAGGCAATCATATTTATAAGGCTTTCCTGTTTCATCTTCCCCAACAGCCCTCCAAGCCTGAGCTCAGACTGCAAACAGACACAGCTCATCAGATGTGCTTTCAGCAGCCTTGGGACAGAGAGATGGGCCAGACAGGGCAATGCAAGGCAAGGAATGCAAAAGCCCCCAGCCCTGGGGCAAGCACTGGCCCTCCACAGCTGCCCTCTGCTCCCCTGCCCTGCCCCGTCCCCCCAGGTTGCTCTGCCCCAGCCCAGGTGCAGAGCCCTCCTTGCTGTGTCAGGGCTGCTCTGCACCCCAGGCGCTGGGGATGTGTCCTCAGGGCCCTCACCTTTGGCTGGGCGGTGGCTCCTTGCTGGGGGGCATCGGCTGCAAATACGGGAGTGTCTCGGGGTACCTGGGGAGGGCAGGAGTCACAGGTGTGTGACAGGGGACATAGAACCTGTTCCTGTTGGAGGCAGCCCCCCCAAAGCCATGGGATTGTAGCCCATGGCATCCTGCTGCCTGTAGCCCATGGGATGAGCCCCCACAGCCCCTGCTGATGGGCAGGGCTGCAGAGGGGGCTCCCCACATCAGCCCCTCCCAAGCAGACACTGTCCCCCTGTGCCAGCACAGCGGGTCACTGCTGGCACCCATCTCCCCCCATGCCAGCCCCGCTGCCCCCGAGGCACTGGTGCTACTCACTGGCCAGGAACCTGCACGCTGAGCATGCGGTCACAGGACAGGCACGAGAAAGGGACTGGCAGCTGCCTAAGGAGGGTGAGGGAAGAGGGCTGGCTGAGCTCCTGGGGCCACAGCCCTGCAGCACACAGGCAGCAGCTCCCTGCAGCAGCCAGCTGCTGGGCAGCTCACTGCACAGGGGCACGGCCATTGCAGGGTGAACCGTGGGCTCTTGAGCCTGTTTCTCCCCATCCCCAAGGTGCTGGCTGATGCCAGGTGAAGGGCACAGGCACCCATGCCACCATCCCAAGCAGCCCCTGCAGCGCTTTCAGCCCCTCTCTGGCACCAAAGCTCCCCCGTGTGCACGGCCAGGAGGGCAGGGCACAACCCAGCTCAGGGCAGGGTGTGTGACAGCCCTGCCTGGCAGGAGCAGTTGCCATCGCTGTCCCCAAAGCCATCAGAATCTCCATTGCACTCACTTCTTAATCCCAGCAGCGTTTTCACGCAACAGCCTATCCTCAAGTTCCTCCATGTTCCTGTTCCAGGAGTCCTCCCGGTGTTTATGGAAAGTCTTCAGCTCCAGGCGATCCAGCTGTGAACAGGTGCACAGCCTCAGCCAGCTGCTCCAGGATGTGACATGGAGCTCTCCAGGGAAAAGCCTGGAGGGGGATCCTCAGAGGGGTGCTGCCTCAGGCTGTCAAGTCCCAAAGGTGCCAGTTCCTCGTGGTGGGGACGAGGTACCCCTCACCTTGTCTTCAATTGCATCGCTGAACTGCTGCTGGGTATTGTTCCAGTGCTGCTCCTGGCCTGAAATCTGGCTCTGCAACTCCTGCATCCTCTCATCCAGCTCCTCCATGTTCTCTTCACACTGGCTGCAATCCACTTTGCTGTCCAAGGCAGCTTTGTCCGCCTTCTAGCAGAGGGGAAGGGCAGGAGAGCTGTGGGGAAAGGGATGAGGAACGCCAGACAGGGCCAGCGTGTGAGGGACAGAGGGAGGAGTGCTTCTGAGACAGAGGAGAAATTCTCCAGAGTAGAAATCCATTTTGATTTAGGTGAAATGTACATCTTTGAGTCTGTGCTTAGAAAACATAGCTATGTAGCCTGACTGCAAAGCCTAGGCTCAGGGAATCTGATTCAGTGAAGGACAGAGATAAGGGGGGGACGGGACAGAGGGTGATAAAGAGACACAGAGAGACTGCTGTGAAAGCAGGTCAACCTGACCTAAGAATTCTTTCTGATAAAGAAGAACTAGTGGCAAATGTCACGTGAAATTTGTAAAAATGAATATGTATGAACCTATTGTGAAAATGTATGGATATGTATTTGAGAGGAGGAAAAAACGGACCTGAAGTTCCCAGAGGCACGCATGCCTTTCAAGGAGAGTAATCTCTGCATGCATCTGGCGCTGTAATAATAAACATGCCGGGTTTACAACTTACACAACGTTGTGGAGTTTTTGTCTATCTCTGCAAAACAGACTCCTTTTGGAGGTTTCCTCCCAAAATTTGCCCTAAGCCAGCACAAACAGTCATCATGAAGATTTCACCAGTGGCATAATTTCCTGCTGGCAAATCTTGTGACAGAAGCTTGACCTTGTTCTCCATGAGACATTCTTGGGAAGAGAGACAGGAGAAGATTCTTGGAAAACTGAAACAGCTTTCCAGAAGGGAAATGAAAATGAAAGAAACAATCCAAGATCTTTTCCTCTATTTATTTCTATGCTCCCTTTTCCATGTGGCACTACTTCTCCATCCCAGGAATTCCAGATGCACCGCACCTCTAAGATCGGTGACTTAGTGATTTTTAGACACTTGAAAATACCATGAGCCACACAGAGTTTTCCTTCCCCTGGTTTTACTGGAAGGCAAGACTGGAGATGTAAGTGCAGTGCTTGGGTCAGGTAGGAATCCTACAGCAAGGGAAGGTGGCCCGACAGTGTTTGACCCTCAGCCAGGCCAATGCACAGCAGCAAGCGAGGGGATTGCTGTGCCGGTGTGCAGGAGTCAGGGCTCTGCACCTGGGCTCACCGCTGCAAAGTTCCCGTGTTTGGACAGACTCAGGGGCTGTGCCCGGGGCGCGCGGGGCTCGAACGTGGGGCTCGTGGGGCGAGCGGGGAACGGACACGGGGACGAACGGCCCCGGTGCTTCAGTTGCAGCGGCGGCAGCGGCGGCAGCAGCAGCAGCAGCAGCAGCAGCAGCGACAGCAGCAGCAGCGACAGCAGAAAAACAGATATTTTAGATCACTTTTTTTCTTTCTTTCTCTTTTTCTTTCTCTCCCTTTGTTTCTTTCTCTCCCTTTCCCTCGGTCGGGCACCCTTCTCTCGGGGTCCCTTGCCCGACGTCCCTCTCCTCTCCCCGCCTCCCTCTCCCCTGCCGGGCCGGGCCATGCCCCCGGCCCGGCCCCGGCCCCGGGCGGGGCTGCCCCGTGCCCGGCCCCGGCCGTCCCGCCGCGCTCTCGCCTCCGCCCGGCTCTGGCCGTACTGGCGGTGGCTCTGCTGGGCGGGCATCAGTTCCTGGTGCGGGGGCGGCATCGCCGCCCTTCGGCTCCGCCTGGCCCGAGCCCGGCCCCGGACCCGACGCAGGGTCCAGTCCCGGCCCCGGCCCCGACCCCGGCCCCGGCCCCGGCCCCGGCCCCGGCTCCTCCCGGGGCCCGCGGAGGACACAGGCGGCGCGGCCGCTCCCGCCGCCTCCGCTGGGGCTTCCCCGGCCCGAGCTCCGCCGCTCGGCAGCGCGGCCGCCGGCCCCGAGCCTCCCGTGCCGCGTTCCAAAGAGCGAACGCCTGGGCATGGCCGGCCCGGGGCGGCTGAGGGGCGCTCGGGGGCCGTTGCTGGCCCCGGGCCGAGCTCTGACAGCCGCGTCCCGCCCGCAGGGAAGGCGCACGACGCCCTGCAGGAGCGGCACCGGCTGGGTTCGCTGCTGGGCCGCGCTCCAGTCGCAAACATGGAGCAGAGAGCGCCGAGAGTGCGCAAGGTGGTCTGGCTGGATCAGGAGGAGGAGGACGAAGGCCCTGGAGCTGGCCCAGCACAGGGGACCGAGGCGGTGCCCGTCCATCCACTGAAGGAGGGTGAGTGGCAGAGCTGGGCTGCAGGGCTGGAGCCTGCAGCCAACTTGGCCCCATCCCATCCCATCCCATCCCATCCCATCCCATCCCATCCCATCCCATCCCATCCCATCCCATCCCATCCCATCCCCTGGGGAAATGCCCAGGGACAGGACGGAAGAGGGGCCGGGCAGACACTCGGCAGTGGCCGTGCTCCATCCCCCTGGAGCATCCCGGGGCTCTCCCTGCCTGGGCAGCACAGGGCTGGGCTGTGTTCTCCGGCCTCTCCCGCAGCCCCTCAGCTCTGGCTGCACTCGCTCTTTGCCAGATGCAGCCCTGGAGCGCACACAAGGGCAGGAATCCAGCCGTGGCCGCTTCCGCAGCACAGCACAGGTACCTGCAGCCACCCCCAGCTGGGCTGGGCCTGCTGTCCCTGCTCAGCCCAGCACCGTGTGTGCAGCACTCCATGCAACATCCCTGGCTTCTTGCCCTTCTCCTACAGCTCGTTTGCGACTTCATCCGGAGCATCCGGTGGGAAGAGACCAGCACCATGGGCACTGGGCTCAGAGCTCACTCCGAGCTCCTCAATCATGAGACCAGTGCCACCCTGCTGGATTTGCTCCTGGAGAAGGGGGCTGCCAGGCCAGAACAAGTGAGCAGCCTGGGGCCAGGCTTCAATTCCCCCATGAGTCCCGCGGCTTCCCCAGCCAGGCCTGCTGGTCCCTGGGAGCCTTTGAGGCCATGGCAGTGCGCTGGCAAGGGAAACATTCTCTGGGGACCCTGGGGACCCTGGGGACATTGCTCCCTCTGGCAGCTTTCCAAGTCTCCCCGTGCCTTCTCCAGGTGCCCGCCATGGTCAGGTACATTCACCGATGGCTCCTGGCCAATGATTCTGCCGAGCACAGGCTGGACGAGGCCCTGCTGACTCTCACCAGAGCACACCCGGGTGACGCAGTCGTGACGCTGCTGCGTGTGGCCCCGTCCTGTGACAGGTATGGGGCCCACCTGCCCAGAGGGCTCAGGCCTCCCCAGCCCATCACCCTGTACCGCCTGGCCCAGGTGTCTGACCAACAGAGAGTTCCAGGGCCCTCTGGCTGCTGCCTTTTCCAGCCCTGGCACGTCAGCCCCCAAGCCTGCTGCCATGCTCCCTTGCCGCCCCTCAGGGCTCTGTCCCCACAGGGCTGGGCTGCCTGGCTGCTGCTGGCGAGGGCCAGTGGGCAGAGGCAGAGCCGGCTGTCAGCCCGGGCCCCTAGGGATGCCCAGGCCATGGTGCCGTGTCTGAGACCCCCCTAAGACAGAGCTCTAACCCCACAGAGCTGCCATCACCATGTGGAAGACCATCATGTGCTCGCTCAGGACTGCGGAGCCAGTGCAGCTGATACTCCTGGATGTGCTGGAGAGCTGGCCCAAGCATAGCACTTGCACCTCTGATGGGGACAAAACGGGTGTCTTTGGCCTGGCTGTGAGTTTCTGCAAGTGGCCTTTGCTGGCCCCAAGGCCGCCTCTCCAGCAGCTCTCCATCCTCCCTCCCCCACTGCATCTCCCTGCCTCAGGCACTGGCCTGAAACCCGGCCCAGGGGCAGCTTCAGGCCCACCAGGCCCCGTGCTCCCCCTGCCAAGGTCTCTCTGGGCCTCTCCCTGCCAAGCTCAGGCCCCGCCACACGGACACCTCGGCACTGAGCACTGTCTCCGGGGGCTTTGTCCCTTGCAGGCAACCATGGTGATGTGGAAGATCCTCCAGGAGCCCCCTGTCCCACGTGTAGTGGCTCCGTATTTCCCCCGCCTATTTTTGCATCTGCTCTTCCAAGTGTTCTTCAGCACAGAAGAGATGCCAGAGGAGGTCGATGCCTTCTGGAAGGGATGCCAGGAAGAGCATGGCCTTGCCACCAGCCCCAACAGGTGCTCCATCCCAGTCCACCTGTCCCTGCCACATGGCCTGCCAAGGAGCCAGTGCTGCCAGTGTGACCTGGCCTTTGCTGTGCACACAGGTTTGCAGTGCAGACCCTGAAGTCCCTGCTCTGCCTTGTCCAGTGTGAGCACGTGGTGGTGTCAATGGAAGGCAAGCGTGGCTGGGACACGCTGCTCTGCGTTGATACCCACCACTATGCCGTGGCTCTGCTGGCCAGGTGAGACCCCCCTTGTCCCCATTGCTCCCGGCATTTTGTGCCCTGTGCCCAGGCTGTCCCACATGGTCCCCATGGCTGTGGGCCAAAGGGACGAGGGACAGCCAAGCAGACTGGGAAAGGCTGGGAAAGGAGGGTGCCCAGGAGCAGCCACATCTCAAAGGGCCCAGGTCCCCTGGCAGGGTGGTGGGGAAAGACAAGAACCGTGTGAGTCAGTGCTGGGAGAGGCTTCCTTCCCCCCCCGGCTCAGGGTCTTAGTGCCATTTTCCACCTTCCAGGGAGATGCGCCATGCATCCAGGCCCTTGTGTAAAAGGATCTTATGCTGCCCCCTTGAGATGCTCAGCAAAGAGATGCCATACTGGGATTTCCCTGCCCTGGCATTCCTTGTGGAGGTGAGCCTGAAGGCCAGCATGACCTGGCTGAGCTGCCTCCCAGCTCTCTGCCCTCTCGTCGCCGCAGCCGCCTGGGACGGTGCCCGTGCCCTGCACTGCTGCCTGGGCCCAGCCCTGTGCGGCTCCGGGCTCCTGCCAGCCGGCTCCCCCGTCACTGGCCTGTGCCTTTCAGCTCCTCGAGTGCCTGGACTTGAGGGAATGCAGGGACAGCATCATGGATCTTGTCTTGTCATGGCACCTGCGGAGGGAGCGCGCAGACATTGGCAGCCAGCTTCTCAGGACCCTCCTCCCGCTCAGGGACCATTCCCCGCTGGTGAGAAGGGGGCAGTGGCTGAAGCCCTGCAGGCAGCGTGGGGCTGGGCAATGCAGTCGCTTGGCCTTGCCTGGCCTTTGGGCGCTGGGGCAGCTGCTCCCAGCTCTCCTGCCTCCTGCTTCAGCTGCCCGAGTGCTTCAGGACAGGCCTTTGGCCTCTGGGCCCCACGGCAGCAGGGTGGCCTTTCACAAACTTGCCTTCTGCACAGGCCGAAAGAATGTGGAGCCTGACGGAAAGGCTCGTGGAGCTCCTGCGGGTCAGGATGACCACCATGCTACTGGGCTATCTGTTCCTGGATAATGGTGCCCGCATACCCAGCCCCATCGCCCTGCATTTGGCTAATGTGTTCCTGCCACTCTTTGACTACGTAAGGCTCTGTGTCCCCAGCCACGGCCACTGGCTGCTGCCCGGACACTCGGTGCCCTGTGGAGATGCAGGCCTGCACCAGTGTGGGCCAGAATCAGCTGATGCTGAGCTCCTGCTGCCTTCCTGTTCTACAGGGTGATAGCCAGGTGCAGCAGCTCTCCATGATTGTCTTTCACACCTTGATGTCTGCTGTAGAAGAAGAAGGAAAGAAGCCCCTGATGACACAAGTGTGGCAGAGCCTGCTCCCACTGCTCTTCCACTGCCACGATGAGAATCTGCGTGTGGCACAGGTGAGGACTCGTGGGCTGCTGCTGTCCCCCTGGCAGGGGGCTCGGCTGCCTCCTGCCCTGCGCCTGCTGGACCGCAGCCTCCTCCAGGCTGCGGCTCCTGTGCCCTGGGCTCTGGGGCCATCTCCGCGTCTCTGCTGCTCTCCAGACTTCTCGGGAAACGCTGCTTTGTGCGGTCAAGTTCCTGAAAAGGAAAGATCTTGAGAAAAGTGTGAAGAAAGAGAAACTCTGGAAGTTCACTGAGCTCCTGGTAAGGAGGGCCTGCAAGCCCCAGCCTCAGGCTGGAGAAGGCCCCTGAGGGCGGTGCTCAGTGTGCGGGGTTGGCAGCTGTGCCCCTGCCCGCTGCTGCAGCCAGAGGCCGCACGGGCTCTTCTCCAGGCTCCCATGGGCCCGAGCCGGGTGCCCATGGAGCCCCGGCCTGGCGGGGCTGCGGGCCGGCACCGCGGCTCCCCTGGCAGCAGCCGGCCCTCTGCCCCCTGCCCTCGGGGGCCCTTGGCCAGCGGCTGCTGGCCGCGCCTCAGGGCTGTGCGGGCAGGGGAGGCCGGGGCTGGGCGCAGGCAGCGCCCGGCCCCAGGGCTGAGCCTGCGCCAACCCTTCCCTCCTGCCTCTCTCTGCAGCTGGCAGAGGACAGGAGCCGAGCGGCCGAGCACCTGCGCCGGGCCCTGCGCTACCTGCAGAGCCCACAGGAGCCCCTGCGAGAGGCGGCCATCAGGTTCATGGGTGAGCCACGAGCCCGGGCTCCCTCCCCGGCCCGCCGCAGCTCGGCCCCGGCCCCGCCTGCGGCCCCGGCAGCACCAGCCGGGCCGGGCGCCATGGAGCCCCGCCTGGGCTGGGCATTGCTGCTGCCGCCCTCTGGCAGCCGTGCCCTGGGGCGGCAGCGTGCGCCAAGGGCCGGGCTGAGCCCTGCCGGGCCAGCAGCCCGTGTGGCCACAGCGCCGGCAGCGCCGCCGGCAGGGAGCTGTGCCGCTGGGGCCGTGACAGGCTCTGTGTTCACAGGCATGGCCGGGCGGCACCTGAGGGGGCAGCAGCGAGAGCTGCAGCTGATCTGCACTGGTGAGTGAGGGCAGCGGGCTGGCAGCGGGGGCTGCCGGGGGGAGAGCTGCAAGCCCTGCCCCGGCTGCGGGGGGCTCTGCTCCCATGGCCAGAGCACACGGAGCTTTCAGGGCCACGTGGGCCATTGGTGGCCAGCAGCTTCGGGCTGATCCCCTTGCTCCCTGCTCCCTCCTGGCCATGGCCAGAGCCGGCTGGGATGGCCCTGGCAGGGGGCTCTCCTCGGCTCCCCACAGATCCGGCTCTGACCGTGGCTCTGTTCCTCTCTCTTGCAGCCCTGGAACGCCTGACGGAGGACGTGAGCAGTGCCGTGTCACAGCTGGCACTTGAAACACTGCATGTCCTCCGGGCAATAGAGCGTGGGCGATATTCCACCATCCAGAGGCTGCAAGATCAGCTGCGCAGGGCATGGAGGACTCGGCCTCGCCTGTCGGGGTTCAGCTGCCTGCACTGCCGGATGACTTAGGAGGAGAGCTGATCTGGGAGGCTGTCTTTGCTGGGGCAACCTGAGCCAGAGGTAATTTTCTTTACGATTTTTCTTATTTTCCATTTTTTATCTATATTGTAAATAAATAAATTGTAGAGTATATAGAATAATATATATTAATATAGATTACAGGTTACTGTAAATAATTCTAGAATGTGTTATGATATGCAGACTGCCAGGAGCTTTTCTTTGCTGCCCAGGGTCTGCAGGGCAAGAGGCAGGAAAGGGTGAAAAGGGAGCTTGTGCTCAGCAGCACAGCAGGCTGAGGGGTCCTGAGGCCCTGAAGGGGGAAAAGGGTGCTTGTGCTCAGCCAGCTGCCCGGGCGTGCAGCGGGCAAGGGGAAATGGCCAGAAGCCCCTTGGCCTGTGGTGGTTCTGCTGAAGCCTTTGTGCTGCCCACAGAGCGGCTGGGCAGGGGCCGGAGCTGCGGGGATCCCTGCCAGAGCGGTGCCTGGAGATGGCCACAAGGCCTGTGCCAGGCAGGAAGCGCCATCCGTGCCCTCCTGCCCGTGTGCTGCTGGCTGCCTTGCTGAGGGCTCCCAGGTGCCTCTGGCTGGGGCTGCTCTGGAGCTGCTGTGGGGCTGCGGCGCTGCTGCCGGGCAGCTTGGCCGGGCTGGGGCAGGGCCTGAGGGGCTGGGGCGCTGGCAAGCCCTGAGCAATGGGGCTGTCAGAGGCCACAAGCAGCCCCCGGCAGCCGCCTTGTTCATAAGATGAAAGTCCATAAGATGAAAGATTGAAGGATGGGCTCCAAAACACAAATATCCTTGTTGGCCGTGTCTTCTTGGCCAAGAAATCCTTCAAAGCTCTTGTAACTACAAGTCTTGCGGCCCTGTGAGCCATGCGGTGCAGATGGGAGCCAAACTCACCCTTCCTGTCTATGTAGAAGAGAAGAAAAAGCAATGGCATCATCTAAAAAACTCAGAGGTCCGCTCTCTAGCTCATTCCAAACTCCTTCAACTCGCCCAAAGTGGGATTTAGCTCCAAACACATGGCAAGGACTCTTAGTGCTGGCTCTTTGACTCCAGAGCAGCTGCTTTAGGATCTTCCTCATAAGCCTGTGTAGTTCTGTGCCAGAAATGGATCATTTGAAGAAACTTTCCCAACTGACTTGCATGGAGATTTGTATGAAGGGTATTTGAGGAGAAAGGCTCCCAGCAGAGGTCTGGGCTTTGGCCGAGCTGTGTCCCCTGCTGATTGTGAAGTGTGCCATCGGCTGCAGGGCTTTCTGGGCTAAAAATATCATCAAGTCACTTGGACTTGCTCTTTTTGGCCTCTAAAAGCTGGACCCAATTTTGGGGAAAATTTGGAGACCTCATCTATAGGTGGATGGAGCACCTAGGATTCTCCCTGTTGCTGGGAATGGTTCTCCAGGTCCCTGGAGTATCCAGGGCTCTGGTAAGTTCCAGCTCCACACATGCCTTGGCAATGAGAAGCAGAGGAAGCCAGACCTTTTTGTGCTGCCTGTGTCACTGCACCGGGGCCATGGGATGGGCACACGCAGCCCTTGTGCTGGAGCTGAGCTGCTCTGCCCAGCACTCGTGGCCGCCATCCAAGCTGGTTTTGCTTGTGCTGGTTCCCTGACAGCTGGGGCCCTGGGCAGAGCCCTGAGAGCCTGGTCTCCCCCCAGGGAAGGAGCAGGAGCCCCTGGAGAAGCTGTACCGGGTGGGGATGCTGCTGCTGCTGCTGCTGCTGCTGCTGGAGACAGCCAGGATGACATCAAGGATGACAAGCTCTTCCTCAGCCTGGCCACTGGAGGCTGAAGGTGATGGACTTTGATTCTGGCACCTTCTTCAAAGCCAAACTTCACAGGGAATTTACAGATGAGTCCCCAGCCGGGGAAATTCTGCCAGATTTGGGCATGGCCCAGCCTGGCTGGGAAGCAAAGGTTCCCCCTTTGCTGGGGCAGATGCAACTCATCCTTCAGTCACTGCCCAGCTGCTTTTTGGCATGGCTGGAGGGATGGGCTGGGCTGGGTACGAAATGGGAGTGGGCTCCTGGCCCTGCCAACAGCCCCCAGCAGCCACCGTGCCCCGGGCTGGGGCTGGGGCTGGGGCTGGGGCTGGGGCTGGGGCTGGGGCAGCCAGCCCGACACAAACAAAGCCCCATGGTGGGAGCAGAGGTGGGACTCCAGAACCTGTGCAGGGGCTGCTTTGCTCTGCAGGCAAGGAAGGGCTTGGGCTGCTCAGCTGCCCTTGTTTGCTTTGGGATCACCGTGATTTTGGGGGGCAGTGCAGGGGGGAAGAGAGAAAGTGTGGGCTTCCCTCAGCCATGGCTGGGTTTTTCCCTACCATGGAGGACTTGGGCCTTCCTCAAGGCCCTGACAGAGATAAGAGTTTTTCCTCTTTTTCTTGTTTTCCCCTTTTGCATCTAATCTCTTTTCAAGAATGTGTTGTTTGTTTTTCCAGAGGAAGCATTCTAGGTGGTCCAGTGTGGATGGGGAAGTGCTTGGGAGCAGCTGTGGCGTGGATGGGCGGTGGCCTTGGAGAAGGCTGAGGCCATGGTTTGGGAGCAGCTTTTCTTACAGCCGTGGGTGGCGTGAGGTGGGTCCCTGTGTGCTTGGCAGGGTGGGATCAGAGCTTTTGGGAGATGGCAGCGAGCACAGGAGCATCCTGCTCTGGGCAGCTGCTGAGGGCTGGATGTGCCGTGGCTGGCTGCAGGCTGGGCACATGTCCTGCCCTCCTGCTCTGCTGCCAAAGGCAGCAGGGATGGGCAGCTCTGGGCACAGCTCTGGGCACAGCCAGCATGGCCTGGGCACCGCAGGCCTTGGCACAAGGGCCCAGGAGCCCTCAGCTGACGGGCGGTTTCTGCTTTCTCTCCTTGCAGCCGGGCTCTGTGGCTGCTGAGGCTGCTCTGGGCTCTGCCAGGGCTCTGCTGGGCTCAGCCCTGGGCCCAGCTGGGCTGGCTCTGCCCTCACATTGCTCTGACAGCTCTGCATCAGACGAGCCCGTTGCCAGCACAGCGCCTGAGCTTTCTGCTTTGGCAGGTGAGTGGGACTCTGCTGCAGGCCCAGAGATTGCAGCTGGGGACACACATCCAATTGGCAAGGACCCAAACTCTCCACAGTCCCAGCTGAATGCCTGGATCTGCACAGGCTGTTTTGTCTGTCCCATTCTTCCTTCTTGATTGGCTGGAATTGTGCAGTTGCACTTTCTTCCTCCTCTAGCAGTGCCACGAGTGGGCCAAAGCTGGTGAGTGGGCCGTGCTCCTGAGGCAGTGCAGTCTGGAGCTGATGGATGGAGAATTGCCCTTCTGCACTGCCAAACCAGAGCAAAAAGCTGTCAGTGGGACTTTGTGTCTTTAAGAAACCCCTGACAGTTTCAAAGGGAATGTGCAGCTCCTTCCCAGGCTGAGAAGGAAGGGCATCTTCTAAAGGGGTTTGACAGAGTTTCCATTCCCAGTCCTGCTTGCAGCTGGAAGGGCACAAAGCAATTTCTTCTTGCTTTGATCACAATTTCAAATACCAACGATGGAAACAAAGCCCAAAATCTTTTAAAAGGCTGCTGAGATCAGTAAGATGGATCCATGCCATCAGCACATTTACAATGTAAATAACTGAGTTCTCTTTTTCAAAAGATCATTTACCTCTTAATGCAAAGAATGTAACTTTGCATTTATGTTTTGTTTTTTTTCCACTAACATTATGTTAGTTTTTTCACTAACACTTGGATTTTATTCTTATCTTCTACAATTTACCTATTTTTTTCCCTTTTTCTTTTTTTTTCTTTTAAATAGAAAACATGTCCTATCAAAGGAATGTCCTTTGCTCCTGGTTCCCGTGTGGAGCAGCTCCCTTCCTGCTGGCTGAGCTGCTCAGGCAGAGCCCGGCAGCTCCTGGCCCTGCAGGGCTGAGGCTTTTCCCCGTTGCTGGGCACAGACTGATGGAGCAGCACTGCTGAACACGGGCACACAGAGGGACCAGGAGCAGCTGCCTTTGCCCACCTGAGGCTCCAAGGCCCAACCTCTGAGCAGCCAGGGCTGGAAGAGACTGGCAGGATCTGATCCCTGACTCTGGGCCAGGGCTGCACAAATGACCCCACAGCAGCAGCAGCAGCAGCAGCAGCAGCAGCAGCAGATGGAGCTGACTTTCAGCACAGCCCCTGCCCCTGTTCCCTCCCGTGTGCAGCGGTGTCACAGCAGCCTGAGGCACCTGGGAGCCCCCAGTGCCAGCAGGGACTTGAGATGGCAGCCCTGGGCTCCTGGAGGCTGTGCAAGGAACGGAGCTGGGCACTCCCTGTCCATGGGGAGCTTGCAGATGGAAAAGGCTGCTGTGCCCAGGCAGCTCCAAGGGCACAGAAAGGAGGGTCTGGAGCACTGGATCTGTGCCAGTGCCACAGTCCTGGGCAGCAGCCAGCCAGCCCTGGGGGAACAGAGGGCACAGCACGAGGGACAGAAGCAGGCAAGGGCAGAGACTGGAGGAAGCCAGAGCCAGGAGCAGGAACAGCTGCTCCATTGCACTCTTGGAGAAAGCTCTTGGCTGGTTCCAAGCACTGAAAGGCGTGAAGGGCAGAGAGGAGCCACAGCAAACAATGCTCCTGTTTGCACAGCCTCCCCTCTCCGTGTCCCAGAAGGAATTGCATGGACTGTGCTCTTCTCTCCGAGTCGTCTCGTTCAGCATGAGCAGCTCAGCACCAGGAGCTGAAGGAGCTGAAGCCTCAGGCCACAGGAGCTGGGCAAGAGGAGGCTTTCTGAGCAAATGAATGCTGCTAACATGGACCCAGCTGAATGCAGTGGATAGAATCATGGAATCACAGAATCCTTTCTGTTGGAAAAGCCCTCTGAGCTCACCCAGTGCAGCCGCTCACCCAGCAGTGCCAAGCCCAGCACTAAAGCACGTCCCTGAAGTGCCAAGGCCTGGACAGCAGCCCTGAGTGAGGCCTGAACAGCAGGCCCTGAGCCCAAGGTGGCCTCTGGATGAACCTTGCAACCAAAGGTTATCTTTGTATCTGCTCCCTGATGAGATATGCATGGTCATTAGCACTGTGATAGATGTAGCCACTCATTAGTGAAACATGTGTTGACCTTTGTGTATTTAGAAGCCAGACAAGGCCATGAAATCTGACATCTGGCCTTGTTTGGGGCTGAATGGTCAAAGTCACCTCCCTTGGTTCCTCCTGGGGCCCTGGCCAGGCTTTGGGAGGGAGCCAAGAGGAGGATGAAGCCAGATGTTGCCACACTAGCAGTGCTGTCAGTTTGTTCATTCAGCACTGTCAGAGCTGGGCCCTCTCCCAGCGGGGTTGGAGCCTCACTTGTGGCTGGAGGCACCTGCAGGAATTGCCAGTGCCCAGGAGTGGCTCTGCAGCCCTTGGCTGTGACAGCTTCCCCAGCTGCTGTGTGGGTCTGGGGGATGGTAAAAGCTGAGGGTAACTGGGGCTGGATCTTTCTCAATCACTGCAGGCAATCTTTGGTGGGGATGGTTGGGTGCATTGCTGAGCTGCTCCTGTTGTGATTCTTTGCTGCTTTGAGCTGCAGGAAGTGACACTGATTCCTTCAGTTGGTGTCTGTGTCTTTGGTGCTGACCCTGCCCACTGGCAAAACAAAACTGGCACAGTCTGGCCAGATCCCAACAAAATGTCCCTTGTTCAGTGTCAATGTGAGGAATCAGTGCCATCAGAAATTCCCAGATGGGAAGCCCTTCCCTGGAGTTCCCTGGCTCTGGAGTGGGCTGAGGTCAGAACCCCGTAGGAGCAGTGGGGCAGTCGGGTAAAAGAGGCTGCACCCCTGGATGGCTTCAAATGCATCCAAAAATTGCACATGGAAAAGGAAAAGAACTTGTGGGTTTGGGCAGACAAAGATGAATTTGTTAAGAGTACATTGGAAACAGCACCTTCAGAAGGAACAATTATTGTTGGAATGCTCCCACATGGAGCAAGGGAAGAAGGTTTTAATCTTGAGCTCAGATGCATTGTTGCAAGTGAAATATCAATATCATAAATAACTATATATGTATTTATAGTACGATAAAAGACTTTCATATATATATTTTTATATATTTTTATATGTATGTCTAGGTCTGTCTATCTATATCAATATGTATATCTACATATAAAATTGTAATAACGTGAAGTAGTGCTGACAATACTAATTTGTCAGCTTTGGCTCCTCAGGGATGTAACACTAAATACCCTACAGAACAGGATTGGCCAGGACCCTAATGTCAGTCGTCAACTTTGTGAGATTTTATACAATGAAAAAAGGAGGAAGGGAGGAAATTGGCTGTTTTTACAGGGTTTGCTATTACTGTGATGCAGAGTGCTTTGTCTGTTCCTGTGAGAAATTCAGTGATTAAGCCTGCAGGGTTTTTCATGTACCAGACTATGCACAGGCTGCAGCATTGGTTGAATGGGTGAAGGGGTTGTTAAAAGAGCAGCTGAAAAAATGAGGAGATGGGACCTGTCCCCATGGAAAACCCATCTCCCAGATGTGCTCCATGCCCTTAACAATGGCCCACTGGGGAAATGGAAACCCCTGGCTGTGCATGGCTGCACCCAATTTACATTAATGAACTAAATCAATTATTAGAAGAAGAAAGAAGTGATGCTGTTAAAATATCCAACAGCACATCCTGCGAGCTCCAACAAACACAAATGGGGCTCTGCAGAACTGCACGGCCTTGGATTATCTGCTTGCTGGCCAGGGAGGATCCTGGGCTATTCCAGGACAGGAATGTTGCAGGAATGTCTATCAGTGCTGGGTTTGAGGTCCAACAATCAGGAATCACCTCAATAGAAAGATCAGTAGAAGAGAGGCAGAAAGAAGAAAATTCCTCATGGTGGGATTGGCTCCCAAATTGGAGGCTGCTGTGAAATGCATTCGTGGCAGTCACTGCAATCATTGCATTGTGAGCACTTGGTGTGTTATGATTCCATGTTGGAGTTGTTGTGACACCTTGTGCTGGAAATGGAGTACTGGGACTTGTCTGAAAAGAGACACAGTCTCAAGGAAAAAAGGGGAATTTCATAAAGAACAGAGTATAGCAACTAATTAGGCATGTTTTAAAAGGAATTAAAATTATAGCTCTGAGTAATGAACTTGAGCAGCGCTTAATTGAAGAACAAGAGGTGATGCCTTTGTGCCTAATACCTAAATTTAAACTGTGTTATTGCAATTGTTCTGGAGGTTGCAGTTCATCTGTAGGTCAAAGCACTGATTGAAGCACTGAGACCTCACCAGGCCCTGACTGAAGCCTGAACAACAGGCCCTGAGGCAAACTGAGCTCCAGATGAACCTTCCAACCAAAGGTAATATTTGTATCCACTCATCAATGAATCATTATTAGCAATATGATCTCTGTATGTGTTCATTGGTGAAATATGGATTTACGTTCCTGTATTTAGAAAGCAGGCCAGATCCCATCTGGCTTTGTTTGAGGCTGTGGGATCAAAGTCACCTCCCTTGGTTCCTCCTTGAGCCCTGGCCAGGCTTTGGGAGAAGCCAATCAGGAGAATGAAACCAGATGTTCCCACACCAGCAGCGGTGTCAGCTTGTTTGTTTAACAGTGTAAAAGCTGGGCCCTCTCACAGTGAGGTTGGAGCCTCATTGTCTGCAAAGGTGGGTGCACCTGCAGGAATTCCCAGTGTCCAGGAGTGGCTCTCCAGTCCTTGGCTGTGAAAGGGTTAAAAGCACTGTGCCCAGGCATACCTGGGCAAGAATAAGAGACACTGCACCCAATATGGAAGCTTGCAAATATTCAGCCACAAGCTCAAGACACAGGATGAAAGTTGGCAAGAAACAGGGAACAAAACTGGCAGTAATGAAGGGCAGAGCTTGCTAAAACCAGTGAGGAAATTGCTGAAACAGCCAACAAGAGACTGTGCATGCCTGGAGGAGAAAGGTCAAAGGGCACAGCGATGAAGATGTCCAGCCTTCATCAGGAGACCCCCGAGGAAGACGCGGAGCCTTCCTCAGTGCCAGCACCAGTGCGCGCTGCGCCTGCGCCTGGCGCATGCTAATGATGGTAATGAGTGCTGAGAGATCGTTTGCATAACCACACCTTTTCTAAGGAAAACCATGAATGTGCATAAAGTATAACCATCCATTGTAATCTCTGTGTGCTGTGTGCTGTCAGGAGGAGATATCCCTGCACACTCGGCGCTGAATAAAGCAAATCCCCCTCCCTGGGCTTTGTCTGGGAAGTGTCTCTGGGCCCCGTTTGGGGCCATCCACGTCCATGGGGTTCTGTCAAGTCCCAGAGGAACCTTGGTGCCACGTTGTTCCCCAGCCTCACAGTGCTCTCCTGCTGCCATGAGGTCCCTCCCTGTGTGACACCCTGCAGCCCTGGCTCCATCAGGGTCTCTGGGGTTCCTTGGTGCACGCCTTTCTCCCATCTGAGCCTTGCTCCCATGGGTTCCATGGACTGACAGTGGCCCTCTGCATTCCATGGGCCCAGCTAGATCACAGCAGAGCCTGGCTTTCATCAGGTTCTGATACCTGTTCTGCCAGCTGACAGGGCTGATTTAAAGAGCACAGAAACCAATGGGAAGAATGGTCTTATTTTACTGTGAGTGTTAAGGCAACACAAAATTAAAATTATACATTCAATACAACTACATGCTTGGCTTTAGCAACAAGCAAAAAGAAGCAAGGTAATGCACCTAATCATTATTATAGGAGAGAAAGGATAGGGACTGAGAAAGACACATCCCCAATTGCCTAAACACTTTACCATCATCCAGAGTCTGCAGGCACTGGGGAGCTCCATTTCACAGCAAGGACCTGGAGAACTCTTGGAAGCACTTGGGAAAATCCCACGTGGTGCATCCACCCATAGGTGAGGTCTCCCAATTTGCTCCAAAAGTGGGTTCAGGTTTTTAGGCCTAAATCAGCAAGTCAAAGGAACTGGATTATATTTTTTGCCCATGAACTCCTGGGTCTCCTGGCACTTTTGCTGACCAGGAGGACCCATGGCTCGGCCAGAGCCCAGTCCCTGGCTTGGAGGGTTTCCCCTAAAATATCCTACAAGCCTCTATTCATGTCAGTTGGGAAAATTTCTTAGAATGACACATTTCTTGCAGGTAACTACACAAGATTATGTGAAAGTCTCCAAAGCAGCTGGCTTTGGTGTTACACAGCTGCAGAAGCACCTTGGTCATCTATTTTTAGCTAACTAAAACTGATGGTGTTAGTCACATAATGCCCAGGGTTTGTCCTGTAAGCCAGCTCTGGCTGAGGGCTGCCCCTCAGGCCTGAGCACATCAGCAGCTGAAGTGACCACGACTGGGAATGGCAAAAACACCCCCTGGGACTGGCCCAGAGGCCCTGGGACTCCCTGGCATGGATCACCTCAGGAGACAGGATTTCAGGGAGCCCAAAGGACTTTGGGGAGAGCTGCTGTGGACACAGAGGGAATGGCACAGCTGGATCCCTTGCCTGGGCTCCCAGAGGACCCTTCTGCTGTGGGGCTGCTGAGGGTGGAGGAGCAGCAGGTACCCATGGCCACCCCAAAGCAGGGCCCCGTTGGCAACATGGCCCCGACCGGGGCTGCGGGACCCCATCCCTGGGATGAGTCAGGAGCTGCAGAGCTGGGAGGGCTCAGCCAGAGCCGCTGAGCCTTCAGCAGCCCCACACGGCCAGAGCGTGAGCCCAGTGGGGAGTGGGCACTGACGGGGACTGTGGGGCCTGAACCAAGGCCCAGCCCCACTGAGAGCGGCTGTGCCGGACACGCTGCAGCTCCAGGAGCAGCTGGAGCCCCAGGCAGCCAAGGGGAGCCACCATGGATGTTCCTTTCTTCCCCTCAGAAAGGACACTGGGAAGCTGGGGAAGTGTCAGTGAAAGGAGCAGGGATGGTGGGAGCTGTGGAACAGCACTGACACGAGAAACCCAAACTCTCCTGAGAAAGGAGGGCAGAAATCCCCGGTGTCCAGCATCCTGCCAGAGAAACCCATTCCCAGAATTACCAACATAAAGCCATCCTCCAATTCTCTGGATTGTGCTGCTCCTGACCCACTAACACCTTCCCCCCAGAGTGAAGCTCTGAAGTGGGATTGATGGAGGAAAGCTGAGCTCTGAGCCAGGCCAGGGTCAGTGCCTGGAGCATCCCCTGGCGCTGTTTGACAGCGGCTCTGCAGGAGCTGGGGATGCACACAGGGCAAACCTGAGCATCTCCCACCATCAGATACCTCAGAGCTCACACAGCAACACGGCCGTGGCTCTCCCAAACTGGATTTAGGAATGGCACACCTACTGCAGCCATTGGATCCAGATCAGCCCAGATCCCTTTGGGACTGTTATAAATGAGAAACTTGACTGGGCCAATATTCAAGCACAAACCGGTGCCAGCAGTGAGCGGGGCCTGTTGTTTCAGGACTGGTTCCTATGGGAAACATCCCGCTTCCCATGGCAGACATCCCGCTCCAGTCAGGCCAGCACCCCTGGGTTAGAATTTGAAGGGTCTCAGTCTCAGTCCTTGGGGAGGGCTTCAAGCTCCATCTTTGACAGCGGTTGTGAGGCATGTTATGAATAAGAAGCTTGACTAGGCCAGTATTCAAGCAGCAATCAATTTATTAATTAATATGGTCAAGTATGAGCAATACAGCGCTGGGTACAGTCGGGGAAGTTTTCCCTCCAACTGCACCCCGATAATTGAGGGTTACAGGTATTTATAGGGGTACTCATCAGTTTTTTTCAACAGTTTCTATTTCCAATTTTTACTCATCAGCAATTTTTATTCCAAATGATTACATCACAATTCTATACACTATTGTGATTTTAATTTCTCAGGATGTATTTTCAAAGGAGTATCCCCAGATGGTGATGGTCCGGTTTCCGAAAGAAGAAAGACGAATCTCATCTGGTGGAGTCCAGCTCCCCAGATGTGGGTCCACCTTTTAATTGCAGAGACTACAAATCTCATAACAGTGATGTCCAGCTTCCCTTTGGTCAAAACCATAAATCCTTGAGGTGATGTTCATCTTCCTTTCTCAAACTGTTTTTCTCTGCTTCAATAAGGCGTGAGATAAGTATATTTCCTATATATATGATCCAAAGCTATAGTTTCAAGGATACAAGTAATACTCTAAATTTATACTTCAAAAGGTTATTATTGCAGAGCTCTTTTATGGATTAAATAGAAGCAAAAAGCAACATCCTTAACACCTTAATTCCAATGCTCTTAAACCAACCAGGGTTAATTGCAAACAAAAGATAGGTTCAAAGGCCTTTTTCCATGCTTTATTTTCCTCAGTTATTATTAGAATTCGCAACTATCCCATTGTCGATGTCCACACATTTCTCATTCGCAAGCACACAATTTGCCTGTTTGTACCTGACACGAAACACAGCTTTGCATCTCACAGGCAGATGAGGGATCTTTGGACCATCTCTTACAGACTGACATCCCAAAGCATAAAACTAATCATGGATTTCCCCTTAAAAATAAAATTTACTGAATTAATAAAATTATAATTATTTTTCTTATTTATAAAAGAATTATTCTATATTTGTATTACCAAATTTGAATATTTATATTAAAAAATCCATACCTTTTTAGCAAGCAAAAAATTTATTGGTCATTGGTTCTAAGGAACACAATTCCTTTCATTAATTCATTGACCAGTGTGGCTATTGATTTCTACTTCTTTATGCTAATTAGTCCCATTTTAAATATTTTTGTCATCTTTTTTATCATTTTCACAGACAGGATAAAAGGGGCCACTTTGGGGTCCAGGGAGAACTTTCTGGGGCACATTTGGGGCAGTTCTGGGTCTGGGGAGGGAATTCAGAGAAAACTTGAGGGTCTGGAGGACACTTAGGGGAGCCGGGTGGGCACTTGGAGGGGCACTCAGGGATTCCGAGGGACAGTTCGGGGTCCGGGGCAGCACTTGGGGGTCCAGGGGGGCCCTTGAAGGTCAGGGAGGAGAATTTGGGGCACTTCGGGGTCCGGGGCAGCACTTGGGGGGCTCTGATGGGGCTCTCTGGGGCGCGGGGGGTGATGGGAGCTGTAGGCACGGGTCTAATACAGTTAAACGGGGCCGGGGAGCATCACGGGAGATTGAGGCGCAACTGCAAGGGCTCTCGGTGGGAGCGCGGGGCATGACGGGAGATAAAGTCCCGGCTGGAAAAGCTCTGGACGTGCGCCGCGGAGCATGATGGGAGCCGTAGTCCCGGAAGTGGCTCGAACACTTTGTTTAGGGGTCTGGGAAGGCACTTGGGGGACACTTTTGCGTCCGAGCCGCGACTTGAGATCCTCGTGGTAACGTAAACGGTTCGGGAGAACTTGCGGGGATCTCGGGGAGCTCTAACCGGCCTCTTTAGGGTGCGGGGTACAGCAGGAGCTTTCGGCGCGGGACTGTTCTGAGGGGCTCTGGGGCCGCGGGGGATGAGAGGAGATGAATTCCCAGAAGTGGCTGTACCGGGCATCTGTGGGGTTGGGAGCTCTGGGGGGTCCGGGCACGCTTCTGGGGGGTCCCCAGTGGGTGCTGAGTGGGCACTGAGGGATCCTGGAGGGTCTGAGGGACACTTAAGGGACAGAGAGGGGTTGCGGATCCCGGGGTTCTGTGGGGCGCGGGGCATGACGGGCGTTGTAGTCCCGGCTCCAATGGGGCTCAATCGGCCCGCGGGGCATGACGGGAGTGTAGGCAAAAAGGAAAGATGGCGCCCAGCCGAGGACCGCCTTCGAGGCCCCTTTCCGGGCGCTGATTGGCTGTGGGTGCTGATGGGCGGAAGCCTCGGCAAATGGAATGTGGCGGAGGCGGGAGCAGCCCATTCAACCTCTCCAGTCCCAGTACAGCGCAGTTCATCCCAAGTACAGCTCAGTTCATCCCCAGTACTACCTCAGTAGAACCCCAGTGCCCCTGCAATCCCTCCCAGGACAGCCCAGTAAAACCCCAGTTCCTCCCCAGTCCCTTCAGTACAGCCAAGTCCCTCCCAATACACCTGAGTGTACATTCCCAGTCCCTTCCAGTTCCCACTCAGTGTCATCCACAGGATGCCCCAGTGTCTCCCAGTCTTCCCCCAATGTTCCCAGTGTCCCCAGTATGTCCAAGTCCTCCCCAGTGTCACTCCCAGTATGTCCCAGTGTGTCCCACAGCGTTCCCAGTGTTCCCCAGTATGTCCCAGTGTCCCCCCAGTGTCACTCCCAGTATGTCCCAGTGTCTCCCACAGCCTTCCCGGTGTTCCCCAGTATGTCCCAGTCCTCCCCAGTGTTTTCAAGGACAGTTTCATTTCTCACGGTGCCCGTGGCAGCCAAACCCAGCAGTGGGGTCAGTGCAGTGCCCATGGCCACAGCCCCTTGCAGTGGCCCAGTGCAGCTTGGGCTGATGATCCACCCTCACAGCCGGCCCAGGGCAGCTCTGCAGTGGCTTTGGTGGCACCTGGGGCTGGCACACACCTGAGCAGTGTGTCTGTTTGCAGTGGGGAAACTCAGGAGTTTGAGATTGCTGCAAAAAGCACAAAAAGGGAAAACCCCTCTTAGGCTGGGTGCAGCCAGCTCTCCAAGCACAGCAGCTCCCAGGGCAGTGAGGACAGACAGGATGGGGCTGGGCAATGTGGAGCAAGGTTGTCCACGCTGGGTCAGAGCTCCAGGCACAGCTTCTGTGAGCAGGCCAGAGCTGCTGAGGACAGACCCTGGGTCAATATCAATCACAGAATGCTGCAATCACCTCTGCTCTAAAGAGAAATTAAATAAAAGACACCCTTTAAAATAGGAATGTGTATTTCTTACAAGTTCTTTGAAATCTTTTTCCATAACTGGACTAGGAAAACTTTAATGACCCTCTCAGGGCTTTGGTGTTGTTTACATCAGACTCAGTCCCTGAGAGTGTCTTAAAAAAAATTGTCAAAAACTCCAAGTCGGTTTCAAACTCCAAATTTTCTTGAAGTTTTAATGGATCCCACTGAGGGACTTGACTGGGAAAATGTCCCCAGGTTCCACTCCGAGCAGAACACAGGAGGCAGTGATGACCGGTGGGGACAAGCAAGGCAAAGGTGTCTCTGGTGCTGAGCAAACCTGGATGTGGTTCAGGAATGCAAAGGGCCAAGGCCTGAGCCCCAGCCCCTGGCCAGGCAGATCCTGTTCCTCCCTCCTTGCTCAGGGCCGACAGCCTGCAGGGACAGAGGCGCAGGGCAGGGACACCGTAGCACAGCCTGGGCTGCACAGGGCACAGGGATGGGCAGCAGCTGCAAGACAGCCCTGACAGAGCCAACTTGGGCAGCACTTTGGCCATGGCTGCTGGGCCTGGGCCTGAGGCCACGAGGGGACAAGTGACCCTTGCAGGCCTGGGGCCTCATTGCCTCCTTGTCCCTGCTCAGCAGCCTGGCAGGGGCCGCCCCAGGCTCCTGCCCTTGGCATTGCCCATCCCCACATGCCAGTGCCCATCCCGGGAAGAGCCCTGAGCACTGAGGGAGGGACAGGATCTGCCTGGCCGGGGGCTGGGGCTCAGGCCTTGGCCCTTTGCATTCCTGAAACACATCCAGGTTTGCTCAGCACCAGAGATGTTCGCATTCACAAACACATAATCACATCAGCGATTATATGTGGTGCTTTTTATTCAAGAGCTCTGGGAATCGGGGTAGTTTCCACCCAAATCTGATTCTGACCATACATTCGAGGTGAACATGTTTTATACTCTATCATTACATAACTTTCATGTTAATTATTTAACTTATATTGTTCTATTGTATACACAGATTTCAGCTAAACATAGCCCCCTTTAAATTTCCAACATAGTTTCTCATGATTCTTCTTATGGTTATATAATAATTATATTTAATTACTAAACAATCACCACATCTAACAATTATATCTTTTATCATACTGCTTACGCAGGTGCAGCAATCTGAGAAAACACAAAGCCCAATATTTTCAAAGACTATTTTTAACATTTTCCAGGGCTCCACTATCAGAGACACCTTTGCCTTGCTTGTCCCCACCGGTCATCACTGCCTCCCGTATTCTGCTCTACCTGGAACCTGGGGACATTTTCCCAGTCAAGTCCCTCAGTGGGATCCATTAAAACTTCAAGAAAATTTGGAGTTTGAAACCGACTTGGAGTTTTTGACAATTTTTTTTAAGACACTCTCAGGGACTGAGTCTGATGTAAACAACACCAAAGCCCTGAGAGGGTCATTAAAGTTTTCCTAGTCCAGTTATGGAAAAAGATTTCAAAGAACTTGTAAGAAATACACATTCCTATTTTAAAGGGTGTCTTTTATTTAATTTCTCTTTAGAGCAGAGGTGATTGCAGCATTCTGTGATTGATATTGACCCAGGGTCTGTCCTCAGCAGCTCTGGCCTGCTCACAGAAGCTGTGCCTGGAGCTCTGACCCAGCGTGGACAACCTTGCTCCACATTGCCCAGCCCCATCCTGTCTGTCCTCACTGCCCTGGGAGCTGCTGTGCTTGGAGAGCTGGCTGCACCCAGCCTAAGAGGGGTTTTCCCTTTTTGTGCTTTTTGCAGCAATCTCAAACTCCTGAGTTTCCCCACTGCAAACAGACACACTGCTCAGGTGTGTGCCAGCCCCAGGTGCCACCAAAGCCACTGCAGAGCTGCCCTGGGCCGGCTGTGAGGGTGGATCATCAGCCCAAGCTGCACTGGGCCACTGCAAGGGGCTGTGGCCATGGGCACTGCACTGACCCCACTGCTGGGTTTGGCTGCCACGGGCACCGTGAGAAATGAAACTGTCCTTGGAAACACTGGGGAGGACTGGGACATATTGGGGAACACTGGGAACACTGTGGGAGACACTGGGACATCCTGGGAGTGACACTGGGGACGACTGGGACATACTGGGGACACTGGGGACATAGGGGGGAAGACTGGGAGACACTGGGGCATCCTGTGGATGACATTGGGTGGGAACTGGAAGGGACAGGCAATGTACACTCAGGTGTATTGGGAGGGACTGGAGAGGAACTGGGGTTTTACTGGGCTGTCCTGGGAGGGATTGCAGGGGCACTGGGGTTGTAATGGGGTAGTACTGGGGTAGTACTGGGGATGAACTGGGCTGTACTTGCGATCAACTGCGCTGTACTGGGAGGTACTGGAGAGGTTGAATGGGCTGTTCCCGCCTCCACCGCATCCCATTTGCCGAGGCTTACGCCCATCACCACCCGCAGCCAATCAGCGCCTGGAAAGGGGCCTCGAAGGCGGTCCTCGGCTGGGCGCCATCTTTCCTTTTTGCCTACACTCCCGTCATGCCCCGCGGGCCGATTGAGCCCCATTGGAGCCGGGACTACAACGCCCGTCATGCCCCGCGCCCCACAGAACCCCGGGATCCGCCGCCCCTCTGCCCCTTAAGTGTCCCTCAGACCCTCCAGGATCCCTCAGTTTCCCCTCAGCGCCCACTGGGGACCCCCCCAGAAGCATCCCCAGACCCCCTGAGTGCTCCCAACCCCACAGATGGCCGGTACAGCCACTTCTGGGAATTCATCTCCTCTCATCCCCCGCGGCCCCGAGCCCCTCAGAGCAGTTCTTCGCCGAAAGCTCCTGCTGTACCCCGCACCCTAAAGAGCCTGGGTAGAGCTCCCTGAGATCCCCGTAAGTTCTCTCGAACAGTTTACCTTACCACGAGGATCTCACGTCGCGGCTCGGACGCAGAAATGTCCCCCAAGTGCCTTCCCAGACCCCTAAACAAAGTGTTCGAGCCACTTCCGGGACTACGGCTCCCGTCATGCCCCGCGCCCCACCGAGAGCTACTGCAGCTGCGCTTGGAACTCCCGTGATGCTCCCCGGCCCCGTTAAACTGTATCAGCCCTGCGCCTACAACTCCCATCACCCCCTGCGCCCCATAGAGCCCCGTTAGAGCGCCCCAAGTGCTGCCCCGTACACCGCAGGGCCCCAAATTCCCCTCCCTGACCTTCAAGGGCCCCCCTGGACCCCCAAGTGCTTTCCTGGACCCCGAACTGTCCCTCGGAATCACTGAGTGCTCCTGAAAGGGCCCACCCGGCTCCCCTAAGTGTCCTCCAGACCCTCAAGTTTTCTCTGGTTTCCCTGCCCAGACCCAGAACTGCCCCAAATGTGCCCCAGAAAGTTCTCCCTGGACCCCAAAGTGGCCCCATTTTTCCTGTCTGTGAAAATGATAAAAAAGATGACAAAAAGATTTAAAATGGGACTAATTAGCATAAAGAAGTAGAAATCAATAGCCACACTTGTCAATGAATCAATGAAGGGAATTGTGTTCCTTAGAACCAACGACCAATAAATTTTTTGCTTGTTAAAAGGTATGGATTTTTTACTATAAACATTCAAATTTGGTAATACAAATATGGAATAATTCTTTTATAAATAAGAAAAATAATTATAATTTTATTAATTCAGTAAATGTTATTTTTAAGAGGAAATGCATGATTATTTTTATTTTTTGGGATGTCAGTCTGTAAAAGACGGTCCAAAGATCCCTCATCTGCCTCACAACCGCTGTCAAGGACAGAGATTGAAGCCCTCCTCAAGGACTGAGACTGAGACCCTTCAAATTCTAACCCAGGGGTGCTGGCCTGATTGGAGCGGGATGTCTGCCATGGGAAGCGGGATGTTTCCCATAGGAACCAGTCCTGAAACAACGGGCCCCGCTCACTGCTGGCACCGGTTTGTGCTGTTCAGAACTGGGCTGTCTGTACCTGTTCTCAATGGATTTATTCTCCACTGTTCCCTCCATGTGCCATCCTGCTCCCCTCCCAGCAGTAGATTATAAAAGAGCCCTGAGTTAACCAAAGACTTTGAGACTCTCCCCGATGTGACAAGACAGATCTATTGGCCGGACCACGAGGATTTCATCTCTCTCATGGCAGCTATTCCCCCCCTCATATTCTCTGTCTCTCTATCCTTTATCTGCTTTCTAATCCTTGTGTTGCATCTGCTGTGGGCACTCAATGAAAGGTGCATTTGTTTTGGTTAATACTGAAGGTCCCCTGCTGTGTGTCTTTGCACTCTGAGATCAGTAAAACGAATCATCGTGACCCCCCTTGTGCCAGGGGATGGTGACACGGCCTGATGGGGTTGCTGCCCACAGCATGTGAGCGTGATCTCCTTGGTGGCGACTACACTGGCTCATCTGCTCTTGCTTTCTGGTCTGCCTATCCCAGAATTACCTATGCCACCTGCTTTTCTTATATTGTGGTTCTCTGTGGATCCTTCAATAGTCAGCCCTTCTTAAGTTCACTCTTGGAATAGGGGATCGTCACCTCCCATCATATCGAGTGCATTGGAATGCACTTGAATGCATTTTGCCTGCATTCAAAAGATGGTCCCTGTTTTTGATTTACTGTGGAATCTCTGTTTGTGTTTTCTACCTCTGTCGAGGCCTGGATTGAAGGTACTTGAGATGATATTTTGCGTTCAGATTCAGATGGTTTTTGTTTCTTATCAGTGACACAGCCTCATAACCATGAGTTCTGCAGCCTTTCATCTAAGGCACAAAATGGCTCAGTACCTCTTGTTACAAGGCCTGGATGGTACCAAGGAGACCATGGTGATACTGGGGATCCAAGGAGACCGTGGTGACACCATGGAAACTCATGGAACCATGGGCATTGTGACACAGCAGGGCTTCATGGAACCAAGGAGTCAATTGGGACTCTACCAAACCTCATGGAACCAAGGGCCCATTGTGACACTGAAGAACTTCAGGGACCCAAGAGTCTCTTGTGACACAGGGGGTACTCATGAAACCATGGAGACCATTGTGAACCTTCAAGGCCTGATGGAACCAAAGGGTCATTCTGGCACTTCTGAGCCTTGGAACCAAAGGGACCACAGTGACACAGTGGGGCTCTATGGAACCAAAGGGTCCTTCTGGCATTTCTGAGTCTTGGAACCAAAGGGACCACAGTGACACAGTGGGGCTCTGTGGAACCAAGGGGCCATGGTGACATTGTGGAGTGTCATTGAACCAACTGTCCATGGTGACACTGCAGGGCCTGATGGAATCATGGGCACCATTGTGACACTGCAGGGCGTCATGGAAGCAAGGGGCCATTGTCACACGATGGGGCCTCTTGGGATCCAAGGGCAGTTGTGATACCATGGAAATTATGGCAACTGTGGCACCATGAAACCAAGGAGACCATTGTGACCCTACAGACCCCATGGAACTAAGGATTCATGGAACAGTGCAGGACACATGGAACCGAGGGGCCATAGTGAAGCTGTAGAACCAAAAGAGCCCATTGTGACACTGTGGGCCCCCATGGATCCAAAGGTCCATTTTGACATTGCAGGGCCTCGTGGAATCCTGGCGACCACTGTGAAACTTTGAGGCCTTGTTGAATTAAGTGGCCCTGCAGGGCCTCATGGAACCAATGAGACCCCATAGAACCCAGGGTCCATTGTGACCCTGTGGTACCAAGGTGTCGTGGGTTGACCCGGGCCAAATGCCAGGCATCCATGAGGGCTGCTCACTCACTTCCCTCTGCAGCTGGACCAAGAAAATTTAATAAAGGGTTCATGGGTTGAGATAAGGACTGGGCCAGATCACTCATCAAATATGTCCTGGGAAAAACAGGCTTAGCTTAGAGATGTGAAATTAATTCATTTATTACTAACAAAGTCAGAGCAGGAAAAGGGGAAATAAAATAAGCCCCTCACCTCCCTCCTTCCAGCCCTACCTCCTACGCCAGCAGTGCAGGGAGACAGGGAATGGGGGTTATGGTCAGTTCATCACCCATGGCTTCTGCCCCTGCTCAGGGAGAGGAGTGGTTCCCCTGCTGCACCGTGGGTCCCTCCCAAGGGAGGCAGTTCTGCAGGAGCTTCTCCCATGTGAGTCCATTTCAGGGGCAACAGCCCTCTGCAAACTGCTGCAGTGTGAGTCCACGCCAGGGACAACAGTCCTTCCCAAACTGCTGCAGCATGGGTCACCCTTCCAGGGGTGCATTCCTCCAGGGACAGGCTGCTCCAGCCTGGGAGCAGGGCCCCTCTCTCCATGGCTCTCCTACAGGGTGCCTGGGTCTCCAGTGCCTGGAGCACCTCCTGCCCCTCCTTCTGCACTGACCTTGATGTCTGCACAGTTGTTCTTCTCACATGTTCTCCCTTTGCTCTCCTCTGACTGGAGTTAAAACTGCCCCACAATCTCTATTTTGGTTTCTTTTTCAATCTGTTATCACAGAGGCATTACCACCATTTGTAACTGGCCCAGCCTTTGCCAGCAGCAGGTCCATCTTTGAAGCCACCAGGAATTGGCTGTGCCAGACACGGTGGAAGCTTCCAGCAGCTTCTCACAGGAGCCATCCCTGTGCCCCCCTGTGAAATACAAAGCTGTGTTTGGTGTCAGGTACATACAGGCAACGCGTGTATTTGTGATTGTAATATGTGTGGAAACCGATCACAGGATGGTTATAAAGACGGATTCTAATAATTACTGAGGAAAGTAGAGCATGGAAGAAGCCTTTGAACCTATCCTTTGTTCATAATTAACCTTTATAAGTCTTAAGTTGATTTAGAAGCATTTGAATTAAAGCTTTAAGGATATTGCTTTTTGACAGGAACTTTCTGCTTGTAGTTGACCCTTAAAGAGCTTTGCAATAATAACCTTTTGAAGTATAATTTTAGAATATTGCTTGTAGTAAGGATCTTTGAAACTATAGCTTTAGAATATATAAACGAAACATGCTTATCTCACGCCTTAACAAAACAGTGAAAAGCAGCTTGAGAAAGGAAGATGAACATGAACTCAAGGATTAATGGTTTTGACCAAGGAAAGCTGGACATCACTGTTATGAGATTTATAGTCCTTGCAATCAAAAGGTGGACCCACATCTGGAGAGCTGGACCTCACCAGCTGGGAGACTTCTTCCTTCTTTTGGAAACCAAACCACCACTATCTGGGGATACTCCTTTCTGGGATACATCCTGAGAAAAACTAAAAACTAAAACTAAATCACAATAGTGTATAGAATTGTGACATAAAAATTGGGAATAGAAACTGCTGATGAGTAAAAATTGGGAATAGAAACTGCTGAGAAAGCTGATGAGTACCCCTTTAAATACCTGAAGGCTTCAATTATCAGTGTGCAGTTGGAGGGAAAACTTCCCCCAGTGTACCCAGTGCTGTATTGCTCATGCTTTACTATATTAATTAATAAATTGATTGCTGCTTGAATATTGGCCTAGTCAAGCTTCTTATTCATAACATGCCTCACAACTGCTGTCAAGGATGGAGCTTAAAGCCCTCCCCGAGGACTGAGACTGAGACCCTTCAAATTCTAACCCAGGGGTGCTGGCCTGACTGGAGCGGGATGTCTGCCATGGGAAGCGGGATGTTTCCCATAGGAACCAGTCCTGAAACAACGGGCCCCGCTCACTGCTGGCACCGGTTTGTGCTTGAATATTGGCCCAGTCAAGTTTCGCATTTATAACAGTCCCAAAGGGATCTGGGCTGATCTGGATCCAATGGCTGCAGTAGGTGTGCCATTCCTAAATCCAGTTTGGGAGAGCCACGGCCATGTTGCTGTGTGAGCTCTGAGGTATCTGATGGTGGGAGATGCTCAGGTTTGTCCTGTTTGCATCCCCAGCTCCTGCAGAGCCGCTGTCAAACAGTGCCAGGGGATGCTCCTGGCACTGCCCCTGGCCTGGCTCAGGGCTCAGCTTTCCTCCATCAATCCCACTTCAGAGCTTCACTCTGGGGGGAAGGTGTTAGTGGGTCAGGAGCAGCACAATCCAGAGAATTGGAGGATGGCTTTATGTTGGTAATTCTGGGAATGGGTTTCTCTGGCAGGATGCTGGACACCAGGGATTTCTGCCCTCCTTTCTCAGGAGAGTTTGGGTTTCTCGTGTCAGTGCTGTTCCACAGCTCCCACCATCCCTGCTCCTTTCACTGACACTTCCCCAGCTTCCCAGTGTCCTTTCTGAGGGGAAGAAAGGTGCCATCCATGGTGGCACCCCTTGGCTGCCTGGGGCTCCAGCTGCTCCTGGAGCTGCAGCGTGTCCGGCACAGCCGCTCTCAGTGGGGCTGGGCCTTGGTTCAGGCCCCACAGTCCCCGTCAGTGCCCACTCCCCACTGGGCTCACACTCTGGCCGTGTGGGGCTGCTGAAGGCTCAGCGGCTCTGGCTGAGCACTCCCAGCTCTGCAGCTCCTGACTCATCCCAGGGATGGGGTCCCGCAGCCCCGGTCGGGGCTGTGTTGCCAACGGGGCCCTGCTTTGGGGTGGCCATGGGTACCTGCTGCTCCTCCACTCTCAGCAGCCCCACAGCAGAAGGGTCCTCTGGGAGCCCAGGCAAGGGATCCAGCTGTGCCATTCCCTCTGTGTCCACAGCAGCTCTCCCAAAAGTCCTTTGGGCTCCCTGAAATCCTGTCTCCTGAGGTGATCCATGCCAGGGAGTCCCAGGGCCTCTGGGCCAGTCCCAGGGGGTGTTTTTGCCATTCCCAGTCGTGGTCACTTCAGCTGCTGATGTGCTCAGGCCTGAGGGGCAGCCCTCAGCCAGAGCTGGCTTACAGGACAAACCCTGGGCATTATGTGACTAACACCATCAGTTTTAGTTAGCTAAAAATAGATGACCAAGGTGCTTCTGCAGGTGTTTAACACCAAACCAGCTGCTTTGGAGACTTTCACATAATCTTGTGTAGTTACCTGCAAGAAATGTGTCACTCTAAGAAATTTTCCCAACTGACATGAATAGAGGCTTGTAGGATATTTTAGGGGAAACCCTCCAAGCCAGGGACTGGGCTCTGGCCAAGCCCTGGGTCTTCCTGGTCAGCAAAAGTGCCAGGAGACCCAGGAGTTCATGGGCTAAAAATACAATCCAGTTCCTTTGACTTGCTGATTTAGGTCTAAAAACCTGGACCCACTTTGGAGCAAATTCGGAGACCTCACCTACGGGTGGATGCACCACGTGGGATTTTCCCAAGTGCTTGCAAGAGTTCTCCAGGTCCTCACTGTGAAATGGGGCTCCCCAGTGACTGTAGACTCTGGGTGATGGTAAAGTGTTTAGGCAATTGGGGATGTGTCTTTCTCAGTCCCTATCCTTTCTCTCCTATAATAATGATTAGGTGCATTACCTTGCTTCTTTTTGCTTGTTGCTAAAGCCAAGCATGCAGTTGTATTGAATGTATAATTTTAATTTTGTGTTGCCTTAACACTCACAGTAAAATAAGACCATTCTTCCCATTGGTTTCTGTGTTCTTTAAATCAGCCCTGTCAGCTGGCAGAACAGGTATCAGAACCTGATGAAAGCCAGGCTCTGCTGTGATCTAGCTGGGCCCATGGAATGCAGAGGGCCACTGTCAGTCCATGGAACCCATGGGAGCAAGGCTCAGATGGGAGAAAGGCGTGCACCAAGGAACCCCAGAGACCCTGATGGAGCCAGGGCTGCAGGGTGTCACAGAGGGAGGGACCTCATGGCAGCAGGAGAGCACTGTGAGGCTGGGGAACAACGTGGCACCAAGGTTCCACTGGGACTTGACAGAACCCCATGGACGTGGATGGCCCCAAACGGGGCCCAGAGACACTTCCCAGACAAAGCCCAGGGAGGGGGATTTGCTTTATTCAGCGCCGGGTGTGCGGGGATATCTCCTCCTGACAGCACACAGCACACAGAGATTACAATGGATGGTTATACTCTATGCACATTCATGGTTTTCCTTAGAAAAGGTGTGGTTATGCAAACGATCTCTCAGCACTCATTACCATCATTAGCATGCGCCCGGCGCAGGCGCAGCGCGCACTGGTGCTGGCACTGAGGAAGGCTCCGCGTCTTCCTTGGGGGTCTCCTGATGAAGGCTGGACGTCTTCATCGCCGTGCCCTTTGCACCTTTCTCCTCTAGGCATGCACAGTCTCTTGTTGGCTGTTTCAGCGATTTCCTCACTGGTTTTAGCAAGCTCTGCCCTTCATTACTGCCAGTTTTGTTCCCTGTTTCTTGCCAACTTTCATCCTGTGTCTTGAGCTTGTGGCTGAATTTTTGCAAGCTTCCATATTGGGTGCAGTGTCTCTTATTCGTGCCCAAGTATGCCCGGGCACAGTGCTTTTAACCCTTTCACAGCCAAGGACTGGAGAGCCACTCCTGGACACTGGGAATTCCTGCAGGTGCACCCACCTTTGCAGACAATGAGGTTCCAACCTCACTGTGAGAGGGCCCAGCTTTTACACTGTTAAACAAACAAGCTGACATCACTGCTGGTGTGGGAACATCTGGTTTCATTCTCCTGATTGGCTTCTCCCAAAGCCTGGCCAGGGCTCAAGGAGGAACCAAGGGAGGTGACTTTGATCCCACAGCCTCAAACAAAGCCAGATGGGATCTGGCCTGCTTTCTAAATACAGGAATGTAAATCCATATTTCACCAATGAACACATACAGAGATCATATTGCAAATAATGATTCATTGATGAGTGGATACAAATATAACCTTTGGTTGGAAGGTTCATCTGGAGCTCAGCTTTGCCTCAGGGCCTGTTGTTCAGGCCTCAGTCAGGGCCTGGTGAGGCCTCAGTGCTTCACTCAGTGCTTTGACCTACAGATGAACTGCAACCTTCAGAACAATTGCAATAACACAGTTTAAATTTAGGTATTAGGCACAAAGGCATCAGCTCTTGTTCTTCAATTAAGTGCTGCTCAAGTTCATTACTCAGAGCTACAATTTGCATTCCTTTTAAAACATGCCTAATTAGTTGCTATTCTCTGTTCTTTATCAAATGCCCCTTTTTTCCTTGAGACTGTGTCTCTTTATGGACAAGTCCCAGTACTCCATTTCCAGTACAAGGTGTCACAATAACTCCAACATGGAATCATAACACACCAAGTGCTCACAATGCAATGATTGCAGTGACTGCCACAAATGCCCTTCACAGCAGCCTCCAATTTGGGAGCCAATCCCACCATGAGGAATTTTCTTCTTTCTGCCTCTCTTCTACTGATCTTTCTATTGAGGTGATTCCTGATTGTTGGACCTCAAACCCATCACTGATAGACATTCCTGCAACATTCCTGTCCTGGAATAGCCCAGGATCCTCCCTGGCCAGCAAGCAGAAAATCCAAGGCTGTGCAGTTCTGCAGAGCCCCATTTGTGTTTGCTGGAGCTCGCAGGGTGTGCTATTGGATATTTTAACAGCATCACTTCTTACTTCTTCTAATAATTGATTTAGTTCATTAATGTAAATTGGGTGCAGCCATGAACAGCCAGGGGTTTCCATTTCCCCAGTGGGCCATTGTTAAGGGCATGGAGCACATCTGGGAGATGGGTTCTCCATGGGCAAAGGTTCCCATCTCCTCATTTTTTCAGCTGCTCTTTTAACAACCCCTTTACCCATTCAACCAATTCTGCAGCTTGTGGATAGTCTGGGATATGAAAAACCCTGCAGGCTTAATCACTGAATTTTTCACAGGAACAGACAAAGCACTCTGCATCACAGTATCAGAAAACCCTGGGAAAATAGCCAATTTCCTCCCTTCCTCCTTTTTTTCATTGTATACAATCTCACATAGTTGACCACTGACAGTAGGGCCCTGGCCAGTCCTGTTCTGTAGGGTATTTAGAGTTACATCCCTGAGCAGCCAAAGCTACCAAATTAGTATTGTCAGCACTACTTCACATTATTATTATTTCATATGTAGATATACATATTGATATACATATAGACAGATAGATACAGACATATATATAATATATGTATATATATATAAATATACAAATATATATATATATTAAGGTCTTATTATACAATAAATACATATAGTTATTTATTATATTGATATTTCACTGGCACAAATGCAGCTGAGCTCAAGATTAAAACCTTCTTCTCTTGCTCCATGTGGGAGCATTCCAACAATAATTGTTCCTTCTGAAGCTGCTGTTTCCAATGTACTCTTAACAAATTCATCTTTGTCTGCCCAAACCCACAAGGTCTTTTCCTTTTCCATGTGCAATTTTTGGATGCATTTGAAGCCATCCAGGGGTGCAGCCTCTTTTACCCGACTGCCCCACTGCTCCTACGGGGTTCTGACCTCAGCCCACTCCAGAGCCAGGGAACTCCAGGGAAGGGCTTCCCATCTGGGAATTTCTGATGGCACTGATTCCTCACATTGACATTGAACAAGTGACATTTTGTTGGGATCTGGCCAGACTGGGCCAGTTTTGTTTTGCCAGTGGGCAGGGTCAGCACCAAAGTCACAGACTCCAACTGAAGGAATGAGTGTCATTTCCTGCAGCTCAAAGCAGCAAAGAATCACAACAGGAGCAGCTCAGCAATGCATCCAACCATCCCCACCAAAGATTGCCTGCAGTGATTGAGAAAGATCCAGCCCCAGTTACCCTCAGCCTTTACCATCCCCCAGACCCACACAGCAGCTGGGGAAGCTGTCACAGCCAAGGGCTGCAGAGCCACTCCTGGGCACTGGCAATTCCTGCAGGTGCCTCCAGCCCCAGGTGAGGCTCCAACCCCGCTGGGAGAGGGCCCAGCTCTGACAGTGCTGAATGGACAAACTGACAGCACTGCTAGTGTGGCAACATCTGGTTTCATCCTCCTCTTGGCTCCCTCCCAAAGCCTGGCCAGGGCCCCAGGAGGAACCAAGGGAGCTGACTTTGATCCTTCAGCCCCAAACAAGGCCAGATGTCAGATTTCATGGCCTGGTCTGGCTTCTAAATACACAAAGGTCAATATATGTTTCACTAATGAGTGGCTACATCTATCACAGTGCTAATGACCATGCACATTTCATCAGAGAGCAGATACAAAGATAACCTTTGGTTGCAAGGTTCATCCAGAGGCCACCTTGGGCTCAGGGCCTGCTGTTCAGGCCTCACTCAGGGCTGCTGTCCAGGCCTTGGCACTTCAGGGACGTGCTTTAGTGCTGGGCTTGGCACTGCTGGGTGAGCGGCTGCACTGGGTGAGCTCAGAGGGCTTTTCCAACAGAAAGGATTCTGTGATTCCATGATTCTATCCACTGCATTCAGCTGGGTCCATGTTAGCAGCATTCATTTGCTCAGAAAGTCTCCTCTTGCCCAGCTCCTGTGGCCTGAGGCTTCAGCTCCTTCAGCTGCTGGTGCTGAGCTGCTCATGCTGAACGAGACAACTCGGAGAGAAGAGCACAGTCCATGCAATTCCTTCTGGGACAAGGAGAGGGGAGGCTGTGCAAACAGGAGCATTGTTTGCTGTGGCCTCCTCTCTGCCCTTCACGCCTTTCAGTGCTTGGAACCAGCCAAGAGCTTTGCCAAGAGTGCAATGGAGCAGCTGTTCCTGCTCCTGGCTCTGGCTCTCTCCAGTCTCTGCCCTTGCCTGCTTCTGTCCCTAGTGCTGTGCTCTCTGTTCCCCCAGGGCTGGCTGGCTGCTGCCCAGGACTGTGGCACTGGCACAGATCCAGTGCTCCAGAGCCTCCTTTCTGTGCCCTTGGAGCTGCCTGGCCACAGCAGCCTTTTCCATCTGCAAGCTCCCCATGGACAGGGAGTGCCCAGCTCCGTTCCTTGCACAGCCTCCAGGAGCCCAGGGCTGCCATCTCAAGTCCCTGCTGGCACTGGGGGCTCCCAGGTGCCTCTGGCTGCTGCACACGGGAGGGAACAGGGGCAGGGGCTGTGCTGAAAGTCAGCTCCATCTGCTGCTGCTGTGGGGTCATTTGTGCAGCCCTGGCTCAGAGTCAGGGATCAGATGCTGCCAGTCTCTTCCAGCCCTGGCTGCTCAGAGGTTGGGCCTTGGAGCCTCAGGTGGCCAAAGGCAGCTGCTCCTGGTCCCTCTGTGTGCCCGTGTTCAGCAGTGCTGCTCCATCAGTCTGTGCCCAGCAACGGGGAAAAGCCTCAGGCCTGCAGGGCCAGGAGCTGCCGGGCTCTGCCTGAGCAGCTCAGCCAGCAGGAAGGGAGCTGCTCCACACGGGAACCAGGAGCAAAGGACATTCCTTTTATAGGACAGGTTTTCTATTTAAAAGAAAAAAAAGGAAAAAGGGAAAAAATAGGTAAATTGTAAAAGATAAGAATAAAATCCAAGTGTTAGTGAAAAAACATAACATAATGTTAGAGAAAAAAACAAAACATAAATGCAAAGTTACATTCTTTGCATTAAGAGGTAAATGATCTTTTGAAAAAGAGAACTCAGTTATTTACATTGTAAATGTGCTGATGCCATGGATCCATCTTACTGACCTCAGCAGCCTTTTAAAAGATTTTGGGCTTTGTTTCCATCATTGTTGTTTGAAATTGTGGTCGAAGCAAGAAGAAATTGCTTTGTGCCCTTCCAGCTCCAAGCAGGACTGGGAATGGAAACTCTGTCAAAGCCCAAATCCTTTAGAAGATGCCCTTCCTTCTCAGCCTGGAAATGAGCTGCACATTCCCTTTGAAACTGTCAGGGATTTCTTAAAGACACAAAGTCCCACTGACAGCTTTTTGCTCTGGTTTGGCAGTGCAGAAGGGCAATTCTCCATCCACCAGCTCCAGACTGCACTGCCTCAGGAGCACGGCCCACTTGCCAGCTTTGGCCCACTCGTGGCACTGCTAGAGGAGGAAGAAAGTGCAACTGCACAATTCCAGCCAATCAAGAAGGAAGAGTGGGAAAGACAAAACAGCCTGTGCAGATCCAGGCGTTCAGCTGGGACTGTGGAGAGTTTGGGTCCTTGCCAATTGGATGTGTGTCCCCAGCTGCAATCTCTGGGCCTGCAGCAGAGTCTCACTCACCTGCCAAAGCAGAAAGCTCAGGCGCTGTGCTCGCAACGGGCTCGTCTGATGCAGAGCTGTCAGAGCAATGTGAGGGCAGAGCCAGCCCAGCTGGGCCCAGGGCTGAGCCCAGCAGAGCCCTGGCAGAGCCCAGAGCAGCCTCAGCAGCCGCAGAGCCCGGCTGCAAGGAGAGAAAGCAGAAACCGCCCATCAGCTGAGGGCTCCTGTGCCCTTGTGCCAAGGCCTGCGGTGCCCAGGCCATGCTGGCTGTGCCCAGAGCTGTGCCCAGAGCTGCCCATCCCTGCTGCCTTTGGCAGCAGAGCAGGAGGGCAGGACATGTGCCCAGCCTGCAGCCAGCCACGGCACATCCAGCCCTCAGCAGCTGCCCAGAGCAGGATGCTCCTGTGCTCGCTGCCATCTCCCAAAAGCTCTGATCCCACCCTGCCAAGCACACAGGGACCCACCTCACGCCAGCCACGGCTGCAAGAAAAGCTGCTCCCAAACCATGGCCTCAGCCTTCTCCAAGGCCACCGCCCATCCACGCCACAGCTGCTCCCAAGCACTTCCCCATCCACACTGGACCACCTAGAATGCTTCCTCTGGAAAAACAAACAACACATTCTTGAAAAGAGATTAGATGCAAAAAGGGAAAACAAGAAAAACGGGAAAAACTCTTATCTTTGTCAAGGCCTTGAGGAAGGCCCAACTCCTCCATGGTAGGGAAAAACCCAGCCATGGCTGAGGGAAGCCCACACTTTCTCTCTTCCACCCTGCACTGCCCCCCAAAATCACCGTGATCCCAAAGCAAACAAGGGCTGTGCAGTAGCCCAGCCCTTCCTTGCCTGCACAGCAAAGCAGCCCCTGCACAGGTTCTGGAGTCCCACCTCTGCTCCCACCATGGGGCTTTGTTTGTGTCGGGCTGGCTGCCCCAGCCCCAGCCCCAGCCCCAGCCCGGGGCACGGTGGCTGCTGGGGGCTGTTGGCAGGGCCAGGAGCCCACTCCCATTTCGTACCCAGCCCAGCCCATTCCCCCAGCCCAGCCAAAAAGCAGCTGGGCAGCGACTGAAGGATGAGTTGCATCTGCCCCAGCAAAGGGGGAACCTTTGGTTCCCAGCCAGGCTGGGCCATGCCCAAATCTGGCAGCATTTCCCTGGCTGGGGACTCGTCTGCAAATTCCCTGTGGAATTTGGCTTTGAAGAAGGTGCCAGAATCAAAGTCCATCACCTTCAGCCTCCAGTGGCCAGGCTAAGGAAGAGCTTGGCATCCTTGATGTCATCCTCACTGTCTCCAGCAGCAGCAGCAGCAGCAGCAGCAGCAGCAGCAGCAGCAGCAGCACCAGCAGCAGCAGCAGCATCCCCACCCGGTACAGCTTCTCCAGGGGCTCCTGCTCCTTCCCTGGGGGGAGACCAGGCTCTCAGGGCTCTGCCCAGGGCCCCAGCTGTCAGGGAACCAGGACAAGCAAAACCAGCTTGGATGGTGGCCACCAGTGCTGGGCAGAGCAGCTCAGCTCCAGCACAAGGGCTGCGTGTGCCCATCCCATGGCCCCGGTGCAGTGACACAGGCAGCACAAAAAGGTCTGGGTTCCTCTGCTTCTCATTGCCAAGGCATGTGTGGAGCTGCAACTTACCAGGGCCCTGGATACTCCAGGGACCTGGAGAACCATTCCCAACAACTGGGAAAATCCTAGGTGCTCCATCCACCCATAGATGAGGTCTCCAAATTTGCCCCAAAATTGGGTCCAGCTTTTAGAGGCCAAAAAGAGCAAGTCCAAGTGACTTGATGATATTTTTAGCCCAGAAAGCCCTGCAGCTGATGGCACACTTCACAATCAGCAGGGGACACAGATAGGCCAAAGGCCAGATCTCTGCTGGGAGCCTTTCTCCTCAAATACCCTTCAAACAAACCTCCATGCAAGTCAGTTGGGAAAGTTTCTTCAAATGATACATTTCTGGCACAGAACTACACAGGCTTATGGGAAAGATCCTAAAGCAGCTGCTCTGGAGTCAAAGAGGCAGCACTAAGAGTCCTTGTCATGTGTTTGTAGCTAAATCCCACTTTGGGGGAGTTGAAGGAGTTTGGAACAAGCTAGAGAGCGGAGCTCTGAGTTTTTTCGATGATGCCATTGCTTTTTCTTCTCTTCTACATAGACAGGAAGGGTGAGTTTGGCTGACATCTCCACCGCATGGCTCACAAGGCTGCAAGACTTGTAGTTACAAGAGCTTTGAAGGATTTCTTGGCCAAGAAGACACTGCCAACAAGGATATTTGTGTTTTGGAGCCAATCCTTCAATATTTCGTCTTATGGACTCATGCTACAGTGCAAGCTTCCTTAGCCAATCATCTTATGACACACAAACCTACAGCACTGCATCCTAAACTTCTTCTTTACCATTGTAACTACTTTTACTTTTTCTGCATCTTGAACTATAAAACTTTAAACTTTCCTCCATTTCAACTTTCCTCCCGTGTCTCTGCTACAAACTAGAAATCTGCATTGTCGCTTCTAGCACCTAAGTTTGGAAGCCCTTTTCAAGGTCTCAGATCAAATCCTGGGTTTAATTCTAAGCTTTGCTGACAAGACCAAAGGTCTGGGATTTCCCTGCATTTGGGTTTCCAACAACACTGATGCTGTTAGTTCCACAGTGCCCAGGATCCCTCTTGCAAGTCAACTCTGGCAGGAACAAGGCGGCTGCCGGGGGCTGCTTGTGGCCTCTGACAGCCCCATTGCTCAGGGCTTGCCAGCGCCCCAGCCCCTCAGGCCCTGCCCCAGCCCGGCCAAGCTGCCCGGCAGCAGCGCCGCAGCCCCACAGCACCTCCAGAGCAGCCCCAGCCAGAGGCACCTGGGAGCCCTCAGCAAGGCAGGCAGCAGCACACGGGCAGGAGGGCACGGATGGCGCTTCCTGCCTGGCACAGGGCTTGTGGCCATCTCCAGGCACCGCTCTGGCAGGGATCCCCGCAGCTCCGGCCCCTGCCCGGCCGCTCTGTGGGCAGCACAAAGGCTTCAGCAGAACCACCACAGGCCAAGGGGCTTCTGGCCATTTCCCCTTGCCCGCTGCACGCCCGGGCAGCTGGCTGAGCACAAGCACCCTTTTCCCCCTTCAGGGCCTCAGGACCCCTCAGCCTGCTGTGCTGCTGAGCACAAGCTCCCTTTTCACCCTTTCCTGCCTCTTGCCCTGCAGACCCTGGGCAGCAAAGAAAAGCTCCTGGCAGTCTGTGTATCATAACACATTCTAGAATTATTGACAGTAATCTATAATCTATAATAATATATATAATTCTATATCCTCTATAATTTATTTATTTACAATATAGATAAAAAATAGAAAAGAAGAAAAATCTTAAAGGAAATTACCTCTGGCTCAGGTTGCCCCAGCAAAGACAGCCTCCCAGATCAGCTCTCCTCCTAAGTCATCCGGCAGTGCAGGCAGCCGAACCCCGACAGGCGAGGCCGAGTCCTCCATGCCCTGCGCAGCTGATCTTGCAGCCTCTGGATGGTGGAATATCGCCCACGCTCTATTGCCCGGAGGACATGCAGTGTTTCAAGTGCCAGCTGTGACACGGCACTGCTCACGTCCTCCGTCAGGCGTTCCAGGGCTGCAAGAGAGAGGAACAGAGCCACGGTCAGAGCCGGATCTGCGGGGAGCCCAGGAGAGCCCCCTGCCAGGGCCATCCCAGCTGGCTCTGGCCATGGCCAGGAGGGAGCAGGGAGCAAGGGGATCAGCCCGAAGCTGCTGGCCACCAATGGCCCACGTGGCCCTGAAAGCTCCGTGTGCTCTGCCCACGGGAGCAGAGCCCTCCGCAGCCGGGGCAGGGCTTGCAGCTCTCCCCCCGGCAGCCCCCGCTGCCAGCCCGCTGGCCTCACTCACCAGTGCAGATCAGCTGCAGCTCTTGCTGCTGCCCCCTCAGGCGCCGCCCGGCCATGCCTGTGAACACAGAGCCTGTCACGGCCCCAGCGGCACAGCTCCCTGCCGGCGGCGCTGCCGGCGCTGTGGCCACACGGGCTGCTGGCCCGGCAGGGCTCAGCCCGGCCCTTGGCGCACGCTGCCGCCCCAGGGCACGGCTGCCAGAGGCCGGCAGCAGCAATGGCCAGCCCAGGCGGGGCTCCACGGCGCCGGGCCCGGCTGGCGCTGCCGGGGCAGCAGGCGGGGCCGGGGCCGAGCTGCGGCGGGCCGGGGAGGGAGCCCGGGCTCGTGGCTCACCCGTGAACCTGATGGCCGCCTCTCGCAGGGGCTCCTGTGGGCTCTGCAGGTAGCGCAGGGCCCGGCGCAGGTGCTCGGCCGCTCGGCTCCTGTCCTCTGCCAGCTGCAGAGAGCGGCAGGAGGGAAGGGTTGGCGCGGGCTCAGCCCCTGGGCCGGGCGCTGCCTGCGCCCAGCCCTGGCCTCCCCTGCCCGCACAGCCCTGAGGCGCGGCCAGCAGCCGCTGGCCAAGGGCCCCCGAGGGCAGGGGGCAGCGGGCCGGCTGCTGCCCGGGGAGCCGCGGTGCCGGCCCGCAGCCCCGCCAGGCCGGGGCTCCATGGGCACCCGGCTCGGGCCCACAGGAGCCTGGAGAAGAGCCCGCGCGGCCTGTGGCTGCAGCAGTGGGCAGGGGCACAGCTGCCTGGCCCGCACACTGAGCACCGCCCTCAGGGGCCTTCTCCAGCCTGAGGCTGGGGCTTGCAAGCCCTCCTTACCAGGAGCTCAGCGAACTTCCAGAGTTTCTCTTTCTTCACACTTTTCTCAAGATCTTTCTTTTTCAGAAACTTGACCGCACAAAGCAGCGTTTCCCGAAAAGTCTGGAGAGCAGCAGAGATGCGGAGATGGCCCCAGAGCCCAGGGCACAGGAGCCGCAGCCTGGAGGAGGCTGCGGTCCAGCAGGCGCAGGGCAGGAGGCAGCCGAGCCCCCTGCCAGGGGGACAGCAGCAGCCCACGAGTCCTCACCTGTGCCACACGCAGATTCTCATCGTGGCAGTGGAAGAGCAGTGGGAGCAGGCTCTGCCACACTTGTGTCATCAGGGCCTTTTTTCCTTCTTCTTCTACAGCAGACATCAAGGTGTGAAAGACAATCATGGAGAGCTGCTGCACCTGGCTATCACCCTGTAGAACAGGAAGGCAGCAAGTGCTCAGCATCAGCTGATTCTGGCCCACACTGCTGCAGGCCTGCATCTCCACAGGGCACCAAGTGTCCGGGCAGCAGCCAGTGGCCATGGCTGGGGACACAGAGCCTTACGTAGTCAAAGAGTGGCAGGAACACATTAGCCAAATGCAGGGCGATGGGGCTGGGTATGCGGGCACCATTATCCAGGAACAGATAGCCCAGTAGCATGGTGGTCATCCTGACCCGCAGGAGCTCCACGAGCCTTTCGGTCAGGCTCCACATTCTTTCGGCCTGTGCAGAAGGCAAGTTTGTGAAAGGCCACCCTACTGCTGTGGGGCCCAGAGGCCAAAGGCCTATCCTGAAGCACTCGGGCAGCTGAAGCGGGAGGCAGGAGAGCTGGGAGCAGCTGCCCCAGCGCCCAAAGGCCAGGCAAGGCCAAGTGACTGCGCTGCCCAGCCCCACGCTGCCTGCAGGGCTTCAGCCACTGCCCCCTTCTCACCAGCGGGGAATGGTCCCTGAGCGGGAGGAGGGCCCTGAGAAGCTGGCTGCCAATGTCTGCGCGCTCCCTCTGCAGGTGCCATGACAAGACAAGATCCATGATGCTGTCCCTGCATTCCCTCAAGTCCAGGCACTCGAGGAGCTGAAAGGCACAGGCCAGTGACGGGGGAGCCGGCCGGCAGGAGCCCGGAGCCACACAGGGCTGGGCCCAGGCAGCAGCACAGGGCACGGGCACCGTCCCAGGCGGCTGCAGCGACGAGAGGTCAGAGAGCTGGGAGGCAGCTCAGCCAGGTCATGCTGGCCTTCAGGCTCACCTCCACAAGGAATGCCAGGGCAGGGAAATCCCAGTATGGCATCTCTTTGCTGAGCATCTCAAGGAGGCAGCATAAGATCCTTTTACACAAGGGCCTGGATGCATGGCGCATCTCCCTGGAAGGTGGAAAATGGCACTCAGACCCTGAGCCGGGGGAGGGGGGGAAGCCTCTCCCAGCACTGACTCACACGGTTCTTGTCTTTCCCCACCGCCCTGCCAGGGGACCTGGGCCCTTTGAGATGTGGCTGCTCCTGGGCACCCTCCTTTCCCAGCCTTTCCCAGTCCGCTTGGCTGTCCCTCGTCCCTTTGGCCCACAGCCACGGGGACCGTGTGGGACAGCCTGGGCACAGGGCAGAAATGCCAGGAGCAATGGGGACAAGGGGGGTCTCACCTGGCCAGCAGAGCCACGGCATAGTGGTGGGTATCAATGCAGAGCAGCGTGTCCCAGCCACGCTTGCCTTCCATTGACACCACCACGTGCTCACACTGGACAAGGCAGAGCAAGGACTTCAGGGTCTGCACTGCAAACCTGTGTGCACAGCAAAGCCCAGGTCACACTGGCAGCACTGGCTCCTTGGCAGGCCACATGGCAGGGACAGGAGGACTGGCATGGAGCACCTGTTGGGGCTGGTGGCAAGGCCGTGCTCTTCCTGGCATCCCTTCCAGAAGGCATCGACCTCCTCTGGCATCTCTTCTGTGCTGAAGAACACTTGGAAGAGCAGATGCAAAAATAGGCGGGGGAAATACGGAGCCACTACACGTGGGACAGGGGGCTCCTGGAGGATCTTCCACATCACCATGGTTGCCTGCAAGGGACAAAGCCCCCGGAGACAGCGCTCAGTGCTGAGGTGTCCGTGTGGCAGGGCCCGAGCGTGGCAGGGAGAGGCCCAGAGAGACCTTGGCAGGGGGAGCACGGGGCCTGGTGGGCCTGAAGCTGCCCCTGGGCCGGGTTTCAGGCCAGTGCCTGAGGCAGGGAGATGCAGTGGGGGAAGGGGAATGGAGAGCTGCTGGAGAGGCGGCCTTGGGGCCAGCAAAGGCCTCTTGCAGAAACTCACAGCCAGGCCAAAGACACCCGTTTTGTCCCCATCAGAGGTCCAAGTGCTGTGCTTGGGCCAGCTCTCCAGCACATCCAGGAGTATCAGCTGCACTGGCTCCGCAGTCCTGAGCGAGCCCATGATGGTCTTCCACATGGAGATGGCAGCTCTGCGGGGTTAGAGCTCTGTCTCAGGGGGGTCTCAGACACGGCACCGTGGCCTGGGCATCCCTAGGGGCCCGGGCTGATGGCCGGCTCTGCCTCTGCCCACTGGCCCTCGCCAGCAGCAGCCAGGCAGCCCAGCCCTGTGGGGACAGAGCTCTGAGGGGCGGCAAGGGAGCATGGCAGCAGGCTTGGGGGCTGACGTGCCAGGGCTGGAAAAGGCAGCAGCCAGAGGGCCCTGGAACTCTCTGTTGGTCAGACACCTGGGCCAGGCAGTACAGGGTGATGGGCTGGGGAGGCCTGAGCCCTCTGGGCAGGTGGGCCCCATACCTGTCACAGGACGGGGCCACACGCAGCAGCGTCACGACTGCATCACCCGGGTGTGCTTTGGTGAGAGTCAGCAGGGCCTCGTCCAGCCTGTGCTCAGCAGAATCATTGGCCAGGAGCCATCGGTGAATGTACCTCACCATGGCGGGCACCTGGAGAAGGCACGGGGAGACTTGGAAAGCTGCCAGAGGGAGCAATGTCCCCAGGGTCCCCAGAGAATGCTTCCCTTGCCAGCGCACTGCCATGGCCTCAAAGGCTCCCAGGGACCAGCAGGCCTGGCAGGAGAAGCCACGGGACTCATGGGGGAATTGAAGCCTGGCCCCAGGCTGCTCACTTGTTCTGGCCTGGCAGCTCCCTTCTCCAGGAGCAAATCCAGCAGGGCGGCACTGGTCTCATGATTGAGGAGCTGGGAGTGAGCTCTGAGCCCAGTGCCCATGGTGCTGGTCTCTTCCTGCCGAATGCTCCGGATGAAGTCGCAAATGAGCTGTAGGAGAAGGGCAGGAAGCCGGGGATGTTGCATGGAGTGCTGCACACACGGTGCTGGGCTGAGCAGGGACAGCAGGCCCAGCCCAGGTGGGGGTGGCTGCAGGTACCTGTGCTGTGCTGCGGAAGCGGCCACGGCTGGATTCCTGCCCTTGTGTGCGCTCCAGGGCTGCATCTGGCAAAGAGCGAGCGCAGCCAGAGCTGAGGGGCTGCGGGAGAGGCCGGAGAACACAGCCCAGCCCTGCGCTGCCCAGGCAGGGAGAGCCCCGGGATGCTCCAGGGGGATGGAGCACGGCCACTGCCGAGTGTCTGCCCGGCCCCTCTTCCGTCCTGTCCCTGGGCATTTCCCCAGGGGATGGGATGGGATGGGATGGGATGGGATGGGATGGGATGGGATGGGATGGGATGGGATGGGATGGGGCCAAGTTGGCTGCAGGCTCCAGCCCTACAGCCCAGCTCTGCCACTCACCCTCCTGCAGTGGATGGACGGGCACCGCCTTGGTCCCCTGTGCTGGGGCAGCTCCAGGGCCTTCTTCCTCCTCCTCCTGATCCAGCCAGACCACCTTGCGCACTCTCGGCGCTCTCTGCTCCATGTTTGCGACTGGAGCGCGGCCCAGCAGCGAACCCAGCCGGTGCCGCTCCTGCAGGGCGTCGTGCGCCTTCCCTGCGGGCGGGACGCGGCTGTCAGAGCTCGGCCCGGGGCCAGCAACGGCCACCGAGCGCCCCTCAGCCGCCCCGGGCCGGCCATGCCCAGGCGTTTGCTCTTTGGAACGCGGCACGGGACGCTCGGGGCCGGCGGCCGCGCTGCCGAGCGGCGGAGCTCGGGCCGGGGAAGCCCCAGCGGACGCGGCGGGAGCGGCCGCGCCGCCTGTGTCCTCTGAGGGCCCCAGGAGGAGCCGGGGCCGGGGCCGGGGTCGGGGCCGGGGCCGGGACTGGACCCTGCGTCGGGTCCGGGGCCGGGCTCGGGCCAGGCGGAGCCGAAGGGCGGCGATGCCGCCCCCGCACCGGGCACTGACGCCCGCCCAGCAGCGCCACCGCCAGTACGGCCAGAGCCGGGCGGAGGCGAGAGCGCGGCGGGACGGCCGGGGCCGGGCACGGGGCAGCCCCGCCCGGGGCCGGGGGCGGGCCGGGGGCATGGCCCGGCCCGGCAGGGGAGAGGGAGGCGGGGAGAGGAGAGGGACGCCGGGCAAGGGACCCCGAGAGAAGGTGCCCGACCGAGGGAAAGGGAGAGAAAGAGAAACAAAAACAGAAAGAAAAAGAGAAGGAGTGTTGAAGCGTCTCTGCTTTTGCTGCCGCTGCTGCTGCCGCTGCTGCTGCCGCCGCTGCCGCCGCTGCAACTGAAGCACCGGGGCCGTTCGTCCCCGTGTCCGTTCCCCGCTCGCCCCACGAGCCCCACGTTCGAGCCCCGCGCGCCACGGGCACAGCCCCTGAGTCTGTCCAAACACGGGAACTTTGCAGCGGTGAGCCCAGATGCAGAGCCCTGACTCCTGCACACTGGCACAGCAATCCCCTCGCTTGCTGCTCTGCATTGGCCTGGCTGAGGCTCAAACACTGTCGGGCCACCTTCCCTTGCTGTAGGATTCCTACCTGAGCCCAGCACTGCACTTACATCTCCAGTGTTGCCTTCCAGTAAAACCAGGGGAAGGAAAACTCTGTGTGGCTCATGGTATTTTCAAGTGTCTAAAAATCACTAAGTCACCGATCTTAGAGGTGCGGTGCATCTGGAATTCCTGGGATGGAGAAGTAGTGCAATATGGAAAAGGGGAGCATAGAAATAAATGGAGGAAAAGATCTTGGATTGTTTCTTTCATTTTCATTTCCCTTCTGGAAAGCTGTTTCAGTTTTCCAGGAATCTTCTCCTGTCTGCTCTTCCCAAGAATGTCTCATGGAGAACAAGGTCAAGCTTCTGTCCCAAGATTTGCCAGCAGGAAATTATGCCACTGGTGAAATGATGAGTGTGCTGGCTTAGGGCAAATTTTGGGAGGAAACCTCCAAAAGGGGTCTGTTTTGCAGAGATAGCCAAAACCTCCACAACGTTGTGTAAGTTGTAAAGCCGGTATGTTTATTATTACAGTGCTGGATGCATGCAGAGATTACTCTCCTTAAAAGAGATGCGTACCTCTGGGAACTTCAGGTCCCTTTTTATCCTCCTCTCAAATACATATCCATACAATTTCACAATAGGTTCATACATATTCATTTTTACAAATTTTGCGTGACATTTGCCACTAGTTCTTCTTTATCAGAAAGAATTCTTAGGTGAGGTTGACCTGCTTTCACAGCAGTCTCTCTGTGTCTCTTTATCACCCTCTGTCCCGTCCCCCCCTTATCTCTGTCCTTCACTGAATCAGGTTCCCTGAGCCTAGGCTTTGCAGTCAGGCTACATAGCTATGTTTTCTAACCACAGACTCAAAGATGTACATTTCACTTAAATCAAAATGGATTTCTACTCTGGAAAATTTCTACTCTGTCTCAGAAGCACTCCTCCCTCTGTCCCTCACACGCTGGCCCTGCCTAGCGTTCCTCATCCCTTTCCCCACTGCTCTCCCGCCCTTCCCCTCTGCTAGAAGGTGGACAAAGCTGCCTTGGACAGCAAAGTGGATTGCAGCCAGTGTGAAGAGAACATGGAGGAGCTGGATGAGAGGATGCAGGAGTTGCAGAGCCAGATTTCAGGCCAGGAGCAGCACTGGAACAATACCCAGCAGCAGTTCAGCGATGCAATTGAAGACAAGGTGAGGGGTACCTCGTCCCCACCACGAGGAACTGGCACCTTTGGGACTTGACAGCCTGAGGCAGCATCCCTCTGAGGATCCCCCTCCAGGCTTTTCCCTGGAGAGCTCCATGTCACATCCTGGAGCAGCTGGCTGAGGCTGTGCACCTGTTCACAGCTGGATCGCCTGGAGCTGAAGACTTTCCGTAAACACCTGGAGGACTCCTGGAACAGGAATATGGAGGAACTTGAGGATAGGCTGTTGCGTGAAAACGCTGCTGGGATTAAGAAGTGAGTGCAATGGAGATTCTGATGGCTTTGGGGACAGCGATGGCAACTGCTCCTGCCAGGCAGGGCTGTCACACACCATGCCCTGAGCTGGGTCATGCCCTGCCCTCCTGGCCGTGCACACGGGGGAGCTTTGGTGCCAGAGAGGGGCTGAAAGCACTGCAGGGGCTGCTTGGGATGGTGGCATGGGTGCCTGTGCCCTTCACCTGGCATCAGCCAGCACCTTGGGGATGGGGAGAAACAGGCTCAAGAGCCCACGGTTCACTCTGCAATGGCCGTGCCCCTGTGCAGTGAGCTGCCCAGCAGCTGGCTGCTGCAGGGAGCTGCTGCCTGTGTGCTGCAGGGCTGTGGCCCCAGGAGCTCAGCCAGCCCTCTTCCCTCACCCTCCTTAGGCAGCTGCCAGTCCCTTTCTCGTGCCTGTCCTGTGACCGCATGCTCAGCGTGCAGGTTCCTGGCCAGTGAGTAGCACCAGTGCCTCGGGGGCAGCGGGGCTGGCATGGGGGGAGATGGGTGCCAGCAGTGACCCGCTGTGCTGGCACAGGGGGACAGTGTCTGCTTGGGAGGAGCTGATGTGGGGAGCCCCCTCTGCAGCCCTGCCCATCAGCAGGGGCTGTGGGGGCTCATCCCAAGGGCTACAGGCAGCGGGATGCCATGGGCTACAATCCCATGGCTTTGGGGGGGCTGCCTCCAACAGGAACAGGTTCTTTGTCCCCTGTCACACACCTGTGACTCCTGCCCTCCCCAGGTACCCCGAGACACTCCCGTATTTGCAGCCCATGCCCCCCAGCAAGGAGCCACCACCCAGCCAAAGGTGAGGGCCCTGAGGACACATCCCCAGCGCCTGGGGTGCAGAGCAGCCCTGACACAGCAAGGAGGGCTCTGCACCTGGGCTGGGGCAGAGCAGCCAGGGGGGACGGGGCAGGGCAGGGGAGCAGAGGGCAGCTGTGGAGGGCCAGTGCTTGCCCCAGGGCTGGGGGCTTTTGCATTCCTTGCCTTGCACTGCCCTGTCTGGCCCATCTCTCTGTCCCAAGGCTGCTGAAAGCACATCTGATGAGCTGCGTCTGTTTGCAGTCTGAGCTCAGGCTTGGAGGGCTGTTGGGGAAGATGAAACAGGAAAGCCTTATAAATATGATTGCCTGGCAAAAGATTTTGAGAATATGGAAACTATAAGCGAGATTGAAATGAAAGCAAGCTTCGAGATCCCTTAGTTACTGAACAACGGGAAAACAATGGTGTGGCCGGCTGAAGGTGAAACAAGACCCTCTGCTTGCAGGCAGGTCCAAGGGTCCGAGCAGACCCTGCCAGCTTGGCAGAAGGGGTCCAAAGAGGAGTTTTTAGGGTTTAAAATGTAGCACAGTATGGTAATGTAGTGATTCTTATAGGCTGTATGGAAATGCTATAGGATTTGTATGTTGTACAAGATTGCTTAAGTGAGAATCAGAATATTCAACACAGAAGATGATTTATTGTATTGTAACGGGAACTTAGCTCTTACTTTTCTATGCTCTTAGCTCTTAGCTCTTACTCTTACTTCTTGTCTTTTAGCTCTTGCCTTTTATCCTCATACCCCTTTTACTCTCTTATGCTTTTACTCTCTTACCCTCTCATCCTCTCTACCCCTCTCTTCTCTCAGGCTTGCTCTGAGCTGTGGCTGGCAGCTCCAAGCAGGGCCCTGCACCCACGCCCTTTGCAATAAACCGTCCACAACCTGGCTTCAGAGATCTCTCATCTCTGTTCGTCCCAACCGTGCTACCCCCGTCAATCCTACAGACGGGGATTGGGTGCCTCCTGTGAAAGGAGTTCCCAAAACCAATCCCTGCAGCTGGGACAGCCCAGCTCCTGCCAGTTGGTGTCCTGTGCACAGGGACCTGCCTGGTGCCATGGCCAGCACACCTGGCCATGGGGACAGAGCCAGCAGATGCAGCCTGGTGGGATGGGCTTGGGGCTCCTGCAGCAGGTGGACAGGAGCTGGCAGGGACATGCCCCTGCAGGCAGCACTGCCAGTGCCCTCCCTGGCACAGCAGGGTGATGCCCTGCATGCCACAGGCCTGGGCACTGAGTGTCCTCTGCCCCATCCCACAGGAGGCCGCTGGTCCGTGCCAGTGTCCCCGTGTGCCGCAGAGCTCTGGGGACCATCAGAGCAGCAGCTCCACGATGCAGAACATCAAGGCTTCCCCACATACAAGTGCAAGGCTGCAGTGTCTCCTGGTAGACAACAAGGTAGGTGTGATGTAGGTGGGGACACAGAATGGTGACTGAGGCTTGATGGCATTGCTGACTCTCCAGGGGGAATCTGTGCCTTCAGTCCCCAGGGAGACCTGAGTTGGATTATTGGGGTGTGCTGGATTGGGCCCTGCATTGCAGCCAGCTGCCTTCTCCTCCTCAGCCCAGTATGACCCTGCTGCACGGTGATGGACACATCTCGAGGGGCCGTAATGACCAGCATCGTACGGCGATCAGGACACAGGATGCCTCAGGTGTGGCCCAGTCAGGGCAAGGGGGTCAATGACGACAGGGGCTGATTATCTGCAGGGTGCCAGCTGGGGGATGAGTAGGGCTCTGTGTACAGAGCTGGGTAATGTGGCGTGGGTATTTTGCATCTGGGGTAAGAAGGAAGGGGCAGAATGGAGCAGGAGGACTGGCACATGGGGCAACTGAGCTTGGAGCTGGAGTAATGTGGGAGAATGGCCATGCCCAGTGTGGGACAAGAGCTTGAGTCCTGGTGCGCTGGGGCCAGCACCTGTGGCGGCTCACCCTTGCCCTTCACGCCCAGGCCCTGCCGCCTCAGGAGAGCACGGCCAGGCACAGCTCCTCGACAGGTCTCATGGGCCCCAGGGCTCGAGCAGCCTCTGCAGCCCCGCCAGACATCAACAGCCCCCAGCCAGCTGGAAAGGACTCAGCGCCCAATGCTCGACCTGGGACATATTGTCCAAAGCAAGAAATGCCTGTGACAATTGTCATAAAAAGCTTGACTTTTTACTTGTATATGGTTATTAAGTTAGTTGTATATAGTTATTAGGTTAATAAAAACTGTTAAAATTATAGGCAGAGCCTTGTCTCACAGCCTGTCTCTCCCCAGGGTCCCTGGTGCTCCTTCAGCTCCTTCCCCCCTGCTGTGGCTCTGCCCCCAGGCTGAGCAGATGGAGCCCCGGGCCAGGCCCTGAGGCCGCTGCTGCTGCCGCGGCGCCTGCGGGGCAGCCCTGAGGCTCCGGGCCGGCTGTGGGAGCAGGAGCGGCGCTGCAGAGCCCGCGGCCCTCACGGGCTGCGAAGGCACGGGCAGATGGCCGTGGGGCCCGGCTGGCACTGCCAGCGCTGCTGCTCTGGGCTGCCGCCTGCAATCCTTACAGGCAGCCCTTAGGCCGGCTCAGGAGCCGCTCGGAGCCGTGCCCGAGGGCTGGCCCCGACCCCCGGCCCCCAAGGGCACTTGTCCCTTCATCTCTGCACTGCCACATTCCAAGCTCGTTTGTCAGCTTCCTCCTGCCCTTCCTTTCTGCGGGGCAGCGTTAGGGGCTGGCCCAGCGGCTTTCCTCCCGCACGGCTGCAGCCCCTTGCCCACAGCTCCCTGGCGGGAGCCAGAGCTGCTTTGCAGCCGGGCCCCCCCGCCGTGTCCCGCAGCCCGGGCCGGCTCCTGCCCGCTGCCGGCGAGGCCCCGCGGCTGGGCCCGGCCATCCCGGGCCAGAGCAGCTCCCTGCCCGGGGGAACACAGGGGGACACGGGGGGATGTGAAATACAAAGCTGTGTGTCGTGTCAGGTACACACAGGCAATGTGTGTATTTGTGATTGCGATATGTGTGGAGACCGACAATGGGACAGTTGTGAATTCTGATAATAACTGAGGAAAGTAAAGCATGGAAGAAGTCCTTTGAACCCATCTTTTGTTTGCAATTAACCTTAGTTGATTTAGGAGCATTGGCATTAAAGCATTAAAAATGTTGCTTTTTGCTTGTAGTTAATCCTTAAAGAGTTTTGCAATAATAACCTTTTGAAGTATAATTTTAGAACATTGCTTGTATCCTTGAAACTATAGCTTTGGAATATATATAAAGGAAACATGCTTATCTCACGCCTTAATAAAGCAGAGAAAAACAGCTTGAGAAAGGAAGATGAACATCACCTCAAGGATTTATGGTTTCAACCAAGGGAAGCTGGACATCACTGTTGTTAGATTTATAGTCTTTACAATTAAAAGGTGGACCCACATCTGGAGAGCTGGACCTCACCAGATGGGATTCGTCTTTCTTCTTTTGGAAACCGGACCACCACCATCTGGGGATACTCCTTTTGGGATACATCCTGAGAAAAGCTAAATCACAATAGTACATAGAATTGTGACGTAAAATTGGGAATAGAAACTGCTGATGAGTAAGAATTGGAATAGAAACTGCTGAGAAAGCTGATGAGTACCCCTATAAATACCTGTAAGCCTCAACTATCGGTGTGCAGTTGGAGGGAAAACTTCCCCCACTGTTCCCAGTGCTGTATTGCTCATACTTTACCATATTAATTAATAAATTGATTGCTGCTTGAACATTGGCCTAGTCAAGCTTCTTATTTATACCATCCATAACTGTAAAAGGAAAACTTCCTGCTGAACTGAACAAGACTAGAGGGAAATCAAGACAGGTCTATGGTTTGTCAGGACTTGATGCATCCTAATGAGCCTGTGGTGCTTTTGGAGCTGAGCCCTTGAACCTCAGGGCCTGAGAGGAGATTGCACAAACCTTTCCAGGAGTCAAAGTCAGAAGAAAACCCCAAAGTGTCTCAAAGCATGAATGGGTCTAAGTGAGGTCCATCCCAAACACAGGATCCTCATGGACTCCTTGGAGAACAGATTGGAGGCCAGAATGGCACAAAAAACCTCTCAGAGATTCGGAGTGAAAAAGAAAATCCAAACTACCTTAAAAAATTTGAGTATCTCAAAGCATTTCTGAGCATGACTGTCAGTACAAAGCTCTCAAGGGACTCATTAAAGCAGATAATTGAGCAATGATTGCCCAATGATTACCTCTCACAGAGTCTGTATCAAAAGGGAAACACCAAGTACCTTCAAATAACTGAAGTACCCTGAAGTATTAATGAGCCCCACTGAGTGTTGTTACTGACAAAGCCTCTCCAGGGACTAATTACAGCAGATAATTGGAGGCCATGATTGCACAAACCTCTCAGAGACTCCAAGGCAAAAGCCAAAGCCAAAGTCCTTTGAAAAACCTGCAGTCCCTGCAGGGAGCATGAAGGAGCCCCCAGGGCCATTGCTGAGCAAGGCTCCCCAGGGACTCCTTGCAGCAGATCCTTGAGGCCACTGGGATGTGGGCTAGGGGGGGATGCTGAGGGCAGCACAAGGGGCTGACAGTGCCCAGCCTGGCTGGGGCTGTGCCAGGAGGCCCCAGGGCCTCAGCACAAGGTGTCTCCTCCCAGCCCTTGCTGGCACAGACCCTGCTGTGGCCCCAGGGCACCAAGACTTGGCTTCTCTTTGTCCCCACCTGTCATCATTGCCTGCAGTTCTCTGCTCTGCCTGGGGCCTGGGGACACTTGCTCAGTCCTGTCCCTCTCTGGGACCCATTAAAAGTCCAAGAAAGTTTGGAGTTGGATTCTGCCTTGGAATACTGGAGAGGTTTCTTCATCTCCCTCTCAGGGACTGATGTTCAGGGCCTGAGCACAAAGGCCCAGAGGCTGATTAAAGTCCTTGTGCTGTGTCTGTGCTGCTGAGCTGGGCTGGGCTCCTGGCACAGAGGCAGCTCCTGGTCACCAAGAAGAGCTTCAAAAGCACATTTCTCTGGATGAGCAGCTCTTGTGCCAGCCCAGCAGGGCTGGGGCACTGCCTGCAGCCAGCGCGGGCACAGCCCAGAGGCACAGAGAGCTTCAATCAGTCAGGGCTGGGAAGGGGCTGAGAAGTGCCTGGGGCACAATCACTGCCAGCCCTTGGCACAGGAACCTCTGGCTGCAGGACAATGCAGCTGCAGCTCCTGGAGCCATCTCCTCAAGCTGGAACATGCCAATGCCTGCAGAGCCTGTGAGTACAACTCTGGGTATTTCTGGTGCAGGGGAGGTGAAAGGTTCATGAAGCTCTGACATGCTGAGGGGTTCTGATCAGTCATAGAATATTTCCAAGACTAGGATTTTGAAAAAATATAAGAAATTTCTTAAGACTTTGTATTCAGTTTCCTACTATTGAGGAATGGTAGGGACGTGGTGATAAATATTAAAGGATGATTATAAATTTTGACAATTCCTTGTAATATTTGACCTGGTAAATTTTGCTTATGAATTATTATTTATGAAATTTTAAAAGTTCCCAAGACATCTGAACTGTTACTTTTAGTGATCAATAGGTTCACAGGAGATCCCTAATGTGCTTTCAGCCACTCTGCCCATGGACAGCAGCAGCATCACCTTTGCTGGAGCCATCAGGCTCAGTCTGAGCTGTCCTTTCTCCAGGCTGCAAACAGAACCTGCCCCCAGCCAGTGCCCTGCAAACAGGCAGGGTTCTGTAGGGCCAAGGAGAGTGCACAGAGATTTGGGGTCTGTGAGTGCTGGCAGGGAGAGATCAGGCACAGGGAAACCCCTGCAGGAGGGAAATCTGCAGGAAGCAGAGAGAAGATCAGGCAATGAGAGAAAACAAAGCCCAGCAATGCTGTGGCAGGGAGAGTTTAGAGATGCCCACAGGAGCCCCTGCAGTGCAGCCCCTCCCTCTGAACAAGCCCCCTCCCTCCTGTGGCCCAGCCAAGCCTCTGCCCTCAGGGCCGGGGCTCCAAGGCGTGCAGCCCCTCCTGTGCAGGCAGAGCTGCAGCAGAGCCGTGGGGCAGCTCTGCAGCCCCGGGCCCAGCTCCCTCTGCAGAGCACAGGGCTGGGAGCAGCTGCCCGGCCCTGGGGGCTCTGCCAGGGGCACAGCTGGCTCAGGGTGACGCTGTCCCCAGGGCCCGGCTCTGGGCAATGCTGTCAGTGCAGCCAGGGAAGGAGCTGCATCTCCCTCAATCCAATGCCATCAGAAGGACACTTGGAAGTCTCCCTGAGATTTCAGTCCAAGCTGCGAGCTTCAATCCAGGGTACAAACCTGTCCTAGAGCATCTCTGAGTTATGAGATTGATGGGGAAAGGCAGAGGTGTTGTGACACTGAAAATGCTGCTGGGTTGGTGAAATGAACAGCGTGAGTCCTTGGCTACAAATGTGGAGCTGGGCTGTGGTGGAAACATCTGCTCTAACTGTACCTGGGGAATTTTAAAGGGAAACATGGAGAGGTGATCACCCTCCAACTGGCAAAGGTTAAACCCCAGCAAAATTCTGAACAGGTCAGAATGACAGATATTGTCCACTAGCTCTCCACTTATCACTTTGCCTCTCAGAACATGCTCTCTATTCCCTAAGGGCAGTAGAAATGGTGAGGGTTTCTGATATTCAAGAACACCAGCAGAGGTATGGGGAAGCTTTAAAGTAAACACCAGAATTCTTAAAAACAGAAGTGTATGTATGTGTGTTCCAGAGGAGGGTGTATGGGAAAAGGCTTTGATTTTGTTTACAGGTATCTCCTCTAACTCTTTACTGTCCTTTCTCCATGAACAGGTGCCCATGTGCAGCCCCAGCAAATGTCCAACAGCAGCTCCATCAGGCACTTCCTCCTGCTGGCATTGGCAGACACGCGGCAGCTGCAGCTCCTGCACTTCTGCCTCTTGCTGGGCATCTCCCTGGCTGCCCTCCTGGGCAACGGCCTCATCATCAGCGCCGTAGCCTGCGGCCACCACCTGCACACGCCCATGTTCTTCTTCCTGCTCAACCTGGCCCTCGCTGACCTGGGCTCCATCTGCACCACTGTCCCCAAAGCCATGCACAATTCCCTCTGGGACACCAGGAACATCTCCTACACAGGATGCGCTGCACAGGTCTTTCTGCTTTTCTTCTTCCTGTCAGCAGAGCTTTCCCTCCTGACCATCATGTGCTACGACCGCTACGTGTCCATCTGCAAACCCCTGCACTACGGGACCCTCCTGGGCAGCAGAGCTTGTGCCCAGATGGCAGCAGCTGCCTGGGCCAGTGGCTTTCTCAATGCTCTCATGCACATGGCCAATACATTTTCCCTGCCCCTTTGCCATGGCAATGACCTGGGCCAGTTCTTCTGTGAAATCCTCCAGATCCTCAAGCTCTCCTGCTCACAGTCAATCCTTAGAAGAATGGGGCTTCTTGCTCTTAGTGCCAGTTTCACACTCGGCTGTTTTGTGTTCATTGTTTTCTCCTATGTGCAGATTTTCAGGGCTGTGCTGAGGATTCCCTCTGAGCAGGGACGGCACAAAGCCTTTTCCACCTGCCTCCCTCACCTGGCCGTGGTCACTCTGTTCATCAGTACTGGCACAATTGCTCACCTGAAGCCCCCCTCCATGTCCTCCCCATCCCTGGATCTGGCCCTGTCAGTTCTGTACTCGGTGGTGCCTCCAACCCTGAACCCCCTCATCTACAGCCTGAGGAACCAGGAGCTCAAGGCTGCAGTGTGGAGACTGATGACTGTATGCTTTCAGAAACATTGAACTGCTGGCCAATTTCTGCAAATCACTTGTAATAAAAGTCATCTTTGATAGTACACGTTGGCTGCAGTTTGGAGGTTCTTTATCTTTTATTTTAGGTTTTTAATCTTGTCCACAAATAAATGTCATTTATTGTGCCATTTCTCATTTTGTTTCCCTCCACCTAACTGTGGCCACAGACTGTGTCAATGAGGGGTTGTGCTCTCAATGGCTTTAAAGTGACTAAAGGATGTCCCAGCAGAGTTTTCTGCAGAGATGCCCTTTTGTTGCCTTCTCTGGAGCTGCAGCAGCAATGTCTGTGTGCAGAGCTGGGGCAGATCAGTGCTGGCCCAGCAGCTGTGCCCAGCAGCAGCAGCAGCAGCAGCACTTGGTGTTGCCAGTGCTGCTGCCGTGGCCCTGCCCCGCTGCCCTGGTGGCCCTGGTGTTGCTGCAGGGCCTGAGTGCTCTCGGGGCCGGGCACAGCCCTGGGGGTGGCAGTGCCGGGGCTGCAGCAGGGACAGGCCATGGGCACTGCTGGGGCAGCGCTGACGCCTCAGGCCAGGCCCTGGGGGCTCCAGGCTCCTTGCCCAGGCTCTCTCCAGAACACGGCCAGGCCAATGCTCAGCACAGAAACCCCCGTCAGCAGCCCCAGGCTGGCCGTGGGCAGGCTGGGGGCAAACAGCATGGCTGGGGCTCTGCAAGGGCCCTGGGGCAGACGGGAAGGAGCAGCAGAGCAGGGGCTGATCCATGCCCAGTGCGCTGCACAGCCCAGGGCAGCGTCCCAGAGCGTCCTCATGCAGCTGCCAACAACATCCCCCCTCTGCAGCCCTGGCCTCTCCCCCAGCTCACACAGGTGCCCCATCCTTGCAGGCACAGACACGGCAGCACTGCCTCAGCAGCCCCTGTTTGCATTGCACACAGCAGGGCCAGCACCCCCATGCTGTTGCTGTGGGGACATGAACCTGAGGGAGCACAAATGCCATCAGCCCCTGGGGCCAGCAAGGCCTGGGGGACACCAGGGAAACCACTCAGCTTTGTCCTGGCTTCTGCACTCAGCCAGAAAGTTTGTTCCCATCAGCTGGGAGTTTCCTGTGCCACTGCAGACGCTGTTGCTCAGAGCCAGGGCTGCCTGGCAGCCACCCCCAAACTGCCCTGAGAATTTCCTTGGCTGCACCTTTGCATTCTTTACTCCTCCTAATACAAATTTCTTTCTATTGCCCACTCCAGGGAGCCCAGAACTGGACACAGCACTCGAGGTGCTTCCCAACCAGTCCCCAGCGCAGGGGAAGAATCCCTGCCCTGCTCCTGCTGGCCACACCATTCCTGATGCAGGCCAGGAGCCATTGGCCTTCTAGGCCACCTGGGCACACTGCTGCCTCATGTCCAGCCTGCTGTCCATCAGTCCCTGCAGGTCCCTTTCTGCCTGGCTGCTCTCCAGCCACTCTGTCCCCAGCCTGTAGTGCTGCAGGGGTTGTTGTGGTCAAAGTGCAGGACCCGGCACTTGCACTTGTTAAACCTCACCTTGTTGGATTTGAGCCCTGCATCCAGCCTGTCCAGGGCCCTGTGCAGAGCACTCCTACCCTCCAGCAGATCCACACTCCCAGACAACTTGGTGTCACCACGGTTCCATGAGGCCCCAGAGTGTCCCAATGGTCTCCATGATTCCATGAGGCCTCCATGTGTCACAATGTCCCTTTGATTCCATGGGACCCCTTGGTGTCACAAAGTCCCTTGGATCCTTTGGCCCTGCAGTGTCACAATGGATCCTTGGTTCCATGAGGTCTGGCAGTGCAGCAATGCTCTCCTTGGTTCCACAGTGTCACAATGGCCTCTTGGTCCCAAGGGCCACCACGGTGTCAAACATGTTTCCTTCATTCCAGGAGTCCCTGAGGAGCAGCACTGGCCCCTTGGTTCCATGGGGCCCTGCAGTGTCACAGTGGCCCCATCGTGACACCAGGTCCTGCTCGGTCCCAATGCTCTGCATGGTTCCACAAGGCCCTGCAGGGTCACAGTGGCCTCTTGGTTCCAGGGGCCCTCAGAGTGCCACAGTGAATTCCTTGGTGCTGCAGTGTCACAATGGAGCCCTGGTGACACAAGATTCTGCAGTGTCACCAGGGACCCTTGGTTCCATGGGGCACCACAGTGTCATAATTGTTCCCTCAGTTCCCAGAGTCCTCTCAATGGAGCAATGGCCGCTTGATTCCATTGTCCCCAGGCTCTCCCAAGGCTCTCCTTGGTTCCACAGTGGCACATTGGCCCTTTGGTTCCACAAGGCCCTGCAGTGTCACAGTGGCCTCTGTGGTTCCAGCAGGACCCAGACTGTCACCATGGACTGCTTGCTTCCATCCAGCCCCACAGTGTCACCATGGCCCCTTGGCTCTGTGCTGCCATGTCGTACACAGTGTCACCATGGTCCTCTTAGTGCCACCAGGCCCCGCAGTGTCACAATGGCCCCTTCCTTCCCCAGGACCCTGAAGTGTCACAATCATCAGAGAATCAACCAGGCTGGAAAAGACCTTGGAGAGCATCAAGTCCAACCTGGGACCCAACACCACCTTGTCACCCAGACCACGGCACTCAGTGCCACATCCAGTCTTTCCTTAAACACCACCAGGGATGGTGACTCACCCACCTCCCTGGCAGCCCATTCCAACGCCCAACCACCCTTTGTGTGGAGAATATTTCCTAATGTCCAGTCTAAAAATCCCCCGGTGCAGCTGAAGGCTGTGTCCTCTTGTCCTGTCACTGTTCCCTGGGAAAAGCGCCTGACCCCCACCTGGCTGCACCCTCCTGTCAGGGAGTTGTAGAGAGTGATGAGGTCTCCCCTGAGCCTCCTCTTCTCCAGGATAAACAACCCCAGCTCCCTCAGCTGCTCCTCACAGGACTTGTGTTCCAGACCCCTCACCAGCCTTGTTGCCCTTCTCTGCACATGCTGCAGCCTCTCCATGTCCTTCCTAAACTGGGGGGCCCAGAACTGGACACAGCACTCGAGGTGCTGCCCAACCAGTGCTGAGCACAGGGGAAGAATCGCTGCCCTGCTCCTGCTGGCCACACCATTCCTGATCCATAGGAGTGCCCGGGGTTGGATGAGGGAAATGGTGGGAAGGGGGAGGGGACAAAGTGTGATTGATGGTTATTGATTGTCAGCCATGCAGGGTCTTGATTTTCATATCTGTTCAGACTGCATTATAAGGTGCTGGGGGTGAATATCAATTGGACATTAGAATGCACTACACAAATTTGTCTAACTAACCAGAAAAGAATAGAAAACTTAAATTATTCCCAGGGGCTTTTCTTGTTCAGGTGTTTCGAACAAATATTTATGCGCTTTTCTAACTGAATTCCTGAACTGAAGAGCTCAAGAAAGAAGAGGCTTCTGGAGTAATAAAATTCATCATCAACCTTCAAGTGGCTGAGGATCAATCTCCATCAGAGCAGCAATGAACAGAAATGGGCACAGCTTTGTGACTGCCCCAGCTTTGGCATGGGCCCTGGGCCTGGAGTAGGAGCAGCTCTTGAGGGCTCCAAGGCCGGGGCTCTTGTGCTGCCCTGGGCAGATGGGATGGCAGCAGGGGCTGCAGAGCTCTCATCACCTCAGGCCGAGGGCAGCAGGGCAGCCAGGGAGCCTCCTTTGGCCTTGGCCAAGCACCTTCCCCCATGGCTGGGGCTGACTCCTGTGGCAGCTGCAGCTGCTGCTGTGGCCTTGGCAGGGGCTGAGGCCGTGGGGCCAGTGCCCAGAGCAGCCTGGCCTGAGCAGAGCTGTGGGGCCAGAGCCGGCTGGGCTGGGCTGGGCTCAGAGAGGCCCTTGGTGCTGCCCAGAGCTCAGGGCAGCTGGCAGAGCTTGCAGGGAGCTGGGCTGGGCTCCGAGAGCCTGGCCCAGAAACCATCAGCGTCCATCTCAGCCTGGCTGAGCGTGCAGGGGCAGGACTCAGGCCAGGCCTTGTGGGGCAGGGCCAGTGCCTGTGCAAGGCATTGCAAACAGGCAAGTGGCCCAGAGAGGAGGCTGCTCTGTGCCCTTGGTGGCAGGGACAGAGCAGGGAGGGGGCCCAGGACATTTGTCAGTGCCAGCCTCTGTGCCCAGCCCTTGGCAGCCCTGGCTGCTGAGCCCAGCTTTGGCCTGGGCTGAGTTTGGCTGTGGCCCAGCTCCATCCTCCTGCGGGGCTCAGGGCCTGTTCCCAGCCATGGCCAGCCCTGGCTGCCTCTCTGCTGGCCCAGAGGCCGGCAGAGCCCGGGGCAGGGCTGTCTGTGCAGCTCCACAGGTGCCACGGGCTCTGCAGGAGCTGGCAGAGGCTACCCAGCAGGGAGGCCATGGGGCACAGAGCCCCAAGGCTGCTGTGGGCACCACGGCACAGGGGCCGTTCCCAGCCGCAATGCTCCTGGCCTGGGCTGGGCCTGCACAGGGGCTGGGCCACCATGGCTGGGCCAGCACAGGGCCACAAAGGGGCCACGCAGCCGCTGCCGGGGCTGACAGCAAGGCCAGGCACACACAAGCAATTGCTGAGCATGGCCTGCGCTGGCCAGGCCTGACTGTGCCAAAGGCAGAGCTCAGCTGCCCTTGGGGGCTGCAGCAACACTCCAGAGCCCAAAGAGCCTCCATGGCTGGGCTGGAGACCAAGGCTGCAGCAGGGAAATGCAGGGCTGCTGTGGGATGGGGAGGCCATTGAATTCCAGCACACACCTCAGCTCTCTGATGATCCCGGCACCATGCTGGGCCCTGTTTCAGACTGGAGCAGAGCAGATGTTGATGGGACAGGAGCCCTGTGGGCCTGGCAGGGACCTGCAGCTTGCAAGGTGCTCTGCTCTCCCTCAGGTGCTCTGGGAGAGATCCAATCCCAGCTGGGCACCTCAGGGCACAAGTGGCACTGCCTGTTCATGGGCACACAACTGGTGTCTGCCTGGAAAGGGGCACAGGTGTTAATACCTGTTAGTTTCATAATTATACAAGCAAATCTTTTTTATGTGGGTCATTTTAGTCCTTTTAAGAAATGGCAATATTTTCCCACCAGGAACACGAATTTCCTGGATCTACTGGATTCTTCTATTGATGGCAGGAGAAGAAAAACTGATCTTCTTCTCTACCTTTGCTACCAACATTCAGTCTAATATTTCATGACCCTCTTCCTTCATGTGTTTTAAGCCGTCCTGTTTAAATGGCCGTGTCTAAGGACATATCTTCATTTAGAGCTGCTGGATCTTTATCCTTTTCTTTGCTCCCAGACTGCCTCCTGCAGCTTTTTTCAGGTCATTCCAATGCATCTCCCTTGACTGGCTTCATGCTTTGTGCTTCAGGGAGTGGCCCAATCTTTCAGAATTTAAAATAACATCTTGGTCAGCATCTTAGTTGTATTTTTATCTTTTATATCACGTCTTCTTATGTCTCTGTCTAATATCTTTCCTGTATGGCAATCCCTTGAGGGTGGTGAACATTTCAGATGTTGCTGTAAGATCACAAGGAGCTAAGGGAAGGGTTTTGAGGTTTCTTAAATTTTATCACGTTCCCATTTTTTATGCTGGCCATGAAGAGAAAACTTTCTGTGCCTCTGAATCTCACCAGTTCCTGCTCCTTCAAAGGACACAAACCTGATCAGTTGTGGTTCCCACTCCAGTGGCTGCACTTGACCTCCCTCCGTAGCCAGAAAGTCCCTGGAAATGCAGGGACGAAGGAAACAGGACAGGCTGTGGGGATCAGGTGCAGGGCAGAGCCATGGAGAAGGATGACTTTGGCATTTGATGGAGCTGTGCCTTCCCTTGGCTTTGCTGGCTGACAAGAAATGAACATCTCTCTGTGTCTCGGGCAGCTCCTTCTGCAAGGAAAGCAGGTGGGAGTTGGAGCCAAGGAGCTGAAAGCTGCAGGTGCAGCCTGGGCTGGAGGGAGCTGAGATTTGCACAAGGCTGCTCTGAGTGCCAGGGCTTGGATGGGGGAAATCGTGGGCTGGGGGTAGGGACAGAGTCTGATTGATTGTCAGCCATAAAGAGTCTTGATTTTTATGTCTATTCAAACTGCATGAAGGGGTACTTGTACTCAATGTCTATTGTAGACTGCACATATCAATGAATTCACAGGAAAAAAAAGTTAAAGAGGACCAAAAAATGTTTTCTCGCTGTCTTTTTAAAAAGAAAATATTCAGTTTGAATACACTACTGAAATCTGTCTAATTAACCACAAATGATTTGAAAATTAAAATCAAATAATTCCCAGAGGCTTGGCTTGTTCAGGTGTTCTGAATGTTCATGAGCCCTGGGACACTGAATTCCTGCACTGAAGAGCTGAAGGCTGAACAAGCCTCTGGAGCAGTGAAATTCAGCAGCAGCCTCCAAGTTGCTGAGGATATCAGCAGCCCCCAGTGAGGCCATCCCTGCCCAGAGACCGTGGGGGAATGGGCAGACAAGAAGAGCGTCCCTGGGGCTGGGGCAGCACAACTCAGAGGCACCAGCGGCTCCAGCTGGGCAATGGAGTGTGGAATTGCCCTGCCTGGGCTGTGCCAAGCAGCACACACAAGCCCTGACTCCCATCCCTGAAACAACTCTCTCAAGGAGACATTTAAAAGGAATTACAATTGTTTCTGTACCGTGATTTGGACACACTGGAGAAATACAGACAGGAAATCCTCAAGAGCTCAAAACAACAAAACAGCCTTTACTGACAACTTTAGAAAATAAGAGAAACTTTGGCAAATGGTTTAATGTCACATTCAATCAACAAAAACACTTCTCAAAGACTTACCTTGGCCCATTAAACTACATAAACTCTTAAGCCTTGTCAATTTTAAGTTACTCAAAATTTGCACGAGGACAGAAATAGAAGAGCACACAGAGAGAGCTAAAGACAAAAAAGATACAGAGAAGCACACACACAGCTACCAACTCCTGGATTCCAGCAGTGTTCAGATGGAAATTCCAAGAGAAGGTAGGGTCAAGATGTGTGCTTGCCTTGTGGTCAGCCTTCAATACCCCTTGGTCTTGCTAGGCCCTTCCCCCAGGTGGGGCTTGGGCTCATTTGGTCCCTCAGGAGCTGGGCTGGGGGCTGCAGAGGTGTCTGTGGAGCATTGCCTGTGCTGTGCCAGGGACTGGCAGCCACTGCTGGGCTGGGATAGAGGCTCTGGGGGGATTGGGGTTCCAGGGCAGGGCAGGGCTGGGCTTCCAGGGCAGGGCAAGGCTGGCCCTTCCTCCCCCAAACACAAACTCCTTTGAGCCACAATCTCCTTCAGTCTGTCACAACAGGCAATGTTGGAGGTGAAATCCCAATTCTGGCCATGGGCACCTGCCCAAGAAGGGCAGTTCTTTCCTATAGGAAGGAAAGCACAGAGCTCCAGTGTTTGAAGGCAGGTGAGAGCCTCACTAGTCCAAGGCCATCCGGATTTGTCAGAAATGACATATTTTGTCTGGGAGCTATCTTTGGATGTAAGGAATTTTGGAGTTGGGAGCCCAGTCTCAGCCATGGGCACCTGGAGAAGCAGGACAATTCTTTCCCATGGGAAGGAAAGCTCAGAGCCTTCCCCAATGTTTTAGGGACAGATGAGAGGTGACCCTTGTAAAACCAATGCAAGACAGACTTGTCCTGGCAATATTCCTATCGGAACAGTCCCTGGAGATAAGGAAATTTGGAGGAGAAATCCCAATTCTGGCCATGGGTGCCTGGCGGAGAAGGAGAGTTCTTTTCCATTGGGAAGGAAAGCACAGAGCCCCAGTGTTTCAATAGCAAATGAGAAGAGACCCTCAACATTCCAGGGTCATTTGGACCAGTCAGGCAGTCAACGAGACGCCCAACCAGCCAGACCTGTTCCGTGTTCCCTTGCTTTTATGAGGTCCTGCAGTATCACCATGGTCCCCTTGGTTCCATGGGGCCCCGCAGTGTCCCAGTGGTGCTTTGATTCCATGGGGTCCAGCAGTGTCCCAATGGACCCTTGGTTCAATGGGGTCCCAGAGTGTCACACTGGCCCCTAGTTTCCAGAAGACCCTGCAGTGTCACAGCGGTCCCAAGGATTCCATGAGGCCTGCAGTGTCACAATGGCCTCCATGGTTCCACAGGCCCCACAACGTCACGGGACTCCTCTGTTCCATGAGCCATGCAATGTCACAATGGACCTTTGGACCCTGGGGGTTTGCAGTGTCACAATGGTCTCCTTTGGCTCCACAGTGCCACAATGGACCACTGATGACAGGAGTCCCCTCTGTATCTCCCTGGAGCTTTGGTTCCATCCAGCCCTGCAGTGTCACAATGAACCTTTTGTTGAATGGGGTTCCAAAATGTCACCATGGCCCCTCAGTTCTATGCAGCCCTGCAGTGTCACAATGGTCTCCTTTGGCTCCACAGTGTCACAATGGACCATTGATGACACGAGGCCCTGCAATGTCACCCTGGAGCTTTGGTTCCATGCAGCCCTGCAGTGTCACAAAGGCATTTTGGTTTCATGAGGCCCCACAGTATCACAATGGTCCTCTTGGTTGTGTGGGGACCCCCAGGGTCACAATGGTCTCACTGGTTTCATGAGGCCTCACAGTGTCACAATGGTCTCCTTGGTTCCATGTGGCTGTAAATTGTCCTGATTGTGTCTCCATGGTTCCATGAGGCGTTGCAATGTCACAATGAACCTTTGGCACCATTGTGAGACCAGGGGGTCTCACAGTGTCACAATGGCCCCCTGGTTCCATGACCCCCAAAGTGTCACAATTGTCTCCACAGTTCCATGAGGCCCCATGGTGTCACAATGGACTCTCGGTTTGATGGGGCCTCTCAGTGTCACAATACCCCTACAATTCCATGGAGCCCTACAGCATCAGTATGGCCCCCTTGCTTCCATGAGGCCCAGCAATGTCACAGTACTCTCCATGATTCCATGAGGACCCACAGTGTCACAATGCTCCCTTGGTTCCATGGGCCCTGTGCTGCTGCATTCCCCCCTCCCCTTCTCAGGCCGCCCTGCCAGCTGAGAAATGCTCCTTGGGGCTCGGCCTTGGCCAACAGCCCCTGGGCTCAGCTCCTCTGCAGCTCATCACAAACACTGTCTGCTCCAGGCACTGCTGCTGCCCAAACAGCTCCTGCTTTCTGTAGGAGCAGCCCTGGGAACTGCTTTTGTTCCCTCCGTGGCACAACATCCCTGTTCTCACCCTGCCAAAGAAAGCTGTTGGTGCCAAGTGGGGCCAGGATGAACCATTGCAGGGACTGAAGCCCCTCTCTTGGGGCCCTGCAAACAGCGCTCCAAAAGGAGCCCTTGGAGCTCTCCTGGGCCAGCGACTCCCTCTGAGTGGGGCCTCTCCCAGCCGGGAACTCTCCCCTTTGCTGCACTCGGGGATCCCCAACAACAACGGAGCCTGGGCCGATCCCCCCACTCCTCCAGGCTCAACCCTTCACCCGCTGGGGAGATCCCAAAGGATGCACAGGGAGCATTTCCTGCCCTCAGGGGAATTTCTCCCAGGTGCCTTGCACTGACTCTGTGTCTGTGTGCACACAGGAGTGCCTGTGCTGGGGAAATGTGGCAGAAATGCTGCTCTCTGAGGGGTTTGAGAGCCTTGGATGGCTAAATCAGTCAGGCCTGTAAGTGAGGTTAAGTCATGAGGTCTAAGCAAAGTTAAATGCTGCTAAGAGTTTTTCCTTTGCTAAGCTGTTATGTTTAATAAAATTATTGGCTAAGTAAAATATTGTTAAGTGTTATTCCACTGTTAAATCATTAGGTCATAGGTTGTAAGTTCGGTTAAATACTGTTAAGTGCTGTTCTTTTGCTAAATTGTTAAGTTGAAGGTACCAGTTAAGGTTGAGGCATAAGTTCAGTCCTGTTAGGTTTGAGCTCTGTTAACCTTTTGGGCCATATTCCTTTTATCCTTGCCCTCACTGTCCTTCTGTCACACACACACACAGAGGGACAGTTCTCGGCTCATTTCTGGTTTAATTGCCTGGATTTGCTTTGGTTTTGTTGTTGCTTTGTTTCCTTGCTGGGCCTGAAGTGTCCAGTCAGGAGCAGAGTGACTCTTGCCCAGGAACTTTGTGCTGCTGTCCCTTAATATTAAATCTGGTTTTTGCTGATCCCTTGCTGGGGATTTTTTCAGCGCTCTCAAGGCCTCGTTGGTAACAGGGTGAAGGAGCTCTGGCCCAGGCTCTGGCCCTGGGGGACACGGGGACGCTGCCGGGGGGTCCCTGTGCCCCTGTGCCACCCCCAGGGCCCCGGCCCCCGTCCCCGTGTCAGGCTCTGGGGTCGATCTCGTGGAACATCCTCTGGGGGAGGCTGCGGCGCCGGGGGCGGGGGGACCGGGGGGACAGGGGACCCCGCTGTGCACGAGCAGGGTTGGACTGCTCTGGGGGGAACTGTGAGGGGGGCCGGGGCAGAGTGACCTCCCCAGTGACCTCACACAGCCCCCGTGATGTCACAGAGCCATCTCTGTGATGTCATCCTGGAATGTCATGCAGCTGCACTGTGATGGCTCAGAAGTCTCTGTGATGTCAGAAAGTCACCCTGTGGTGTCACAGTCTGTTCTGTGATGTCACAGCCTGCTCCATGCTGTTACACAGCCACCCAGTGTTGTCACAACCCACTCTCTGATGTCACAGAGCCACCCTCTATGTTGGCAGAGTCTGCTCTATGGCCACACACCCTACTCTATGATGTCACAGCCAGTTCTGTGATGTCACAACCCCCTCAATGATGTCACAAAACCTTCTCTGTGATGTCATACTGCCACTCTGTAATTTCACAGCACACACTTTGACCTCACAGCCAGCTCTATGATGTCATACAGCCATGCCATGATGTCACAGCCTGCTCTGTGATGTCACACAGTTCCCTCTATGATGCTGTAGCTGCTCAGTGAGCACACACAACAAATTCTGTGATGTCATAGCCCAATCTGTGACCTCACACAGCCCACTCTGTGCTGTCACACAGCCCCTTGCTGACATCACAGCTGCTCTGTGCCTCCATGACACAGACACAGAGGAGCTGCTATGACACAGCCCCCTCTGGGACATGCCACAGCCCCTGCCAGTGCTGAGCCCCTGGGAGCTCAGTCTGTGCCCTGCTGGTGTCCCTGAGGGGCCCTGGCAGTGCCCCAGCCCTGCTGGGCTGTGCACAGGAGCTGCTCCTGGCCAGAGCTGTCTCTCTGCAGCTCTGCTGCCCTTGCCAGGAGCTGCCTCTGGGCCAGGAGCCCGGCCCAGCCCAGCAGCACAGACACAGCACAAGGGCTGTAATGACCCTCTGGGGCTTTGGTGCTCTTTGCATCAGACTCGGTCCCTCAGAGTGTGCTCAAAGAACTCCTCAGGGACTCAAAAAGAGGGTGAAACACTGAAGTTTCTCATACTTTAAATAGATCCTTCTGAGGGACAGGACTGAGAAAGTGTCCCCAGGTTCATGGTAGAGCAGAACACTGGTGGCAGTGATGGCAGGTGGGGACAAGCAAGGCAAAGGTGTCTCTGGTGCTGAGCAAACCTGCGCCTCTGTCCCTGCAGGCTGTGGGCATCCCCCGGCTGCCCCACCTGGCTGGGCCCTTCCTTTGCTGACAGCTCTGCCTCCTGCCTGCCTCTGCCTGCCCACACAAAGTCTGGGGCTGCTCCAGGCTCCTGCTGGGGGACGTGCTGCACCACAGCCCTGCCCTGCCAGGGAAATTCCTTTCTCCTGGTGTCCACTCTGGGCCTCCCCAGCTGCCCTTGGTGCTGTTATGTCTTCGTCAGGCTCATTCCCACTATGAAGAAAAGCTCCAGCCTCTCTGAAACCGCCCTTCCATCCCTCCCAGGCTATTCCTGTTCTGTCCTCAGTCTTGACACCACTGACCCCAGAGACTGCAGACTCTCCCTGCTGGTTTTGTGATGAGGCCTCCAAACCCCATCCTGGGAGATTTCTGGGTCCTCTCCAAGGTCTGTGAAAATGAAAAATAGAGATCAAAGTTATTTTCTCCCAGATCTTGCAGTGACAGAATAAGGGTAAATGTCAATAAACTGAATGAGGGTGGATTTGCATTTGTCAGAAGGAGGAAAAATTTTACAATTATGAGAGTGGCACAAAACTGCAACTGTATTTCCAGAGAAGTGGATTCCCCATCCCAGGAATTGTCCAAGAGCTGGAGCTTTGTCCAACCTGACCCAGTGAAATCCCCTCTCATCCCCAGTGACAGAATTCCTGTAGTGTGGGTTCTCTGATGTGCTGGGTGCCCTCACAACGCTTCTGGCCAGAATGTCTGCTGAGGGCAGCCAGGCTGCTGCAGGGGCAGTGTCCTCACAGCCATCACCATGGCAGCCCTGTCCCCTGGGCCTGGCTCTGCTCTTTTCTCTGCCCCTGCCTTGGCTCTGCTGGCATGAAGAGTTTTGTCATTGATATCTTGTCCCCAAGGTGCTGGGGCCAATGGCTTCCCAGTCAGGCTCCTGGGGCAGAAGTGGCTTTTCAGAGGCCAGCCAGGAATGAGCCCTGAGGCAGCAGCTCTGCAGTGGTGGCCACCAGGCCGGGCTGCCAAGGGAGGCTTCTGGCCATGGCCTGCAAGCAGCTGCTGCTGCCAAGGTGCCTTTGGTGCCTCAGGCTCTCCCTGGCACAGCTCCCAGCACGGCACTCTGCCCTTGTGCCCGAGGCCTTCCCTGTGCTGGGGCTGGCCTGGGGCTTTTCCGGCAGCGGGACCTGCCCTGCTGATGGCGCAGGAAAGGCAGTTCCTGCTGGAGCAGGAGGCTCTGCCTGCAATGGCCTCCAACAGCTCCAGCAAGGCCCTGTTGACTTCAAAATTGCTGCCTACAGTACTATATTCTAATAATTGTTATAGCTTCTGTACTGTAGAGTAAATGACTCTGGTTAAGATCTTTCTGTCTGATCATGATCAGAATCATTCAGAGCTGTATTCATATAAATTTATCGATCATTAGTCCTGTGGGAAAATTGGGTTAAAGTTCAATTTCCACCTGTCCAATCTTTTACACATAAACCTTTGACAAATTCCGGAGCTGGGACTAGAATAGCCATTCCCAGTCTCTGCTCTTAGGAGGAATTTAGAAATCGAGGGGTGTAGAGAGCTTTTTGGATAATTGGTTAGCTGAGAAAGGACATTTTGATGTGATACTGATGGATAAGGATAGGGGAAACAAGCAGAGAATTGAGCAACCAGTGTCCAATCACTGACAAAGGTCATAGTGACCTTCACTGAAACGGGAAGATGGGGGAGAAAATCGCTTGCCAGAAAATGTAGATATCTTAGGTAGAGAAGCTAGAAGAGTGCAAACATAGAAACAAAATAATCATTAGAGCATAGAAGTAGGTGTGGTTGATCTAAGTGTGCTTTAACCAATAATGACCTCAGCTTTTGCAATATGTATAAGCTTCATTAACACCAATATAAATATATGTGAGCTGTCAATAAACCTTGGGGATTTGCCATCCACGCATATTGTGTGCTGCAATTCCTCCGCCGTTCACGACAAATGGTGAGCCCCGGACGTGATTCAATGGTAGCCACGGTCGAGCGGCGTACAGAGTTCGGGTCCTATCGCAGCTGAGGACGGCAAAAGCACCGCTGAAAAAGGGAAAGTGCAGTGCCCCGGCTCACCTCAAAGGAGAGCCCGGCCAAGACGTGCTGACGGAGTCTGAAAGGGCTGCAAGAAGCGCGCTGTTATCTTTAACACGGATAAAGAAAGGCAAGCAGCATATGATTTATTTCCTAGCTTTTTATGAAAGCGTAAGGTTAAGGGTATAGATTTGCAGAAAGAGCTTCATGGGTTGTTAGCTCATGAGTATGCACAAAGACTGTTTCAAATTCCTCACACAGTGCATAGGTTATCAGAGTGCCGTATATTTGGGGATTAGTTGTGGCAGGCAGTCATAGATGATGATAAGACCGCGAGAAAGTTGGGAAAGTTATGGCGAGTCGTGCATGATGAATTGCTGAAATACCGGGCGGAGGAGAGAGCTGCCCAGCAGGCTAGTGCAGCCCATGAAAGAAACAGGAGTTACGGAGACTGGTTTGGGTCCCCACCAACACTAGCTCCTGCTTTAAACAGCAGCTCCCTGCAGCTTTCAGCTCCTGCTCCGGCAGCAGCCCCCCTGCCCCCCCCCCCCCCCCGTGCGCGTACTCCAGCCGTGCCGTCCGCACCGCCTGCCCCGGTGTTAAACCCTACACCACCTCCCCCTCCTCCCGCCGCAGCGCACAGCCCGCAGCCGCCCTGCCGGGGAGGCTCACGCCAGCCCTGGCCCTAAGCGGCTTAGCAGCTGCAGCTCCGCCACCTCCCGCTCCGCTCCGCAGCCGCCCCGACCCCCGAGCCGAAGGGGGGGGCGGCAGGACGGGCCTCCCACCCCCCGTGGAGCAGCGGGCTCCGGGAGGTCCGCCCGCCCCGCGGCTGCCCAGCGCAGTTCTGCTTCCCGGCCACCAGCTCCCTGTGCCTGGACACCAGTAAAAGCTGTCACCACTTCAGCTCAACCTGCCTCCAGCCCGCCACCGCCGGGAGCCTCGGGGTGGACCTGGCAGCAGCAGCGGACAGTAACCCTGATAACTGCTCACCCAGAAAAGGTTCCAACTGGACTAAAGGGACAACTCATTATTGATGAATTACCTATGGGAACTTTGCTTTTAGGACGTTCCTCGGCTACAGTGATGGGATTATTTGTTTTATCTGGAATAATTGATGCTGGCTATATAGGGGAGAGTTCTATTATGCTGTATACTCTTTTTCCACCTATGTGAATCGAACAATGAACTGTTAGATGAACTTTGATCTTTGTTAAAGGGAACTGATCCGGCACAGCCTGTTCGTATAACCCCTGAGCAGGTTGAGACACTGCAGCAGATATTGGACTGTGTTACACAAGGCAGTGTTCGGAGACGTGATCTCGATCTTCCTATACAGCTGACGGTTTGGTGTGGACCAAAATTTTTACTGGGTGCACTTACTCAGCATAACAGAAAAACGGGGGAGATATGGGCCTTGGAATGGATATCTCCTCCACTTCAACAACATAAAACCCTTCTTCAGAAAATTGACATTGTAGCTGATTTGCTCAAAAAGGGTCGTGATAGGACAGTGGAGTTAGATTCAATGCCCAAAAAGATCATTAAAGCCCTTATCGGATGCTGTAACTGCTTACACAGGTGCAGGAAGAAAATCCAAACAACTGTTACTCATTGTACATATTTATATGTTTAGAAAACTGGACTGGATGTCATGTAACATTTAGAATTATAATTTAACCTGAATGTTAGTTTGCACAAAAAAAAAACCTCCCTCCAAACAACAAAAACAACAAAACTCCCACTCAAAACAAATACTAAAATATATAATAGACTTCCAACCATAATATTAATACTATTATTATTATTATTATTATTATTATTATTATTATTATTATTATTATTATTATTATGGACAATTCTGATAAATAATTACCACAAAGAATATATTCATCCCTACTGTTTAAGCATCAATTGACTTTTAAAACATAAAACACAAACACTGATGTTTGAGGCCTAGAAAACATTCATTCTATTGTTTGAATAATGATTTCAGTCTACAGGAAAACTGTTGCTTAGCTTTTCCTGTAACATCGAACAAAGAGTATTTTGTACTTAGTTGCTATCCTTTTTTTTTTGTCCAAGTGAGAACACAATATGTCATTTAAAATATTTTCTCATTTAATTTACATTTTAATCTGAAAGAGAATATGGGTTTAAAAATCATACCACAGCATTAACGTCCCTTTGTACTCAGAAACATATTTCTTGTACCTGTTCAATTTAAAGCAAACCCACAATACTCTAAGCACCTGACTCAACTTGTAACTTCTCCATCACTTCTTATATTTTTTTTCCCTCTGAAAATGACCAGTGTGAGCTGTAGCTTGTCTCTCATGTGTTAAGTTCTTCACTGGCTTTGCATAAGGAGATTCACAAGCACATGAGTTATTCTACACTGCTTATTTGTCTCAAACATCTGATTTAAAACACGTCATCTGATTTGTATTTCTTAATATTTTATAGGTGAGTTAGTTCTGAGTCATTTTTCTCTGTTTCCTGTGTCTAACCAAGATGCTGAAGGACTTTGTTGATACATCAGACTTCACTGAAACAAAGGCTTCACACAGATCAGGCATCTAAACTATTTGTTCATTTCAAAAGTGGTATTTTGGCTACAGTATATTTTTTCCACTTGTGTGGTAGAAATATTCCTCTGGCACAGTCGAACGTGATAGGTCCTATTTTGGGAGGTCAGGGTCCCAACCAAGTGTGAGAGGATTGTCTGAAGAACTTAAAGAAGCTGAAGCTGAGGAGAAAGAGACATTCTTAAGAGTTTGTGACAGGCATGATGGCCGAGTGGCCCAAAAGGGTGCCTGAGAAAATCAAGATGGGATAGAAACTTTATGTTATTGCTTTATTAATTTTTGCTTCTTTTGGGGACAGTGTAGACCATCAGGCATGGGCCCCACCGCAGCCCAAAACTAACATATGGGTCACCCTGGCAAACTTAACCAAACAAGAGACTATTTGCCTGTCATTGTCTTCTCCTGGCAATCCTTTCACAACTTGCTTGGTTGGATTACCAGCAGATCCCTGGCCGTGCCCTTTACATGTGCCAACTTGTAAGGTCAGCAATGCTAGGATGAATGTAGACAATTGGGATCAGTGGATTTCCCACTTTCCTATAGCACCACAAGAGCCCCAAGAGTTAGAGTTGTTAGGGTCAGTGATGGCAGATGCATGCATTCATTTTAACCATAGAAGCCTGCTGTCAGTCAAGAACCACTCTAATGTTGTAACTTCCAGCATGGCTGTCTACCGAAATGCATCGGCCTGGTGCAATTATACAACAAAGAGAGTGTCAGTCTCATCAAATGACCCTATTCAATTGCCAGCAGGATATTTCCTGATATGTGGAGACCGTGCCTGGGCCGGTATCCCATCAATGCTGCACGGGGGACCATGTACACTTGGACGGCTCTCTCTACTTACACCTAACATGTCCATGATACTAAACATGAGCTGTCGCCATCGTAGAGGCAGACGAATGGCTCATGCTTTTGCAGCTGACTGCCGGGATGATGTAAAGTTTTGGTCCCCAGCGGCCATAGTTGCAGCATCTTTCTTAACTCCAGGGGCATCAGCCGCAGGTGCTCATGCTATTTTAAATAAGTTAGGGTGTTAGCTTGCTAAACAAACAAATGCAACTTCTTTAGCAATTTCCAGTCTTTTGCTTGATGTAGATTCTATTTGCCATGCAACGCTTCAAAATAGAGCTGCAATTGATTTTCTCTTACTTGCACAAGGCCATGGTTGTGATGAATTTGAGGGCATGTGTTGCATGAATCTCTCTGACCATGCACAATCTGTACACTCACAGCTCTCTGAGTTACAGAGGTTAACTGGGAACTTACAGGTGGAATCAGGCCTTGGTATTGATAGATAGCTCAAGTCTTTAAACTTAGGATCATGGTTACGTTTTATTGTTAAGATTAGCATTGTAGTAGCTATTGTAGCTTTGCTGTTAGTATTAGTTTTGCCTTGTTTTTGTATATGCTTACAGAATATGGTGCGAAAGATGATAACTACTGCATTTAATCAAACCATGCTTGTTCAACAGAAAAACAAAAAAAACAGGGGAGATGTAGAGAGCTTTTTGGATAATTGGTTAGCTGGGAAAGGACATTTCGATGGATACCAATGGATAAGGATAGGGGAAACAAGCTGGGAACTGAGCAACCAGTGTCCAATCACTGACGAAGGTCACAGTGACCTTCTCTGAAACGTGAAGACAGGGGAGAAAATCGCTTGCCAGAAAATGTAGTTATCTTAGGTAGAAAAGTTAGAAGAATGCAAATATAGAAGCAAAATAATTGTTAGAAGATAGAAGTAGGTGTGGTTGATCTAAGTGTGCTTTAACCAATAATGAGCTCAGCTTTTGCAATATGTATAAGCTTCATTAACACCAATATAAATATGGGTGAGCTTTCAATAAACTTCGAGATTTGCAATTCACGCATATTGTGTGAGGCATTTCTTCCGCCGTTCACGACAGGGGAGAGGCCCTACAAGTGTCCCAATTGTCAGAAGAGGTTTCACACCAGCTCCCATCTCCTCAAGCACCAGTGGATTCACACCGAGGAGAGGCCCTTCTGCTGCCCCGACTGTGGGAAGGGCTTCAAGCAAAACTCCACCCTTGTCACCCACCAGAGCATCCATACCAGGGAGAGGCCCCACGAGTGTGCCCAGTGTGGGAAGAGCTTCACCCAGAGCTCTCACTTGACCAAACACCAACAGAGGCACTGGTAAGGGAAGCCCTGCAAATGCCCCAAGTGCCGAAGAGCTTCGCGCACCGCTCCAGCTTCATCCCCCTTGGGAGGATCCACGTTGGGCAGAGCCTTGGTGACCCACATTCCCTGTGATCTGTGTTGGGAAGACACCTGGCTGCTTATCTTTTTGGTTTGGCCCCAATTTCTTCTTGATTTTTTTCTTTATCATTTACAAACACCTGAAATAGGACTAAAAAAAAAAGAAATTTTTCAAAGTCTAAAGCTCCATCAGTTAACAGTTACTCAAGCAGGAATTTATGGTTTTGGGACATATTCTGGAAGATTTGGGGGTTCTTGGGGGATTTCAGGAAGTGTTCTGCATAGCTTTGCACTCCAAAAGTAAAGATGGTTTGACCTGTCACCTCAAAATGACTCAGTCCCACTGAAAACAAGTCAATCTTACCCTCAAGGGGCTCAATCCCACTTCAAATTGCCTGAATCCCACCTCAAAAAACACAGTCCCATGCCAAAATTACCGAATTTTCCAGCCTCCAGTGTGAGATAGCATTGGATAGAGATTGGGAGAAGTGGGATCCAAATTTGAGGGTGTGGGATTGGGATTGTGGAGGGCTGGGTGTGTGGGATGTATTTTGATAGTAAATAAAACTTTCAGAACTATTGGTTTCTGTCTCATTCATTTTCCATCAGTTCTGGTTTGTTTTTCAGAGTGCCACCTTCTCAGCTGATTGTGTTTGTGTCCTCCTTTCTCGCCTGCCTCTCTTTGCCTGCTCTGTTTCTCTCTCAGTGTCTCCCTTGACCCAAGGCAGCTCCCACCAAAGACTCTGCCCTGATTTAATTCCCCATCCAGGAGCTACAACAACCATGGGTGAAGTTATGAAGGCTGGCAGTGAAATGTCACTGTAGGATCTTGCTCCACTTGGCTTTTTGCTCCTTCTTGAGAGCTTTGCTTTCCAGGGCAGGAACATCTTTTCCTGGCTGGGAACTGGAATTCCAGCCCCTGGCAGTGTGTGCCATGGATCCCAGAGGGGCATTCCCGAGGCTGCTAGGGTGCTGCTCCTGCCGTGCCTCCCAAGGAGCTGTGCAGGGCCAGGGCACAAGGTCCAGCAGCTCTGTTGGTTCTGCAGTGCCACAAGGGCCCCTGGTTCCATGAGTTTCCCTACTGCCAGCACCAGTTCCTTGGTTCCCGTGATGCCCTGCTGTGTCACCATGGATATTTGGTGCCATGAAGTTCTTCAGTGTCACAATGGCCTCCTTGGATGGGCAGTGTCACCATGGACCATTGGCTCCATGCAGCCCCGCTGGGTCACCATGGACTCCTTGGTTCCATGAGGGTCTGGGGGTGTCTCCATGGTCTCCTTGGATCCACAGTGTCACAATGGACCACTGGATCCACGTGGCCCTGCTGTGTCACCATGGCCCCTTGGTTCCATGGCACCCCAGGGTCACAATTGACTCCTTGCTTCCACGTCGCCCCCTCAGTGTCAAAATGGCCCATTTGTTCCATGGGGAACACAAAAGTTTTGTAGAAACTTTGGAAAATCCCGCTTAATACACCTGGGAACATCTGTTGGCATTCAAGAGAGAGGTTAAAGGTGAGGATGGCACCAGCAGCTTCCATCTGCAACAGAGATCCAGGGAAAGGACAGGGACAGAGAATTTAGCTGCAAGACTCAGAGAATTCTGCTTCCAGAGATCATTTCTGCTCACACTGTCCCCTGTAGAAAGGTGACACCATTCCAGGCAGCCTGGACGGAGCAGGTGGTTCCTGAGTGGGGTTTGTTGTTCAGGAAACCCACTAAAGGTTTTCATTTGTTCTGATTTGAAAGCAAAACCAGAGAGAGAGTCCAAGTCAGAAATACAATTTATTAGGAAAAGAAAAAAAATCAAAAATCATGCAATAATACAAAAGAATAAACACTGATAAAGTCAGAATATAACCTGTCACTCTGTTGGTCAGGGTGTTGGTAGCAGTCCAGTTGGAATGGTGGCTGCAGTCCTCCTGGAGTGGCAGATGTGGTTCTGTTGGAGCAGTGATCCTGTAGAAGGGTGTAGCCTTCCTCTGAAGATCCAGTGGAAAAGGCAGCTGTTCCTCTGGGAAATCCAGTGGAAAGGCAGCTTGTTTGGTCCCAAACCCCAGATTATATCCAGGTGGGGATGCTTAGCTCCCCCCCCCGGGCGGAGCATCTCACAGTGGGCTGATGTCATTCTGTGAGTCATGGGGTGGGTCCATTAAACAGAAATGGCTCCTGGAGGGAGTTATCTCTGAGTCATGGGGAAAGGCATTGATGGGCCCTTTAACAGGAGATAAGGAAAACACAATGCCCCTCCTGGTTTCAGCAGCTCTTGAGGATGGGAATAGAATACATCTTTATATTGTAACCTAGGACATCCATCACCGATGGAAGGGTGGGACGGAATAACTTCATACTGGGTGTCATTTTGTGCTCTGCTGGGAGTTCCCCGAGGGCTGGTAGTGCTGTTGGCTTCAGGAACAGTTTGGGCAATGGCTGTGGGACTGAGGGCTGGGTGAAAAACCAGAAGGGTTGTTATTCTTGTATTTACAGTCTCTTGCTACATGTCCAGTTTTCTCGCAGTTGTAACAGTTTCCACTGCCTCTATTACATTCTGTATCGTGAAGAAGCATGTTTGCTGCAACCAGCATTTCCATTGCACCCTGGCCGGTGGCCTTGGCTAGGCTGGAGTCACGGTCTGAGACCGCTTGGTAAATGCAAGTGTCAACCATCCAAGCAATGGATGGCTCAGGGTCAAGGGGGAGGGTGTGCAGAACCTTTCTGCAGTCAATACTGGCATTACAGAAAGCTAAATTGCTAATAAAATAATCCCAGACCTTTTGATCATCTACCTGTTTTTCCAGTGCTTTCATAAGGTGCTTTACAAACTTGATATAGCTCTTGTCCAGGCCCTGGTGAATATCAGTGAAGTCAGTGTGGGATGTAGAAGCATCCATCAGGTGTTTGGAGGAGGGTGGACCATGCAGCACCTTTGAGATCTTCCAGTATTGACCGGAGGAGGACTTCAGCCTGATATTGCAGTCTAGTATAGTCCCTTCCCCAGTAATGTGGTCCATTGTGAGGTGCCACCGCCTTTCTTCCTCAACATAACCTTTTGGTAACTCATTAACTTCATTTATCCAAACTCCTTTCCACAAAATAAATTTGTCAGGTGACAATATAATTTTCATACACTGTTTTAAATTGCATGATACTATTGTGTGGGCAGTAAATGTTGCATCCAGCAAATTGTTAAATTAGGGAAAACCCCTTCCATAACCCTTTGCAGCCTTTACTAAATCCTTCATTTCCCTGTGGGGAATAGATTCCCATTCAGGTTTTGGCCCCTGTTTATACTGCACAGGTGCCACCTGACTCTTGGATACCACCTCCCAGTCCCCCTCCTTTGCAGCTTTTCTTCACATCCTCTGCCAAGAATCCTCGGGCTCATCCTCACTCTTGGATAAGCTATGGCTCTCTTCCTCTGCAGAGGAAGCGGGTCTGCTGGGAGGGGCACAGGGCTTTAGGCCAACTGGCAACACCCGGTGTTGAAGGCCTTTGGCAGCAAAAATGGCTTCCTTCCAGTTGGCCCCGTGTCCAGTTCCAGGGGCGGAACTCAACATCAAGGTGGGACCCGTCACAGGGGAGGTACCCGGAGCAAAGGCGGGAAATGGGGATGAAGGCGGGAGGGAATCTCAAATGGCAGTCTCTCTTACAGGATCATGGCCATCTTGTGATTTATAGGAAGGGGGATTAGGACCAGGGGATGTGAGAATGTGGGCAAGGGAATATCTCAGGGCATCATGGCCACTACCACCCTGAGGAGAGGACAGAAAAGGAGGGGAGATGGCAGGTGGCAGATGGCTCATCTGTGCCAAAGGGCAGGCTCCATCTCCCATCCTGTTCTCAGGGAACATGGGTTTGGGAATGTGGGGGACAGGTTGAATAAACCAGGACAAAGGATTGGAACCATGAACTCAATAAATGATCCTATAAATTGAATGAAAGAACAGATAAAATTTCCCAACTTTTAAAACGCCTTGTTTTTGTAAAATATAAAGCTTTTTCCCCAACAGCATCCCAAAACAATAACTGATAGATAGAATCAACAGAGATATCAGGAAGCTCCTCAAATAACCAGTGAACAATACCTTTTAAACTCCCCTCAGAAAATGAACTCCCCTCTAAATTTAAAACTCTTCAAAACTTAAAAACATCCTTTTCAGCTTGGGACTGAGTATTTCCTATAGCTGCCCCCAATGGAAGAGGGAATGCCCACCCACAGGAACAGAAAATCAAAAGCCTGAGTCCCGGCAGCTCTCTGCCACTCAGTCACTCACTCTCAGTCTCACAGGCACAATCTTCAGCCAAAGTGGGGCTTGTGGGGCTGTCAGTGAAGTTGGTCCCACGGATGTTGAGGGGATTGCCGACTTCCACTTCAGTGAGATTCAATAAAGCTCGAGTCTCACTTCAGTGTTGTGGCTGACCCAAAGAGGTACAGCTTCCAGTGAGATCTGGCTGGCATGATCACCGCTGAAGACACTCACAGGGACCTCAATGAATCTGGTCCCTGTTGGGGCGCCATGTGTAGCATCACGGCTCTACTGAGGCCCTTGGAGCATCCAGCACTCATGAGCCCAAAGCTCACTGCTACCTTAGAAAGCTGCCAGAATTGGCAGGGTAGGTCTTCATATGATCTCCTGCAAACTGGGTTTATTGGTACAGGAACAGGGTCCAGGGATGAAGACAGGGTGTAGGCTGAGGGCACAGGGTCTTATATGGGGTAGTGAGGGTGGAGCTGAGGGTCAGGGTCCAATGGATATGGGGGAAAATGGTGCAGAGGAGGGGTCAGAGGTCAGGTCAGCCAATAGGAAAACAAGGGTGGAGGAATGCAGCAAACTGGGGCCAATGGAGGGACAGAGAGAGAAGAGAACATTCTAGGGACTAACCAAACATGGGCAATAGGAGTTGAACTAGAGTAATTAGGCCAATGGGCCAATGGGGTAACATAACGTGACATAAATCAGCATGTGTCTGCAAAGATCCATGGGAGAAGAAAGCATCTCACCCTAACCTGAAAGCCTGTTCCTCTTATCTGGAACCAGTCCCCCATGTCTGGGGGATTGAGACCCTGATGGTGGGCCTCTGGGCCTCCACACACCCTCACAGCTGGCCCAGGGCAGGTCTGGAGTGCTCTTGGGGGCAGCTTGGGCTTGGCACACATTTGAGGAGGGTGTCTGTTTTCAACAGGGAGCTTAGGAGTTTTAGATTGCTAAAATAAAAGAAGAAAAATCCCTCTTTGCCTGAGTGCAGCCAGTTCTCCAAGCTAAGCTGACCCCAGGTGAGGGAGGAGAGACAGGATGGGGTTTGGAAATGTGGAGCAAGGCTCTCCACATTGGGTCAGACCTCAAGACACAGCTTCTCAGAGCAGGCCAGACCTCCTTAGGAAAGTCCCTGGGTCAATATCAGTCACAGAATGCTGCTATCACTTCTTCTCTATAGAGAACCATACAGCCTTAAGAAAGGAATGTGGATTTATTAGAAGCTATTTGAAATATTTCTCTGTAATAATAGAGAAAGAATTTCCTAGTGAACTGCAATACAGTAGAGGAAAATCAAAGCAGAACCATGGTTTGTCAGGACTTGCTTGATCCTAATGAGCCCCGTGGTGCATTTGGAGCTGAGCCCTGGAACCTCAGGGCCTGAGAGGAGATGGCACAAACCTTTCCAGGAGTCAAATACAGACAAAAACCCCAAAGTCTCTTGAGGCATGAATAGGTCCCTCTGAAGTCCATCCCCAACACAGGATGTTCATGGACTCCTTGGAGGAAGAGAGAATTGGAGGCCAGGATGGCACAAAAACCTCTCAGAGACTCAGGGTAGAAAGGAAATTCCAAAGTACCTCAAGAACCTTGAGTATCTCAAGGCATTACTGAGCAGCACTGAGTGTCAGTACAAAGCTCTCAAGGGACTCATTAAAGACGATAATTGGGGCCATGATTGCACAAACCTCTCACAGAGTCTGGATCAAAGGGGAAACACCAAGTACCTTCAAATAACTGAAGTACCTTGAAGTATTAATGATCCCCACTGAGTGTTGTTACTGACAAAGCCTCTCCAGGGATTAATTACAGCAGATAATTGGAGGCCATGATTGCACAAAGCTCTCAGAGACTCCAAGGCAAAAGCCAAAGCCAAAGTCCTTTGAAAAACCTGCAGTCCCTGCAGGGAGGATGAAGGAGCCCCCAGGGCCATTGCTGAGCAAGGCTCCCCAGGGACTCCTTGCAGCTGATCCTTGAGGCCACTGGGATGTGGGCTAGGGGGGGATGCTGAGGGCAGCACAAGGGGCTGACAGTGCCCAGCCTGGCTGGGGCTGTGCCAGGAGGCCCCAGGGCCTCAGGACAAGGTGTCTCCTCCCAGCCCTTGCTGGCACAGACCCTGCTGGGCCCCAGGGCACCAAGACTTGGCTTCTCTTTGTCCCCACCTGTCATCACTGCCTGCAGTTCTCTGCTCTGCCTGGGGCCTGGGGACACTTGCTCAGTCGTGTCCCTCACTGGGACCCATTAAAAGTCCAAGAAACTTTGGAGTTGGATTCTGCCTGGAGCTCTGGAGAGATTTCTTCAGCTCCCTCTCAGGGACTGATGTTCAGGGCCTGAGCACAAAGGCCCAGAGGCTGATTAAAGTCCTTGTGCTGTGTCTGTGCTGCTGAGCTGGGCTGGGCTCCTGGAACAGAGGCAGCTCCTGCTCACCAAGAAGAGCTTCAAAAGCACATTTCTCTGGATGAGCAGCTCTTGTGCCAGCCCAGCAGGGCTGGGGCACTGCCTGCAGCCAGCCCGGGCACAGCCCAGAGGCACAGAGAGCTTCAATCAGTCAGGGCTGGGAAGGGGCTGAGAAGTGCCTGGGGCACAATCACTGCCAGCCCTTGGCACAGGAACCTCTGCCTGCAGGACAATGCAGCTGCAGCTCCTGGAGCAATCTCCTGCAGCTGGAACATCCCAATGCCTGCAGAGCCTGTGAGTACATTCTCTGCTTGTCTCTTGTGCAGAGCAGTCAGGGGTGCCCAGGGCTGTCCTGCAGAGCAGGGTCCTGCAGCCCAGGGCGCTGTGCTGGGGCAGGGACTCTGCTGCCTGCCAGGGACAGCTCTCAGCCAGCCCTGGCAGCTGCTCCCAGTGCTGGGGGACAAGATCTGGGTGGCAGGAGACAGCTGGTGAGGCTTGGAAGTGTTCTCCTTGTGTGGGGAGGATGCTGCATTGTTCAGGGCTGCTCCCAGCATGGCATTGAACTGCAGACCATTTCCAAGTAGATTATACAGGCAGCACAGCAAGGCAGGGCTGCATGAAAGGGAAAATCCTGCTATTATAAACGACTGTTCTGGGTTGCTTGGGTGGGATTTGTACATAGATGTTCATCTCTCAGTTGAGGTCGAGAAAAATAATTTTTTTTATCTCAGATCTGAATAAAGCAGGCAGAGACAGTAATCAGCACAGGGCCCTTTAGAGGCAGCCTCAGTGTTGCTTTTCCAGCCTCCTCAGGGTTGCTCAGACCTTGCCATCAGAGCCTGGAGAGCCAGAGCTGCCCCTGGGCAGTGCCTGAGCTGGGAGGGCTCTGCAGGGCAGAGCTGAGCCCCCAGGGCTGGGCTGGGCTCTGGCAGCACTGGCAGGGCCCAGCCCTGGGCACAGGGAAGCAGCTGCTGGCAGGGACAGCTCCAGGCAGCAGCGCCCTGGGCAGGCAGTGGGGGGAAAGTGCCCCCAGGCTCTGCTGGGATATTTCAAGTCCTCTCCAAACCCAACTATTCCATGATTACTTTTTTACAGATCACCACGCCAAGGCACCACAAATGTCCAACAGCAGCTGCATCCGGCACTTCCTCCTGCTGGCATTGGCAGACACGCGGCAGCTGCAGCTCCTGCACTTCTGCCTCTTGCTGGGCATCTCCCTGGCTGCCCTCCTGGGCAACGGCCTCATCATCAGCGCCGTAGCCTGCGGCCACCACCTGCACACGCCCATGTTCTTCTTCCTGCTCAACCTGGCCCTCACTGACCTGGGCTCCATCTGCACCACTGTCCCCAAAGCCATGCACAATTCCCTCTGGGACTCCAGGGACATTTCCTATGCAGGATGTGTGGTCCAGCTATTTTTTTTTGTCTTTTTCATTGCAGCAGAGCTTTCCTTCCTCACCGTGATGTGCTACGACCGCTACGTGTCCATCTGCAAACCCCTGCACTACGGGACCCTCCTGGGCAGCAGAGCTTGTGCCCACATGGCAGCAGCTGCCTGGGCCAGTGCCTTTCTCATTGCTCTCATGCACACAGCCAATACATTTTCCCTGCCCCTGTGCCATGGCAATGCCCTGGGCCAGTTCTTCTGTGAAATTCCTCAGATACTCAAGCTCTCTTGCTCCAAATCCTACCTCAGGAAATTAGGACTTCTTCTGTTTTCCATCTGCTTAGCACTCGGCTGTTTTGTGTTCATTGTTTTCTCCTATGTGCAGATCTTCAGGGCTGTGCTGAGGATCCCGTCTGAGCAGGGACGGCACAAAGCCTTTTCCACCTGCCTCCCTCACCTGGCTGTCGTCTCCCTGTTCCTCAGCAGTGGCACATTTATCTACCTGAAGCCCCCCTCCATGTCCTCCCCATCCCTGGATCTGGCAATGTCAGTTCTGTACTCGGTGGTGCCCCCAGCCCTGAACCCCCTCATCTACAGCCTGAGGAACCAGGAGCTCCAGGCTGCAGTGTGGAGACTGATGACTGGATGCTTTCAGGGACATTAAACTGCTGGCCAATTTCAGCAAATCACTTGTAATAAAAATCATCTTTGATATTTCTTGTTTTTCTCATTTCAGGGGTTCTGTTTCTTTGTTTCACTTTTTCCATATTGTCCCCAAATAAATGTCATTGTTTGTGCCATTTCTTATTTTGTTACTCTCCAAATCCCCTGTGGCCGCAGCTTCTGTCAGTGAGGGCCTGTGCTCTTTGTGGCTTTAGAGGAACTAAAGGATCTGCCAGCAGAGTTTTCTGCAGAGATGCCCTTTTGTTGCCTTCTCTGGAGCTGCAGCAGCAATGTCTGTGTGCAGAGCTGGGGCAGATCAGTGCTGGCCCAGCAGCTGTGCCCAGCAGCAGCAGCAGCAGCAGCACTTGGTGTTGCCAGTGCTGCTGCCGTGGCCCTGCCCCGCTGCCCTGGTGGCCCTGGTGTTGCTGCAGGGCCTGAGTGCTCTCGGGGCCGGGCACAGCCCTGGGGGTGGCAGTGCCGGGGCTGCAGCAGGGACAGGCCATGGGCACTGCTGGGGCAGCGCTGACGCCTCAGGCCAGGCCCTGGGGGCTCCAGGCTCCTTGCCCAGGCTCTCTCCAGAACACGGCCAGGCCAATGCTCAGCACAGAAACCCCCGTCAGCAGCCCCAGGCTGGCCGTGGGCAGGCTGGGGGCAAACAGCATGGCTGGGGCTCTGCAAGGGCCCTGGGGCAGACGGGAAGGAGCAGCAGAGCAGGGGCTGATCCATGCCCAGTGCGCTGCACAGCCCAGGGCAGCATCCCAGAGCGTCCTCATGCAGCTGCCAACAACATCCCCCCTCTGCAGCCCTGGCCTCTCCCCCAGCTCACACAGGTGCCCCATCCTTGCAGGCACAGACACGGCAGCACTGCCTCAGCAGCCCCTGTTTGCATTGCACACAGCAGGGCCAGCACCCCCATGCTGTTGCTGTGGGGACATGAACCTGAGGGAGCACAAATGCCATCAGCCCCTGGGGCCAGCAAGGCCTGGGGGACACCAGGGAAACAGCTCAGCTTTGTCCTGGCCTCTGCACTCAGCCAGAAAGTTTGTTCCCATCAGCTGGGAGTTTCCTGTGCCACTGCAGACGCTGTTGCTCAGAGCCAGGGCTGCCTGGCAGCCACCCCCAAACTGCCCTGAGAATTTCCTTGGCTGCACCTTTGCATTCTTTACTCCTCCTAATACAAATTTCTTTCTATTGCCCACTCCAGGGAGCCCAGAACTGGACACAGCACTCGAGGTGCTTCCCAACCAGTCCCCAGCGCAGGGGAAGAATCCCTGCCCTGCTCCTGCTGGCCACACCATTCCTGATCCATAGAAGTGCCAGGGTTTGGATGAGGGAAATGGTGAGGAGGGGATGGGGACAAAGTGTTTTTGATTGTCAGCCATTAAGGGTCTTCTTCTTCCTATCTATTCAAACTCAATTAGAAGGTGCTGAGAATGAATATCAACTGAGGATAGCTGATATCCTTCTATAAACAGGAAAAGGAAACAGGACAAAACAATTCTCTCACATTGTTTTCGATATAGTACATTCACTTTGAATAGAGTTCTCAAATCAGTCTAAATACCACAGAAGAATTGAAAATTTGAATTATTCCCTGGGTCTTTTCTTGTTTGGGCATTTTGAGCAAATGTTTATGAGCCTTTCTCACTGAATTCATGAACTGAAGAGCTCAAGAAAGAAGAGGCCTCTGGAGTAGTAAAACTCATCAGCAAACTCCAAGTGGCTGAGGATCCATCCCCATGAGAGCAGCAATGAACAGAAATGGGCACAGCTTTGTGGCTGTCCCAGCTTTGGCATGGGCCCTGGGCCTGGAGCAGGAGCAGCTCTTGAGGGCCCCAAGGCCGGGGCTCTGGTGCTGCCCTGGGCAGATGGGATGGCAGCAGGGGCTGCAGAGCTCTCAGCACCTCAGCCCCAGGGGAGCAGGGCAGCCAGGGAGCCTCCTTTGGCCTTGGCCAAGCACCTTCCCCCATGGCTGGGGCTGAGTCCTGTGGCAGCTGCAGCTGCTGCTGTGCCCTTGGCAGGGGCTGAGGCCGTGGGGCCAGTGCCCAGAGCAGCCTGGCCTGAGCTGAGCTGTGGGGCCAGAGCCAGCTGGGCTGGGCTGGGCTCAGAGAGGCCCTTGGTGCTGCCCAGAGCTCAGGGCAGCTGGCAGAGTTTGCAGGGAGCTGGGCTGGGCTCCGAGAGCCTGGCCCAGAAACCATCAGTGTCCATCTCAGCCTGGCTGAGCGTGCAGGGGCAGGACTCAGGCCAGGCCTTGTGGGGCAGGGCCAGTGCCTGTGCAAGGCATTGCAAACAGGCAAGTGGCCCAGAGAGGAGGCTGCTCTGTGCCCTTGGTGGCACGGACAGAGCAGGGAGGGGCCCAGGACATTTGTCAGCGCCAGGGTCTGTGCCCATGTGTTGGCAGCCCTGGCTGCTGAGCCCAGCTTTGGCCTGGGCTGAGTTTTGCTGTGGCCCAGCTCCATCCTCCTGCGGGGCTCAGGGCCTGTTCCCGGCCATGGCCAGCCCTGGCTGCCTCTCTGCTGGCCCAGAGGCCGGCAGAGCCCAGGGCAGGGCTGTCTGTGCAGCTCCACAGGTGCCACGGGCTCTGCAGGAGCTGGCAGAGGCTGCCCAGCAGGGAGGCCATGGGGCACAGAGCCCCAAGGCTGCTGTGGGCACCACGGCACCGGGGCCGTTCCCAGCCTCAATGCTCCTGGCCTGGGCTGGGCCTGCACAGAGGCTGGGCCACCATGGCTGGGCCAGCACAGGGCCACAAAGGGGCCACGCAGCCGCTGCCGGGGCTGACAGCAAGGCCAGGCACACACAAGCAATTGCTGAGCATGGCCTGCGCTGGCCAGGCCTGACTGTGCCAAAGGCAGAGCTCAGCTGCCCTTGGGGGCTGCAGCAACACTCCAGAGCCCAAAGAGCCTCCATGGCTGGGCTGGAGACCAAGGCTGCAGCAGGGAAATGCAGGGCTGCTGCGGGATGGGGAGGCCATTGAATTCCAGCACGCACCTCAGCTCTCTGATGATCCCAGCACCATGCTGGGCCCTGTTTCAGACTGGAGCAGAGCAGATGTTGGTGGGACAGGAGCCCTGCGGGGTTGTCAGGGACCTGCAGCTTGCAAGGTGCTCTGCTCTCCCTCAGGTGCTCTGGGAGAGATCCAATCCCAGCTGGGCACCTCAGGGCACAAGTGGCACTGCCTTTTCATGGGCACACAGCTGATGTCTGCCTTGAAAGGGGCACAGGTTTTAATTCCTGTTAGTTTCGTAATAAAAAAGCAAATCTTTATTATCTGGGTCACTTGAGTATTTTAAGAAATGGCAACATTTTCCCAGCAGGAACAGGAATTTCCTGGATCTACTGGATCCTTCTACTGATGGAAAGGGAAGAAATACAGATCATCCCCTCTACCTTTGACACTGACAATCAGTCTAATATTTAATGATCCCCTTCTGTGAGGTGTTTCCACCTCTCCTGTTTAAATGGCCGTGTCTAAGGACATCTCTTCACTGGATCAGCTGGATCTATGTCCTTCCTGCTGCTCCCAGATTTCCTCATCCAGATGCTCTCTGGTCATTTGAGTGCCTCTCAACTGACTGGTTTCATGCTTTGAACTTCAGGGAGTGGCCAAATCTTTCAAGTTAAAAAAAATATGAATTGGGTATCTCACTGTGGTTATACTTATCACAGAATTTCCATTTCCTATGTATTTGCTTAAAAACTATTCCTTTTCAGAAAGCCGTGGGGGATGGTAGACATGTCATATGCTGCTGGGGCATCCCAGGGAGCTGAAGGAAGAGCTGTGATGGTTATTAAACTGTTCAAATGTTCAACTTGTGTTTGTTGGCAAGAAACCTTTCTGTGCCTCTGAGTGTCACCAGGCCCTGGGCCCAAAGGACACAAACCTGATGAGTTGTGGTTCCCACTGCAGGGGCTGCACTTGGACCTTGGCTCTGCACAGGAGAGCTCTTCACCCCCTTTCTCTCTTTTCCTCCCTCTGGGCATGGAGGGAGCTCCTAACTTCAGTGTGTGACTCGTGTGTGCAAAGAGCAAATCTGGGCAGAATCGGGGCAGGGAGGGTTTGGGGGTACCTTGGGATCTGTGCTGGGCACAGAAGGTGTTTTCCATTGCTCTGAGACTGTCTGCTGTGGAAAGTGGATTTAATATCCAGCAGAGGAATGACTTTGGCAATTGATGGAGCTGTGCCTTCCCTTGGCTTTGTTGGCTGACAGGAAATGAACATCCCTCTGTGTCTTGGGCAGCTTCTTCTGCAAGGAAAGCAGGTGGGAGTTGGAGCCAAGGAGCTGAAAGCTGCAGGTGCAGCCTGGGCTGGAGGGAGCTCAGATTTGCACAAGGCTGCTCTGAGTGCCAGGGCTTGGATGGGGGAAATGGTGGGGTGGGGGTAGGGACAGAGTCTGATTGATTGTCAGCCAGGAAGGGTCTTGATTTTCATATCTATTCCAACTGCATGAGGAGGTTCTTGGATTCAGTGTCAATTGGAGATTGCACATGTCAATGAATTAACAGGGGAAAAAGTCCTAAACAGGACCTGAAAAATCTTTTCTCACTGTCTTTTTAAATATATTGCATTCACTGTGGATATATTACGGAGATCTGTCTTATTAGCCACAAATTATTTGAAAATTAAAATCAAATGATTCCCAGAGGCTTGGCTTGTTCAGGTGTTCTGAATGTTCATGAGCCCTGGGACACTGAATTCCTGCACTGAAGAGCTGAAGGCTGAACAAGCCTCTGGAGCAGTGAAATTCAGCAGCAGCCTCCAAGTTGCTGAGGATGTCAGCAGCCCCCAGTGAGGCCATCCCTGCCCAGAGACCGTGGGGGAATGGGCAGACAAGGAGAGCGTCCCTGGGGCTGGGGCAGCACAACTCAGAGGCACCAGCGGCTCCAGCTGGGCAATGGAGTGTGGAATGGGGCTGGGAAAGCCCTGCCTGGGCTGGGCCAAGCAGGACAGACAATTCCTGACCCCCATCTCCCAAACAACTCTCTCAAGCAGACATTTAAAGGAATTACAATTCTTTGTGTACTCTGAGTTGCAGCACTGGAGAAATACCAACAAGAGATTCTCAGGAGCTGAAAACAACCAAACAGCCTTTACTTTAGAAAATAAGAGAAACTTTGGCAAATAGTTTAATGTCACATTCAATCAACAAAAAACACTTCTCAAAGCATCACCTTGGCCCATTTAACTAAATAAACTCTAAGCCTGTTCAATTTTAAGTTAATCAAAATTTGCAAAAGGACAGAAATTGAAGAAGAAGACACAGAAAGGCTGAAAGACAGAAAAAAGATATAGAGAAGCACACACAGCTACCAACTCCTGGATTCCAGTACTGTTCCGAAGGAAATTCCAAGAGGATGCAGGGTCAAGATGTGTGCTTGCCTTGTGGTCAGCCTTCAATACCCCTTGGTCTCCCTGGGCCCTTCCCCCAGGTGGGGCTTGGGCTCATTTGGTCCCTCAGGAGCTGGGCTGGGGCTGCAGAGGTGGCTGTGGAGCATTGCCTGTGCTGTGCCAGGGACTGGCAGCCACTGCTGGGCTGGGATAGAGGCTCTGGGGGGATTGGGGTTCCAGGGCAGGGCAGGGCTGGGCTTCCAGGGCAGGGCAAGGCTGGACCTGCCCCTTTCTCCCCCACACATGAAATGTTTTGAGCCAACAATCTCCCTGGGGATTATAAGTGTCACAATGGTCCCCATTGGCTCCACAGTGTCACAATGGACCATTGATGACACAAGTCCCTGCAATGTCACCCTGGAGCTTTGGTTCCATGCAGCCCTGCAGTGTCACAAAGGCCTCTTGGTTTCCCAAGGCCCCACAGTATCACAATGGCCCTCTTGGTTCTGTGGGGACCCCCAGGGTCACAATGGCCTCACCTGTTCCATGAGGCCTCACAGTGTCACAATGCTTTGCTTATTCCATTGGGGCTCACAGTGTCACAATGGTCTCCATGATCCCATGAGTTGCCTCAGTGTCACAATGGTCTCCTTAGTTGTTCCATGAGGCTGTCAAGTGTCTTAACGGTGTCTCCATTGTTCCATGAGGCTTTGCAACGTCACAATGGACCTTTGGCTCCATGGGGCCCCGCGGTGTCACAATGACCCCTTGGTTCCATGACACTCCAAAGTGTCACAATGGTCTCCACAGTTCAATGAGGCCCCACGGTGTCACAATGGACCCTTGGTTTGATGAGGCCTCTCAGTGTCACAGTGATCCCTACATTCCATGGAGCCACACAGCGTCAGTATGGTCCCCTTGGTTCCATGAGGCCTGGCAATGTCACAGTGCTCTCCATGATTCCATGAGGCCCCACAGTGTCACAATGGTCCCTTGGTCTCACAGGGCCCCACAATGTCACAATGGTCCCTTGGTTCCATGGGCCCTGTGCTGCTGCATTCCGCCCTCCCCTTCTCAGGCCGCCCTGCCAGATGAGAAATGCTCCTTGGGGCTCGGCCTTGGCCAACAGCCCCTGGGCTCAGCTCCTCTGCAGCTCATCACAAACACTGTCTGCTCCAGGCACTGCTGCTGCCCAACCAGCTCCTGCCTTCTGTAGGAGCAGCCCTGGGAACTGCTTTTGTTCCCTCAGTGGCACAACATCCCTGTTCTCACACTGCCAAAGAAAGCTGTTGGTGCCAAGTGCGGCCAGGATGAACCATTGCTGGGACTGAAGCCCCTCTCTTGGGGCCCTGCAAACAGCGCTCCAAAAGGAGCCCTTGGAGCTCTCCTGGGCCAGCGACTCCCTCTGAGTGGGGCCTCTCCCAGCCGGGAACTCTCCCGTTTGCTGCACTCGGGGATCCCCAACAACGACGGAGCCTGGGCCGATCCCCCCACTCCTCCAGGCTCAACCCTTCACCCACTGGGGAGATGCCAAAGGATCCACAGGGAGCATTTCCTGCCCTCAGGGGAATTTCTCCCAGGTGCCTTGCACTGACTCTTTGTGTCTGTGTGCACACAGGAGTGCCCGTGCTGGGGCAATCTGTCAGAAATGCTGCTCTCTGAGGGGTTTGAGAGCCTTGGACAGCTGAGACACTCAGGCCTGGAAGTGAGGTTAGGTCATGTGGTCTAAGCAAAGTTCAATGCTCCTAAGTGTTGTTCTTTTGCTAAGTTCTTAAGTTTAATATAAGTTATTAGCTAAGTTGAATATTGGTATGTGTTATTCCATTATTGAATCATTAAGTTATAGGTTAAAAGTTAGGTTAAATAGTGTTAAGTGATGTTCTTTTGCATAATTGTGAAGTTGAAGGTATCAGTTAAGGTTAAGGTGTAAGTTAAGTCCTGTTAAGTTTGAGCTCTTCTAAGCTTTTATCTCTTTATTCCTTTTATCCTTGTCCTCACTGTTCTTTGTCACACACACAGGGACAGCTCTGGGTTCATTTCTGGTTTGATTGCCTGGATTTTGTTTGGTTTTGTTGTTGCTTTGTTTCCTTGGTGTGCCTGAAGTGTCCAGTCAGGAGCAGAGTGACTCTTGCCAAGGAACTTTGTGCTGCTGTCCCTTAATATTAAATCTGGTTTTTGCTGATCCCTTGCTGGGGATTTTTTCAGCGCTCTCAAGGCCTCGTTGGTACCAGGGTGAAGGAGCCCTGGCCCAGGCTCTGGCCCTGGGGGACACGGGGACGCTGCCGGGGGGTCCCTGTCCCCCTGTGCCACCCCCAGGGCCCCGGCCCCCCGTCCCCGTGTCAGGCTCTGGGGTCAATCTCGTGGAACATCCTCTGGAGGAGGCTGCGGCGCCGGGGGCGTGGGGACCCGGGGGGACAGGGGACCCCGCTGTGCACGAGCAGGGTTGGACTGCTCTGGGGGGAACTGTGAGGGGGGCCGGGGCAGAGTGACCTCCCCAGTGACCTCACACAGCCCCTGTGATGTCACACAGCCCCCTGCGATGTCACACAGTCCCCTGTGATGTCACACAGCTACTTTGTGATGTCACACAGTCCCCTGTGGTGTTACACAGCTGCTCTTAAATGTCACAGAAGACTCTGATGTCAAAGAGTCACACTGCGATGTCACAGTTTTTAGTGTGATGTCACAGGCTGCTCTATGATGTTACACAGCCACCTGGTGATGTCACAACCAACTCTCTCATATCACAGAGCCACTCTCTATGAAGGAAAGATCTGCTCTATGGCCTCACACTATGATGTCACAGACAGATGTGTGATGTCACAATCCCCTAAGTGATGCCACAAAACCCTCTCTGTGATGTCATACTAACACTCTTTAATGTCACAGCACACACTTTGACCTCACAGCAAGCTCTATGATGTCATACAGCCATGCCTTGATGTAACAATCTGCTCTGTGATGTCACACAGTCCCCTCTATGATGCTCAGTCACCAAAATTACCTCACAAAACAAACACAGTGATGTCACAGCCCAATCTGTGACCTCACACAGCCCACTCTGTGCTGTCACACAGCCCCTTCCTGACATCACAACTGCTCTGTGCCTCCATGACACAGCCACAGAGGAGCTGCTGTGACACAGCCCCCTCTGGGACATGCCACAGCCCCTGCCAGTGCTGAGCCCCTGGGAGCTCTGTCTGTGCCCTGCTGGTGTCCCTGAGGGGCCCTGGCAGTGCCCCAGCCCTGCTGGGCTGTGCACAGGAGCTGCTCCTGGCCAGAGCTGTCTCTCTGCAGCTCTGCTGCCCTTGCCAGGAGCTGCCTCTGGGCAAGGAGCCCAGCCCAGCTCAGCAGGACAGACACAGCACAAGGACTTTAATGACCCTCCGGGGCTTTGGTGCTCTTTGTGTCTGCCATGGCCAAAGTGCTGCCCAAGTTGGCTCTGTCAGGGCTGTCTTGCAGCTGCTGCCCATCCCTGTGCCCTGTGCAGCCCAGGCTGTCCTACGGTGTCCCTGCCCTGCGCCTCTGTCCCTGCAGGCTGTCGGCATGCCCCGGCTGCCCCACCTGGCTGGCCCCTTCCTTTGCTGACAGCTCTGCCTCCTGCCTGCCCCTGCCTGCCCACACAAAGCCTTGGGCTGCTCCAGGCTCCTGCGGGGGGACATGCCGCACCACAGCCCTGCCCTGGCAGGGAAATTCCTTTCTCCTGGTGTCCACTCTGGGCCTCCTCAGCTGCCCTTGGTGCTATTATGTCTTCTTCAGGCTCATTACCACTATGAAGAAACACTCCAGCCTCTCTGAAACCACCCTTCAATCCCTCCCAGGCTATTCCTGTTCTGTCCTCAGTCTCCACACCACTGAGCACAGAGCCCTCAGCCTCTCCCTGCTGGTTTTGTGATGAGGCCTCCAAAGCCCATCTTGGGAGATTTTTGGGTCCTCTCCAAGGTCTGTGAAAGTGGAAAAATAGTGATCAAAGTTATTTTCTTCCAAATCTTGCAGTGACAAAACAAGGGTCAATATCTTTAAACTGAATGAAGGTGCATTTACATTTGTTAGAAGAGGAAATATTTTGCAGTTATGAAAGTGACATGAAACTTCAACTGTTTTTCCAGAGAAGGGGATTCCCCATCCCTGGAATTGTCCAAGAGCAGGAGCTTTGTGCAACCTGATACAGTGAAAACCCCTGCCCTCCCCAAGGACAGAATTCCTATAGTGTGGGTTCTCTGCTGTGCTGGGTGCCCTCACAACGCTTCTGGCCAGAATGTCTGCTGAGGGCAGCCAGGCTGCTGCAGGGGCACTGACCTCACAGCCATCACCATGGCAGCCCTGTCCCCTGGGCCTGGCTCTGCCCTTTCCTCTGCCCCTGCCTTGGCTCTGCTGGCATGAAGAGTTTTGTCATTGATATCTTGTCCCCAAGGTGCTGGGGCCAATGGCTTCCCAGTCAGGCTCCTGGAGCAGAAGTGGCTTTTCAGAGCCCAGCCAGGAAGGAGCCCTGAGGCAGCAGCTCTGCAGTGGTGGCCACCAGGCCGGGCTGCCAAGGGAGGCTTCTGGCCATGGCCTGCAAGCAGCTGCTGCTGCCAAGGTGCCTTTGGTGCCTCAGGCTCTCCCTGGCACAGCTCCCAGCACGGCACTCTGCCCTTGTGCCCGAGGCCTTCCCTGTGCTGGGGCTGGCCTGGGGCTTTTCCTGCAGCGGGACCTGCCCTGCTGATGGCACAGGAAAGGCAGTTCCTGCTGGAGCAGGAGGCTCTGCCTGCAATGGGCTCCAACAACTCCAGCAACACCGTGTTTGCAAAGGCCGCAATGGGAAATGAAGGAGGGGGGGTCACGCTGCTTTTGGGGTGAATAATGCAGAAACCAGCCTGACTCCTCCATCCCAAAGTTCAACATCCTCAGAGGGAGCTGAAGCTGTGACAGTGCTGGAAAATCCCCAGAGAAAGGAACAACCAAGTGACACCAGTGAGAGCTTCTGCAGAGCTGCTGAGCCAGCCCAGCCTGGGCACACCTGACTGACAGAGCAGAACCTCAGACTAGAAAAGCCCCATCCCAAATTTTAAAGGCAGCATCCCCTGACATTTCCCTTCCTGGGGGGTGTGGAGATTCCTCCCTGCAGTAGGGACACCCCTCAAGGTCACTGCTTCAGGCTGAGCCAAAGGGATTTGCCCATGGTCATTGGTCTGTGGGAGTGACATCAATCTCTCCTTAAAAACAGCTTCTTTTCCTTTAATAAAATTGCTTTGAAATCCCTTCTGAGTGCTTTCTATAAATTAGTATAATATAATATAATATGGTACAGCTCTTATACCTTGGAGTAAACAATTCTGATTAAGATAAGATAATTTTTTCTAATCGTTACCATAATAGATAATATAATTTTTTTTATAAATATATATGCTTTGTCATCCTTAATCCTGTGGGACAAATGCTAAAGGTTAAATTTCACCTTGATAATTCTTTACCCATGAACTCTGTAAAAGTCTGAGGCTGGGATTGGAGCCAGCTGCTCCAAGGCTCCTCTCACAGAAGGAGATTACAAAGCCTGGAGGTCCTTGGGGGTATTTTTCTGTGGATATGAGAGTCTGGTCAGAGACAGAGAAAGCAAGAGAGTTTTCCCATTAATTAGATTGGGAACCATTAGGAAGCTGGAGAGAAAGAATTGTAAATTATCGACAAGTGGTGTCTGTAATAGGTTGTTTTTTCCATAAAGTTGTTTACTGAAGGGGGTTGTCTTTATCAGCCAATCATGTGAAATGTGTTGATTAAATCACCAATGAGATCCACCTGTAGAAAACCAAGGTCAAAAGGAAGAGGATTGAAAAACTGGGTGGCTTTTAGCCCTTAGCCTTCTGATCTGAGTCTGTGTCATCTCTGACTCAACGGTGACATTTGGGGATCTGTGGGGACTATTGGGGCTCGTTTCTGCACCTCATGACTCAACAGGAGCTTCTCTAATAAACTGGGCCTGAAGCTCCCACTGTGCCCATGACAGGAACCCCTGTGAGTGTCTGGGACATCCCGGCTCTTTGGCAGCCTGGGGACTCCTGGGATGTCACCGTGGAGCCCCCGTGAGTGCCTGGGACAGATCAGTGCCTTTGCAGCCCAAGGTGCCCTGGGATGTCACCATGGAATGGCTGTGACTGCCTCTGACCACAGGGCTCTTTACCATCCCCAGAAAGCTCTGACAGGTCTCCATGGAGCCCCTGTCCCTGCCTGTGACATTCCAGCTCTGGAACAGCCTGGAGACTCTTGGAAAGTCCCCATGGAACCCCTCTGAGGTCCTGTGACAAATCTGATCCTTAGCAGGCAACCATCACCAGCAACCCTGTTGCTATGGTCAGTTTCCATGGCAACCATCACCAGCCCCCTGTTGCTATAGTCAGTTTCCATGGAAACCATTACCAGCCCCCTGTTTCTGTGTTCAGTCCCTTGGCAACTCCATGGAGACCCCATGCCAGGGGTGGTTGCCATGAACACCAGGGCTGGCACCAGCTGGGATGCTCGGTTTCCACGGGCCGGGCTTCAGCAATGGGATTCCCCAATTTCCTGCTCCTGCTAAAACTGCGCTGCCCTCGCTGCCCTCCCGCCTCCCATGGAAAGCACAAAAGGCAAAGATCCCGGGCTGGGAGAAGAACAATTTATTGGGAACAGCAATGAGATAAGGAAAAATTTGAACAGAAACAATATTGATAACAGAAGGGATAAATAAAACTTTGACAGGGAAAACTACAACACAACTGACTGTCTCTTTCCAGCCACAATTTCCCCTGTCTGGAAAGGACACCCTTCTCCTCTGGGAGAGAGAGAGAAGGTCCCTTTCCCGCCCCTGGCAATAGCCTGAGGTGGGAGTGAATGTAATGAAAGGGCCATGGCCAGACCATCATGTTCTTCAATCCCACATCATGTCACGGGCAGGAAAAGGGAGAGGTGTCTTCCCAGCATGGATCATGGGCAACACGGATCCCCAGGACTCTTCCCAATGCGGGTCCTCTAAAGGGGGATGAAGCTGGAGCGGTGCATGAAGCTGTTCCTGCAGCTGGGGCATTTGCAGGGCTTTCCTTACTGGCGGCTCCGTGGGTGTCTGGTCAAGTGAGAGCTGCTGGTGAAGCTCTTCCCACACTGCGGACACTCGTAGGGGCTCTCCCCAGCATGGCTGCACCAGTGGGTGACGACGGTGGAGTTGTGCTTGAAGCCCTTCCCACAGTCAGGGCAGCAGAAGGGCCTCTCCCCAGTGTGAATCTGCTGGTGGCAGAGGAGACTGGAGCTGGTCTGAAACCTCTTCTGACACCGGGGACACTCGTAGGGCCTCTCCCCAGTGTGGATGCGTTGGTGGTTGATGAGGGCAGAGCTGCAGCTGAAGCCCTTCCCACACTCCCCACACTCGTATGGCCATTCCCCAGTGTGGATCATCTGGTGGCTGATCAGGCTGCTGCTCTGCCTGAAGCTCTTCCCAAACTCCAAGCACTTGTGGGGCTTTTTCCCATCATGAAGCTGCTCATGGGCCACCAGCTCTGAGCTCTGTCCACCTTCCTGGCTCAGGGTGGGTCTTTCCTCCTCAGAGCACCCTGGGCTGGGTTTGGAGCCCCTCCTCCTGTGGAATCTCTGGGGCTTTTCCTCCACGTTGGAATTCTGCACCATGGAGCCACTTAAAATGGCCTCTTCCACGATGTTCTGCCTTGCGGATTTGTCCTCCGTGGTCTCCATCCTCAGCTTCTTCTCTGGGGGAGGAAAGACAAGGAGAGGATGGGATTTGCCTCCGTGCCAGAGGGAAGGGGAAGGAGATCCCCCCAGTGCATCCCCAGCAGGACGGGGTTGGCAGCAGGGTTGTCCTGCAGCCGGGGGCTGTGCTGGGCTGGGAGATGGAGCAGGAGAGAGGGGGAAAGGGGCACTGACTTCCTCCTCACCTGCCTGGCTGTCCCAGGGTATTGTGTCAGTTTGAAAAGACAGGTGTCTGCTAAGGAAGGCAGGAGACTCCCTTGAAATGGAAAATGTTAATCCCTTCACTTGGAATTATAATTTTCAAAACAAGGGGCTGTCAAGCAAAGTCTATGGGAATAGGAATAACAATTCTTCAGAAGGAAAATTAAAAATACAAATGCAGTAGTACTAAAAACTACTTACAGAGTAAGAATACGACCTGACACCCTGTGGGTCAGAGTGTTGGTAGCACTCCTGTTAAATGGTGGCTGCAGTGCTCCTGCAGGGACAGATGTGGCTCTGTTGGAGCAGTGATCCTGTAGAAGAGTGGAGTTTTCCTCGGAAGGTCCAGTTGTGGCGTCGATCGGCCTGGTCTTCTTCTGGGATCCAGTGGAGCTGAAGGCTGCTCTTCTGGGAATCCTATGGGAGAAGGCTGACTCTGTTGTTCACATTCTCAGATTATATCCAGGTAGGAATGCTTGGCTTCTCCCTCTGGGCAGAGCTTCTCACAATGGGATGATGGAATTTTTATCAGTGACACTCAATGTCCCATTAACAGAAGATATCTCCCTGGAGGGAGGATTCATGTGGAAGAGATAAAGTAAACTGCTCAATTAAAAGATGATAATTGCCCCAGCTTTAACAGAGGGTAATTGAATACACACCCAGCTAAACCTGAGAGACTGTTCCAGCCTTGGAAAGCAGGATTTGGTACCAGGATTCTTTAGGGAATGCAACCCTGATTGAAGGCAGAGATAGAATCTCCAGAGCCTGCAGCCAGAAATGGACAGTTGTGTGATACTCATTTCAACATCTTCTCTTTTGGAATTATTGACTAATGATTATTTGCTTTTCCTATCTAATACTTTGGTAATTTTTTGCAAATTTGCATTATCTAAATTACACTGTTCCTTAAGTTAAGTTGGTGTCTGTGTCTTTGGTGCAGGCCCTGCCCACTGGCGAAACAGGGCCCAATCCTGCCTAAGTGTTACCTGGGGAGACAAAACCCTCACTGCAAATGTGCCCCCTTCCTCCTTGTTCCCCACACTTCATGCACTGATCATGATGTCCTATGGTCTGGGGTATCCCTGGGGTCAGCTGGGATCTCCTGTCCTGGCTGTGTCCCCTCCCAAGCTCCCCCACACCCTCAGCCCCTCCCCAGCGTGGCCGAATGAGGGGCAGGACAGGCCTTGGCTCAGGGCGAGCTCAGCAAGAACAAAACCATCTCTGCGTGCTCAGCCCTGTGCTCAGCCCCCGGGCCCGGCATTTCCTCCACTGCCACCCCGGAGCCCCTTTCCCACCCCTCTGCCCCACGGCCACCGCAGCACCGGCTGACAATAGAAGCAATTCTGGGGCAATTCCAAGTTTCCTTGGTTCCTGCACAGCTCCAGCTCAGCTGCTGGCAGGTTACAATTAAAGAAAAGTGCAAATTTGGCCCAACACAGATATTATTAAAAGGAAGGGAAAGCTCTGTGTAGCTGTCACAAAGGTGACAGGGATGAAGAGAATAATGATTCTCACATTTGAAAAAAACCCAAGCCTGGGAATTCAGTAGTTATTTGGGAATTTAGCTACTTGAGCTGGGCTTCTTGTGGGACTTTTAGTAGCCTTGTGTTCCTCACCATGTGGTGAATGAACCTTGTCAGTCTTGCTGGTATTATTTGCTCCATTTCCTCCAGTGATTTTAACAAACTTTTCAAGTAGGGGCAACAAAGTATTTTCTTTACACTCCAGTCCCACAACAGCCATTTTCCTCATCAGATCTCCCATAGGTTGCTCAGACGAAGCTGCATCCAAGTTTCCAAGAGTTCCTCCAGAGAGACCCACAACCTCCTCAGAGGAAGGAACCATGCTGTTGTCAAAGGCAACTGGGGTCAAAGAACAGTGCCCTGAACTCACTGTGCCAAAATAATTTTGCAATCTGGTTAAGAAAATATTAGAGAGATGCCATTTGCCCTGGAGCAGGGCAAGTGTGACATTGTCCCCTGTGTGTGAGGCCTTCCCGGGGTGGGGGTTTTACACCTGAGCCAGTTGGGTAAGGGGGGTGGTGTTCACCCCCTGAGCAGGGATTCCCCCACTGTTTCAGGCTGCAATGTAAGATGGAACCAAATGCATGTTTTCAATCCCCATCTTCATCAACTGCTATAAACAGGTGGGGCAGTGTTCTTGATCTCTTCCATGCCTCAGCCCTGATAACGCCCTCCAGGGGAGATATCTTCTGGGAATGGGCCATTGGGTGTCACTGCAGGACTGATCAAATTCCATCCTCCCATTGTGGGATGCTCCGCCCAGGGGGAGGATCCAAGCATTCCTACCTGGGTATAAGCTGAGCCTTGCAACACCAGGAGCAGCTTGCCTACTGGATTCCCAGAGGACAAGAGCTCCAGAACCACCCCTGGACCTTCAGAGGAAGACCAGACGCTTCTACAGGATCACTGCTTGGACAGAATCACGTTCATCACTCCAACAGGACTGCAGCCACCATTTAATGGGACTGCAGCCACCAGCCTGACCAGCAGGGTGTCAGGTTATATCCCGACTCTGTCAGTTTAAGGCAGTGTTTCTGTATCATTGCCTTGATCTTCATTTCCTTATTAAATTGTAATCCTGGTTTAGACCCTCCCCAGGTTTGCCTTCAAACAAGTACAAAATTCAATGTACTTATCCCTTGTTTTCTTCTCAAAACAGGATTTTCCATCCCTTAAACTTGGCCAGATGGAGGAGGAGGCTGCGAGGAAGAAGACGGTGCCCCAGGAGCCCCAGGCAGGTGAGGAGGAAGTCAGTGCCCCTTTCCCCCTCTCTCCTGCTCCATCTCCCAGCCCAGCAAAGCCCCCGGCTGCAGGACAACCCTGCTGCCAACCCCGTCCTGCCAGGGATGCACTGGGGGGATCTCCTTCCCCTTCCCTCTGGCACGGAGGCAAATCCCATCCTCTCCTTGTCCTTCCTCCCCCAGGGAAGAAGCTGAGGATGGAGACCAGGGAGGGCAAATCCCTGTGGCAGAACCTCATGGAAGAGGCCATTTTGAGTGGCTCTGCAGTGCAGAATTCCAACGTGGAGGACAAGTCCCAGAGATCCCACAGGAGAAGGGGCTCCAAACCCAGCCCGGGGTGCTCTGAGGAGGAAAGACCCACCCTGAGCCAGGAAGGTGGGCAGAGCTTCAGCCAGAGCTCGGATCTGGTGGCCCATGAGCAGCTTCATTATGGGAAAAAGCCCCACAAGTGCTTGGAGTGTGGGAAGAGCTTCAGGCAGAGCAGCACCCTGATCAGCCACCAGATGATCCACACCAGGGAATGGCCCTACGAGTGTGGGGAGTGTGGGAAGGGCTTCAGCTGCAGCTCCACCCTTTTGACCCACCAGTGCATCCACACTGGGGAGAGGCCCTACGAGTGTCCTGAGTGCCAGAAGAGGTTTCACACCAGCTCTGATCTCGCCAGGCACCGGCAGATTCACACAGAAGAAAGGCCCTTCCACTGCCCTGATTGCGGGATGGGCTTCAAGCGCAAGTCCCACCTCATCAGGCACCAGCTCATCCACACTGGGGAGAGACCCTACGAGTGCCGCACGTGTGGGAAGAGGTTTCGGACCAGCTCAAATTTCCACCTGCATGAGCGCATTCACACGGATGAGAGGCCCTTCTACTGCCCTGACTGCGGGAAGAGCTTCAAGCACAATTCCACCCTCATCAGGCACCAGCGCATCCACAGTGGGAAGAGGCCCTACGAGTGTCCCCAGTGTGGGAAGAGCTTCACCAGCAGCTCTCATTTGACAAGACACCAACGGAGCCACCAGTAAATGAAGCCCTGCAAGTTCCTCGATTGCAGGAACAGCTTCATGCACCACTCCAGCTTCATCCCCCATGGGAGAAGCCAGATTGGAAAGAGCCCTGGTGATCCATGTTCCCTGTGATCCATGCTGGGAAGACACCTGTACCTTTTCCTGCCCTTTGCCAATGACCTGATGTGGCATTGAAAAACATGAGGGTCTGGCCATGGCCCTGTCATTACATTCAGTCCCACCTCAGATCATTGCAGGGACAGGAAAGGGACTCTCTCTCTCTCCCAGAGGAGAAGGGTGTCCTTTCCAGGCAAGAAATATTGTAGCCAGGCAGACCCTGTGAGTTGTGTTGCAGTTTTCCCTGTAAACAGTTTTATTTATTCCTTCTGTTATCAATATTGTTTCTGTTCCTGTTTGTTCTTTATCTCGTTGCTGTTCCCATTAAATTGTTCTTAACCCAGCCCAGGATCTTTGCCTTTTGTGCTTTCCATGGGAGGCCCAGGCTGGCATTGTTGGGGTGTCCTGTGCAGGGCCAGCAGTTGGACTGGAGGATCCTGATGGGTCCCTCCCAGCTCAGCCAATTCTGTGCTTCTGGGATCCCATCAGCCTGGGGATGGGGCTGCCAATGGTTGCCATGCCAACGGGCTCTGGCTGCAGGCCTGAGCTGGTGTCCATGGCAACCACCCCTGGCATGGGGTCTCCATGGAGCTGCCAAAGGACAGAGCATAGCAACAGGGGGCTGGTGATGGTTGCCATGGAAACTGACCATAGCAACAGGGGGCTGGTGATGGTTGCCTGCTAAGGATCAGATTTGTCACAGGCCCTCAGAGGGGTTCCATGGGGACTTTCCAAGAGTCTCCAGTCTGTTCCAGAGCTGGAATGCCACAGGCATGGACAGGGGCTCCATGGAGACCTCCCAGGGCTTTCTGGGGATGGTAAAGAGCCCTGGGGTCAAAGGCAGTCACAGCCATCCCATGGTGACATCCCAGGAGTCCCCAGGCTGCCAAAGAGCTGGGATGGCCCAGACACTCACAGGGGCTCCTGTCATGACCACAGTGGGAGCTTCAGGCAACATTTATTAGAAAAACTCCTGTTGGGTCACGAGGTGCAGAAACGATCCCCAATACTCCCCATAGATCCCCAAATGTCACTGTTGTATCAGTGTTCCATGGTTTCTTTCCAATGGAAACAAGCATCGTTATCCTCCAGGTGTCCATGTCTGAAATTGGGATTCCACCTCCAAAATTCTGTATATCCAAGGGTTGCTCCCAGGCACAATCTGCCAGTACCATCAAGCCTGGGTGGCCTGGACCTCTGGTGACTGCCCCTGCAACACTGGGGCTGGGTTCTTCCCTTCCCATGGAGATCACTGGGACACTGTGGGGACCTCATGGAACCAAGGGGATCACTGTAGCACCACTGGAGCCCATGGAACCAAGGGGCCATGGTGACACAGTGGGGCTTCATGGAACCCAGAGACCATTATGGCTCTGTGGGGCCTGATGGAACCATGGAGACCATTAGGACCCTTCAGGGCCTGGTGTCACCAAGGGGGCATTATGACTCCTCAGGGCCTCAGGGAAGCAAGGGACCATTGGGACACTGTGGGGCCCCATGGAACTGAGGGAACATTGAACAGGCCCGGCTGGTTTGGCTTCCCAGGGGTCCCCTGACAGGTCTGGCTGATGTTGCAATGTCAAGGGCCGCCTCTCATCAGCTCCTGGAAAACTGGGGCTCCGTGCTTTTCTTGCTATGGGAAAGAACCGCCCCCCTTTTCAGATGCCCATTGCCAAAATTGAAACTCTCCCTAAAGCAATTCCTATATGCAAGGATATCACTCAGAACAAAATCCTGCTTGCTCTGGCTGGCCTTGGCCTCTGGTGGCCATTTCTCATCTGCCCCTGAAACACTGGGGCTCTGTTCCTTCCTTCCTATGGAAAGGAACCAGCTTTCAGGTCCAGGGACCATGGCCAAAATTAGAATTTGGCCTCTCAATTCTGTATATCCAAGGACTGATCTCAGACAAAAGTAGCCAGGACAGACAGGGTCAGGCTGGCCCTGTCCTCTGGTGATTTTCTTAGACTCTGAGCTGAATGTTTTCAGTTGAAAAAACCTTGGAAAGGGCCCAGAGATCTCCCAAGAAGAGTTTTTGAGGACTTGGGCATATGACTACTACATATGGACAAAGGAACTCTGTGCTCTGTGCTGTTGTGAGGGTTTGGCATCATGGAAGTGATGTTCTAAGAGAAGCTGCTAGCAGTTTCCTCCATGTCTGACAAAAAAAACAATCAGTAATTATCTTTGAGAACTGACAATCTGTTAAACGACTAAGGAAACTGTACACGCCTCTGTGAAGACACATGTTAAAGATGGGAAAGCCTGGGAGGGTCTCTTTCCCTTCTGGCTGGCACAGAGGTAACAAGGCTGACCCGGCCCCATCTCAGCCAGGCCGGGCTGGGCGGCTCCTGCCGTGGGGCCGGGCCCCTTCCCAGGGACCCCGCCAGGCCCCATCGGCTGCCGGGCAGGGCAGGGGAGGCCGCGGGGCCGAGGCCGGGCCGGGCCATGGCTGCAGTTGGGAACATCTGGGCCCTGCTGAGCCCTGCCCCGCCGCCAGCCCGGGCCCAGCCAGGATCCGCCGGGCCCCAGGAGCAGCCCCGGGCCGGGCCGGCTCGGCCAAGATTCTGCCGCCCTTGGGCTTCAGCCGCAAGCCCCGGGCAGGGGCAGGAGAAGCCATCGGCCCCCGGCCGTGCTGCTGCTGTGCTCTGGCCTGGCTGCTGAGATCCTGGCCCTGCCCCAGCGCGGCCCATCCTGATACAGCCCCAGCGCAGCCGCTGCAGAAACCTCCATCGTAAAACAGCTCCGGCCGCAAGCACCGAGCCCGGCCAGGGGCACGGAACCATCTGCAGGCCCCGGGTGAGATATGAACTCTTTCAGTGCTTCCATCCTCCCTCCAGTGAGAGAAAAGGACAAACTGCAGGCACAGAGAGGAGCAACATGAAGACACCGAGGTCAATGAAGGGGAAGTTGAGTCCCAGATGGGAGGGATGAGGAGATGCCTTGATCTTGGGGCTGAAATCCTCTTGTAAAGCTGTGGAGAATGATGTAATTAATATATCAGACTCTCTTTTTCCCTATAACTAATTGAAAATATGGGGAGATGACTTGTTCAGCAAAAACCTCCATGCTAAAGTAGGCAAATGTTGAAGTAGCTGTGATCCTATGAGAAGTTTAAACAGAGAAAGAGAGAAGAGTGGTGAGATCCTGTGCCCTCAGGGAGAGAAGAAGATCTCTGTTCTCAGAGATGAAGATGATTTCAGAAATAGATGAAGAGAATCTTTGCTCTTGAACAGCTCATCTTTAAACTCATACCCCATTAGTTGACATGGCCCATAAAAACAGCTGTGGGAAAAGCTATGAAAAATGGGAGGGACTTGACAGTTGCAGATTTTCTGGGCAGCTGCTCTTCATGAGAATTGAGAGCCACGAGCAAATGTTTTTCTTATGGAGAAGTCTCCATAGCATGAAAGCGAGACTCCTCTCCCTAAGTGAACTGAAGAAAGACTGTTCTAGATGGTGTAAACTGACTGAAACTTTCAGGTTTTGTCTCCTTACATTGTCAGTAAGAAAGAAAATGTTGTAGGGAAAGGAGAAGTGTTCAGATCCTTATTACTCTTTCTTCTTTTTACTAGTAATAAACTTTTCTGTGTACCCTTTTAAAATTTTGAGCCTACTTTGCCTTTCTCCTAATCCTATCTCACAGCAGGAAATGAGTAAATATATTCCAGTGAGTGCAATGGTAATTAGCCAACACTGATCCCACTGCACTGATAGGTGCATTGGTGAGAAATCTCAAATTAGCAAACCAAAAATCACTCCAGATACATCCTTGATAAACTGCATACGAGCAGAGGGAAATCAATGCAGAGCCATGGTTTGTCAGGATTTGCTGCATCCTGATGAGCCCTGTGGTGCATTTGGAGCTGAGCCCTTGAACCTCAGGGCCTGAGTGGAGATTGCACAAACCTTTCCAGGAGTCAAAGCCAGAAGAAAACCCCAAAGTGTCTCAAAGCATGAATGGGTCTCAGTGAGGTCCATCCCCAACACAGGCTCCTCATGGACTCCTTGGAGGAGAGAATCGGAGGCCAGGATTGACCAAAAACATCTCAGAGACTCAGAGTGGAAAGGAAATTCCAAACTACCTTAAAATTTTTGAGAAGCTCAAAGCATTACTGAGCACCAGTGAGTACAGAGCTCTCCAGGGACTCATTAAAGCAGATAATTGGAGCCATGATTGCACAAACCTCTCACAGAGTCTGTATCAAAAGGGAAACAGCAAGTACCTTAAAATAACTGAAGTACCTTGAAGCATTAATGAGCCCACTGAATGTTGTTACTGATAAGGGCTCTCCAGGGACTCATTAGGCAGATAATTGGAACCTGTAAATGCACAATCTTTCTCATAGAGTCTGTATCAAAAGGGAAAGAGGAAGTAGCTTAAAAAACTTAAGTACCCTGAAGTATTAATGAGTCCCAATCAATGCTGCAACCGGCAGAGAATCTCCAGGGACTAATTACAGCAGATAATTGGAGGCCATGATTGCACAAACCTCTCAGAGACTCCATGGCAAAAGCCAAAGCCAAAGTCCTTTGAAAAAGCTGCAGTCCCTGCAGGGAGCATTCAGGAGCCCCCAGGGCCATTGCTGAGCAAGGCTCCCCAGGGACTCCTTGCAGCAGATCCTTGAGGCCACTGGGATGTGGGCTAGGGGGGGATGCTGAGGGCAGCACAAGGGGCTGACAGTGCCCAGCTGGGCTGGGGCTGTGCCAGGAGGCCCCAGGGCCTCAGGACAAGGTGTCTCCTCCCAGCCCTTGCTGGCACAGACCCTGCTGTGCCCCAGGGCACCAAGACTTGGCTTCTCTCTGTCCCCACCTGTCATCACTGCCTGCAGTTCTCTGCTCTGCCTGGGGCCTGGGGACACTTGCTCAGTCGTGTCCCTCACTGGGACCCATTAAAAGTCCAAGAACCTTTGGAGTTGGATTCTGACTTGGAGTTCTGGAGAGGTTTCTTCAGCTCCCTCTCAGGGACTGATTTTCAGGGCCTGAGCACAAAGCCCCAGAGGCTGATTAAAGTCCTTGTGCTGTGTCTGTGCTGCTGAGCTGGGCTGGGCTCCTGGCACAGAGGCAGCTCCTGGTCACCAAGAAGAGCTTCAAAAGCACATTTCTCTGGATGAGCAGCTCTTGTGCCAGCCCAGCAGGGCTGGGGCACTGCCTGCAGCCAGCGCGGGCACAGCCCAGAGGCACAGAGAGCTTCAATCAGTCAGGGCTGGCAAGGGGCTGAGAAGTGCCTGGGGCACAATCACTGCCAGCCCTTGGCACAGGAACCTCTGGCTGCAGGACAATGCAGCTGCAGCTCCTGGAGCCATCTCCTCAAGCTGGAACATCCCAATGCCTGCAGAGCCTGTGAGTACATTCTCTGCTTGTCTCTTGTGCAGAGCAGCCAGGGGTGCCCAGGGCTGTCCTGCAGAGCAGGGTCCTGCAGCCCAGGGCGCTGTGCTGGGGCAGGGACTCTGCTGCCTGCCAGGGACAGCTCTCAGCCAGCCCTGGCAGCTGCTCCCAGCACTGGGGGACAAGATCTGGGTGGCAGGAGACAGCTGGTGAGGCTTGGGAGTGTTCTCCTTGTGTGGGGAGGATGCTGCATTGTTCAGGACTGCTCCTAGCATGGCATTTAACTGCAGAATTTAGATTATACAGGGAGCACAGCAAGGCATGGGCTGTATAAAAGTGGATATCCTACTTTTTTAATCAACTGCTCTGGGTTGGAAATTGCACATAGATCTTCATCTCTCAGTTCAGCCTGTGAAAAATAAAAAAAAAATTTTCTCTTTGATCTGATTAAACAAGGCAGTGAAAGAAATCAGAACAGGGCCGCTCACATTCAGCATCAGTGTCGCTTTTCCAGCCTCCTCAGGGTTGCTGTGACGTTGCCATCAGAGCCTGCAGAGCCAGAGCTGCCCCTGGGCAGTGCCTGAGCTGGGAGGGCTCTGCAGGGCAGAGCTGAGCCCCCAGGGCTGGGCTGGGCTCTGGCAGCACTGGCAGGGCCCAGCCCTGGGCACAGGGAAGCAGCTGCTGGCAGGGACAGCTCCAGGCAGCAGAGCCCTGGGCAGGCAGTGGGGGGAAAGTGCCCCCAGGCTGTGCTGGGATGTTTCAAGTCCTCTCCTAACCCATATATTCCATGATTACTTTTTCTACAGGTCCCCTTGCCAAGACCGAAGAAATGTCCAACAGCAGCTCCATCAGGCACTTCCTCCTGCTGGCATTGGCAGACACGCGGCAGCTGCAGCTCCTGCACTTCTGCCTCTTGCTGGGCATCTCCCTGGCTGCCCTCCTGGGCAACGGCCTCATCATCAGCGCCGTAGCCTGCGGCCACCACCTGCACACGCCCATGTTCTTCTTCCTGCTCAACCTGGCCCTCGCTGACCTGGGCTCCATCTGCACCACTGTCCCCAAAGCCATGCACAATTCCCTCTGGGACACCAGCACCATCTCCTACACTGGATGTGCTTCCCAAGTGTTTTTTTTTGTTTTCTGTGCAGCAACAGAGTTTTATCTGCTGACCGTGATGTGCTACGACCGCTACGTGTCCATCTGCAAACCCCTGCACTACGGGACCCTCCTGGGCAGCAGAGCTTGTGCCCACATGGCAGCAGCTGCCTGGGCCAGTGCCTTTCTCTTTTCACTTCTGCACACGGTCAATACATTTTCCCTGCCCCTGTGCCATGGCAATGCCCTGGGCCAGTTCTTCTGTGAAATTCCTCAGATACTCAAGCTCTCTTGCTCCAAATCCTACCTCAGGGAATTTGGGCTCATTGCTGCTAGTGTGTGTTTAAAGTTTGTGTGTTTTGTGTTCATTGTTTTCTCCTATGTGCAGATCTTCAGGGCTGTGCTGAGGATCCCCTCTGAGCAGGGACGGCACAAAGCCTTTTCCACCTGCCTCCCTCACCTGGCTGTGGTCTCCCTGTTCATCAGCACTGCAGCGTTTGCCTACCTGAAGCCCCCCTCCATGTCCTCCCCATCCCTGAATCTGGCCCTGTCAGTTCTGTACTCGGTGGTGCCTCCAGTCCTGAACCCCCTCATCTACAGCCTGAGGAACCAGGAGCTCAAGGCTGCAGTGTGGAGACTGATGACTGGATGCTTTCGGAAACATTAAACTGCTGGCCAATTTCTGCAAATCACTTGTAATAAAGAACATGGCCAGGCCAATGCTCAGCACAGAAACCCCCGTGAGCAGCCCCAGGCTGGCCATGGGCAGGCTGGGGGCAAACAGCATGGCTGGGGCTCTGCAAGGGCCCTGGGGCAGACGGGAAGGAGCAGCAGAGCAGGGGCTGATCCATGCCCAGTGCGCTGCACAGCCCAGGGCAGCGTCCCAGAGCGTCCTCATGCAGCTGCCAACAACAGGATGGGCTTTGGGGCAGGAGAAGCTGAGGGACCTGGGCTGCTGGAGCTCTTGAAGAGGAGGCCCAGGGCTCATCCTGCAACTGCTCCAAGGGTGGTTTCAGAGAATCCCAGAATCATCAAGGCTGGAAAAAACCTTGGAGATCACCAAGTCCAACCGGTGCCCTGACACTGTCTTGTCTGCCCTGAGCCTCCTCTTCTCCAGGATAAACAACCCCAGCTCCCTCAGCCACTCCTCATAGGACTTGTGCTCCTGACCCCTCCCCAGCCTTGTTGCCCTTCTCTGGACACCCTCCAGCCCCTCTATGTCCTTCCTAAATTGGAGGCCCAGAACAGGACACAGCACTCGAAGTGCTGCCCAACCAGTACTGATCACAGGAGAAGAATCCCTGCCCTGCTCCTGCTGGCCACACCATTCCTGATCCAGGCCAGCAGCCATTGGCCTTCTTGGCCACCTGGGCACACTGCTGCCTCATGTCCAGCCTGCTGTCCATCAGTCCCTGCAGGTCCCTTTCTGCCTGGCTGCTCTCCAGCCACTCTGTCCCCAGCCTGTAGCGCTGCAGGGGTTGTTGTGGCCAAAGTGCAGGACCCGGCACTGGGACTTGTTAAACCTCACCTTGTTGGATTTGGGCCCTGGATCCAGCCTGTCCAGGGCCCTGTGCAGAGCCCTCCTACCCTCCAGCAGATCCACACTCCCAGACAACTTGATGTCACCATGGTTCCATGAGGCCCCAGAATGTCCCAATGGTCTCCATGATTCCATGAGGGCTCCCAGTGTCACAATGTCCCTTTGATTCCATGGGACCCCTTGGAGTCACCAAGTCCCTTGGATCCTTGGGCCCTGCAGTGTCACAATGGTGCCGTGGTCTCCAAGGCCCTGCAGTGTCACAATGGATCCTTGGTTCCATGAGGTCTGGCAGTGCAGCTATGCTCTCCTTGGTTCCACAGTGTCACAATGGCCTCTTGGTCCCAAGGGCCACCACAGTGTCAAACATGTTTCCTTCATTCCAGGAGTCCCTGAGGAGCAGCCCTGGCCCCTTGGTTCCATGGGGCTCGGCAGTGTCACCATGGCCCCATCGTGACACCAGGTCCTGCTCTGTCACAATGCTCTGCATGGTTCCACAAGGCCCTGCAGGGTCACAGTGGCCTCTGTGGTGCCACCAGGACCCAGACTGTCACCATGGACTCCTTGCTTCCATTCAGCCCCACAGTGTCACAATGGCCCCTTGGCTCTGTGCTGCCATGTCGTACACAGTGTCACCATGGTCCTCTTAGTGCCACCAGGCCCTTTAGTATCAAAATGGCCCCTTGCTTCCCCAGGCCCTGCAGTGTCACAATCATCAGAGAATCAACCAGGCTGGAAAAGACCTTGGAGAGCATCAAGTCCAACCTGGCACCCAACACCACCTTGTCACCCAGACCATGGCGCTGAGTGCCACATCCAGTCTTTCCTTAAACAGCACCACAGCTGGTGACTCACCCACCTTCCTGGGCAGCCCATTCCAATGCCCAATCACCCTTTGTGTGGAGAATATTTTCTAATGTCCAGCCTAAACCTTACCTGGTGCAGCTGAAGGCTGTGTCCTCTTGTCCTGTCACTGTTCCCTGGGAGAAGAGCCTGACCCCCACCTGGCTGCACCCTCCTGTCAGGGAGTTGTAGAGAGTGATGAGGTCTCCCCTGAGCCTCCTCTTCTCCAGGATAAACAACCCCAGCTCCCTCAGCTGCTACTCACAGGACTTGTGCTTCAGACCCCTGACCAGCCTTGTTGCCCTTCTCTGCACACGCTCCAGCGCCTCCATGTTGTTCCTAAATTGGGGGGCCCAAAACTGGAAACAGCACATGAGGTGCTGCAGAACCAATGCCAAGCACAGAGGAAGAATCACAGCCCTGCCCCTGCTGGCCACACCATTCCTGATCCATAGGAGTGCCCGGGGCTGGATGAGGGAAATGGTGGAGAGGGAGTGGGGACAAAGTCTGATTGATTATCAGCCAGGAGGGGTCTTGATTATCATATCTCTTCACACTGGATTAGAAGGTGCTGGGGGTCAATATCAATTGGACATTGATTATACCAAACCATAAACAAGAAAAAAAAACTTAACATGACAAAACACTTCTTTCTGCATTGTTTTCAATACAGTGTATTCACTTAGAATACACTTCTGAAATCTGTCTAATTATTCACAGAATAAATAAATACGTAGAATATTCCCTGTGGCTTTTGTTGTTCTGGAGTTTTTGCACAAATGTTTATGAGCTTTCCTCACTGAATTCCTGAACTGAAGAATTCAAGAAAGAAGAGGCATCTGGTGTAGTAAAACTCATCAGCAACCTCCAAGTGGCTGAGGATCCATCCCCACCAGAGCAGCAATGAACAGAAATGGGCACAGCTTTGTGGCTGCCCCAGCTCTGGGACGGGCCCTGGGCCTGGAGCAGGAGCAGCTCTTGAGGGCCCCAAGGCCGGGGCTCTTGTGCTGCCCTGGGCAGATGGGATGGCAGCAGGGGCTGCAGAGCTCTCAGCACCTCAGGCCGAGGGGAACAGGGCAGCCAGGGAGCCTCCTCTGGCCTTGGCCAAGCACCTTCCCCCATGGCTGGGGCTGAGTCCTGTGGCAGCTGCAGCTGCTGCTGTGCCCTTGGCAGGGGCTGAGGCCGTGGGGCCAGTGCCCAGAGCAGCCTGGCCTGAGCTGAGCTGTGGGGCCAGAGCCGGCTGGGCTGGGCTGGGCTCAGAGAGGCCCTTGGTGCTGCCCAGAGCTCAGGGCAGCTGGCAGAGCTTGCAGGGAGCTGGGCTGGGCTCCGAGAGCCCGGCCCAGAAACCATCAGTGTCCATCTCAGCCTGGCTGAGCGTGCAGGGGCAGGACTCAGGCCAGGCCTTGTGGGGCAGGGCCAGTGCCTGTGCAAGGCATTGCAAACAGGCAAGTGGCCCAGAGAGGAGGCTGCTCTGTGCCCTTGGTGGCATGGACAGAGCAGGGAGGGGCCCAGGACATTTGTCAGCGCCAGCCTCTGTGCCCATGCGTTGGCAGCCCTGGCTGCTGAGCCCAGCTTTGGCCTGGGCTGAGTTTGGCTGTGGCCCAGCTCTATCCTCCTGCAGGGCTCAGGGCCTGTTCCCGGCCATGGCCAGCCCTGGCTGCCTCTCTGCTCGCCCAGAGGCCGGCAGAGCCCGGGGCAGGGCTGTCTGTGCAGCCCCACAGGTGCCACGGGCTCTGCAGGAGCTGGCAGAGGCTGCCCAGCAGGGAGGCCATGGGGCACAGAGCCCCAAGGCTGCCATGGGCACCACGGCACAGGGGCCGTTCCCAGCCGCAATGCTCCTGGCCTGGGCTGGGCCTGCACAGGGGCTGGGCCACCATGGCTGGGCCAGCACAGGGCCACAAAGGGGCCACGCAGCCGCTGCCGGGGCTGACAGCAAGGCCAGGCACACACAAGCAATTGCTGAGCATGGCCTGCGCTGGCCAGGCCTGACTGTGCCAAAGGCAGAGCTCAGCTGCCCTTGGGGGCTGCAGCAACACTCCAGAGCCTAAAGAGCCTCCATGGCTGGGCTGGAGACCAAGGCTGCAGCAGGGAAATGCAGGGCTGCTGCGGGATGGGGAGGCCATTGAATTCCAGCACACACCTCAGGTCTCTGATGATCCCGGCACCATGCTGGGCCCTGTTTCAGACTGGAGCAGAGCAGATGTTGATGGGGCAGGAGCCCTGCGGGGCTGTCAGGGACCTGCAGCTTGCAAGGTGCTCTGCTCTCCCTCAGGTGCTCTGGGAGAGATCCAATCCCAGCTGGGCACCTCAGGGCACAAGTGGCACTGCCTGTTCATGGGCACACAGCTGATGTCTTCCTGGAATGGGGCACAGGTTTTAATACCTGTTAGTTTTATAATATACAAGCAAATGTTTATTTTCTGGGTCACTTGAGTACTTTTAAGAAATGGCAAACTTTTCCCATCAGGAACAGGAATTTCCTGTATCTACTGGATTCTTCTACTGATGGCAGGAGATGAAATACTCATCTTCCCCTCTACCTTTGCCACTGACGTTCACTCTAATATTTAATGACCCCACCTCCTTCATGTGTTTCTTGCTCTCCTGTTTAAATGTCCATGTCTAAGAACATCTCTTCATTTAGAGCAACTGGATCTATGTCCTTTCCATCACTCCCAGATTTTCTCATCCAGATGCTCTGTGGTCATTCAAGTTCCTCTGAAATGACTGGTTTCATGCTTTGAGCTTCAGCTAGTGGACAGTCTTTCTGAAGTTCAAATATATACCACATTAGTGGTATATATTTGAACTTCAGATATTACATATACAAGTCCACATTACATATAAACATCCTAATTGTGTTTATATGTATCACTAAATTACCTTTGCCTAGGTCTCTGTCTAAAACTGTCCCCGTAAGAAATCCCTTGGGGATGGTGGACATGTCAGATGCTGCTGGGACATCCCGGAGAGCTGAGGGAAGAGCTGTGATGGTTATTAAACTGTTCAAATGTTCAACTTGTGTTTGTTGGCAAGAAACATTTCTGTGCCTCTGAGTGTCACCAGTCCCTGAGCCCAAAGGACACAAACCTGATGAGTTGTGGTCCTACTGCAGGGGCTGCACTTGGACCTTGGCTCTGCACAGGAGAGCTCTTCATCCCCTTTCTCTCTTTTCCTCCCTCTGGGCATGGAAGGGGCTCCTGATTTCAGTGTGTGACTCGTGTGTGCAAAGAGCAAATCTGGGCAGAATCGGGGCAGGGAGGGTTTGGGGGGGACCTTGGGATCTGTGCTGGGCACAGAAGGTGTTTTCCATTGCTCTGAGACTGTCTGCTGTGCAAAGTGGATTTAATGTCCAGCAGAGGAATGACTTTTGCATTTGATGGAGCTGTGCCTTCCCTTGGATTTGTTGGCTGACAAGAAATGAACATCCCTCTGTGTCTCGGGCAGCTCCTTCTCCAAGGAAAGCAGGTGGGAGTTGGAGCCAAGGAGCTGAAAGCTGCAGGTGCAGCCTGGGCTGGAGGGAGCTCAGATTTGCACAAGGCTGCTCTGAGTGCCAGGGCTTGGATGGGGGAAATGGTGGGCTGGGGGTAGGGACAGAGTCTGATTGATTGTCAGCCATGGAGGGTCTTGATTTTCATATCAATTCAAACTGCTTGAGGAGGTACTTGGATTCAGTGTCAATTGGAGACTGCACATATCAATGAATTCATAGAAGAATAAGTTAAGCAGGACTTAAAAATGTTTTCTCATTGTCTTTTTAAAAAGAACATATTCAGTTTGAATACACTACTGAAATCTGTCTAATTAACCACAAAAGAGTAAAAATTAAAATCAAATGATTCCCAGAGGCTTGGCTTGTAAGGTGTTCTGAATGTTCATGAGCCCTGGGACACTGAATTCCTGCACTGAAGAGCTGAAGGCTGAACAAGCCTCTGGAGCAGTGAAATTCAGCAGCAGCCTCCAAGTTGCTGAGGATGTCAGCAGCCCCCAGTGAGGCCATCCCTGCCCAGAGACCGTGGGGGAATGGGCAGACAAGGAGAGCGTCCCTGGGGCTGGGGCAGCACAACTCAGAGGCACCAGCGGCTCCAGCTGGGCAATGGAGTGTGGAATGTGGCTGGGAAAGCCCTGCCTGGGCTGGGCCAAGCAGGACACACAAGCCCTGACTCCCATCCCCCAAACAACTTTCTCAAGGAGACATTTAAAAGGAATTACAATTGTTTGTGTACACTGAGTTGGACACACTGGAGAAATATCAGCAAGAGATTCTCAGGAGCTCTAAACAACAAAACAGGAACTTTACTGGCAACTTTAGAATATCAGAGAAACTTTGGCAAATGTTTAATACAACATTCAATTAACAAGAAACACTTCTAATAACATTAGAAGTTCAATTCAATTTCCCAAAGAAAGCTCATTCAATTTCCCAAACTCTAAGCCTGTTCCATTTTAGGTTACTCAAATTTTGCAAGAAGAGGGAATAAGGAAAAGACAAATAAGATTTAGAGAAGCACACACACGCCTTGCAACCCCTGGATACCAGGACATTTCAGATGGAAATTCCAAGAGGAGGTAGGGACAAGATGTGTGCTTGCCTTGTGGTCAGCCTTCAATACCCCTTGGTCTTGCTGGGCCCTTCCCCCAGGTGGGGCTTGGGCTCATTTGGTCCCTCAGGAGCTGGGCTGGGGCTGCAGAGGTGGCTGTGGAGCATTGCCTGTGCTGTGCCAGGGACTGGCAGCCACTGCTGGGCTGGGATAGAGGCTCTGGGGGGATTGGGGTTCCAGGGCAGGGCAAGGCTGGGCTTCCAGGGCAGGGCAGGGCTGCACCTGCCCCTTCCTCCCCCCACACATGAAATGTTTCAAGCCAACAATCTCCTCCAGTCTGGCACAATATGTTGTGAATGTTGGAGGTAGAACCCAAATGTTGGAATGTTGGAGGTAGAACCGAAATTTGGCCATGGGCACCTGGACTAGAAGGGCAGTTCTTTTCCGGAGGAAGGAAAGCACAGAGCTCCAGTGTTTGGAAGGCAGGTGAGAGCCTCACTAGGCCAAGGCCAGCCAGACTTGTGAGAATGGCAGATTTTGTCTAAAAGCAGACTTTGGATTTAAGGAATTTTGGAGGTGGAATCCCAATCTCGGCCATAGGTTCCTGGAGAAGCAGGACAGTTCTTTTTCATAGGAAAGAGAGCATGGAGCCTTCCCCAGTGTTTAGGGGACAGATGAGAGGTGACCCTTGTGAAACCATTGCCAGCCAGACTTGTCCTGGCAATATTCCTATGTGAACAATCTCTGGATATAAGGAAATTTGAAGGTGAAATCCCAGTTCAGGCCGTGGCGGCCTGGAGGGGAAGGAGAGTTCTTTTCCATTGGGAAGGAAAGCACGGAGCCCCAGTGTTTCAGCAGCAAATGAGAAGAGACCTTTCCCATGCCAAGGTCAGCTGGACCAGTCAGGTGGTCCCTGGGAGGCCAAGCCAGCCAGAGCTGTTCCATGTTCTTTTGGTTTTATGGCCCCCATAGTGTCACAAGGGCTCCTTGGACCCATGGGGCCCCGCAGTGTCATGATGGTGCTTTGATTCCATGGGGTCCAGCAGTCTCACAATAGACCCTTCTTTTGATTGGGTTGCACAGTGTCACAGTGGCCCCAAGATTTCATAAAGCCCTGCAGTGTCACAATGGTCCCAATGATGCCATGAGGCCTTGCAGTGTCACAATGGTCTCCGTGGTTCCCCAGGCCCCACAATGACACGTGACTCGTCTGTTCCATGAGCCCTGCACTGTCACAATGGACCTTTGGACCCTGGGGGTTTGCAGTGTCACAATGGTCTCCTTTGGCTCCACAGTGACACAATGGACCATTGATAACTGGAGGCCCTTCTGTGTAGCCCTGGAGCTTTGGATCCATGCAGCCCTGCAGTGTCACAATGAACCCTTGGTTCAATGGGGTTCCACAATGTAACAATGGTCCCAAGTTTCCATGCAGCCTTGCAGTGTCACAATGGTCTCCTTTGGCTCCCAGTGTCACAGTGGATCCCTGATGACACGAGGTTCCACAATGTCAAAATGTCACAATGTTGGCTACATGCAGCCCTGCAGTGTCACAAAGGCCTCTTGGTTTCATGAGGCCCTACAGTATCACAATGGTCCTCTTGGTTGTGTGGGGACCCCCAGGGTCACAATGGTCTCACTGGTTCCATGGGGCCTCACAGTGTCACAATGCTCCCTTGGTTCCATGGGCCCTGTGCTGCTGCATTCCCCCCTCCCCTTCTCAGGCCGCCCTGCCAGCTGAGAAATGCTCCTTGGGACTCGGCCTTGGCCAACAGCCCCTGGGCTCAGCTCCTCTGCAGCTCATCACAAACACTGTCTGCTCCAGGCACTGCTGCTGCCCAACCAGCTCCTGCTTTCTGGAGGAGCAGCCCTGGGAACTGGTTTTGTTCCCTCAGTGGCACAACATCCCTGTTCTCACCCTGCCAAAGAAAGCTGTTGGTGCCCAGTGCGGCCAGGATGAACCATTGCTGGGACTGAAGCCCCTCTCTTGGGGCCCTGCAAACAGTGCTCCAATAGGAACCCTTGGAGCTCTCCTGGGCCAGCGACTCCCTCTGAGTGGGGCCTCTCCCAGTCGGGAAGTCTCCCGTTTGCTGCACTCGGGGATCCCCAACAACGACGGAGCCTGGGCCGATCCCCCCACTCTTCCAGGCTCAACCCTTCACCCGCTGGGGAGATGCCAAAGGATCCACGGGGAGCATTTCCTGCCCTCAGGGGAATTTCTCCCAGGTGCCTTGCACTGACTCTTTGTGTCTGTGTGGACACAGGAGTGCCTGTGCTGGGGAAATGTGGCAGAAATGCTGCTCTCTGAGGGGTTTGGGAGCCTTGGATAGCTGAGTCAGTCAGGCCTGCAAGTGAGGTTAAGTCCTGAGGTCTAAGTGAAGTTAAATGCTGTTAAGAGTTGTTCTTTTGCTAAGTTGCTTAATATAAGTTATAAGCAGAGTTAAATACTGTTAAGTGTTATTCCTCTGTTAAATTGCAAAGTCATACATTAAAAGTTAGGTTAGATACTGTTGAGTGCTGTTTTCCAGCTAATTATGAATTTGAAGGTATCAATTAAGGTTATGTTAAGTCCTATAAAGTTTGAGCTCTGTTAAGCTTTTGGGCCATATTTATTTTACCCTCACTGCCCTTGTGTCTCATACACACACACAGGGACAGCTCTGGGTTCATTTCTGGTTTGATTGCCTGGATTTTGTTTGGTTTTGTTGTTGCTTTGTTTCCTTGGTGTGCCTGAAGTGTCCAGTCAGGAGCAGAGTGACTCTTGCCAAGGAACTTTGTGCTGCTGTCCCTTAATATTAAATCTGGTTTTTGCTGATCCCTTGCTGGGGATTTTTTCAGCGCTCTCAAGGCCTCGTTGGTACCAGGGTGAAGGAGCCCTGGCCCAGGCTCTGGCCCTGGGGGACACGGGGACGCTGCCGGGGGGTCCCTGTCCCCCTGTGCCACCCCCAGGGCCCCGGCCCCCCGTCCCCGTGTCAGGCTCTGGGGTCAATCTCGTGGAACATCCTCTGGAGGAGGCTGCGGCGCCGGGGGCGTGGGGACCCGGGGGGACAGGGGACCCCGCTGTGCACGAGCAGGGTTGGACTGCTCTGGGGGGAATTGTGAGGGGGGCCGGGGCAGAGTGACCTCCCCAGTGACATCGCACAGCCCCTGTGATGTCACACAGCCATCTCTGTGATATCACAAAGACTCCTGTGATGTCATATTGCCTCCTATGATTTCACATAGTCCCCTGTGATGTTACACAGCTGCTCTGTGATGTCACAGAAGACTCTGATGTCAAAGAGTCACACTGCGATGTCATAGTCTGTTCTGTGATGTCACAGGCTGCTCTATGATTTTACGCAGCCACCCGGTGATGTAACAACCCCCTCCCTCATGTCACAGAGCCACCCTCTATGATGGCAAGATCTGCTCTCTGGCCTCACACTATGATGTCACAGACAGCTGTGTGATGTCACAATCCCCTCAGTGATGTCACAAAGCCCTCTATGTGATGTCATACTGACACTCTGTGATGTCACAGCACACACTTTGACCTCACAGCCAGCTCTATGATGTCATACAGCCATGCCATGATCTCACAGACTGCTCTGTGATGTCACACAGTTTCCCCTCTATGATGCCATAGCTGCTCAGTGACCTCACACAACAAACTCTGTGATGTCATAGCCCAATCTGTGACCTCACACAGCCCACTCTGGGCTGTCACACAGCCCCTTGCTGACATCACAGCTGCTCTGTGCCTCCATGACACAGCCCCAGAGGAGCTGCTGGGACACAGCCCCCTCTGGGACATGCCACAGCCCCTGCCAGTGCTGAGCCCCTGGGAGCTCTGTCTGTGCCCTGCCGGTGTCCCTGAGGGGCCCTGGCAGTGCCCCAGCCCTGCTGGGCTGTGCACAGGAGCTGCTCCTGGCCAGAGCTGTCTCTCTGCAGCTCTGCTGCCCTTGCCAGGAGCTGCCTCTGGGCCAGGAGCCCGGCCCAGCTCAGCAGCACAGACACAGCACAAGGACTTGAATGACCCTCTGGGGCTTTGGTGCTCTTTGCATCAGACTCAGTCCCTCACAGTGTGCTCAAAAAACTTCTCAGGCCCTCAAAAAGAGAGTGTGAAATTGAAATTTACCATACTTTAAATAGATCCATCTGAGGGACAGGAGTGAGAAAGTGTCCCCAGGTTCCAGGTAGAGCAGAACACTGGTGGCAGTGATGACAGCTGGGGACAAGCAAGGCAAAGGTGTCTCTGGTGCTGAGCAAACCTGCGCCTCTGTCCCTGCAGGCTGTGGGCATCCCCCGGCTGCCCCACCTGGCTGGCCCCTTCCTTTGCTGACAGCTCTGCCTCCTGCCTGCCTCTGCCTGCCCACACAAAGCCTTGGGCTGCTCCAGGCTCCTGCTGGGGGACGTGCTGCACCACAGCCCTGCCCTGGCAGGGAAATTCCTTTCTCCTGGTGTCCACTCTGGGCCTCCCCAGCTGCCCTTGGTGCTATTGTTTTCTTCTCATGCTTATATCCTCTAGGAAGAAAGCTCCAGCCTCTCTGAAACCACCCCTCCATCCCTCCCAGGCTATTCCTGTTCTGTCCTCAGTCTCCACACCACTGACCCCAGAGCCTGCAGACTTTCCCTGCTGGTTTTGTGATGAGGCCTCCAAAGCCCATCTTGGGAGATTTTTGGGTCCTCTCCAAGGTCTGTGAAAATGGAAAAATAGTGATCACAGTTATTTTCTCCCAAATCTTGCCATGACAGAACAAGGGTCAATATCTCTAAACTGAATGAGGGTGGATTTACATTTGTTAGAAGAGGAAATATTTTACAGTTATTGCAGTGGCACAAAGCTGCAAGAGTTATTCCAGAGAAGTGGATTCCCCATCCCAGGAATTGTCCAAGAGCAGGAGCTTTGTGCAACCTGACCCAGTGAAACCCCCTGCCCTCCCCAAGGACAGAATTCCTGTAGTGTGGGTTCTCTGATGTGCTGGGTGCCCTCACAACGCTTCTGGCCAGAATGTCTGCTGAGGGCAGCCAGGCTGCTGCAGGGGCAGTGACCTCACAGCCATCACCATGGCAGCCCTGTCCCCTGGGCCTAGCTCTCCCCTTTCCTCTGGCCCCTGCCTTGGCTCTGCTGGCATGAAGAGTTTTGTCATTGATATCTTGTCCCCAAGGTGCTGAGGCAAATGGCTTCCCAGTCAGGTTCCTGGAGCAGAAGTGGCTTTTCAGAGGCCAGCCAGGAATGAGCCCTGAGGCAGCAGCTCTGCAGTGGTGGCCACCAGGCCGGGCTGCCAAGGGAGGCTTCTGGCCATGGCCTGCAAGCAGCTGCTGCTGCCAAGGTGCCTTTGGTGCCTCAGGCTGTCCCTGGCACAGTTCCCAGCACGGCACTCTGCCCTTGTGCCCGAGGCCTTCCCTGTGCTGGGGCTGGCCTGGGGCTTTTCCTGCAGCGGGACCTGCCCTGCTGATGGCACAGGAAAGGCAGTTCCTGCTGGAGCAGGAGGCTCTGCCTGCAATGGCCTCCAACAACTCCAGCAACACCATGTTTGCAAAACCCCCAGTGGGAAATGAAGAGGGGTGGGGGTCACGGTGCTTTTGGGGTGAATAATGCAGAAACCAGCCTGACTCCTCCATCCCAAAGTTCAACATCCTCAGAGGGAGCTGAAGCTGTGACAGTTCTGGAAAATCCCCAGAGAAAGGAACAACCAAGTGACACCAGTGAGAGCTTCTGCAGAGCTGCTGAGCTGGCCCAGCCTGGGCACATCTGACTGACAGAGCAGCACCTCAGACTAGAAAAGCCCCATCCCAAATTTTAAAGGCAGCATTCCCTGACATTTCCCTTCCTGGGGGGTGTGGAGATTCCTCCCTGCAGTCGGGACACCCCTCAAGGTCACTGCTCCGGGCTGAGCCAAAGGTCATTGGTCTGTGGGAGTGACATCAATCTCTCCTTAAAAACAGCTTCTTTTCCTTTAATAAAATTGCTTTGAAATCCCTTCTGAGTGCTTTCTAGAAATTAATATAATATAATATAATATGGTACAGTTCCTCTACCTTGGACTAAATATTTCTGATTAAGATAAGATAATTTTGTCTAATTGTTACCATAAGAGATAATAGAAATTTTTTATAAATATATATGCTTTGTCATCCTTAATCCTGTGGGACAAATGCTAAAGGTTAAATTTCACCTTGATAATTCTTTACCCATGAACTCTGTAAAAGTCTGAGGCTGGGATTGGAGCCAGCTGCTCCTCTCACAGAAGGAGATTACAAAGCCTGGAGGTCCTTGGAGGTATTTTTCTGTGGATATGAGAGTCTGGTCAGAGACACAGAAAGCAAGAGAGTTTTCCCATTAATTAGATTGGGAACCATTAGGAAGCTGGAGAGAAAGAATTGTAAATTATCGACAGGTGGTGTCTGTAATAGGTTGTTTTTTCCATAAAGTTGTTTACTGAAGGGGGTTGTCTTAATCAGCAAATCATGTGAAATGTTTTGATTAAATGACCAATGAGGTCCACCTGTAGAAAACCAAGGTCAAAAGGAAGAGGATTGAAAAAATGGGTGGCTTTTAGCCCTTAGCCTTCTGATCTGAGTCTGTGTCATCTCTGACTCACCGGAGACATTTGAGGATCTATGGGGACTATTGGGAATCCTTTCTGCATCTTGTGACCCAACAGGAGCTTCTCTAATAAACTTTACCTGAAGTTCCCACTGTGGCCATGACAGGAACCCCTGTGAGTGTCTGGGCCATCCCGGCTCTTTGGCAGCCTGGGGACTCCTGGGATGTCACCGTGGAGCCCCCGTGAGTGCCTGTGACAAATGGGTGCCTTTGCAGCCCAAGGTGCCCTGGGATGTCACCATGGAATGGCTGTGACTGCCTCTGACCACAGGGCTCTTTACCATCCCCAGAAACCCCTGGGAGGTCTCCATGGAGCCCCTGTCTCTGCCTGTGACATTCCAGCTCTGGAACAGCCTGGAAACTCTTGGAAAGTCCCCATGAAACCCCTCTGAGGGCCTGTGACAAATCTGATCCTTAGCAGGCAACCATCCCAGACTCCTGTTGCTATGGTCAGTTTCCATGGCAACCATCACCAGCCCCCTGTTGCTATGGTCAGTTTCCATGGAAACCATCACCACCCCCCTGTTGCTATGCTCAGTCCCTTGGCAGCTCCATGGAGACCCCATGCCGGGGTGGTTGCCATGAACACCAGGGCTGGCACCAGCTGGGATGCTCGCTTTCCACGGGCCGGGCTTCAGGAATGGGATTCCCCAATTTCCTGCTCCTGCTAAAACCGCGCTGCCCTCACTGCCCTCCCGCCTCCCATGGAAAGCACAAAAGGCAAAGATCCTGGGCTGGGATAAGAACAATTTATTGGGAACAGCAACGAGATAAGGAAAAAATGGAACAGAAACAATATTGATAAGAGAAGGGATAAACAAAACTTTGACAAGGAAAACTAAACACAACTGACTGTCTCTTCCCAGCCACAATTTCCCCTGCCTGGAAAGGACACCCTTCTCCTCAGGGACAGAGAGAGAGAGTCCCTTTCCTGTCCCTGGCAATGGCCTGAGGTGGGAGTGAATGTAATGAAAGGGCCATGGCCAGACCATCATGTTCTTCAATCCCACATCATGTCACGGGCAGGAAAAGGGACAGGTGTCTTCCCAGTATGGATCATGGGCAACACGGATCCCCAGGACTCTTCCCAGCATGGGTCCTCTAAAGGGGGATGAAGCTGGAGTGGTGCATGAAGCTGTTCCTGCAGCTGGGGCATTTGCAGGCCTTTCCTTACTGGTTACTCTGTTGGTGTTTGGTCAAGTGAGAGCAGCTGGTGAAGCTCTTCCCACACTGGGGACACTCGTAGGGCCTCTCCCCAGTGTGGATGCGCTGGTGCCTGATGAGGTGGGACTTCTGCTTGAAGCCCTTCCCACAGTCAGGGCAGTTCAAGGGCCTCTCATCGGTGTGAATTCGCTGCTGGCAGAGGAGATCGGAGCTGCTGTGAAACCTCTTCTGACACTCAGGACACTCGTAGGGCCTCTCCCCAGTGTGGATGCGTTGGTGGATGACGAGGGCAGAGCTGCAGCTGAAGCCCTTCCCACACTCCCCACACTCATAGGGCCATTCCCCAGTGTGGATCATCTGGTGGCTGATCAGGGTGCTGCTCTGCCTGAAGCTCTTCCCACAGTCCAAGCACTTGTGGGGCTTCTCCCCATTGTGAAGCTGCCCACAGACCACCAGCTCTGAGCTCTGTCCACCTTGCTGGCTCAGGGTGGGTCTTTCCTCCTCAGAGCACACTGGGCTGGGTTTGGAGCCGCTCCTCCTGTGTGATCTCTGGGGCTTTTCCTCCACGTTCGAATTCTGCACCATGGAGCCACTCAAAATGGCCTCTTCCATGAGGTTCTGCCACAGGGATTTGTCCTCCCTGGTCTCCATCCTCAGCTTCTTGTCTGAGGAAGGACAAGGAGAGGATGGGATTTGCCTCCGTGCCAGAGGGAAGGGGAAGGAGATCCCCCCAGTTCATCCCCAGCAGGACGGGGTTGGCAGCAGGGTTGTCCTGCAGCCGGGGGCTGTGCTGGGCTGGGAGATGGAGCAGGAGAGAGGGGGAAAGGGGCACTGACTTCCTCCTCACCTGCCTGGCTGTCCCAGGGCATTGTGTCAGTTTGAAAAGACAGGTGTCTGCTAAGGAAGGCAGGAGACTCCCTTGAAATGGAAAATGTTAATCCCTTCACTTGGAATTATAATTTTCAAAACAAGGGGCTGTCAAGCGAAGTCTATGGGAATAGGAATAACAGTTCTTCAGAAGGAAAATTAAAAATACAAATGCAGTAGTACTAAAAACTACTTACAGAGTAAGAATACGACCTGACACCCTGTGGGTCAGAGTGTTGGTAGCACTCCTGTTAAATGGTGGCTGCAGTGCTCCTGCAGGGACAGGTGTGGTTCTGTTGGAGCAGTGATCCTGTAGAAGGGTGGAGTTTTCCTCTGAAGGTGCAGTTGTGGCGTCGATTGGCCTGGTCTTCCTCTGGGATCCAGTGGAGCTGAAAGCTGCTCTTCTGGCAATCTTGTGGGAGAAGGCTGACTCTGTTGTTCACATTCTCAGATTATATCCCGGTAGGAATGCTTGGCTCCTCCCTCTGGGCAGAGCTTCTCACAATGGGATGATGGAATTTTTATCAGTGACACTCAATGGCCCATTAACAGAAGATATCTCCCTGGAGGGAGGATTCATGTGGAAGAGATAAAGTAAACTGCTCAATTAACAGATGATAATTGCCCCAACTTTACCAGAGGGTAATTGAATACACACCCAGCTAAACCTGAGACACTGTTCCAGCCTTGGAAAGCAGGATTTGGTACCAGGATTCTTTAGGGAATGCAACCCTGATTGAAGGCAGAGATAGAATCTCCAGAGCCTGCAGCCAGAAATGGACAGTTGTGTGATACTCATTTCAACATCTTCTCTTTCGGAATTATTTACTAATGATTATTTGCTTTGCCTACCTAATATTTTTGTAATTTTTTGCAAATTTGCATTATCTAAATTACACTGTTCCTTAAGTTAAGTTGGTGTCTGTGTCTTTGGTGCGGGCCCTGCCCACTGGCGAAACAGGGCCCAATCCTGCCTAAGTGTTACCTGGGGAGACAAAACCCTCACTGCAAATGTGCCCCCTTCCTCCTTGTTCCCCACACTTCATGCACTGATCATGATGTCCTATGGTCTGGGGTATCCCTGGGGTCAGCTGGGATCTCCTGTCCTGGCTGTGTCCCCTCCCAAGCTCCCCCACACCCTCAGCCCCTCCCCAGCGTGGCCGAATGAGGGGCAGGACAGGCCTTGGCTCAGTGCGAGCTCAGCAAGAACAAAACCATCTCTGCGTGCTCAGCCCTGTGCTCAGCCCCCGGGCCTGGCATTTCCTCCACTGCCACCCCGGACCCCCTTTCCCACCCCTCTGCCCCACGGCCGCCGCAGCACCGGCTGACAATAGAAGCAATTCTGGGGCAATTCCAAGTTTCCTTGGTTCCTGCACAGCTCCAGCTCAGCTGCTGGCAGGTTACAATTAAAGAAAAGTGCAAATTCGGCCCAATACAGATATTATTAAAAGGAAGTGGAAGCTCTGTGTAGCTGTCACAAAGGTGACAGGGATGAAGAGAATAATGATTCTCACATTTGGCAAAAAACCCAAGCCTAGGAATTCAGTAGTTATTTGGGAATTTAGCTACTTGAGCTGGGCTTCTTGTGGGACTTTTAGCAGCCTTGTGTTCCTCACCATGTGGTGAATGAACCTTGTCAGTCTTGCTGCTATCATTTGCTTCATTTCCTCCAGTGATTTTAACAAACTTTTCAAGTAGGGACAACAAAGTATTTTCTTTACACTCCAGTCCCACAACAGCCATTTTCCTCATCAGTTCTCCCATAGGTTGCTCAGACGAAGCTGCATCCAAGTTTCCAAGAGTTCCTCCAGAGGGACCCACAACCTCCTCAGAGGAAGGAACCATGCTGTTGTCAAAGGCAACTGGGGTCAAAGAACAGTGCCCTGAACTCACTGTGCCAAAATAATTTTGCAATCTGGTTAAGAAAATATTAGAGAGATGCCATTTGCCCTGGAGAAGGGCACGTGTGACATTGTCCCCTGTGTGTGTGGCTTTCCCAGGGTGGGGGTTTTACACCTGAGCCAGTTTGGGTAAGGGGGGTGGTGTTCACCCCCTGAGCAGGGATTCCCCCACTGTTTCAGGTTGCAGTGTAAGATGGAACCAAATGCATGTTTTCAATGCCCATCTTCATCAACTGCTAGAAACAGGTGGGGCAGTGTTCTTGATCTCTTCCATGACTCAGCCCTGATAACGCCCTCCAGGGGAGATATCTTCTGGGAATGGGCCATTGAGTGTCACTGCAGGACTGATCAAATTCCATCCTCCCATTGTGGGATGCTCCGGCCAGGGGGAGGATCCAAGCATTCCTGCCTGGATAAAGCCTCTTATTTGGCCTTATCATCAAGCAGAGCACTAGGGCTCAGGAGCTCAGTCCCTGGGTAGGGACCGGGTGCCCGAAGCTAGCTCGCTCATGCCAATGCCGCGGGACTGCCATCTAGCAAGCATGGTGATTATCAGCTCTATAGTGATTGCAAGCTCTCAGGATTTCAGCTCTGCTTGCTAGGTAGTGGTGCCCTGGGCTGGAGGCTGCAGCAGACGGAGAGAGAGGAGAAGGAGAAGGCGCAGGCTGTTCCACGGAGATGGCTTTATTTGGGGAGGTCCGTGAAGGGTCTCTGCTCTTCTTCTTTCTCCCCTAATGGGGTACAGTATGCTTCTTTTATAGGGTTGGAAAGGATCCAAGCTTGACCAATGGGTAAGGGGTTAACATGACATTGCCTTATAGGGTTACAGGGGTAGGTTAGGGGGTGGAGGACAGAAAAACAGGAATTTTCTTTTGCTATTTCAGCATTCCTATTGTTCATATCCTCCATGGTGCTTTTCCTAAATCTATGGGGTTTACTACAACTCCACTTTCTGTTTTTACAAAAAAGGCGTTCGTTATAGCTCTTTTGAAACAGTGAACAAGGCACGAGAACATAGCTAACACAATAACAACTACAAGGAGAATCAACAACATTCCCTTAACCAAGGATGCAGCCCATCCTGTTAATCCCCATTGCCCGAAAAGTTCATTGACCCAGTCTGGGATTCTTTCTACTTTCAAGTCCTTCACGAGATCTTTCAGTTTCTGGATGTTCGCATGGATGGATTCCGAGCGTGAAGAGAGGTTGAAGCAGCACATCCCTTCAAAGTCTTCACAACCGTGTCCATGGGCAAGCAGCAGGAAGTCGATTGCTGCTCGATTTTGGAGAGAAGCCTGTCTTGTGGTTTCTTCTTCCTTTAAGAGATCACTCAAGGCTGCAGATGTAGCATTAGCTTGTTTACTGAGCCAGCACCCAAGGTGATTGATTTCACCGAGGGCTTTAGCTGCAGCTACCCAGGGTAAAAACAGGGAGACAGCAATCTTTTTTGGTTTGTTCCAATCGAATAATTTAGGATCGCAATTTTCATCAAATTCAGTGTAGGACCTTTTTTGTCATTTTGATTCGCTTTCTTTTTTCCAATTATGTAACAGGGTGATGTTTGGGGTAAGGGTAGAAAGTTTTCCAAGGGTACAGGGACCTCCCTGGAGTCGGGAGGGGATCCCAGCCCATACTCTGTCACCACAGATGAGAAACATTCCCTTGGGTAATACTTTGGGATGGAGAGAGGACACAGAAATCACACGAGCCGTGTAATTGCACCAATCGTGAGAGTTATAGGCTTTGTTAATTGGTGATATCTCTTTTCGATATGTGTTTTTGTTCTGGTCAATTTCTGGCCAATTGTTTTTTGGACGTCTAAAGTAAAATTTTACGCAGTATGTGGCCTTGGAGGACCCCAACAGATCTAATTCTTGGGGTTCCTCTCGAGCATCTGGCAGAATTTTTGTCCACTCGTCCCAAGTATCAGCCACATTGGGTCTCTTACCTGTGGTGCTGAGGATCTCTGAGTTATAGACAGGCCAGTCATCTGCTACAAAGGGAATTCCTACTAGACATGTGGAAAGTGGGTTATCAATGCTTCCCATGGACAAGCACATGTTGTCCTGTTTTAATGTTTTTGCTAAGGTTACCCAAACATTATGGCTGGGCTGTGGGCTAATCCAGCCGAAGGCACACGGTATGGTGAAGAACATCCAGGCAGCAGTGAGGACAGCAGCAACGGAGATATTTTTCATCTTTGGGCAGGAATAGGGCTTCTGATAGGGAATATAAGCAGAATTTGTTATCTTTATGATGAGAGGGTTTTCTGCCTTGTTCTTTTCTTGTTCCCCTCCTCCCCCCCTTTTTCTTTTAATTTCTAAGCTACACTATGGGAGGAGGAGTGGGTAGAGGGTTAAGGGGTTTTAAAAGTTAGGGAGAGGGAATAACAGTGGTTTTTTTGTTTTGTTTTTTTTTTTCTTTTTTCTTTCTTTAAATACAAAAAAAAAAAACCAGTGTAACAACATATAGTTCAGAGAACACTTTTGTGTTAAGGCTATCTATGGTCTGATGCAGCAGACTGTTGCTTAGCTTTTCAGTTTTGTCTGCTGTCTTGTAATGAGGTGGTCTGTTCTTGTGTTTGTGGGTATTCGGCGACGTCTTCGTCTCCAGGCAGAGCTGGTTTGGTTTTGAGGTGGTCTTGTGTTTGCCTCAGGAGCGTTCTTGTCCCCGTTTACAGGAGTAGTGTTCTCAGTGCCTAGGTATGGCTTTATGTTTTTTCCTGGGTACCACCTTGGACCAGATGGTAGTAGCACGCACGCATATCCTCTACCCCAGGTAATCAACTGGTGAGGCCCAGAAATTTGGCGTGTTTCAGGGTCCTTCACGAGCACAGGTGGTTTCTCAGTGAGCTTTGCTTGAGTGGTATTTGCAAAGTGGCGAAGTATTGGTGGGTCAGGCTCTGATGCTGTACAGTTCAGGAAGTTGATGACGTAGAGAGCCTTGCAAAGTCTTTCCACTGGAGATGTGATTCTCGTGTCTCTGTTCTGTTGATCGAGGACTCTTTTGAGGGTTTGATGTGTCCTTTCCATGATGGATTGTCCTGTGGGGTTTACAGGTATGCCGGTCTTGTGTGCTATTCCCCATTCATTGAAGAACTCCTTTAACTTGCGGGAAGTGTAGGCTGGTCCATTATCTGTTTTAATCTCTTTTGGTACACCCAGGGTGGCAAAAGCGAGGAGAAAGTGTTTTATTGTGTGCATGGTATTTTCTCCTGCATGTGATGATGCAAATACTGCTCCTGAAAATGTGTCGACCGATACATGCACGTATTTTGACCTTCCAAAAGGTGCGAAGTGAGTTACATCTGTCTGCCACAGCTGGCAGCTATTCAGACCTCGGGGATTGACTCCCATCCCCATGGATGGTATCTGATAGTTCTGACAGTTCGGACATGTAGCCACGATAGCCTTTGCCTGATCCTTTGAGAGCTTAAACATTCTCATAAGGGCAGGTATATTTTGATGAAAAAACGCATGTGACAACTTTGCCTGGGCAAAGATGTTAGGAACATTAGCAGTTTCTGCTGCCATTGCTAATGCATCCGCTTTCCTGTTGCCTTCTGCAACAAAACCTGGGAGGTCCATATGTGACCTCACATGCATTATATGGTAAGGTTGCTTTCTGTGGGAGATTAGGTATATTAATTTAGAGAGCAGTTGGTACAACTTTGGATTAGAGACCTCTTTGAGAAGAGCATGTTCTGCTCTCATCGCTATCCCAGCGACATACGCTGAATCTGTAACCAGATTGAAAGGCTCGTTTTTAAACTTTTCAAAGGCTCTGACAACAGCTGCTAATTCTGCGATCTGTGGAGATCCCTCCACTATTTGTATGTCAGAGTGCCAATCTTGTGTCTGGGGGTCTCTCCATGTAACCACCGACTTGTGGGAAGACCCTGAGCCATCTGTAAAGAGGGTTAGAGCCTTGAGAGGTTTTCTACTTTGGATTTGTTTTGGAATCAAATGGAAGGTTACATCAGGGTTAAAAAGTTTGTGTTTTGGGATCCTAACTGAAATTTGGCCCGTGTAGCTATCCAGGGCAAACTGGAGGCTTTCATTGGTCTGGATCAAATCCTCAAAGTCTGTGAGAGTTATTGGTAAGTATATGCATTCGAACTCACAACCTGAAAGAGAGCGAAGGCGAGTCCTTGCCTTTTTTATTAAATGTGCTATGACCTCCTGGTAGGTGGTAAGTGTCCTCGTGGGCTGGCTATTTGTAAAGACCCATTCCAGTATCAACAAAGGGTCTCAAAGCTGTGAGTCCCATTGGAATATCAGTCCATGGAATCGAGGTGCTTTTCCCAGGATGATGAACTGGAAAGGCAGACTGGGCTCGAAGCGATGGGCTTTGTGTGAAGACAGGGCTTCCTGGACTTTAGTGATGGCACCTCTGGCTTCTTCTGTGAGAGTGCAGGGAGAGTCCAGGTCCTTAGGTCCGCGAAGAAGGTTGAACAAGGGAGCAAGGTCCTCTGTTGTAATTCCTAGCAGTGGACGTACCCAGTTGATGGATCCGCAAAGGCTGTGTAAGTCCCTGAGGGTTTTTGGGTCGTCATTTATGGTGAGCTGCTGAGGTACGATGGTTCTTTCCCGGATCTGGACTCCAAGGTAAGTCCATGGCTTGGTGTACTGGATTTTGTCCTCACGAATCTCCATTCCTGCCTTTTCTATGGTTTCAATAGTCTTTTTAACTGTATTGTCCAAGTAAGCTTTGTCTGAAGCACACACCAGGATGTCATCCATATAGTGGTGGATGATAGCATCGGGGAATGATTTCCGAATGGGAGACAGGATGTGAGCCACGTACCACTGGCAAATAGTTGGGCTGTTTTTTAGTCCTTGAGGAAGATAACGCCAATGATATCTTTTGAGCGGGGCCTCCTTGTTAAGAGAGGGAATGGAAAAGGCAAACCGTGGAGCATCCTCAGGGTGCAGAGGAATGCTGAAGAAACAGTCCTTAATGTCTATGATAGCAAGTGTCCAGTCTCTAGGCAGCATCGATGGGGAGGGTAGGCCAGGCTGGAGGGGGCCCATGTCCTCGATGACCACGTTGATTCTGCGAAGGTCGTGGAGGAGCCTCCACCTGTTTGTCCCAGGCTTTGGTAGAACGAAGACTGGAGAGTTCCAAGGGCTATTGGACTCTACTATGTGGCCTTTTGCGAGCTGTTCTTCCACGAGGGTGTTTAGGGCGTGCAGTTTGGCTTTATTGAGGGGCCACTGTTCAATCCAGAGTGGCTTGTGACTTTTCCAGGTGAGACGAGGTGTTTCTGGCAGCGCGCTTACCTCAGTGGCCCCGATTAGAAATCCTGAGTGGGAATACGGAGGGAAGCTCCCCACTGGGATAGAACATCTCTGCCCCAAAGGGTGATGGGCGCCCTTACCACGAATGGACGAATGGTTGCCAGCTTGCCTTCAGGCCCTTCCACAAGGATGTTGTTTTTGCTTCTCATGGACACTGTGGCTCCACCAATCCCTGAAATCATGCCTGCAACAGGTTGTAGATCCCAGTGTGCTGGCCATTCTGAGCGGGCGATGATGGTCACATCAGCACCAGTGTCCAGCATCCCTGGCAGGTGGGTCTTCTCGCCTTTGCAGGTGAGGCCACACTCGATGGTAGGCTTGGATGGTCCCACAACTTGTGCCCACATAGCTGTAGGGTTGAGAGGAATCTGTTCCCTGTGATCCTTTGGGAGTAAAAAGGCTTGTGCTATTGGAGTTCCCTTTGAAAGAAAAAATGGTGAGTCTATGCAGTATACCTGGACGAGAATCTCTTGTCCTGGCTGCACTGTCAGCACTTTTGGAACAACGAAGATCTCCTTTGGGCTATTAAGAGAGTCACCTATAATTAAAATATGCGAAGGACCACCTTTTGGCCCATATTTGCCTGTGGGAACATGGTGAACATTCTCATTATTAAAGTCAATGGACAAAGCAGTTACCAGTTGATGGCGGGTTCCCATCTGGGTTGCCCCGTGGGTTGGATCCTCTTCTTGTGGTCCGGAACCTCCTGGGTTGGTGCGTGGTTGGGTCTGGGTGGCCTTTGATTTGTTGTCAGCGCCCGGGGCTCGACCGGGCGGCGCAAGAAGTTTCCCGAATGCTGCTGGTAGCGCTGCTGAGTCTGGGGTTTTGGTAATTGTTGCGGTGGTATCGGGGGTGTGATCTCTCTGGGCAGTCCTTTATATAATGTCCAAGATCTCCACAGTGATAGCATTTAGCTTGGTCTTTAGAAGCTATTACTGCATATGCACCAGAAACTCCTTCAGCAATACCTTTAGCAACTGCTTGGGCCACTGTATTTTCAGTGGACATGTGGCGTGTACAGCATTCTAGCATTTGCTCTATGGTGGGGTCTGTATCCATGGGTAGAGACCTCAAAATGGCTTTGCATTTTTCATTAGAGTTACACAAGGCAAGTTTACATAAGAGTTCCTTCTTTGCCTCTGTGCTCTCTATCTGTTTCTCCAGAGCATCTCTAAGTCTGTCCACAAATTTGATAAAACTTTCATCTGTCCCTTGTTTAATAGTAGAAAAATGCATTGTTGGCATTGACTCATCATGCACGAGAAGTAAAGAGGTTTTTGCTGCGAGAGCAATGTCCTGCAGTGCCTCTTTATTCAAGGTTTCCAATTGGTCTGCTGGTTTCTGTAAGTCACCTTCACCAGCTAGTTGGGCTACCGTAAAATTCGTCTTAGTAGCATCCGCAGAATATGAATCTGATAATGTTTTTAAATGTCTTTTCCAATGCCTGTGCCATAACAAATATTCTGCTGGGGACAGGAGGCAGTGTGAAATATTTTTTACATCGTGGGGAAGTAAGACATGTGCTGAGAACATGGCTTCTAAGAAATTTCTAAAAATATGTGAGCTTCGCCCATGTTCTTTGGCTATATTTCTTAATTGCACTAGTTCCTTGTTCGAGTTAGCTTTCCACGTCTTTATAGCGGACTCGCCACCATTCCGTCCTTGCTTATATTCTACTGGGAAAGCATTAATTTTCTGTGCCAGCTCCCAGTCTCCAGCCTTTGTCGCTTCTACTTTAATAAGAGCCCATGGATCCGTGTGGATCGTATCAGAATCAGATTCACTGCAAGAGCTCTGGTCCTCTGAGGAGGACTGAGGGGGGGTTGCTATCCGTGACTTATGCTTTTTTCGTTTAGAAGCGTTTTTCAAAGGTTTCAATGGCTGGGAGGGGAGACATGGCATGACCTGGGTAGGGGGAGGCACCAATGGAGCTGGGATCGCAGCACAGCACGCACAGGACCGGGTGGGGGGGGGTAGCACCGTGGGGGGTGTCTGGGATTCCATTGGGGTGGCATTGAGGGTGGGTGGGGGGTTGGGGGCATGCGTGGTGGGGGCAGGAGGGCTGGGCGGGGTGAGGGTGCGGGCATGGGGGGAGTGAGGGTGGGCCGGCAGTGGTACCGGTCTGAGGTGCCGCGGTTACGGGGTGGTGTGGTGGGACTGTGCTTGTGTGAGGTGTCCCTGCTGTGGCAGGCAGGGAGCAGGGGGAGGGGGCGGGGATGGACACGGGCTCGGGAGCGGCGGGGGTGAGGCTCGGGGAGCCGTCGGGAGGGGCCGGGCCGGTCGGAGCCGGGGCGGGGGGAGCGGGGGCGGGGGGCGCGGCGGCGGGAGGGACGGTGGGGGACACCAGCGCGGGGGTGGGGGGGCCGCAGCGGAGGGGGGCAGAGCCGACGCAGGGGTGGAGGGGGCGGCAGAGGCAGGAAAAGGGACCCCCGGGACCGGAAGCAAGGAGGAAGCCGAGCCAGGGGTAGGGGGGATGTATGGACCTATAGATAAGATAGGATTCGCGGAGTTGGGCAGCGCAGGTCCCGCAGGGGTGGAGTATGTGGGGGGGGGGGGAACTAGGGTGGGCAGCGTAACCTCTGCTTTAGGAGTAACGGAGGCGAGGGGGACTTTAGGAACGAAGGGGTGGTGCAAGTGACATTCCTCTGAGTCCTTATCGATCTCTTTAGTATTTGAAGAGGAAGTGTCTGTTAAGCCCTGCAAGATTTTTTCTCTGTTAAATATTTCAACGGTTTTAGTTATTATATGGAATAAAGGCAAATAGTTAGTTACAGAGAAATCCTGGTTTGTTTGGGAGATATATATTGTGTTCCCGATCATATCCCAAAACGAATTTTCAATGACTGCTTTCTTATCAGTATCAGGGTATTGCGAAATAATCCAAGTTACAAATTTTTTAAGGTTAGTTTTTGAGAGCTTGCCTTTAGAAAAGGAGAAGTTGTTAGCAGATAAGATTTCTAAAATAGTTGAATATATCTCTCTCTCGGTTTTACTTAGTTTTAATGTACTAAAAATTGTACCCATGTTAATGGTTAGCCCTTCCAGCAGAAAAAAACGTGAAAAAAAGAAAAAAAACCGAAACCAAAAAGTTTTAGAGCCCCGAAGTTATGCGCGCAATATTAGTTAATACTTACAATTCCTGGGGTCCGAGATCTGTGGAAGGGGTCTGCTGTCGTCAGTTCTTCTCGGAACTTTCTGTCGTTCAGATGTAAGTTTTGAGTGTCGAACTGACCCTCCTGGGGAAAGGATTTTCTAAAACGAAGAGTCCCTTCACAGAAGGAGCAGCTTCCCGAACAGGCAATCACAGAAAACCCCAAGGGGGCTTCGTTGCTCAACCGACGGATATCGCCTCTGGGGGAGTCCGTTGTCCGAAGTCGTTGGGACGCCACTTTAATAAAGCCTCTTATTTGGCCTTATCATCAAGCAGAGCACTAGGGCTCAGGAGCTCAGTCCCTGGGTAGGGACCGGGTGCCCGAAGCTAGCTCGCTCATGCCAAGGCCGCAGGGCTACCATCTAGCAAGCATGGTGATTATCAGCTCTATAGTGATTGCAAGCTCTCAGGATTTCAGCTCTGCTTGCTAGGTAGTGGTGCCCTGGGCTGGAGGCTGCAGCAGACGGAGAGAGAGGAGAAGGAGAAGGCGCAGGCTGTTCCACGGAGATGGCTTTATTTGGGGAGGTCCGTGAAGGGTCTCTGCTCTTCTTCTTTCTCCCCTAATGGGGTACAGTATGCTTCTTTTATAGGGTTGGAAAGGATCCAAGCTTGACCAATGGGTAAGGGGTTAACATGACATTGCCTTATAGGGTTACAGAGGTAGGTTAGGGGGTGGAGGACAGAAAAACAGGAATTTTCTTTTGCTGTTTCAGCATTCCTATTGTTCATATCCTCCATGGTGCTTTTCCTAAATCTATGGGGTTTACTACACCTACCTGCATATAAGCTGAGCCTTGCAACACCAGGAGCAGCTTGCCTACTGGATTCCCAGAGGACAAGAGCTCCAGAACCACCCCTGGACCTTCAGAGGAAGACCAGACCCTTCTACAGGATCACTGCTTGGAGAGAATCACGTTCATCACTCCAACAGGACTGCAGCCACCATTTAATGGGACTGCTGCCACCACCCTGACCAGCAACAGGGTGTCAGGTTATATCCTGACTCTGTCAGTTTAAGACAGTGTTTCTGTATCATTGCCTTGAACTTAATTTTTTTATTAAATTCTAATTCTGGCTTAGACTCTCCCTCAGGTTTCCTTTAAATCCTGTAAAAAGACAATGTGTGCACCCTTTGTTTGGTTCCCAAAACAGGATTTCTCATTCCCAAACCTTGACTCAAAAGAGGAGGAGGCTGCAAGAAACAGGAAGGAGCCCTGGGAGCCCCAGGCAGGTGAGGAGGAAGTCAGTGCCCCTTTCCCCCTCTCTCCTGCTCCATCTCCCAGCCCAGCACAGCCCCCGGCTGCAGGACAACCCTGCTGCCAACCCCGTCCTGCCGGGGATGCACTGGGGGGATCTCCTTCCCCTTCCCTCTGGCATGGAGGCCAATCCCATCCTCCCCCAGACAAGGAGCTCAGGATGGAGACCAGGGAGGACAAATCCCCACAGCAGAACATCATGGAAGAGGCCATTTTGAGTGGCTCCACGGTGCAGAATTCCAACATAGAGGAAAAGCCCCAGAGATCCCACAGGAGGAGGGGCTCAAAACCCAGCCCAGGGTGCTCTGAGGAGGAAAGACCCACCCTGAGCCTGGAAGGTGGACAGAGCTTCAGCCAGAGCTCAGAGGTGGTGGTCCATGGGCAGTTTCACAATGGGGAGAAGCCCCACAAGTGCTTGGACTGTGGGAAGAGCTTCAGGCAGAGCAGCACCCTGATCAGCCACCAGATGATCCACACTGGGGAATGGCCCTATAAGTGTGGGGAGTGTGGGAAGGGCTTCAGCTGCAGCTCTGCCCTCATCATCCACCAACGCATCCACACTGCGGAGAGGCCCTACGAGTGTCCCCAGTGTCAGAAGAGGTTTCAGACCAGCTCCAGTCTCCACCTGCATGAGCGAATTCACTCAGAGGAGAGGCCCTTCCACTGCCCTGACTGTGGGAAGGGCTTCAAGAAGAAGTCCCACCTCATCAGGCACCAGCGCATCCACACTGGGGAGAGGCCCTACGAGTGTCCTGAGTGTCAGAAGAGGTTTCCCACCAGCTTCCAGCTCCTCCAACACCAGCGGATTCACTCAGAGGAGAGACCCTTCCTCTGCCCAGACTGCGGAAAGGGCTTCAAGCACAACTCCACCCTCATCACCCACCGGCGCATCCACACTGGGGAGAGGCCCTACGAGTGTCCCCAGTGTGGGAAGAGCTTCACCCAGAGCTCTAGCTTGACCAGACACCAACGGAGTCACCGGTAAGGAAAGGCTTGCCAATGCCCTGATTGCAGGAACAGCTTCATGCACCACTCCAATTTCAACCCCCATGGGAGAACCCACATTGGAAAGAGCCCTGGTGATCCATGTTCCCTGTGATCCATGCTGGGAAGACACCTGTACCTTTTCCTGCCCTTTGCCAATGACCTGATGTGGCATTGAAAAACATGATGGTCTGGCCATGGCCCTGTCATTACATTCAGTCCCACTACAGATCATTGCCTGGGACAGGAAAGGGACTCTCTCTCTCTCTCTGAGGAGAAGGGTGTCCTTTCCAGACAGGAAATATTGTAGCCAGGCAGACCCTGTGAGTTGTGTCGTAGTTTGCCCTGTAAACAGTTTTATTTATCCCTTCTGTTATCAATATTGTTTCTGTTCCTGTTTGTTCTTTATCTCATTCCTGTTCCCAATAAATTGTTCTTATCCCAGCCTGGGATCTTTGCCTTTTGTGCTTTCCATGGGAGGCAGGAGGGCAGCGAGGGCAGCGCGGTTTTAGCGGGAGCAGGAAATTGGGGAATCCCATTGCTGAAGCCCTGCCCATGGAAACCGAGCATCCCAGCTGGTGCCAACCCTGGTGGCCATGGCAGCAGCCTTGGGAGCGGGTCCCTGGCTGGGGCTGTGGGAACCTCTTCCCTCTGGTGCCCAGGGACAGGAGTGGAGGGAGCGGCTGCAGCTGAGTCGGGGCAGGCTCAGGTTGGATGTCAGGAAAAGGTTTTTGGCCAGAGGCTGCTGGGGCCCTGGCCAGGCTCCCCAGGTCCAGGGCTCTCTGAGCTGCAGCAGCGTTTGGCCAGCGCTGCCAGGCCCAGGCTGGCATTGTTGGGGTGTCCTGTGCAGGGCCAGCAGTTGGACTGGAGGATCCTGATGGGTCCCTCCCAGCTCAGCCCATTCTGTGCTCCTAGGAGCCCATCAGCCTGGGGATGGGGCTGCCAATGGTTGCCATGGCAACGGGCTCTGGCTGCAGGCCTGAGCTGGTGTCCATGGCAACCACCCCTGGCATGGGGTCTCCATGGAGCTGCCAAGGGACTGAGCATAGCAACAGGGGCCTGGTGATGGTTGCCATGGAAACTGACCATAGCAACAGGGGGCTGGGGATGGTTGCCTGCTGAGGATCAGATTTTTCACAGGTCCCCAGAGGGGTTCCATGGGGACTTTCCAAGAGTCTCCAGGCTGTTCTATAGCTGGAATGTCACACGCAGACAGAGGGGCTCCATGGACACCTCCCAGGTGTTTCTGGGATGGTAAAGAGCCCTGTGGTCAGAGGCAGTCACAGCCATTCCATGGTGACATCCCAGGGCACCTTGGGCTGCAAAGGCACCCATCTGTCACAGGCACTCATGGGGGCTCCACGGTGACATCCCAGGAGTCCCCAGGCTGCCAAAGAGCCGGGATGGCCCAGACACTCTCAGGGGTTCCTGTCATGGCCACAGTGGGAGCTTCAGGCAAAAGCTTTATTTCTTTATTGGAGAAACTCCTTCTGAGTCATGAGGTGGAGAAATGACACCCAGCAGCCACCGTGGATCCTCAAACCCCTTCAGGGCCCCTAGACTCTTAAAGTTCCTTCTAAGAGAGGAGACTGGGAGCAGCTGGATCCAATCCCAGCCCCAGAGTTGGTTTCTACCCAAAGGTGTAGAAGATTGGACAGATTGGATTGAACTTTAACCCAATATGTCCCACAGGATTATTGATGGAATACCAGGTAAATTATATATATATATGTCTCTGATTGATTCTGATTTTGATCAGACAGAAACATCTTAACCAGAATTATTTGCTCCAAGTTCAGGAGCTATAACAAATACTACAATATCGTGCTCTAGGAAGCAATTTTGAAGTCACCAGGGCCTTGCTGGAGTTGTTGGAGGCCATTGCAGGCAGAGCCTCCTGCTCCAGCAGGAACTGCCTTTCCTGTGCCATCAGCAGGGCAGGTTCCGCTGCAGGAAAAGCCCCAGGCCAGCCCCAGCACAGGGAAGGCCTCGGGCACAAGGGCAGAGTGCCATGCTGGGAGCTGTGCCAGGGAGAGCCTGAGGCACCAAAGGCACCTTGGCAGCAGCAGCTGCTTGCAGGCCTCGGCCAGAAGCCTCCCTTGGCAGCCCGGCCTGGTGGCCACCACTGCAGAGCTGCTGCCTCAGGGCTCATTCCTGGCTGGCCTCTGAAAAGCCACTTCTGCTCCAGAAGCCTGACTGGGAAGCCATTGGCCCCAGCACCTTGGGGACAAGATATCAATGACAAAACTCTTCATGCCAGCAGAGCCAAGGCAGGGGCCAGAGGAAAGGGGAGAGCCAGGCCCAGGGGACAGGGCTGCCATGGTGATGGCTGTGAGGTCACTGCCCCTGCAGCAGCCTGGCTGCCCTCAGCAGATATTCTGGCCAGAAGCGTTGTGAGGGCACCCAGCACATCAGAGAACCCACACTACAGGAATTCTGTCCTTGGGGAGGGCAGGGGGTTTCACTGGGTCAGGTTGCACAAAGCTCCTGCTCTTGGACAATTCCTGCGATGGGGCATTCTCTTCTCTGGAAAAACAGTTGCAGTTTCATATCACTCTCATAATTGTATAATATATCCTCTTCTAACAAATGTAAATCCACCCTCATTCAGTTTAGAGATATTGACCCTTGTTCTGTCACTGCAGGATTTGGGAGAAAATAACTTTGATCACTATTTTTCCATTTTCACAGACCTTGGAGAGGACCCAAAAATCTCCCAAGATGGGCTTTGGAGGCCTCATCATAAAACCAGCAGGGAGCGTCTGCAGGCTCTGGGGTCAGTGGTGTGGAGACTGAGGACAGAACAGGAATAGCCTGGGAAGGATTACAGAGTGGTTTCAGAGAGGCTGGAGGTTTTCTTCCTAGTGGGAATGAGCCTGAAGAAAACATAATAGCACCAAGGGCAGCTGGGGAGGCCCAGAGTGGACACCAGGAGAAAGGAATTTCCCTGCCAGGGCAGGGCTGTGGTGCAGCACGTCCCCCAGCAGGAGCCTGGAGCAGCCCAAGGCTTTGTGTGGGCAGGCAGAGGCAGGCAGGAGGCAGAGCTGTCAGCAAAGGAAGGGGCCAGCCAGGTGGGGCAGCCGGGGGATGCCCACAGCCTGCAGGGACAGAGGCGCAGGTTTGCTCAGCACCAGAGACACCTTTGCCTTGCTTGTCCCCAGCTGTCATCACTGCCACCAGTGTTCTGCTCTACCTGGAACCTGGGGACACTTTCTCACTCCTGTCCCTCAGAAGGATCTATTTAAATTATGAGAAACTTCAGTGTTTCAATCCTACTTTGAGTAGGGTCATTACAGTCCTTGTGCTGTGTCTGTGCTGCTGAGCTGGGCCGGGCTCCTGGCCCAGAGGCAGCTCCTGGCAAGGGCAGCAGAGCTGCAGAGAGACAGCTCTGGCCAGGACCAGCTCCTGTGCACAGCCCAACAGGGCTGGGGATCTGCCAGGGCCCCTCAGGGACACCAGCAGGGCACAGACAGAGCTCCCAGGGGCTCAGCACTGGCAGGGGCTGTGGCATGTCCCAGAGGGGGCTGTGTCCCAGCAGCTCCTCTGGGGCTGTGTCATGGAGGCACAGAGCAGCTGTGATGTCAGCAAGGGGCTGTGTGGCAGCACAGAGTGGGCTGTGTGAGGTCACAGATTGGGCTATGACATCACAGAGTTCTTTGTGTGAGGTCATTGAGCAGCTACAGCATCATAGAGGGAACTGTGTGACATCACAGAGCAGGCTGTGATATCTTGGCATGGCTGTATGACATCATGGCATGGCTGTATGACATCATAGAGCTGGCTTTGTGGTCAAAGTGTCTGCTGTGACTTTACAGAGTGGCAGTATGACATCACAGAGAGGGTTTTGTGGCATCACTTAGGGGATTGTGACATCACACAGCTGTCTGTGACATCACAGTGTGAGGCCATAGAGCAGACTCTGCCATCATAGAGTGTGGATCAGTGACATCAGAGAGGGGGTTGTGACATCACCGGGTGGCTGTGTAATATCATAGAGCAGGCTGTGAGATCACAGAGACTTCTTTGACATCACAGAGCATCTGTATGACATCATAGGCTGACATTTCATAGTTGGCTGTGTGACATCACAGGGCAGCTGTGTGACATCACAGAAGACTGTGTGACATCATATGAGGCAATGTGACATCACAGGGGAAATTTGACATCACAGGGGCTGTGTGGTGTCACTGGGGAGGTCACTCTGCCCCGGCCCCCCTCACAGTTCCCCCCAGAGCAGTCCAACCCTGCTCGTGCACAGCGGGGTCCCCTGTCCCCCCGGGTCCCCCCGCCCCCAGCGCCGCAGCCTCCCCCAGAGGATGTTCCACGAGATCGACCCCAGAGCCTGACACGGGGACGGGGGGCCGGGGCCCTGGGGGTGGCACAGGGGGACAGGGACCCCCCGGCAGCGTCCCCGTGTCCCCCAGGGCCAGAGCCTGGGCCAGGGCTCCTTCACCCTGGTACCAACGAGGCCTTGAGAGTGCTGAAAAAATCCCCAGCAAGGGATCAGCAAAAACCAGATTTAATATTAAGGGACAGCAGCACCAAGTTCCTTGGCAAGAGACACTCTGCTCCTGACTGGACACTTCAGGCACACCAAGGAAACAAAGCAACAACAAAACCAAACCAAATCCAGGCAAGGAAAACCGAAGTGAGCTGAGAACTGTCCCTGTGTGTGAGTGTGTGACACAAGGACAGTGAGGGCAAGGATGAAAGGAATACGGCCCCAAAGCTTAAGAGAGTTCAAACTTAACAGGACTTAACTTTTACCTTAACCTTAACTGATACCTTCAATTTCACAATTTAGCAAAAAACAACATTTAGCAGGATTTATCTAATTTATAACCTATGACTTTGCAATTTAACAGAGGATTAACATTTAACAGTATTTAACTTAGCTTATAACTTATATTAAACATAACAACTTAGGAAAAAAACAACTCTTAGCAGTGTTTAACTTCACTTAGACCTTGTGACTTAACCTTACCTACAGGCAATGTAGGTAAGGTTAAGTCATCCTGGCCACACTTGGCACCAACAGCTTTCTTTTTCAGATTGAGAACAGGGATGTTGTGACACTGAGGGAACGAAACCAGTTCCCAGGGCTGCTCCTACAGAAAGCAGGAGCTGGTTGGGCAGCAGCAGTGCCTGGGGCAGACAGTGTTTGGGATGAGCTGCAGAGGAGCTGAGCCCAGGGGCTGTTGGCCAAGGCCGAGCCCCAAGGAGCATTTCTCAGCTGGCAGGGCGGGCTGAGAAGGGGAGGGGGGAATGCAGCAGCACAGGGCCCACGGAACCAAGGGACCATTGTGACACTGTGGGGCTGAATGGAATCCTTGGGACCATTGTGACACTGCCGGGCCTTATGAAACCTTGGGGCCACTGTGACATTGTGGAACCCAATCGGAAGAAGGGTCTATTGTGACACTGCTGCATCCCATGGAATCAAAGCACCATTATGACACTGCCCCATGGGTCCAAGGAGCCCTTGTGACACTATGGGGCGCCATAAAACCAAAAGAACATGGAACAGGTCTGGCTGGTTTGGCCTCTCAGGGACGACCTGACTAGTCCAGCTGACCTTGGAATGTTGAAGGTCTCTTCTCATCTCCTGCTGAAGCACTGGGGTTCCATGCTTTCCTTCCCAATGGAAAAGAACTGTCCTTCTCCGCCAGGCACCCATGGCCAGAATTGGGATTTCGCCTCCAAATTTCCTTATATCCAGTGATTGTTCCCGTAGGAGTATTGCCAGGACAAGTCTGGCTGGCAGTGGTTTCACAAGGGACACCTCATCCGTCCCTTAAACCCTGGGGAAGGCTCCATGCTTTCCTTCCTATGGAAAAGAACTGTCCTGCTTCTCCAGGCATCCATGGCCAAGACTCGGTTCCACCTTCCCTAAATCCAACGACTGCTCCCAGACAAAATCTGCCATTAATGACAAGTCTGCCAGACCTTGGCCTAGTGAGGCTCTCACCTGCCTTCCAAACACTGGGGCTCTGTGCATTCCTTCCTATAGGAAAGAACTGTTATCCTCCAGGCACCCATAAGCAGAATTTGGATTGCAGCTCCAACATTCCCTGTTGTGACAGACTGGAGGAGATTGTCGGCTCAAAACATTTCATGTGTGGGGGAGGAAGGGGCAGATCCAGCCTTGCCCTGCCCTGGAAGCCCAGCCCTGCCCTGCCCTGGAACCCCAATCCCCCCAGAGCCTCTATCCCAGCCCAGCAGTGGCTGCCAGTCCCTGGCACAGCACAGGCAATGCTCCACAGCCACCTCTGCAGTCCCAGCCCAGCTCCTGAGGGACCAAATGAGCCCAAGCCCCACCTGGGGGAAGGGCCCAGAGAGACCAAGGGGTATTGAAGGCTGACCACAAGGCAAGCACACATCTTGACCCTGCATTCTCTTGGAATTTCCATCTGAACACTGCTGGAATGCAGGAGTTGGTAGCTGTGTGTGTGTGCTTCTCTGTATCTTTTTTGTCTTTCTCTCTTTCTGCGTCTTCTTCTGTTTCTGTGCTCCTGTAAATTTTAATTAACATCAAATTGAACAGGCTTAGAGTTTGTGAAGATGAATGGGCCAAGTCAATGCTTTGAAAAGTGTTTTATGTTGATTGAATGTCTGTCGAAGTTTGACATGAGAAGAATTGTAAAAAGTAATACAAAACTTTTTGTGTAACTGACCGTCTGTTAAACCACTGAGATACTGAACTCGCCTCTGTTAAACACATATGTTAATTATGAAAAAACCCAGGAATCTCCTCTTTCTTTTCCAGTCCACAAAAAAGTAGCGGCCCTGGCCCCAGCCCCGCATCCAAACCAAACCAAACCAAACCAAACCAAACCAAACCAAACCAAACCAAACCAAACCAAACCAAGCAACCCTGCTATCGGCTGAGCCCCTTCCCCCCTCCCCAGGCTGCCCCCCACCCCCATCAGCCCCATTCTGACCAAACCAAACCCCAACAACTCCCAAAAAGAAAAATAAAAGAGGCTACAAAACCCCAACCAGAACAAAGCCAGCCACAGCTATTAAAATCTTACCATCAAGTCCCCTCCCTCTACACAACTAAAACCAGAAACCCCTAAAACTTACAACCCATACAAAATAACCCTACAACTAAAATTAAACAAAATCCCCACAAAAATGAACCATAAAACCAATCCTAACACAACCCAACCATAACTTCCACCACAAGTTACTGGCAGGTCAGGTGCTAACCCTTTCAATACTTCAATCCTCCCTCAAGTAAAAGGAAATAACAATATACAAACATAAAAAAAATTATAAAACCATCAAAGTCAGTAAAGAAGACATGAAATCCCAAATTAAAAAAAGGAAAAAAGTACATTAATCTTAAAAATAAAATCCTCTTATAAACTATAAAGAAAAAACTCTTGTTTATAACACATAAAATTATAAAAAAATAAAAATATTCAAATTATTATCAAACAAAAAACCTGCATACAAAAAAACCCAAATGTTAGCATAACTGTAATTTCAATAAAAGTTTAAACAGGAAAAGAAAAAAACATAATCCAGTATCCCCAAGAGAAGATCTCTATTCCCAGAGATAAAAATAATTTCAAAAGTAAATAATAAAAGCTTTTACCTTTAAATGACTCATCTTTAAAACAATACCCCATAAGTTGACATCGCCCATCAACAAGCTGTAGAAAAGCTTATGGCAATAAAAACAACTTAACAATACCAAAGTTCCACAGAACTGATATCCATGACAAAATTAAGAACCACAAAAAAACTATTTTTTCCTTTTGAAAAAAAATCTCCATAACCTTAACAAGAAAAACTTCTCTCCCTAAGTAAAATAAAAAAAGACTATTCTAGAAATAGTAACCTAACTAGAAATTGAATTTTTACTTTCTTTATATTGTCAGTAAAAAGAAAAAGTTGTACAGAAAAATAAAGTGTTCGAAAGAATTTAATTCTTACTCCTTTTTTCTTTCTTAATTTAATTTTAATAAAAATTTCTTTATACACTTTTAAAATTTTAAGCCCACTTTACCTTTCTCGTAATCCAATCTCACAACAAAATAAATACATAAATAATTAACCAACACTAAAACCCACCATACTCATCAAATCGTTAGTTAAGAAATCTCAAGATTAGAAAAATCTTAAATTAACAAACCAAAACCACTACAATGTCATAACAAAACTTTTGCCAAAGTTTCCCTGATTTTCTAAAGTTCCCAGTAAAGGCTGTTTTATTGTTTTGAGCTCCTGAGAATCCCTTGTTGGTATTTCTCCAGGGAGTCCAACTCAGAGTACACAAACAATTGTAATTCCTTTTAAATGTCTCCTTGAGAGAGTTGTTTGGGGAATGGGGGTCAGGGCTTGTCTGTGCTGCTGGCCCAGCCCAGGCAGGGCTTTCCCAGCCACATTCCACACTCCATTGCCCAGCTGGAGCCACTGGTGCCTCTGAGTTGTGCTGCCCCAGCCCCAGGGACGCTCTCCTTGTCTGCCCATTCCCCCACGGTCTCTGGGCAGGGATGGCCTCACTGGGGGCTGCTGACATCCTCAGCAACTTGGAGGCTGCTGCTGAATTTCACTGCTCCGGAGGCTTGTTCAGCCTTCAGCTCTTCAGTGCAGGAATTCAGTGTCCCAGGGCTCATGAACATTCAGAACACCTGAACAAGCCAAACCTCTGGGAATAAATTAAGTGTTCAAATATTTTGTGGTTAATTTGACAGAATTCAGTAGTGTGTTCAAAGTGAATGCATTATATTTAAAAAGACAGTGAGAAAAGATTTTTTAGGTCCTGTTTAGGATTTTTTCCTATTCATAAATCGATATGTGCAATCTCCAATTGACACTGAATCCAAGTACCTCCTCATGCAGTGTGAATAGATATGAAAATCAAGACCCTTCATGGCTGACAATCAATCAGACTTTGTCCCTACCCCCAGCCCACCATTTCCCCCATCCAAGCCCTGGCACTCAGAGCAGCCTTGTGCAAATCTGAGCTCCCTCCAGCCCAGGCTGCACCTGCAGCTTTCAGCTCCTTGGCTCCCACTCCCACCTGCTTTCCTTGCAGAAGGAGCTGCTCGAGACACAGAGGGATGTTCATTTCTTGTCAGCCAACAAATCCAAGGGAAGGCACAGCTCCATCAAATGCCAGTCATTCCTCTGCTGGATATTAAATCCACTTTGCACAGCAGACAGTCTCAGAGCAATGGAAAATACCTTCTGTGCCCAGCACAGATCCCAAGGTACCCCCAAACCCTCCCGGCCCCGATTCTGCCCAGATTTGCTCTTTGCACACACGAGTCACACACTGAAATCAGGAGCCCCTTCCATGCCCAGAGGAAGGAAAAGAGAGAAAGGGGATGAAGAGCTCTCCTGTGCAGAGCCAAGGTCCAAGTGCAGCCCCTGCAGTGGGAACCACAACTCATCAGGTTTGTGTCCTTTGGGCTCAGGGCCTGGTGACACTCAGAGGCACAGAAAGGTTTCTTGCCAACAAACACAAGCTGAACATTTGAACAGTTTAATAACCATCACAGCTCTTCTCTCAGCTGCTCTCTGTGATGTCCCAGCAGCTTCTGACATGTCCACCATCCCCAAGGGATTTCTTACAGGAACAGTTTTAGACAGAGACATAAGCAAAGGTAATTCTGTGATACATATAAACACAATTAGGATGTTTATATGTAATGTGGACTTGTATATGTAATATCTGAAGTTCAAATATATACCACTAATGTGGTATATATTTGAACTTCAGAAAGACTGTCCACTAGCTGAAGCTCAAAGCATGAAACCAGTCATTTCAGAGGAACTTGAATGACCACAGAGCATCTGGATGAGAAAATCTGGGAGTGATGGAAAGGACATAGATCCAGTTGCTCTAAATGAAGATATATTCTTAGACATGGACATTTAAAAAGGAGAGCAAGAAACACATGAAGCAGGTGGGGTCATTAAATATTAGAGTGAATGTCAGTGGCAAAGGTAGAGGGGAAGATGAGTATTTCTTCCCTTGCCATCAGTAGAAGGATCCAGTAGATCCAGGAAATTGCTGTATCTGCTAGGAAAATAATGCCATTTCTTAAAAGTACTCAAGTGACCCAGATAATAAAGATTTGCTTGTATATTATGAAACTAACAGGTATTGAAACCTGTGCCCCTTTCCAGGAAGACATCAGCTGTGTGCCCATGAACAGGCAGTGCCACTTGTGCCCTGAGGTGCCCAGCTGGGATTGGATCTCTCCCAGAGCACCTGAGGCAGAGCAAAGCACCTTGCAAGCTGCAGGTCCCTGACAGCCCCGCAGGGCTCCTGTGCCATCAACATCTGCTCTGCTCCAGTCTGAAACAGGGCCCAGCATGGTGCCGGGATCATCAGAGAGCTGAGGTGTGTGCTGGAATTCAATGGCCTCCCCATCCCGCAGCAGCCCTGCATTTCCCTGCTGCAGCCTTGGTCTCCAGCCCAGCCATGGAGGCTCTTTGGGCTCTGGAGTGTTGCTGCAGCCCCCAAGGGCAGCTGAGCTCTGCCTTTGGCACAGTCAGGCCTGGCCAGCGCAGGCCATGCTCAGCAATTGCTTGTGTGTGCCTGGCCTTGCTGTCAGCTCCAGCAGCGGCTGCGTGGCCCCTTTGTGGCCCTGTGCTGGCCCAGCCATGGTGGCCCAGCCCCTGTGCAGGCCCAGCCCAGGCCAGGAGCATTGCGGCTGGGAACGGCCCCTGTGCCGTGGTGCCCACAGCAGCCTTGGGGCTCTGTGCCCCATGGCCTCCCTGCTGGGCAGCCTCTGCCAGCTCCTGCAGAGCCCCTGGCACCTGTGGGGCTGCACAGACAGCCCTGCCCCGGGCTCTGCCGGCCTCTGGGCCAGCAGAGAGGCAGCCAGGGCTGGCCATGGCCGGGAACAGGCCCTGAGCCCCCCAGGAGGATGGAGCTGGGCCACAGCCAAACTCAGCCCAGGCCAAAGCTGGGCTCAGCAGCCAGGGCTGCCAAGGACTGGGCACAGAGGCTGGCGCTGACAAATGTCCTGGGCCCTCTCCCTGCTCTGTCCCTGCCACCAAGGGCACAGAGCAGCCTCCTCTCTGGGCCACTTGCCTGTTTGCAATGCCTTGCACAGGCGCTGGCCCTGCCCCACAAGGCCTGGCCTGAGTCCTGCCCCTGCACGCTCAGCCAGGCTGAGATGGACACTGATGGTTTCTGGGCCAGGCTCTCTGAGCCCAGCCCAGCTCCCTGCAAGCTCTGCCAGCTGCCCTGAGCTCTGGGCAGCACCAAGGGCCTCTCTGAGCCCAGCCCAGCCCAGCCGGCTCTGCCCCCACAGCTCTGCTCAGGCCAGGCTGCTCTGGGCACTGGCCCCACGGCCTCAGCCCCTGCCAAGGGCACAGCAGCAGCTGCAGCTGCCACAGGACTCAGCCCCAGCCATGGGGGAAGGTGCTTGGCCAAGGCCAAAGGAGGCTCCCTGGCTGCCCTGCTCCCCTCGGCCTGAGGTGCTGAGAGCTCTGCAGCCCCTGCTGCCATCCCATCTGCCCAGGGCAGCACAAGAGCCCCGGCCTTGGGGGCCTCAAGAGCTGCTCCTGCTCCAGGCCCAGGGCCCATGCCAAAGCTGGGACAGCAGCCACAAAGCTGTGCCCATTTCTGTTCATTGCTGCTCTGATGGGGATGGATCCTCAGCCACTTGGAGGTTGCTGATGAATTTTATTACTCCAGAGGCCACTTTCTTCTTGAGCTCTTCAGTTGAGGAATTCAGTGACAAACGCTCAAAAACATTTGTTCAAAACCCCCAAACAAGAAAAGCCCATGGGAATAATTGAAGTTTTCAATTCTTCTCTAGTTACAAAGACATATTTCAGAATTGTATTCAAAGTGAATATACTATATTGAAAACAATGCAGAGAGAATTGTTTTCCCCGTTTAAGTTTTCTTTTCCTGTTTATAGATAGATATCAGCAATGTCCACTTGATAGTGACCGCCAGCACCTCCTAATGCAATTTCAACTGATTTGAAAATCAAGACCCTTCATGGCAGACAATCACACTTTGTCCCTACCCACACCCCACCACTTCCCTCATCCAACCCCTGGCACTCAGAGCAGCTGAGGAATGGAGTCACATCCAGGGGTGTCCCCAGGACTCAGGATTTGGGCTAGGTCAGTGAAATCTCTTTATTGCTGATCTGGACGAGGCCATTGAGGGCACCCTCAGTCAGTTCCCAGGTGAGCCCAAGCTGGGTGGGAGTGTGGCTGTGCTGGAGGGCAGGAAGCTCTGAGGAGGGATCTGGACAGGCTGGAGCCATGGGCCCAGGACAATTGGATGAGGTTCACCAAGGCCAGGGGCCAGACCGTGGCCTGGGCTCACAACCACCCCAAATCCCTGGCCATGCCCTGCCCCTGATCCCCACAGCCTGTTCTGTTTCCTTCATGCCTGCATTGCCAGGGACTTTCTGGGACAAGGGAGCTCTGCTCTGGCTATGGAGGGACGTCCAAGTGCCACCACTGGAGTGGGAACCAGAACTCATCAGGTTTGTGTCCTTTGGGGGTCAGGAACTGGTGAGACTCAGAGGCACAGAAAGCTTCTCCTCATGGCCAACAGACCACAGTTGAAGAAGACACAATTTAATAACAATCTCACTCTTCCCTGAGCCATGTGCAAAGTCCCAGCATTGTCTGATGTGTCCTCCATCCACATTTCCATTAAACATTAATTTCACACAAATGTGGTTCTGTGACAGATAAAAACACAATTAAGTTCTTCTATCAGGATGCTCCTCCTGGAATGGGGGCAAAACAGCTCCAACAATTCCTGATTTGCAAAGCTGTCAGTGGTGGATGGAGAAGGGAGGTCAGGCTGCTTTTGGTGTTGAGGAAATGCTGAAACCAGCCTGACTTATTTCATCTCCTCCTGTCCTGGCTGATCTCCCCTCTTTCCCCTTCCACCCATTGGCTTTTGTCTCCCACCAGGCCCCCGGTGAAGAGCCTGGCTCTGTGTTCTCCATCCCCTCCTCGCTGGCACTGCCAGGCTGGGATGAGGAGCCCCTCAGCCTTCCCTGCTCCGGGCTGGACAAGCCCAGCTCCCTCAGTCTCTGCTCACAGCCCAGGGGCTTCAGCCCCACCTTGGAGGCCCTTCCCAGACCCTGCTCCAGCTGCCAGACATCTTTCCTGCCCTGGGCAACCCAAACAAGGCCACAGTGACCTGGATAATCCCCGTCCTTGATGTCCTGGTCACACAGCCCTGGCCCCTTGTCCCCATGTCAGGCTCTGGGGTGGATCCTGTGGAACATCCTTTGGTGGAGGCTGTGGCTCCAGGTGGCCGGGGGGATCCCGGGGGACAGGGACCCCGCTGGGCATGGACAGCATTGGACTTGTTGGGAGAAACTGTGAGGGGGAGCTGGGGCCGAGTGACCAACCCAGTGACCTGACACAGCCCTGCTGGGATGGCACACAGCCCCTCTGGGATGTCACACAGCCCTGCTGGGATGTCACAGCCTGCTCTGTGATGGCACAGCTCCTTCTCTAATGTCACACAGCTGGTCTCTGATGTCACGGCTCTGTGATGTCATAGTCTGCTCTGTGATGTCAGACCTCTGGCTAATGATGTCACAGAGGCAGTCTATTATGTCATAGCTTCTCTGTGATCTCACATTACCCACTCTCTGATGTCATAGCCCACTCTGTCCCCTCATGTTACCAGATGATCAATTGCCTACACCAGGTGAGCTGACACCTGAAGCTTGTTCTCCACATCCCCAGGCCTATGGAAACCCCACAAGGCCCATTGTGTGAGAAGGGGAACTGGAAGTTCAGCAGCCTCAGGGTCCTGCCAGCTCAGCCAGGCCCACTGGAACATTGGGGTTTTCAAGTTTTCAATATTCTGGGTAAGAAAGAGAGGCAGTAACAAAACTTCTACTGGAATTAGGAAGGGCAGACTGGCCTGTTCAGAATGCAGATTTGGGGAGTACCAAATTGGGTACTGATTTTTTTAAGGGAAAGAGCCCTTAAAAACAAAGAGGGCTGGGAAGGATGAATCCATTTCAAGAAAGTAATCTTAAGGGGGAAAGAGCTGCCTGTCCCAGTGTGGCAAAAGATGAGCTGGTGAGGAAAATGACTGGCCTGGCAGGGCAGGGAGCTTTGGTGGGAAGTCAAGGGGAAAATGGACTGACAACTCAGGAAGTGTTAAAGGATGTCATTAGGTTATGCAGAAAGAAAAGTTGAGAGTTGAAAACTCAATCAGAACTTAACCTATCAGCTTCTGTAAAAAAATAAAAATGTTTTTAAAAAAAAAATTTATAGCAAAAGGAGGGAGAAGGAGAACCTCTACTCTTCATTGGATGCAGTGGGTAATACAGTAACTAAAGATAAAGAAAAGGATGAGCTACTTAACACCTTTTTTGTCTCAATTTTCAATATTAGGACAGGCTGTCCTCAGGACAAGTGTTCTCCTGAGCTGGTAGATGGGCACAGGGAGCAGAGAAGCCCCCTAGAATCCAGGAGGAAGCAGCTGGGGACCTGCTGAGCCACTCAGATGCTCACAGGTGTATGGGATCAGATGGGATCCATCCCAGGGGGATGAGGGAGCTGTGGATGAGCTCCCCAAGCTGCTCTCCATCATTTACCATCAGTCCTGGTGCAGCAGGGAGGGCCCAGAGCACTGGAGGTGCCAGTGTGAGCCCATCTCCAGGAAGGGCTGGAAGGAGGAGCTGGGGAACTCCAGGCCTGTCAGCCTGACCTGGGTGCCCGGCAAGGTTATGGAACAGATCACCTTGAGTGCCATCACAGGGCACCCACAGGATGGCCCAGGGATCAGAGCCAGCCAGCGTGGATTTAGGGCTGGCAGGTCCTGCCTGACCAAGCTGGTCTCCTTTTATGCCCAGGTGACCCACCTGTGGATGGGGGAAAGGCTGTGGATGCTGTGTGCCTGGACTCCAGCAGAGCCTTTGACTCTGTCTCTGACAGCATTCCCTGGAAAAGCTGCAGCCCACGGCTTGGGCAGGTTCCCTCCTGGCTGGGAGATTTAAGAGCTGGCTGGAGGCTGGGCCCAGAGAGTGGTGGGGATGGTGCTGCACCCAGCTGGTGTCCAGGCACTGGTGCTGTCCCCAGGGATCTGTGCTGGGCCCAGTCCTGTTTAATATCTTCACTGATGGTCTGGGTGAGGGGATTGAGTGCAGCATTCACAAATTGCAGATGGCACCAAGCTGGGTGTGAGTGTGGATCTGCTGGAGGGCAGGACAAGAAGACCCAGCCTTAAGCTGCACCAGGGGAGGCTCAGGCTGGACAATAGGAAGGAGTTCTTCACAGAAAGGGTGAGTGGGAACTGGAATGGGCTGGCCAGGGGGGAGGTGGCAGAGTCACTGTCCCTCTCCAGTGGCACTCAGTGGCATGGTCTGGGTGACAAGGCAGTATTAGGGCATAGGTTGGACTTGATGATCCCAAAGGTCTTTTCCAGCCTATTTGATTCTGTCATTCTCTGATGATTGGGACACTCTGGGGCCATTGTGACACTGCAGGGCCTTGTGGAGCTAAGAGGACCATGGTGACACCATGCAGCCCCACAGAACCAGGGGTCCATGGTGGTGCTGTGGGGCCAAATGGACCCAGGGAGTGCCCCGTGACACTCTGGGCCCTCGTGGAACCACAGCGGCCGTTGTGACACTGCAGGGCCTCGTGTAACCAAGGGGTTTCACCATTTTGACACTGCAAAACCAAGGAGACCATTGGGAGACTGCAGGGCCCAGTGGAACCAAGGGGCTGTTCTGACACTGCGGGGCCTCATGGAACCAAGGGGACATTGTGACACTGCAGGATCCTGTGTAACCAAGGGGCCACTGTCACACGATGGGGCCTCAAGGGATCTGGAAGAACGTTGTGACACTGTGTGGCCTTGTGGAAACAAGGAGTCCATTGTGACACTGAGGGGACTTGTGGAACCACAGAGACGATGGTGACAGTGTGGGACCTCATGTGGCCATGGGGCCATTGTTATACCCTGGGGCCCCATGGAACCAAGGGGACCATTGTCACATTTTGAGGCCCCATGGAACCAAGGAGACCAGTGTGACAGTGCAGGGCCTGGTGTGACCAAGAGGCCATTGTGACACTGAGGGGCCCCATGGAACCAAGGACATCTTCGCAAATGTCACCAAGCTGGGTGTGAGTGTTGATCTGCTGGAGGGTCGGAGGGCTCTGCACAGTGACGTGGACAGGCTGGATCCAGGGGATGAATCCAACAAGGTGAGGTTTAACAAATCCAAGTGCCAGGCCCTGATATTTGGCCCCAGTGCTACAGGCTGGGGACAGAGTGGCTGGAGAGCAGCCAGGCAGAAAGGGACCTGCAGGGACTGATGGACAGCAGGCTGGACATGAGGCAGCAGTGTGCCCAGGTGGGCAAGAAGGCCAATGGCTCCTGGCCTGGATCAGGAATGGTGTGGCCAGCAGGAGCAGAGCTGCTGTGCCAGCACTGATCTGCCCCCAGCTCTGCACACAGACCTTGCTGCTGCAGCTCCAGAGAAGGCAACAAAAGGGCATCTCTGCAGAAAACTCTGCTGGGAGATCCTTTAGTTCATTTAAAGCCACCAAGAGCACAACCCCTCATTGACACAGTCTGTGGCCACAGGATAGGTGGAGAGAAACAAAATGAGAAATGGCACAAACAATGACATTTATTTGTAGATGATATGAAAAAAGTAAAAAAAAGAAAAAGAACTTCCAAAATGAAACCAACAAGTATGAAAGATGAATTTTATTAGAAGTGATATGCAGAAATTGGCCAGCAGTTTAATGTCCCTGAAACCATCCAGTCATCAGTCTCCTCACTGCAGCCTTGAGCTCCTGGTTCCTCAGGCTGTAGATGAGGGGGTTCAGGGCTGGAGGCACCACCGAGTACAGAACTGAGACTGACAGATCCAGGGATGGCGAGGACATGGAGGGGGACTTCAGGTGAGCAAAGATAATAGTGCTGATGAACAGAGAGACCACGGCCAGGTGAGGGAGGCAGGTAGAAAAGGCTTTGTGCCGTCCCTGCTCAGAGGGGATCCTCAGCACAGCCCTGAAGATCTGCACATAGGAGAAAACAATGAACATGAAACAACTAAGTGCTAAACAGGCACTAACACCAAGAAGCCCCAGTTCCCTGAGTTGGGATTTGGAGCAGGAGAGCTTGAGGATCTGTGGAATTTCACAGAAGAACTGGCCCAGGGCATTGCCATGGCACAGGGGCAGGGAAAATGTATTGGCTGTGTGCAGCAGTGAATAGAGAAAGGCACTGGCCCAGGCAGCTGCTGCCATGTGGGCACAAGCTCTGCTGCCCAGGAGGATCCCATAGTGCAGGGGTTTGCAGATGGACACGTAGCGGTCGTAGCACATGATGGTCAGCAGATAAAACTCTGCTCCAATGAAGAACATAAAGAAAAAGAGCTGAGCAGCACATCCTGAGTAGGAGATGTTGCTGGTGTCCCAGAGGGAATTGTGCATGGCTTTGGGGACAGTGGTGCAGATGGAGCCCAGGTCAGCGAGGGCCAGGTTGAGCAGGAAGAAGAACATGGGCGTGTGCAGGTGGTGGCCGCAGGCTACGGCGGTGATGATGAGGCCGTTGCCCAGGAGGGCAGCCAGGGAGATGCCCAGCAAGAGGCAGAAGTGCAGGAGCTGCAGCTGCCGCGTGTCTGCCAATGCCAGCAGGAGGAAGTGCCTGATGCAGCTGCTGTTGGACATTTGCTGGGGCTGAACATGGGCACCTGTTCATGGAGAAAAGGACAATGACAAGTCAGGAGAGGCTGCTTTGGGCCAAACCTGGCCCATTCCCTGCAGACTGCCCCAGTGGGACTCACCCAGCCTTGTTCCTGCTCTGGGAAAACCTTCACCCAGGTCCCTGCCTGAGCTCCAGTTGTGCTGGCTGAGTGTGCCAGGAGCAGCCAGGCCTGTGTGTGGGGGCTCTCAAGGAGCCATCCCTGCCCCACTGCCCTGGGTTTGTGGCCATGGGGCAGAGAAACAAGGCTGGATATCCAGGATTTGTCAGGGGAATCACTCCTAATGCAGAAAGTCTTGGTAGCATCTGCACTCCTAAAGGAAAGTTCTAAAGGAAATAGATGGCATGAGTTGGTTTTAGGAATTGTTTTCCTACCCACATATCATTCCTGGCTCTCTGAGGTCACAAATCCCCAGCATTTCTGCTGCACTCAGAGTTTGCCACTGAGAGATGGGAGAGGCAAAGGATTCCCCGTGGCTCAGGGAAGGTGAGGGGCTGGATGGGCTTGTTCCCAGCTGCCCTGGCTTTGCACCTTTGGCTGCAATCAGAGCAGAATCACACTCCCGGGTCACCCTGGGATAAACCAGACCCTGCCCAGAGCAGAGGGATCCCTGAGTGTCTCAACCTCTCTCAAGGTCTCTGGGCAAGGTCTCAGCACCCCCTTGTGCCAAGGACACTCACGGCTCCCTGGGCAAACCCAGCAGCATTTCCTCAGCTGTGGCAGCTCTGCCCCTCCCTGTGGGACATTCAGGGAACTCCCAGAGGCTCTGGCACAGATTTGCACCCAGGAGGGCAGCTCAGAGCCTGGCAGGGCACAGCAAGGAGATCCCTGGCTGTGCCCATGATGGGATCTCAGGGAGGGGGCTCAGCTCATTCCCCTTTGCCATGGACTGCTTTGCCCACAGCCCCACAGGTGCCAGGGAAGCTTGGACACCCCATTCCCATGGACAGCCCTGCCTGGCAGGAATGCCAAGGGCAGTGCCTGACTCAGCTGCTGCAGATGCCAGAGCCTCCCTGAGAGCAGCAGATAACAGTGCCAATGTCAGGGCAGGGCAGAACCAAGAGCAGATGTTGTGGTGCTGTGCCTGAGAGGGCAGGGCAGAGACAGCCGGGCACTCAGGACAGTGTTCCCGTGCCCAGCTGTGCCCGGCACCTCCCACACACCAACAGTGCCCTCCTGCCCCAGCCCTGCTCTCTTCAGCCCCCTCTCCTTCCCTGAGCATCTCCCTGGGCCTGGACATTCCCTCCTGAGAGGAGCCTTGTCCCTGCCAGCGCTCACAGAGCCCATGCCAGCCTGTGTGCCCTGGCTGGGGCCCTACAGAAACCTGCCTGTGTGCAGGGCCCTGGCTGGGGCAGGCTCTGTGTGCAGCTGGGCAAGGGCAGCTCAGGAGAGCCCTGCTGGGCCCTGCAAAGGTGCTGCTGCTGTGCAGGGCTGAGGAGTGGCTGAGGGCCCTTTGGGAGGCTCCCAGCAGAGACACTGACCACCCAAAGTTACAGTTCTGGACTCTCTGTAAATGTTCAGACATTCCTTTGATGATCCTGTCTGTCCCTTTCAACTCAGAATGTTCTGTATCTGATTACAATTCCTGTTCTGCTTCTCTCATCCCCTTGTTGTCTATAATCAAACGAGAAAAAAATAAAAACCCTTGCAACAGTGTTAGAACAGTAAAGTAAAAACCAGACATAAAATGGAAGCTTCCAGGTGTCCCAGTGGGGATGGGGCACACCCAGCCCCTGATTTCAGCAATTTATTAAGGTTGATTAATTAGGATATTGAACAGGAACATCCAATAGGAGATTCACTTACCCCAGTTACACATCCCTGGCTCAATCCATTGGAGTAGGTCCAAGGGCTTCTTTGCCTTCACTTTTTGTTGTGACTGCTCACATTCTGGTCAATAAAAAAGATGTTTTTGTAGGTTCTCTTCCTGATAATAGGACTATTTGATAATAAGACTGATAATAAGACAGTATTTCAGGAATGTATTTAGACAATCAGCTTATTTTTCTAAAATCTAAGAGAAAGGTTAGGAAACGTACTAGTGTTAATTAAGGATTATAATTATATAAGTATATAATAGTAGTTTAATATAGTTAATTAAATATTTAGTAGTGTTAAGTAAGGATAGTAGATTTACAACTATATAGTACTGATTTACAAAGCTATGAATTATATCAAAAATGTATAAAAATCAATAATCTTTTTGCCATCACCCCAACTTTCCCATCCTTCTCCGAGTAGGAAATTGAAATCACTCCCAGGAAAGCTCCTGATCTTTCCAGCAATCCCAGGCTCACCTTCTTTGGGAAGTGCCCTCCGGAGCAGTGCCCAGGCTGGTCTGGAGCTGGGAGCAGCCCTGCCCCACCCAGCCCCTCTCAGCAGCAGCCCCTGCCCTGCTCAGGGCGGCTCCTTCCCCCCAGAGCTTCTCCCCAGCGCTGGGAGCAGCTGCCAGGGCTGGCTGAGAGCTGTCCCTGGCAGGCAGCAGAGTCCCTGCCCCAGCACAGCGCCCTGGGCTGCAGGACCCTGCTCTGCAGGACAGCCCTGGGCACCCCTGGCTGCTCTGCACAAGAGACAAGCAGAGAATGTACTCACAGGCTCTGCAGGCATTGGCGTGTTCCAGCTGCAGGAGATGGCTCCAGGAGCTGCAGCTGCACTGTCCTGCAGCCAGAGGTTCCTGTGCCAAGGGCTGGCAGTGATTGTGCCCCAGGCACTTCTCAGCCCCTTCCCAGCCCTGACTGATTGAAGCTCTCTGTGCCTCTGGGCTGTGCCCGCGCTGGCTGCAGGCAGTGCCCCAGCCCTGCTGGGCTGGCACAAGAGCTGCTCATCCAGAGAAATGTGCTTTTGAAGCTCTTCTTGGTGACCAGGAGCTGCCTCTGTGCCAGGAGCCCAGCCCAGCTCAGCAGCACAGACACAGCACAAGGACTTTAATCAGCCTCTGGGCCTTTGTGCTCAGGCCCTGGACATCAGTCCCTGAGAGGGAGCTGAAGAAACCTCTGCAGAACTCCAAGGCAGAATCCAACTCCAAAGTTCCTTGGACTTTTAATGGGTCCCAGAGAGGGACACGACTGAGCAAGTGTCCCCAGGCCCCAGGCAGAGCAGAGAACTGCAGGCAGTGATGACAGGTGGGGACAAAGAGAAGCCAAGTCTTGGTGCCCTGGGGCACAGCAGGGTCTGTGCCAGCAAGGGCTGGGAGGAGACACCTTGTCCTGAGGCCCTGGGGCCTCCTGGCACAGCCCCAGCCAGGCTGGGCACTGTCAGCCCCTTGTGCTGCCCTCAGCATCCCCCCCTAGCCCACATCCCAGTGGCCTCAAGGATCTGCTGCAAGGAGTCCCTGGGGAGCCTTGCTCAGCAATGGCCCTGGGGGCTCCTTCATGCTCCCTGCAGGGGCTGCAGGTTTTTCAAAGGACTTTGGCTTTGGCTTTTGCCTTGGAGTCTCTGAGAGCTTTGTGCAATCATGGCCTCCAATTATCTGCTGTAATTAGTCCCTGGAGAGGCTTTGTCAGTAACAACACTCAGTGGGGCTCATTAATGCTTCAAGGTGCTTCAGTTTTTTATGCTACTTGGTGTTTCCCTTTGATACAGATTCTATGAGAAAGATTGTGCAGTCACAGCCTCCAATTATCTGCTGCAATTAGTCCCTGGGGAGGCTTTGTCAGTAAGGAGACTCAGTGGGGTCATTAATGCTTCAAGGTACTCAGTTATTTTAAGGTATTTTTTGTTTCCCTTTCATACAAACTCTATGGGAGGTTTGTGCAATCATGGCCCCAATTATCTGCTTTAATGAGTCCCTTGAGAACTTTGTACTGACACTCAGTGGAGCTCATTAATACTTTGAGATACTCAAGGTTCTTGAGGTACTTTGGATTTTCCTTTCCACACTGAGACTCTGAGAGGTTTTTGTGCCATCCTGGCCTCCAATTCTCTCCTCCAAGGAGTCCATGAGGAGCCCGTGTTGGGGATGGACCTCAGTGGAACCCATTCATACTCTGAGACACTTTGGAGTTTTCTTGTGACTTTGACTTCTGGAAAGGTTTGTGCAATCTCCACTCAGGCCCTGAGGTTCAAGGGCTCAGCTCCAAAGGCACCACAGGGCTCATTAGGATCAAGCAAGTCCTGACAAACCATGGCTCTGCCTTGATTTCCCTCTGCTCTAGTGCAGTTCACCAGGAAGGTTTCTGTAGTGGTTTTGGTGCACCAATATGAGATTTCTCAGCCAATGCATCAGTGTTGTGGGTTCACTGTTGGCTAATTACCAGTGCAGTCATTAGAATATACTTACTCATTTCCTGCTGTGTGGCAGGATTAGGATAAAGGCAAAGTAGGCTTAAAACTTTAGAAGGTTATAAAGAAAAGTTTATTAATAGTAACTAAAAGAAACAGTAGTAAGAAACTGAAGAAAACTTACCTCTACCTACAACCTTTTCTTACTTACTGAGAACGTAAGGGGCCAAACTTGATTTTGCAGTCAGTTTACCACATCTAGAATGGTCTATCTTCAGTTCCCTTAGGGAGAGGAGTCTGTCTTTCATGCTATGGAGACTTCTCCATAAGAAAACAGTTCTCTCATGGCTCTTAATTTCCGCGAACAGCAGCCACCTAGAAAATCTGCAATAGTGAAGTCACTCCCATTTTTTCACAGCTTTTCCCACAGCTGTGTTTATGGGCAATGTCAACTTATGTGTTATTAGTTTAAAGATGAGCTGTTGAAGAGCAGAGGTTCTCTTCTGAAATCTGTTTCTGAAATCATCTTCATCTCTGGGAACAGAGGTCTTCTCTCACTGAGGGCACAGGATCTCATCACTCTGCTCTCTTTCAATGTTCATACTTCTAATGGGATCACAGCTACCCCAACATTTGCCTACTTTAGCACTGAGACCATTGCTGAACAAGCCATCTCCCCATACTTTTCAATGGATTATGGAAAAAGAGAGTCTGATGTATCAATTCCATCCTTCTCCATTGCTTTACAAGAGGATTTCAGCCCCAAGATCAAGGCATCTCCTCATCCCTTCCATCTGGGACCCAACTATCTCTTCACTGACCTCGGTGTCTTCATGTTGCTCCTCTCTGTGCCTGCAGTTTGTCCTTTTCTCTCACTGGAGGGAGGATGGAAGCACTGAAAGAGTTCATATCTCACCCGGGGCCTGCAGATGGTTCCGTGCCCCCGGCCGGGCTCGGTGCTTGCGGCCGGAGCTGTTTTACGATGGAGGTTTCTGCAGCGGCTGCGCTGGGGCTGTGTCAGGATGGGCCGCGCTGGGGCAGGGCCAGGATCTCAGCAGCCAGGCCAGAGCACAGCAGCAGCACGGCCGGGGGCCGATGGCTTCTCCTGCCCCTGCCCGGGGCTTGCGGCTGAAGCCCAAGGGTGGCAGAATCTTGGCCGAGCCGGCCCGGCCCGGGGCTGCTCCTGGGGCCCGGCGGATCCTGGCTGGGCCCGGGCTGGCGGCGGGGCAGGGCTCAGCAGGGCCCAGATGTTCCCAACTGCAGCCATGGCCCGGCCCGGCCTCGGCCCCGCGGCCTCCCCTGCCCTGCCCGGCAGCCGATGGGGCCTGGCAGGGTCCCTGGGAAGGGGCCCGGCCCCACGGCAGGAGCCGCCCGGCCCGGCCTGGCTGAGACGGGGCCGGGTCAGCCTTGTTACCTCTGTGCCAGCCAGAAGGGAAAGAGACCCTCCCAGGCTTTCTCATCTTTAACATGTGTCTTCACAGAGGCGTGTACAGTTTCCTTAGTGGTTTAACAGATTGTCAGTTCTCAAAGCTAATTACTGATTGGGTTTTTGTCAGACATGGAAGAAAACTGCTAGCAACTTCTTTTAGGACATCACTTCCATGATGCCAAACCCTCACAACAGCAAAGAGCACAGAGCTCCTTTGTCCATATGTAGTGCTCGTGTGCCCGAGGTTTCAAAATACCTCCCTGGGAGATCTCTGGGCCCTCCCCAAGGTGTTTTCAAATGAAAACATTCAGCTCAGTGTCTAAGAAAATCACCAGAGGAGAGGGCCAGCCTGACCTGTCTGTCCTTGCTACTTTTGTCTGGGATCAGTCCTTGGACATACAGAATTGAGAGGCCAAGTTCTAATTTTGGCCATGGACCCTGGACATGAAGGTTGGTTCTTTTCCATAGGAAGGAAGGAACAGAGTCCCAGTGTTTCAGGGGCAGATGAGAAATGGCCACCAGAGGCCAAGGCCAGCCAGAGCAAGCAGGATTTTTTTCTGAGTGATATCCTTGCATATAGGAATTGTTTTAGGGAGAGTTCCAATTTTGGCAATGGGCATCTGAAAAGGGGGAGGGTTCTTTCCCAGAGCAAGAAAAGCACGGAGCCCCAGTCTTCCAGGAGCTGATGAGAGGCAGCCCTTGATATTGCAACATCAGCCAGACCTCTCAGGGGACCCCTGGGAGGCCAAACCAGCCAGGCCTGTTCCATGTTCCCTCGGTTCCATGGGGCCCCACAGTGTCCCAATGGTCCCTCACTTCCCTGAGGCCCTGAGGTGCCATAATGCCCCCTTGGTGACACCAGGCCCTGAAGGGTCCCGATGGTCTCCATGGTTCCATCAGGCCCCACAGAGCCAGAATGGTCTCTGGGTTCCATGAAGCCCCGCGGTGTCACCATGGCCCCTTGGTTCCATGGGCTCCAGTGGTGCCACAAGGATCCCCTTGGTTCCATGAGGTTCCCACAGTGTCCCAGTGATCTCCATGGGAAGGGAAGGACCCAGACCCAGTGTTGCAGGGGCAGCCACCAGAGGCCAAGGCCAGCCAGGCTTGATGGTACTGGCAGATTGTGCCTGGGAGTAACCTTTGGATATCCAGAATTTTGGAGGTGGAATCCCAATTTCAGACATGGACACCTGGAGGATAAGGATGGTTGTTTTCCATTGGAAAGAAACCACAGAACACTGATACAACAGTGACATCTAGGGATTTATGGGGAGCATTGGGGATTGTTTCTGCACCTCGTGACCCAACAGGAGCTTCTCTAATAAATGTTGCCTGAAGCTCCCACTGTGCCCATCACAGGAACCCATGTGAGTGTCTGGGACATCCCAGCTCTTTGGCAGCCTGGGGACTCCTGGGATGTCACCATGGAATGGCTGTGACTGCCTCTGACCACAGGGCTCTTTACCATCCCCAGAAAGCCCTGGGAGGTCTCCATGGAGCCCCTGTCTCGGGGTGTGACATTCCAGCTCTGGAACAGCCTGGAGACTCTTGGAAAGTGCCCATGGAACCCCTCTGAGGGCCTGTGACAAATCTGATTCTTAGTAGGCAACCATCACCAGTCCACTGTTGCTATGGGCAGTTTTCCATAGCAACCATCACCAGGCCCCTGTTGCTGTAGTCAGTTTCCATGGCAACAACCACCAGCCCCCTGTTGCTATGCTCTGTCCCTTGGCAGCTCCATGGAGACCCCATGCCAGGGGTGGTTGCCATGGCCACCAGGGTTGGCACCAGCTGGGATGCTCGCTTTCCACGGGCCGGGCTTCAGGAATGGGATTCCCCAATTTCCTGCTCCCACTAAAACTGTGCTGCCCTCGCTGCCCTCCCGCCTGCCATGGAAAGCACAAAAGGCAAAGATCCCGGGCTGGGATAAGAACAATTTATTGGGAACAGCAACAAGATAAGGAGCAAAAGGAACAGAAACAATATTGATAACAGAAGGGATAAGTAAAACTATTTACAGAGAAAACTACAACATCAACAACTAGTTCTTCCTGGCAATGTATTTCCTCCTGTCTGGAAAGGACACCCTTTTCCTCAGGGAGAGAGAGTGAGAGAGAGTCCCTTTCCTGCCCCTGGCAATGACCTGAGGTGGGAGTGAATGTAATGACAGGGCCATGGCCAGACCCTCATGTTCTCCAATCCCACATAAAGTCATTGGCGGGGCAACAAAAGGTACAGGTGTCTTCCCAGCATGGATCACAGGGAAAATGGATCACCAGGGCTCTGACCAACGTGGGGTCTCCAATGGGGGATAAAGCTGGAGCAGTGCATGAAGCTCTTCCTGCAGTTGGGGCATGTGCAGGGCTTCTTTTACTGGTGCCTCTGTTGGTGTCTGCTCAAGTGAGAGCTGCTGGTGAAGCTCTTCCCACACTGGGGACACTCGTAGGGCCTCTCCCCAGTGTGGATGCGCTGGTGGGTGACGAGGGTGGAGTTGTGCTTGAAGCCCTTCCCGCAGTCGGGGCAGAGGAAGGGCCTCTCATCCGTGTGAATGCGCTGGTGCTGGAGGAGCTGAGAGCTGGTGTGAAACCTCTTCCCACACTCGGGGCACTTGTAGGGCTGCTCCCCTGTGTGGATCATTTGGTGGATGATCATTTGGGTCTTCCTACTAGAGGTCATTCCACATTCCCCACAGTTGTATGGCCATTCCCCAGTGTGGATCCTCTGGTGGCAGATCAAGAGAGACTTCTGCCTATAGCTCTTCCCACATTCCCCACCTTCATAAAGCCATTCCCTGGTGTGGGTCTTGTGGTGGGAGATCAGGTTAGAGTTCTGGCTGAAGCTCATCCCACATTCCCCACACTTGTAGGGCTTCTCCCCGGTGTGGATCCGCTGGTGCCTGGTGAGGTGGGAGTTGCGCTTGAAGCCCATCCCACAGTCAGGGCAGCGGAAGGGCCTCTCATCCGTGTGAATCTGCTCATGCAGGAGGAGATTGGAATTGGTGTAAAACCTCTTCTGACATTGGGGACACTCGTAGGGCCTCTCCCTCTCTCCAGCGTGGATGCGCTGGTGGGTGATGAGGGTGGAGTTGCGCTTGAAGCCCTTCCCACAGTCAGGGCAGCGGAAGGGCCTCTCATCAGTGTGAATCTGTTGGTGTTGGAGGAGACTGGAGCTGGTCTGAAACCTCTTCTGGCACTCGGGAGACTCGTAGGGCCTTTCCCCAGTGTGGATGCGTTGATGAGGGTGATGAGGGCAGAGCTGCAGCTGAAGCCCTTCCCACACTCCCCACACTCATAGGGCCATTCCCCAGTGTGGATCATCTGGTGGCGGATCAGGTGGTTACTCTTCCTGAAGCTCTTCCCACACTCCAAGCACTTGTGGGGCTTCTCCCCATTGTGAAGCTGCCCATGGATCACCAGCTCCGAGCTCTGGCTAAAGTTCTGCCCACCTTCCCGGCTCAGGGTGGGTCTTTGCTCCTCAGAGCACCCTGGGCTGGGTTTGGAGCCCCTCCTCCTGTGGGATCTCTGGGACTTGTCCTCCACGTTGGAATTCTGCACTGTGGAGCCATTTAAAATGGCCTCTTCCATGAGGTTCTGCCACAGGGATTTGCCCTCCCTGGTCTCCATCCTCAGCTCCTTTTCTGGGGGAGGAAGGACAAGGAGAGGATGGGATTTGCCTCCGTGCCACAGGGAAGGGGAAGGAGATCCCCCCAGTGCATCCCCAGCAGGACGGGGTTGGCAGCAGGGTTGTCCTGCAGCTGGGGGCCGTGCTGGGCTGGGAGATGGAGCAGGAGAGAGGGGGAAAGGGGTATTGACTTCCTCCTCACCTCCCTGGGGCTCCTGGGGCACCTTCTTCTTCCTCACAGCCTCCTCCTCCATCTGGCCAAGTTTACGGGATGGAAAATCCTGTTTTGCGAAGAAAACAAGGGATAAGTACATTGAGTTTTGTACTGGTTTGAAGGCAAACGTGGGGAGGGTCTAAACCAGGATTACAATTTAATAAGAAAATGAAGATCAAGGCAATGATGCAGAAACACTGCCTTAAACTGACAGAGTCTGGATATAACCTGACACCCTGCTGGTCAGGCTGGTGGCTGCTGTCCCATTAAATGGTGGCTGCAGTCCTGTTGGAGTGATGAACGTGATTCTGTCCAAGCAGTGATCCTGTAGAAGCGTCTGGTCTTCCTCTGAAGGTCCAGTGGTGGTTCTGGAGCTCTTGACCTCTGGGAATCCAGTAGGCAAGCTGCTCCTGGTGTTGCAAAGCTCAGCTTATATCCAGGTAGGAATGCTTGGATCCTGCCCCTGGGCGGAGCATCCCACAATGGGAGGATGGAATTTGATCAGTCCTGCAGTGACACTCAATGGCCCATTCACAGAAGATATCTCCCCTGGAGGGCGTTATCAGGGCTGAGTCATGGAAGAGATCAAGAACACTGCCCCACCTGTTTCTAGCAGTTGATGAAGATGGGGATTGCAAACATGCATTTGGTTCCATCTTACACTGCAGCCTGGAACAGTGGGGGAATCCCTGCTCAGGGGGTGAAAACCACCCCCCTTACCCAAACTGGCTCAGGTGTAAAACCCCCACCCCGGGAAGGCCACGCACACAGGGGACAATGTCACACTTGCCCTGCCCCAGGGGAGGTCTCTGTCCCTGTCACTCCCTTGCTCTCCCCCGGTTTCTCTTTCTTTCCAACTCTCTCTCTACCTCACATTTACTGTTCAATTAAAATCCACCTTGGATTTGGTCTCATTAGCACCTTAATTGAGGCGGAGGCATCTCTCTGGAAATTTTCTTATCCAGATTGCGGGACTATTTTGGCACAGTGAGTTTAGGCCACCCTTCTCTGACCCCAAGTGCCTTTGACAACATCATGGTTCCCTCTGAGGAGGTTGTGGTTTTTTCTGGAGGAACTCTTGGAAACTTGGACACAGACTCTCCTTCCTCCTGAGGAACTTATGGGAGAACTGATGAGGAAAATGGCTGTTGTGGGTGGCCAGTGAAAAAGAAAATATTTTGTTGTCCTTCCGTGAAAAGTTTGTTAAAATCACTGGAGGAAAGGGAGCAAATGATACCAGCGTGACTGATAAAGTTCATTTACTCAGGGCTGTGTAACACAAGGCTGCTGAAACTCCTACAAGAAGCCCAGCTCAAGTAGCTGAATTCCCAAATAACTCCAGCCAGGGGTCTCCAGGAGGATTTTTTTGGAGAGTGTTCGGAGCCGGCAGATCCCGGACTCGAGCCCCGGATATCTCCGGGCTCCCTAAGAGGAGCTTTTTCGGGGGCAGAGGAGCCGTGATCGCCCCTCGGGAGGGTCCGGGGGGTCCACGTGGGGATGGCCCGGTACCGACGGGGCGGGACATTGGTTTTGGGGATCCCCGTGAGAGCCGGGGCTGTGGAACGGGGGACCCCCGGGGCGGGGAGAGGGGAAGGGGCGATACCGGAGCTGGGGCACCCCCGGCAGCCCGGAGATGAGGTGGGGACGGGACCCCCTGACCCTGACAGGGGCGCGTCCTGGGGTGACTTCATGATGCTCGTGCCCCATCGGTCCCTTTAGCCCAGAAATGAGTTCTGCACCTTTAAGGCTGGTTCTGAGAGCCAAGGGGAGGAGGAAGAAGCTGCAGTTTGTTTTCAGGCACTGCACTCACTCCTCCACATTCCAGCTCCTGGATGGACAGAGGGCAGGACAGAGCTCTCCTTTGCTTTTAGTTAGTTTTTAGCTCTCTGAGGCAGAGAAGTTCCCTGGACTGTGATTTTTCTTTTTCTTTGGAGCTGTTTAAACTTGCTTTGGGCTGAACACCCAGTACTGCACTGGCAGCTCCCACCTGTGGCCCACCTGGCGGGGCCTGGGCCATGGCATTTCCAGCACTGGAGGGACTGATAAGAGACTGATAAGAGACTGATAAGAGACTGAGTGAGCCCAGCTACAGTGCATGGAAGAACTGTGAGTTTGTCATCTCTTTTGGAGCAGCAAGAGTTTTTATTGTTTAATATTGTTCATTTGTTTTGCTGGTGAATGCTTTGCCTGCTAAATAAACAGAGTTTTTACAATTTTCTCCAAGGAAATATTTTACTGAATCAGCTGCGGAAGAATCTGCTTGAATCTCCTGTCTAGAGGAAACCCCTTTTGGGGATATTCTCCCAAATTTGCCCTAAATCAGGGTAGGGTGGTGGGGAGTGGGGGGAGCCCCAAGTGACTGGATTGAGGGGGCTGGAGAGCGGGACCCCTAAACCCCGCAGCATCCCTAAGCAGGATCCTGGAGAGGGGGGGATCCCCAGGACTCATGGGATCCCCAGCAGCCCTGAGATGGGGGACCACCAGAACCCCAGAGGGATGAGACTGGAAATGGGACACTCCTGGTGGTGCTTTTTTATGCACTCTTGATTTTTGGACATCAGGTGACTTCTAGAAATGGACTTGGGTGTGAGGAATCCCCAACCCAAGGCATTCACACCTTGTTTTTCCCCAAAACAGGATTTTCCCCAAACCTTCCCACACTGACATCCCCCCTTTCTCGCTCTGAGTGAGCTCAGTCCCAAACCTGACCCTGATCCTGGTTTCAGTCTCACTCCACATTAAGACACACTCACAGTTCTGAATTTAATCCCATCCCAGTGCCAGACTCATCTAGCCCCAGACCCAATCCCAACCCCAGCCCTAAAGCCAATCCCATGTCTAGCCTTAACCCCAATCCCTGCTCTAATCCAAATCTCAGCCCCAACTCCAAGCCCAGCCCCAATTCCAGGCCCTTCCTAAATCCTCAGCCCCAAACCAAATCCCAGGCTCAGCCCTTCTGGGGCTTTGGGGGTGTCTCTGTCCCTGTGACCCCGATGATGTTTGGGTGGGGTCCCAGCAGGGCTGAGAGGGACAGAGACCCCCCCGGCCTCCCCAGGGGTGAGAAGGTGACAGAGCCCCCCCAGCCCCGAGCAGCCTCAGCAGTGAGAGGGACACAGAGCCCCTGGTGCCCAGCCCTGCACAGGCATTGCCTGAGGCCAGAGGGATGGAGACCCCCCCAAGCATCCCCCAGGGCCAGGGGACAGAGAGCCCCGAGCATCCCCTGGGCTGAGAGGGACAGAGACTGCCCCAAGCACCCCCTGGCACAGGGGAGAGAGGGAGGGAGACCCCCCCAGGCATTCCCTGGGTGAGAATGATGGAGACCCCTGGGGAATGGCCTGGGGTGACAGGGACAGGGACACCCCTGGGGAATGGCCTGGGATGACAGGGACAGGGACAACCCCTGTGGAATGTCCTGGGGTGACAGGGACAGGGACAGCCCCTGGGGAATGGCCTGGGGTGACACGGACAGGGACACCCCCCCAAGCCCCTCCCAAGCATCCCCAGGGTGAGAGGCTCAGAGATCCCTCGAGCATCCACTGGGCACCGGACAAAGTAAACTTGTTTCTTTTCAGAAATCAAACTTAACCCTACATAAAATGCCTTGAAGTTGCTCTTCCCTAAAGAGAATTGTGATGGAAATGGAAACAAATCCCAAACATGAATAAACGGACAGTACAAGCAATTTTGTGGCAATTCCAATTCCCATTGGTTCGTGCACAGCTCCAGCTCATCTGCTGGTGCATTCTGATGAAAGAAAAGTGGAAATTCAGCCCAATATAGATTATGAAAAGGAAGGAAAATCTCTGTGTAGCTGTCACATAGGTGACAGGGACAATGAGAAAAATGATTCTCACATTTGGCAAAGCACACCAGACTGTGAATTTGGGAGTTATTTGGGAATTTAGCTACTTGAGCTGGGCTTCTTGTGAGACTTTCAGCAGCCCTGTGTTCCTCACCTTGGGGTGAATGAACCTTGTCAGTCTCAATGGTAGCATTTGCTCCCTTTCCTCCAATGATTTTAACAAACTTTTCAAGGAAGGACATCAAAATATTTTCTTTACACTGGCCACCCACAACAGCCATTTTCCTCATCATTTCTCCCATAAGTCGTTCAGACGAAGCTGCACCCAAGTTTCCAAGATTTCCTCCAGAAAGAACCACAACCTCCTCAGAGGAGGGAACCATGCTGTTGTCAAAGGCACTTGGGGTCAGAGAACAGTGCCCTGAACTTACTGTGCAAAAATAATGTTGCAGTCTGGTTAAGAAAATGGTTAGAGAGATGCCTTTGCTCCAATTAAGGTGCTAACGAGACCAAATCCAACAGGGGTTTTATTGAACAGTAAATGTGAGGTAGAGAGAGGGAAAGAAAGAGAATAGGGGGCCCAGCAAGGGAGTGACAGGGACAGAGACCTCCCCTGGGGCAGGGCAAGTGTGACATTGTCCCCTGTGTGTGTGGCCTTCCCGGGGTGGGGGTTTTACACCTGAGCCAGTTTGGGTAAGGGGGGTGGTGTTCACCCCCTGAGCAGGGATTCCCCCACTGTTTCAGGCTGCAGTGTAAGATGGAACCAAATGCATGTTTGCAATCCCCATCTTCATCAACTGCTAGAAACAGGTGGGGCAGTGTTCTTGATCTCTTCCATGACTCAGCCCTGATAACGCCCTCCAGGGGAGATATCTTCTGTGAATGGGCCATTGAGTGTCACTGCAGGACTGATCAAATTCCATCCTCCCATTGTGGGATGCTCCGCCCAGGGGGAGGATCCAAGCATTCCTACCTGGATATAAGCTGAGCCTTGCAACACCAGGAGCAGCTTGCCTACTGGATTCCCAGAGGTCAAGAGCTCCAGAACCACCCCTGGACCTTCAGAGGAAGACCAGACCCTTCTACAGAATCACTGCTTGGACAGAATCACGTTCATAACTCCAACAGGACTGCAGCCACCATTTAATGGGACTGCTGCCACCAGCCTGACCAGCAACAGAGTGTCAGGTTATATCCTGACTCTGTCAGTTTAAGGCAATGTTTCTGTATCATTGCCTTGATCTTCATTTTCTTATTAAATTGTAATCCTGGTTTACACCCTCCCCACGTTTGCCTTCAAACCAGTACAAAACTCAATGTACTTATCCCTTGTTTTCTTCGCAAAACAGGATTTTCCATCCCGTAAACTTGGCCAGATGGAGGAGGAGGCTGTGAGGAAGAAGAAGGTGCCCCAGGAGCCCCAGGGAGGTGAGGAGGAAGTCAATACCCCTTTCCCCCTCTCTCCTGCTCCATCTCCCAGCCCAGCACGGCCCCCAGCTGCAGGACAACCCTGCTGCCAACCCCGTCCTGCTGGGGATGCACTGGGGGGATCTCCTTCCCCTTCCCTGTGGCACGGAGGCAAATCCCATCCTCTCCTTGTCCTTCCTCCCCCAGACAAGGAGCTGAGGATGGAGACCAGGGAGGAAAAATCTCCATAGCAGAGCCTCCTGGTAGAGGCCGTTTTGAGTGGCTCCACAGTGCAGAATTCCAACGTGGAGGACAAGTCCCAGAGATCCCACAGGAGGAGGGGCTCCAAACCCAGCCCAGGGTGCTCTGAGGAGGAAAGACCTACCCTGAGCCAGGAAGGTGGACAGAGCTTCAGCCAGAGCTCAGAGCTGGTGGCCCATGAGCAGCTTCATGATGGGGAGAAGCCCCACAAGTGCTTGGAGTGTGGGAAGAGCTTCAGGCAGAGCAGCACCCAGATCCGCCACCAGATGATCCACACTGGGGAATGGCCCTACGAGTGTGGGGAGTGTGGGAAGGGCTTCAGCTGCAGCTCTGCCCTCATCACCCACCAACGCATCCACACTGGGGAGAGGCCCTACGAGTGTCCTGAGTGCCAGAAGAGGTTTCAGACGAGCTCCGATCTCGTCAGTCACCAGCGAATTCACTCAGAGCAGAGGCCCTTCTGCCGCCCCAACTGTGGGAAGGGCTTCAAGTGCAACTCCCACCTCATCAGGCACCAGCTCATCCACGCTGGGGAGAGGCCCTACGAGTGTCCCCAGTGTGGGAAGAGCTTCACCAGCAGCTCTCACTTGAGCAGACACCAACAGAGGCACCAGTAAGGCAAGCTCTTCCAGTGCCCCAACTGCAGGAAGAGCTTCATGACCAGCTCCAGCTTCTTTCTCCATTGGAGACCCCACGTTGGGAAGACCTCTGGTGATCCATGTTACCTGTGATCCATGCTGGGAAGACACCTCAAATGACCTGATGTGGGATTGAAGAACATGAGGGTCTGGCCATGGCCCTGTCATTACATTCACTCCCACCTCAGGTCATTGCCAGGGGCAGGAAAGGGACTCTCTCTCTCTCTCCCTGAGGAGAAGGGTGTCCTTTCCAGACAGGGGGAACTACATGGCCAGGAAGACCCAGTCATTTGTCTTGTAGTTTTCCCAGTAAATAGATTTTCTTATCCCTTCTGTTATCAATATTTTCTGTTCCTGTTTGTTCTTTATCTGGTTGCTGTTCCCAATAAATTGTTCTTATCCCAGCCCAGGATCTTTGCCTTTTGTGCTTTCCATGGGAGGCGGGAGGGCAGCGAGGGCAGCGCAGTTTTAGTGGGAGCAGGAAATTGGGGAATCCCATTCCTGAAGCCCGGCCCTTGGAAACCGAGCATCCCAGCTGGTGGCAGCCCTGGTGGCCATGGCAGCAGCCTTGGGAGCGGGTCCCTGGCTGGGGCTGTGGGAACCTCTTCCCTCTGGTGCCCAGGGACAGGAGTGGAGGGAGCGGCTGCAGCTGAGTCAGGGCAGGCTCAGGTTGGATGTCAGGAAAAGGTTTTTGGCCAGAGGCTGCTGGGGCCCTGGCCAGGCTCCCCAGGGCAGGCTCCCAGCTCCAGGGCTCTCTGAGCTGCAGCAGCGTTTGGCCAGCGCTGCCAGGCCCAGGCTGGCATTGTTGGGGTGTCCTGTGCAGGGCCAGCAGTTGGACTGGAGGATCCTGGTGGATCCCTCCCAGCTCAGCAAATTCTGTGCTTCTGGGATCCCATCAGCCTGGGGATGGGGCTGCCAATGGTTGCCATGGCAACGGGCTCTGGCTGCAGGCCTGAGCTGGTGTCCATGGCAACCACCCCTGGCATGGGGTCTCCATGGAGCTGCCAAGGGACTGAGCATAGCAACAGGGGGCTGGTGATGGTTGCCATGGAAACTGACCATAGCAACAGGGGACTGGTGATGGTTGCCTGCTAAGGATCAGATTTGTCACGGGCCCTCAGAGGGGTTCCATGGGATCTTTCCAAGAGTCTCCAAGCTGTTCCAGAGCTGGAATGTCACACCCCGAGACAGGGGCTCCATGGAGACCTCCCAGGGCTTTCTGGGGATGGTAAAGAGCCCTGTGGTCAGAGGCAGTCACAGCCATTCCATGGTGACATCCCAGGGCACCTTGGGCTGCAAAGGCACTGATCTGTCACGGGCACTCACAGGGGCTCCACGGTGACATCCCAGGAGTCCCCAGGCTGCCAAAGAGCCGGGATGGCCCAGACACTCTCAGGGGTTCCTGTCATGGGCACAGTGGGAGCTTCAGGCAAAGTTTATTACAGAAACTGCTGTTGGTTCACAAGGTGCAGAAAGGATCCCCAATAGCCCCCACAGATCCCCAAATGTCACCACTGAATCAGAGATGACACAGACTCAGATCAGAAGTCTAAGGACTAAAAGCCACCTGTTTTTTCAATCCTCTTGTTTTATGTCTTGGTTTGCTACAGGTGGACCTCATTGGTCATTTATTCAACACATTTCATAGGACTGGCCAATTAAGACAACACCCTTCAGTAAACAACTTTTTGGAAAAAACCCATCTTATTTCAAACCTTGTCGGAGCACCAGTTTTTGATGTTTGTTTTACATTGTGCCTTTCTGGGGGCTCCCTGGATGGGAGAAACCCTCCTGTAGCAGTTCTGTGCCATGTAAAAGGAGATGCATGGGACTTTTTTGGTCTTCAGCTTATTGATATCTTAAATAAAGTTTTGCACGCTGTCCACACCAGGCTCAGCACGCTGGAAATGCACCACAAAATGACCCCAAAATGTACAGTTTCAAGGTCTTTTAAAGTTGTCTCATCCAATTAACTCTTAAAACATACATTATTTCTACTTATCTTCCAATAACTCATCCCTTGACTGTCCACATGACCTCTGCACTGTGCTTTCCTTGACCAATGACCCCGTCCCACCAACACTGTAAAAAATGGAGTAGATGAAGAAGACAGGGACTACACCCAAATTCCTGCATCTTGCTTCCTATCTACACCATACTAAAAATCCCAAAACCTAAATTTCTCACCCAAGGAACATAGTGTACTCCCATCTAATCTATTCCACAGTTTGCTAAATTCTAATTGGTCTCTATGTCCTGGAAGTCCTCTCCATGGGCAAAGGTTAAAGACAGTGTTTCTCTGGGGGTCAGGACCCCTCAGAGCAGACAGAGAAATATTCCCTGTGCCCTGGATTCCCACACATTTCACCTCAAATCCTTTAACCTTTAAGATTTTAAGTTACCCAGAAATGTTGCAGGTAAGTAGGATTAGAAGGAGAAGAAACAGAGACCAACAGAAAGACAGAAGATCCATAGAAGGACACGCATATGGGCACCAACTGCTCAGGTTCCAGCATCACCAACAGAGGAACCCCAGCAGAAGGCAGAATCCAGACCCTGGGCTGGCCTCGTGCTCTGGCTTTTAACCCCCTGGGCCTCCATGGCCCCGCCCCTGGGGTGGGACTGCCAGTTGCTTGTCCAATCAGAGCCAGGGTAGCACCAGCTGCTGGTGTGTGATTGATTGATTGACAGCTGGGCCAATCAGAGCTGGGTTAACATCACCCCCCCCCCCCCCCCCCCCCCCCGCTGTGTGATTGACAGCTGTGCCAGGCCAGGGCTGGGGGCGGGGCTCTGTCCCACCACAAACCAAGGCCTGACCCGGCCCTGGCCCCACACGGGCATTCCGAGCATCCCAAGGTGTCTCGGGACATGGATCTCATCCAGCCTCTGACAGCGACCACTGTGACACTGCGGAACCTCATGGAGCCTTGGGTCAGTTGTGACAATGGAGATCCAAGGAAACGATGGTGAGACTGTGGAATCCAGGAATCATGGAATCAAGGAGACCATTGTGCAAATCATGGGCCCTCTGGAAGCAAGGATCAATGATCAAACTGTGGTTTGATTGTGATTGATTTAAAATAGAAACAAGGAGCCATTGTGACACATCGGGGCCACATGGAGGCATGGGAACCCTGTGACTCTGTTGGGGCTCATGAAACCAAGAATCCATTGTGACTTTGCCAGACCTCATGGAATCAAGGATTACACTGTGACAGTGTGGGGATCCATGAAATCAAGGGAACATTGAACAAGTCTGTCTGGTTTGGCCTCCTGGGGGCTGTCTGACAGGTGCCACTGAATTTGGCATGTCAAGGGCCACTTCCCATCTGACTGTGAAGCACTGGGGCTCCATGCTTTTCTTCCTATGGGAAAGAACTGTCTTTCTTGTCTAGGCTCACATGGCTGAAATTAGGATTCTACCTCTAAAATTCCATATATTCAAGGGTTACTCTCCAAAATAATCTACCAATACAGTCAAGTCTGGCCAGCCTTGGCCTCTGGCGGCTGCCTCTCATCTGCCCCTGCACCACTGGGGCTCACTTGTTTCCTTCCTATGGAGACCATTGTGACACTGTGGAGCACTGTGGAACCAATGGGCCACGGTGACCCTGCAGGCCTTTGTGGAACCTGTGACACTGTAGGAACTTGTGGAACCAAGGGGAACATTGTGACCCTGCAGGGTACCATGGATCCAAGGGACCATTGTGACACTGTGGAGCCTCATGGAACCAAGGACATCTTTGTGGCTCTGTTGGGCCGCATGGTCCCAAGGGGCCAGTGTGAAGCAGCAGGGCTTTGTGGAACCAAGAGGCCACTGCTGCATTTCAGGGCCTCATGGAGCCAAAGGGCCGTTGTGATCCTGCAGGGCACTGTGGATCCATGGAGAGCATTGCAGGGCTCCATGGAATCATGGAGACCATTGTGACACTGTGGGGCCCCATGGAACCAAAGGAACATTGTGACCCTGCAGGGCCTCATGGATGAAAAGGGCTGTTGTGACACTCTGGGAAGTTGTGGAACCAAGGGAATCATTGTTGCACTACTGGACCCCAATGGAACCAACGGGTCATTTGACACAGAGGGGCTTCATGGAACCCAAAGGCCATTAGGACACTGTGGGGCCTTGTGGAACCAGGGAGACCATGAAGATCCTTAAGGACTTGTGTAACCAAGGGGCCATTATGACACCTTAGGGCATCATGGGAGCAAGGAGCCATTGTGGCACTGCAGGGCCCTGTGGAACCAAGGGAACGTGAAACAGGTGTGGCTGCCTTGGCCTCCCAGGGGCCACCTGACAGGTCTGGCTGACCTTGGAATGTGGAAGGCCACTCCCATCTGCCCCTGAAACACTGGGGCTCTGGGCTTTCCTTTGTATAGAAAAGAACTGTCCATTTTTTCCAGGCATCCATGGCCAAAATTAGCATTCCACCTCCAAATTTCTGTGTATCCAAAGATTGCTGCCAGACAAAAGCTGCCAGGACAGACAGGTCTGGCTGGTCTTTGATTCCTGAGTGCCAGCACTCACCTATTTTCCAAACACTGGCAAGGGCTCTGTGCTTTTCTTTGTATGGCAGAAAAACATCCCTCTTCTCCAGGCACAAATGCCTGAAATTAGAACTCCACATTCATAATTTCAAATATCCATGGGTTGCTCCAAGCAGACCTGCCAGGACAGACAGGTCAGGCTTGCCTTGGCCTCTGGTGGCTGCCGTTCATCAGCTCCTGAAACACAAGGGCTCCGTGGTTTCCTTCCTATGCAGACCAATGTGACACTTGGGAGCCTTGTGAAATGCAGGGGCCATTGTGACACTGCAGAGCGCCATGGATCCAAGACACCATTGTGACACTGTGGAGCCTCGTGGAACCAAGGACATCATTGTGGCTCTGTTGGGCTGCATGGTCCCAAGGGGCCAGAGCAAAGCAGCAGTGTGGGAGTTAGCCTGGCTGTAACTCAGAGTCAGCCAGATTTTACCCTAAAAGCATTGGGCATAAGTTTCAAGCCCTGGGAATCATTTGTTTAAATTAAAATGAGCTTGAAAGTTCTCCAAAAAGCCTTTAGTGTTGTTATGCTAACTTGTCCAAGTTCTCCTCCCCTATTGGTTACTTGTTTCCCCTATATGGTTATTGTTCTAGAGTGTTTCTACCCCCAGGTGTACATGTCGTTGCTCCCCTTTGTTTTGGGTCTTTGGATCCTGCCCCTCATACTGTGCTCGACTTCTCCATGTTTATTGCTTTTCACCCTGTTATTAAAGTTCCTTTTAAACAACTCCATTGATCCTGCTCCTTTTCATTTTTGCCAACCTTGCCCTGAAGTCAGGGAACCAGAGAGGTTTGTCACAGCCACCCTCATTGTGACCTTTGGCACCCAAACAGGGACCATGACACTCAGGGCTCCCTGTGTCAGTCACCTCAGCTGGGGTTAGCTGATGGATAGGCCAGCGCTCCCTGGGATTTTGGATTGTGCCGGGCCCAGTGGATTCATCGTTGCTTCGAGGGACCTTGGCCAGGATCGGCAGGGACAACAATGGTTTCACCTGCATAGGATTGCAGGTGGGTTTGGGGAAATGCAAGACATTTATTGCCCTTTTTGCCACAGTGTTTTTACAATATGCACACATGTCCAATAATTGATTTTGGGTGTTCCAGTGGCTCTTCCCCATAAGGCAGAGAAAGAGAAAAATGGGCAGCCAGATGTCCAAAGTAGAAAGGAGCATATATGGATGCTTTAATTCTCACTGATCATGACATAATATTTTCAAAGAATGAATTAAAATCAATCCTGACATGGATCATTAAAAATTTTTCAGATGCCTCTGCTGACGAAATCCATACCACTGAATTTTGGGACTCAGTGGGAGTTAAACTGTACAACCTTTCAATCAAAACGGACCCCATTGCACCCTGCATGCTCCCCATCTTCCACACCATCCTTGAGACCCTTCACCAGCAAGCAGTGTGCTGAAAACTCAATCCGTTGGTCACTCCTAACTCATGAGCTCCCCTCAAACCTGCCTTTCTCAGACCTTCCATGATGGTCCAAGATGGCAATGGCCACGCTGTCTTGGACCATCATGGCCTGGAGACTCAAGACGGAAGGAGCCTGAATGTGGCTCAGGATCCCAACCATCCTCCCTCCATCTTGGCTCCTCCACTTCCTGCTACCACAGCCTTCTCTTCCGCCCTGAACGAACCTCCAGACTCCACCCCCACAACTGCGGGTCACGCCCCCACTGTCAATCATTCCACCTCCACCCTGGGCCATGCCTCATGTTAAGGAAGGAGACTGGCAAATAACCTGGAAACTCCTCATTGCCCTTGTATGAAAGAAGGGGGCAGAATTCCAGGTATCAGCCATTGGTTTACGGGGAAATCAAGGATCTGTATAGGGCAGCTAAAGACCATAGGAAGGACTTACCTTGTTTTAATGGCCTAATGAGGGCCATGTTTACAGCACATGTCTTAACTCCCTACGATTTAAAATATATTATGACCATGTTGTTGTCACCTACAGAATACACCCTGTGGGAAGGGGGATGGAAGTGTTTCCTAAATCAATTAATAGCAGACTATGCTCATAATGAGGCAAGGGTAGAATTGACAACCAACCATCTAGCTGGAGAAGGACAACACAGCCTACCAGATGATCAAGCAGCAGGTATCCCCAGAGAAGTATTGGATGATATCAAAGAGATGGCTTTGCAAGCTTTAATCCAGGTATTGGATGGTAGCACCCCCAATTTGGACTACCTTGGGTGGCTGCAGCTAAAGCTTTAGGACAATCAGACCATCCTGGGTGCCTGTTAAGTAAGCAAACCAATGCTGCCTCCCTCACATTGAGTGGCTGCTCTCAGACACAGAGACCATCAGACACGCCACCTTGCAGAACAGCGATAGAGTTTTTACTCTGGGCACATGGGCATGGCTGTGTAGACTCTGAGGGCATGTGCTGCATGAACCTCTCCAGCCACAGCCAGTCAATCCACAAGAGCATTCAGGTACTGAAGGAAGGGTTCAAGAAGCTTCAAGTGGAAAAAAAAGACTGGTTCAAGAAACTCTTCCAGTCCAAGGGACTAAAGGGTTGGATGATGTCTAGCTAAAACAGGACTATTCATTCTCTTAGTGTTTGTTGTTGTATTGTTAATTCTCCCGTGTTTGTTTGGATGCTTTTAGGAAGTCTTACAAAATTCTTTCATTTCCATCTTTGTTGTAAAACAGAAAGGGGGAAGGTACCCAATACAGACTCCTCATGGACTCTTTGGAGGAGAGAATTGGAGGCCAGGATGGCCCAAAAACCTCTCAGAGACTCAGTGTGGGAAGGAAAATCCTTGAAAGTACCTAAAAGTATTCTTAAATCCATGAAGTACCTTAAAAACCATTAGTATCTCAAGGCATTACTGAGCCCCACTGAGTTTGACTAGAAAGCTCTCAAGGGACTCATTAAAGACGATAATTGGGGCCATGATTGCACAAACCTCTCACAGAGTCTCTATCAAAAGGGAAACACCAAGTACCTTCAAATAACTGAAGTACCCTGAAGCATTAATGATCCCCACTGAGTGTTGTTACTGACAAAGCCTCTCCAGGGACTAATTACAGCAGATAATTGGAGGCCATGATTGCACAAAGCTCTCAGAGACTGCAAGGCCAAAGCCAAACCCCAAGTCCTTTGAAAATCCTGCAGTCCCTGCAGGGAGCATGAAGGAGCCCCCAGGGCCATTGCTGAGCAAGGCTCCCCAGGGACTCCTTGCAGCAGATCCTTGAGGCCACTGGGATGTGGGCTAGGGGGGGATGCTGAGGGCAGCACAAGGGGCTGACAGTGCCCAGCCTGGCTGGGGCTGTGCCAGGAGGCCCCAGGGCCTCAGGACAAGGTGTCTCCTCCCAGCCCTTGCTGGCACAGACCCTGCTGTGGCCCCAGGGCACCAAGACTTGGCTTCTCTCTGTCCCCACCTGTCATCACTGCCTGCAGTTCTCTGCTCTGCCTGGGGCCTGGGGACACTTGCTCAGTCGTGTCCCTCTCTGGGACCCATTAAAAGTCCAAGAAACTTTGGAGTTGGATTCTGCCTTGGAGTTCTGCAGAGGTTTCCTCAGCTCCCTCTCAGGGACTGATGTTCAGGGCCTGAGCACAAAGGCCCAGAGGCTGATTAAAGTCCTTGTGCTGTGTCTGTGCTGCTGAGCTGGGCTGGGCTCCTGGCACAGAGGCAGCTCCTGGTCACCAAGAAGAGCTTCAAAAGCACATTTCTCTTGATGAGCAGCTCTTGTGCCAGCCCAGCAGGGCTGGGGCACTGCCTGCAGCCAGCGCGGGCACAGCCCAGAGGCACAGAGAGCTTCAATCAGTCAGGGCTGGGAAGGGGCTGAGAAGTGCCTGGGGCACAATCACTGCCAGCCCTTGGCACAGGAACCTCTGGCTGCAGGACAATGCAGCTGCAGCTCCTGGAGCCATCTCCTCAAGCTGGAACATGCCAATGCCTGCAGAGCCTGTGAGTACAACTCTGGGTATTTCTGGTGCAGGGGAGGTGAAATGTTCATGAAGCTCTGACATGCTCAAGGGTTCTGGTCAGTCATAGAATATTTCCAAGTCTAGGATTTTGATAAAATATAAGAAAGTTCTTAAGACTTTGTATTCCGTTTCCTACTATTGAAGAATGGTAGGGAGGTGGTGATAAATATTAAAGGATGATTATAAATTTTGACAATTGCCTGTAATATCTGACCTGGTAAATTTTGCTTATGAATTATTATTTATGAAATTTTGAATGTTCCCAAGACATCTGAACTGTTGCTTTTAGTGACCAATAGGTTCACAGGAGATCCCTAAAGTGCTTTCAGCCACTCTGCCCATGGACAGCAGCAGCATCACCTTTGCTGGAGCCATCAGGCTCAGTCTGAGCTGTCCTTTCTCCAAGCTGCAAACAGAACCTGCCCTCAGCCAGTGCCCTGCAAACAGGCAGGGTTCTGTAGGGCCAAGGAAAGTGCACAGAGATTTGGGGTCTGTGAGTGCTGGCAGGGAGAGATCAGGCACAGGGAAACACCTGCAGGAGTGAAATCTGCAGGAAGCAGAGAGAAGGTCAGGCAATGAGAGAAAACAAAGCCCAGCAATGCTGTGGCAGGGAGAGTTTAGAGATGCCCACAGGAGCCCCTGCAGTGCAGCCCCTCCCTCTGAAGAAGCCCCCTCCCTCCTGTGCCCCAGCCAAGCCTCTGCCCTCAGGGCCGGGGCTCCAAGGCGTGCAGCCCCTCCTGTGCAGGCAGAGCTGCAGCAGAGCCGTGGGGCAGCTCTGCAGCCCCGGGCCCAGTTCCCTCTGCAGAGCACAGGGCTGGGAGCAGCTGCCCGGCCCTGGGGGCTCTGGCAGGGGGCACAGCTGGCTCAGGGTGACGCTGTCCCCAGGGCCCGGCTCTGGGCAATGCTGTCAGTGCAGCCAGGGAAGGAGCTGCATCTCCCACAATCCAATGCCATCAGAAGGACACTTGGAAGTCTCCCTGAGATTTCAGTCCAAGCTGGGAGCTTCAATCCAAGGTGCAAACCTGTCCTAGGGCACCTCTGAGTTATGAGATTGATGGGGAAAGGCAGAGGTGTTGTGACACTGAAAATGCTTCTGGGTTGGTGAAATGAGAAACGTGAGTCCTTGGCTACAAATGTGGAGCTGGGCTGTGGTGGATCCATTTGCTCTCAGCAGTGCCTCGTGGAATTTAGGGGAAAACATGGGAAGGTGATCATCCTCCACCTGAGAGAGTTTAAAACCCAGATAAACTCTGAACAAGTCAGAATGACGGACAAACTCCCCTCCACCTCTTCTAATCACTTTGCCTCACAGAACTTGCTCTGTTCTCCCTGAGTGCAGAAAGAATGTTGAGGGTTTCTCATATTCAAGAATACCAGGAGACACATGGGGGGAGCGTAAAAAGAAAACCTCAGAACTCTTAAACACCGAAGCATTTAATTTAAAATCAAATTAATCCATGTATGTTACAGAGGAGGGTGTATGGGAAATGGCTTTGATTATGGTTACAGGTATCTCCTCTAACACTTCATTGTCCCATTCTCCATTAACAGGTGCCCATGTGCAGCCCCAGCAAATGTCCAACAGCAGCTCCATCAGGCACTTCCTCCTGCTGGCATTGGCAGACATGCGGCAGCTGCAGCTCCTGCACTTCTGCCTCTTGCTGGGCATCTCCCTGGCTGCCCTCCTGGGCAACGGCCTCATCATCGCCGCCATAGCCTGCGGCCACCACCTGCACACGCCCATGTTCTTCCTGCTCAACCTGGCCCTCGCTGACCTGGGCTCCATCTGCACCACTGTCCCCAAAGCCATGCACAATTCCCTCTGGGACACCAGGAACATCTCCTACACTGGATGTGCTGCTCAGCTCTTTTTCTTTCTCTTCTTCATCTCAGCAGAGTATTTCCTCCTGACCATCATGTGCTACGACCGCTACGTGTCCATCTGCAAACCCCTGCACTACGGGACCCTCCTGGGCAGCAGAGCTTGTGCCCACATGGCAGCAGCTGCCTGGGCCAGTGCCTTTCTCAATGCTCTCATGCACACGGCCAATACATTTTCCCTGCCCCTTGTGCCATGGCAATGCCCTGGGCCAGTTCTTCTGTGAAATCCCCCAGATCCTCAAGCTCTCCTGCTCAAATTCCTATCTCAGGAAACTTGGTCCCCCTATGGGTAGTGCTTTCCTGTTCTTTGGTTGTTTTGTGTTCATTGTTTTCTCCTATGTGCAGATCTTCAGGGCTGTGCTGAGGATCCCCTCTGAGCAGGGACGGCACAAAGTCTTTTCCACCTGCCTCCCTCACCTGGCTGTGGTCTCACTGTTTATCAGCACCTCATTTTTTTCCTACCTGAAACCACTTTCAATGTCATACCCATCCCTGGATCTGGCCCTGTCAGTTCTGTACTCAGTGGTGCCTCCAGCCCTGAACCCCCTCATCTACAGCCTGAGGAACCAGGAGCTCAAGTCTGCAGTGTGGACACTGATGACTGGATGGTTTCAGGAATATTAATCTGCTGGCCAATTTCTGCAAATCACTTGCAATAAAAATACTCTTTCGTACTTCTTGTTGGTTTGGTTGTGGGTCTTTTTCTTTTGTTATTTTTTTTTACTATTGCCCACAAAGAAATATCATTTATTGTGCCATTTCTCATTTTGTTTCTCTCCACCTTTCCTCTGCCCACAGACTGTGTCAATGAGGGGCTGCAGTCTTGGGGGCTTTAAAAGAACTATAGGATCTCCTAGCAGAGTTTTCTGCAGAGATGCCCTTTTGTTGCCTTCTCTGGAGCTGCAGCAGCAATGTCTGTGTGCAGAGCTGGGGCAGATCAGTGCTGGCCCAGCAGCTGTGCCCAGCAGCAGCAGCAGCAGCAGCAGCACTTGGTGTTGCCAGTGCTGCTGCCATGGGCCTGCCCCGCTGCCCTGGTGGCCCTGGTGTTGCTGCAGGGCCTGAGTGCTCTCGGGGCCGGGCACAGCCCTGGGGGTGGCAGTGCCGGGGCTGCAGCAGGGCCAGGCCATGGGCACTGCTGGGGCAGCGCTGACGCCTCAGGCCAGGCCCTGGGGGCTCCAGGCTCCTTGCCCAGGCTCTCTCAAGAACATGGCCAGGCCAATGCTCAGCACAGAAACCCCCGTGAGCAGCCCCAGGCTGGCCATGGGCAGGCTGGGGGCAAACAGCATGGCTGGGGCTCTGCAAGGGCCCTGGGGCAGACGGGAAGGAGCAGCAGAGCAGGGGCTGATCCATGCCCAGTGCGCTGCACAGCCCAGGGCAGCGTCCCAGAGCGTCCTCATGCAGCTGCCAACAACATCCCCCCTCTGCAGCCCTGGCCTCTCCCCCAGCTCACACAGGTGCCCCATCCTTGCAGGCACAGACACAGCAGCACTGCCTCAGCAGCCCCTGTTTGCATTGCACACAGCAGGGCCAGCACCCCCATGCTGTTGCTGTGGGGACATGAACCTGAGGGAGCACAAATACCATCAGCCCCTGGGGCCAGCAAGGCCTGCGGGACACCAGGGAAACCACTCAGCTTTGTCCTGGCCTCTGCACTCAGCCAGAAAGTTTGTTCCCATCAGCTGGGAGTTTCCTGTGCCACTGCAGACGCTGTTGCTCAGAGCCAGGGCTGCCTGGCAGCCAATCCCAAACTGCCCTGAGCATTTCCTTGGCTTTACCTTTGTTTTCTTTACTCTTCCCTTGTACAAATCTCTTCCTCTTGCCCAGCCCTGTTCCCTCCCCTGCAAACAGCTCATCCCTGTTTGGCCTTTCCTCTCTGGCCCCTCTCCCCATTGCAGTTCCTGACTTGGCACCATGGGAACGTCCCTTGGGCAGCAGGATCATCCTACAAGTGCCGCAGGAATTGTCTGCAGGCTCCTGCAGTGCCTGCTGCTGCTCCCTTGCCAGAGGCACCCCAGGCCAGGGGGGCACATCTGGGCTGCTGTGTCTGCCTCTGGGGCTCCCTGTTCTGGGCAATGAGGAGGAGCTGCAGAGGCTCTGCAGGACTGACAGGATGGGCTTTGGGGCTGCCAGGAGAAGCTGAGGGACCTGGGCTGCTGGAGCTTCTGCAGAGGAGGCCCAGGGCTCATCCTGCAACTGCTCCAAGGGTGGTTTCAGAGAATCCCAGAATCAGTAAGGTTGGAAAAGTCCTTGGGGATTATCAAGTCCAACCTGTGCCCTGACACTGCCTTGTCTCCCCCGAGCCTCCTCTTCTCCAGGATAAACAACCCCAGCTCCCTCAGCCACTCCTCACTGGACTTGTGTTCCAGACCCCTCCCCAGCCTTGTTGCCTTTCTCTGGACACCCTCCAGCCCCTCCATGTTCTTCCTAAATTGGGGGGCCCAGAACTGGACACAGCACTTGAGGTGTTACCCAACCAGTGCTGAGCACAGGGGAAGAATCCCTGCCCTGCTCCTGCTGGCCACACCATTCCTGATCCAGGCCAGGAGCCAGTGTTCTCTTCTAGGGGTCTCTTTGGTGGTCCCTGGTGGTCGTGGACCCCAATGTTCCAGTGGGCCTGGCTGAGCTGGCAGGACACTGAGGCTGCTGAACTTCCAGTTCCCCTTCTCACACAATGGGCATTGTGTGGTTTCCATAGGCCTGGGGATGTGGAGAACAAGCTCCAGGTGTGAGCTCACCTGGTGTAGGCAATTGATCATCTGGTAACATGAGGTCACAGAGTGGGCTATGACATCACAGAGTGAGTAATGTGAGGTCATCGAGCAGCTATGACATCATAGACTGCCTCTGTGACATCATTAGGTCTAACATCCCAGAGAAGACTATGACATCACTGAGTTGTCTGTGATTTCAGAGACCATCTGTGTGACATTAGAGAATGGGCTGTGAGCTCACAGAAGGGCTGTGTGACATCCCAGAGGGGCTGTGTGACATCCCAGAGGGGCTGTGTTAGGTCACTGGGTTGGTCACTCCGCCCCAGCTCCCCCTCACAGTTTCTCCCAACAAGTCCAATGCTGTCCATGCCCAGCAGGGTCCCTGTCCCCCGGGATCCCCCCGGCCCACCTGGAGCCACAGCCTCCACCAAAGGATGTTCCACAGGATCCACCCCAGAGCCTGACATGGGCACAAGGGGCCAGGACTGTGTGACCAGGACATCAAGGACAGGGATTATCCAGGTCACTGTGGCCTGGGTTGGGTTGCCCAGGGCAGGAAAGATGTCTGGCAGCTGGAGCACAGTCTGGGAAGGGCCTCCAAGGTGGGGCTGAAGCCCCTGGGCTGTGAGCAGAGGCTGAGGGAGCTGGGCTTGTCCAGCCCGGAGCAGGGAAGGCTGAGGGGCTCCTCATCCCAGCCTGGCAGTGCCAGCGAGGAGGGGATGGAGAACACAGAGCCAGGCTCTTCACCGGGGGCCTGGTGGGAGACAAAAGCCAATGGGTGGAAGGGGAAAGAGGGGAGATCAGCCAGGACAGGAGGAGATGAAATAAGTCAGGCTGGTTTCAGCATTTCCTCAGCACCAAGAGCAGCCTGACCTCCCTTCTCCATCCACCACTGACAGCTTTGCAAATCAGGAATTGTTGGAGCTGTTTTGCCACCACTCCAGGATGAGCATTCTAATACAAGAACTTAATTGTGTTTATATCTATCACAGAAGTATGTTTATCTGAAATTAATTTTCATATGGAAATTACTTGTGGATGGTGGACTCATCAGGCACTGCTTGGACGTTGCACATGGCTCAGGGAAGAGTGAGATTGTTATTAAATTGTGTCCTGTTCAACCATGGTCTTTTGGCCATGAGGAGAAACTTTCTGTGCTTCTGAGTCTCACCAGTTCCTGACCCCCAAAGGACACAAACCTGATGAGTTGTGCTTCCCACTGCAGGGGCTGCACTTGCACCTCCCTCCACCCCCAGAGCAGAGCTCCCTTGTCCCAGAGAGTCCCTGGCAATGCAGGGATGAAGGAAACAGGACAGGCTGTGGGGATCAGGGGCAGGGCAGGGCCACAGAGAAGAATGACTTTTGCATTTGCTGGAGCTGTGCCTTCCCTTGGCTTTGTTGGCTGACCAGAAATGAACATCCCTCTGTGTCTCGGGCAGCTCCTTCTCCAAGGAAAGCAGGTGGGAGTTGGAGCCAAGGAGCTGAAAGCTGCAGGTGCAGCCTGGGCTGGAGGGAGCTCAGATTTGCACAAGGCTGCTCTGAGTGCCAGGGCTTGGATGGGGGAAATGGTGGGGTGGGGGTAGGGACAGAGTCTGATTGATTGTCAGCCATGAAGGGTCTTGATTTTCATATCTATTCACACTGCATGAGGAGGTACTTGGACTCAGTGTCAATTGGAGATTGCACATATCGATTTATGAACAGGAAAAAATCCTAAACAGGAACTAAAAAATATTTTCTCACTGTCTTTTTAAATATAATGCATTCACTTTGGATATACTACTGCGATCTGTTTAATTAGCCACAAAGGATTTGAATATTAAAATCAAATGATTCCCAGAGGCTTGGCTTGTTCAGGTGTTCTGAATGTTAATGAGCCCTGGGACACTGAATTCCTGCACTGAAGAGCTGAAGGCTGAACAAGCCTCTGGAGCAGTGAAATTCAGCAGCAGCCTCCAAGTTGCTGAGGATGTCAGCAGCCCCCAGTGAGGCCATCCCTGCCCAGAGACCGTGGGGGAATGGGCAGACAAGGAGAGCGTCCCTGGGGCTGGGGCAGCACAACTCAGAGGCACCAGTGGCTCCAGCTGGGCAATGGAGTGTGGAATGTGGCTGGGAAAGCCCTGCCTGGGCTGGGCCAAGCAGGACACACAAGCCCTGACTCCCATCCCCCAAACAACTCTCTCAAGGAGACATTTAAAAGGAATTACAATTGTTTGTGCCCTCTGAGTTAGGTGCACTGGAGAAATACCAGTACAAGAGATTCTAGGAGCTCAAAACAACCAAACAGCCTTCCCTGGAAAGTTCAGAAAATCGGAGAAACTTTGGCAAAAGGTTTATTATGACATATATAAATTGTTAATTTAGTATTTTTCTATTCTTGAGAGTTCTTAATTAATGGATTGATGAGTATTCTGGGTTTTAGTGTCAGTTAATTATTTATCTATTTATTTTATTGTGAGATTGTATTATGAGAATAGTAAAGTAGGCCTAAGATTTTAAAAGGGTATATAGAAAATTTTATTTAATATAAATTTATAAAGAAAAATGTAGTAAGAATTAAAATAAATTATTTAGAACCCCTTTTTTTTCTTTACAACTTTTTCTTTTTACTGACAATATAAAGAAAGTAAACTTAAAATTTCTAGTTAGTTTACTATTTATAGAATTGTCTTTATTTAGTTTACTTAGGGAGAGAAGTTTTTCTTGTTAAGGTTGTGAAGATTTTTTTACAAGAGGAAAAAAATATTTTTTTTTTGTGGCTCCTTTTTTTGTCATGGATAACAGGTGTCTGGGGAACTTTGTTCTTGTGAAGTTGTTTTTATTGCTACAAGCTTTTTCACAGCTTTTTGATGGGCCATGTTGACTTATGAGGTATTGTTTTAAAGATGATTTATTTAAAGGTATAGGTTTTATTATTTTCTTCAAAATTAATTTTACTCTGGGAATAGAGATCTTCTCTTGGAGATACGGGATTACTTTTTTTTCACTATTTAAGCATTATATGAAATTAAAGTTATTTTAACATTTGTTTATTTTAGCATGGAGGTTTTTCTTTGATAATAATTAGAGTTTTTAAAAATATTTTTTTGTCTTATAAAGAAAAAGAGTTTTTTCTTTATAGTTTAGAAGAGGATTTTAGTTTTAAGAGTAACATATTTTTTATTCTTTTTTATTTAAGATTTAATTTATTCTTTAATTTCTTTGATGGTTTTATATTGGTTTTTTTCTAGGCTTGTATTTTGTTTTTTTTCTTTTACTTATGGGAGGATTGAAGTATTGAAAGAGTTAACACCTGAGCTGCTGGCAACTTGTGGTGGAAGTTGTGGTTGGGTTGTAATAAGATTGGTTTTATGGTTGGTTTTAGGCTTTTTTGTGTTTTAGTTGTAGCGTTATTTTGTATGGTTGTAGGTTGTAGGGGTTTCTGGTTTTAGTTATGTTGGGGGGAGGGGAGTTAATGGTAATATTTTAATAGCTGTGGCTGGCTTTGTTCTGGTTGGGGTTTTGTAGCCTCTTTTGTTTTCCTGTTTGGGAGTTGTTGGGGTTTGGTTTGGTCAGAATGGGGCCAATGGGGAGGGGGTGGCCTGGGGAGTGGGGAAGGGGCTCAGCCCATGGCAGGGTTGCTTGGTTTGGTTTGGTTTGGTTTGGTTTGGTTTGGTTTGGTTTGGTTTGGTTTGGTTTGGTTTGGTTGAGATGGGGGCCGGGGCCAGTGCCCGCTGCTTCTTTGTTGACTGGCAAAGAAAGAGGAAGTTCCTGGGTATTTTCATCTTTAGCATTTGTGGTTAACTGGGGCGTGTTCAGTATCTCACTGCTTTAACAGATTGTCAGTGACACAAAAAGTTTTACATTACTTTTAAAAATTCTTGTCATGTATTACGACAGATGTTCAATCAACAAAAAACACTTCTGAAAGCATTGACTTGGCCCATTCAACTTCACAATATCTAAGCCTGTTCAATTTAATGTTAATCAACATTTGCAGGAGCACAGATACAGAAGAAGAAGACGCAGAAAGAGAAAAACACAAAAAAGATGTAGAGAAGCACATATACAGCTACCAACTCCTGGATTCCAGCAGAGTTCAGATGGAAATTCCAAGAGGATCCAGGGTCAAGATGTGTGCTTGCCTTGTGGTCAGCCTTCAATACCCCTTGGTCTCCCTGGGCCCTTCCCCCAGGTGGGGCTTGGGCTCATTTGGTCCCTCAGGAGCTGGGCTGGGGCTGCAGAGGTGGCTGTGGAGCATTGCCTGTGCTGTGCCAGGGACTGGCAGCCACTGCTGGGCTGGAATAGAGGCTCTGGGGGGATTGGGGTTCCAGGGCAGGGCAGGGCTGGGCTTCCAGGGCAGGGCAAGGCTGGACCTGCCCCTTCCTCCCCCACACATGAAATGTTTTGAGCCAACAATCTCCTCCAGTCTGTCACAACAGGGAATGTTGCAGGTAAAATCCCAATTCTAGCCATGGATGCCTAGAGGAGCAGGACAGTTCTTTTCCATAGGAAGGAAAGCACAGCCCCCCAGTGTTTGAAAGGCAGGTGAGAGACTCATTGGGCCAAGGCCATCCAGACTTGTCAGGAATGGCAGATTTTGTCTGGGAGCAGTCTTTGGATTATGGGAATTTTGGAGGTGGAAGCCCAGTCTTGGCCATAGGCTCCTGGAGAAGCAGGGCAGTTCTTTTCCACAGGAAGGAAAGCATGGACCCTTCCCCAGTAGTTTGGGGACAGATGGGAAGTGACCCTTGTAATACCAATGCAAGACAGACTTGTCCTGGCAATATTCCTATTGGAACAGTCCCTGGATATAAGGAAATTTAGAGGTGAAATCCCAGTTCTGGCCATCGGTACCTGGTGGAGAAGGAGAGTTCTTTTCTATTGGGAAGGAAAGCACAGAGCCCCAGTGCTGCAGCAGCTGATAAGAACAGACCCCCAACATGCCAAGGTCAGTTGGACCAGTCAGGCAGTCCATGGGAGGCCAAACAAGCCAGACCTGTTCCATGTTCCATTGGTTTTATAATGCCCTGCATTATCACCATGGTGCCCTTGGTTCAATGGAGTCCCAGAGTGTAACAATGGCTCCTAGGTTCCAGAAGGCCACCAAGTATCAAAATAGTCTCTGTGGTTCCCCAGGACCTACAATGACACGGGACTCCTCTGTTCCATTAGCCCTGCAATGTCACAATGGACCTTGGACCCTGGGGGTTTGCAGTGTCACAATGGTCTCCTTTGGCTCCACAGTGTCACAATGGACCAATGATGACACAAGGCCCTGCAATGTCACCCTGGAGCTTTGGTTCCATGCAGCCCTGCAGTGTCACAAAGGCCTCTTGATTTCACGAGGTCCCACAGTATCACAATGGTCCTCTTGGTTGTGTGGGGCCCCCCAGGGTCACAATGGTCTCACTGGTTCCATGAGGCCTCACAGTGTCACAATGCTTTGCTTATTCCACGAGGCCCCATAGTGTCACAATGGTCCCTTGGTCTCACAGGGCCCCACAGTGTCACAATGCTCCCTTGGTTCCGTGGGCCCTGTGCTGCTGCATTCCCCCCTCCCCTTCTCAGGCCGCCCTGCCAGCTGAGAAATGCTCCTTGGGGCTCGGCCTTGGCCAACAGCTCCTGGGCTCAGCTCCTCTGCAGCTCATCACAAACACTGTCTGCCCCAGGCACTGCTGCTGCCCAACCAGCTCCTGCTTTCTGGAGGAGCAGCCCTGGGAGCTGTTTTTGTTCCCTCCGTGGCACAACATCCCTGTTCTCACACTGCCAAAGAAAGCTGTTGGTGCTAAGTGTGGCCAGGATGACTTAACCTTACCTACATTGCCTGTAGGTAAGGTTAAGTCACAAAGTCAGAGTGAAGCTAAACACTGCTAAGAGTTGTTGTTTTCCTAACTTGTTATGTTTAATATAAGTTATAAGCTGAGTTAAATACTGTAAAATGTTAATTCTCTGTTAAATTAAAAAGTCATAGTTTAGAAGTTAGGTTAAATCCTGTTAAATGGCGTTTTTTGCTAAATTGTGAAATTAAAGGTAACCAGTTAAGGTGTAAGTTAAGTCCTGTTAAGTTTGAGCTCTGTTAAGCTTTAGGGTTAATTTCCCTGGCAGGGAAATTCATTTTATCCTTGCCCTCTCTGTCCTTGTGTCATACGCACACAGTGACAGTTCTGAGTTCATTTCTGGTTAGATTGCCTGGACTTTGTTTGGTTTTGCTGTTGCTTTGTTTCCTTGGTGTGCCTGAAGTGTCCATTCAGGAACACAGTGACTCTTGCCAAGGAACTTTGTGCTGCTGTCCCTTAATATTAAATCTGGTTTTTGCTGCTCCCTTGCTGGGGATTTTTTCAGCGCTCTCAAGGCCTCGTTGGTACCAGGGTGAAGGAGCCCTGGCCCAGGCTCTGGCCCTGAGGGACATGGGGACGCTGCCGGCGGGTCCCTGTCCCCCTGTGCCACCCCCAGGGCCCTGGCCCCCCGTCCCTGTGTCAGGCTCTGGGGTCGATCTCGTGGAACATCCTCTGGGGGAGGCTGCGGCGCCGGGGGCGGGGGGCCCCGGGGGCACAGGGGACCCTGCTGTGCACGAGCAGGGTTGGACTGCTCTGGGGGGAACTGTGAGGGGGGCCGGGGCAGAGTGACCTCCCCAGTGACCTCACACAGCCCCAGTGATGTCACACAGCCCCTGTGATGTCACACAGCCCCTGTGATGTCACATTGACTCCTATGATGTCGCACAGTCCCCTGTGATGTCACACACTCTTCTGTGATGTTACACAGCTGCTCTGTGATGTCACAGAAGACTCTGATATCAAAGAGTCACACTGTCATGTCACCATTTGTTCTGTGATGTCACAGCCTGCTCTATTATGTTACACAGCCACCCCGTGATGTCACAACCCACTCCCTCATGTCACAGAGCCACCCTCTATGATGGCAGAGTCTGCTCTATGGCCTCACAGTATGATGTGACAGACAGCTGTGTGAAGTCACAATCCCCTCAGTGATGTCACAAAGCCCTCTCTGTGATGTCATACTGACACTCTGCAATGTCACAGCACACACTTTGACGTCACTTCCTGCTCTATGATGTCATACAGCCATGCCATGATGTCACAGCCTGCTCTGTGATGTCACACAGTCCCCTCTATGATGCTCTAGCTGCTCAGTGACCTCACACAACAAACTCTGTGATGTCATAGCCCAATCCGTGACCTCACACAGCCCACTCTGGGATGTCACACAGCCCCTTGCTGACATCACAGCTGCTCTGTGCTTCCATGACACAGCCACAGAGGAGCTGCTGTGACACAGCCCCCTCTGGGACATGCCACAGCCCCTGCCAGTGCTGAGCCCCTGGGAGGTCTGTCTGTGCCCTGCTGGTGTCCCTGAGGGGCCCTGGCAGTGCCCCAGCCCTGCTGGGCTGTGCACAGGAGCTGCTCCTGGCCAGAGCTGTCTCTCTGCAGCTCTGCTGCCCTTGCCAGGAGCTGCCTCTGGGCCAGGAGCCTGGCCCAGCTCAGCAGCACAGACACAGCACAAGGGCTTTAATGACCCTCTGGGGCTTTGGTGCTCTTTGCATCAGACTCAGTCCCTCGGAGCGTGCTCAAAGAACTTCTTAGAGACTCAAAAAGAGAGTGAAACACTGAATTTTCTCATAATTTAAATGGATCCATCTGAGGGACGGGACTAAAGAAATGTCCCCAGGTTCCAGGTAGAGCAGAACACTGGTGGCAGTGATGACAGCTGGGGACAAGCAAGGCAAAGGTGTCTCTGGTGCTGAGCAAACCTGCGCCTCTGTCCCTGCAGGCTGTGGGCATCCCCCGGCTGCCCCACCTGGCTGGCCCCTTCCTTTGCTGACAGCTCTGCCTCCTGCCTGCCTCTGCCTGCCCACACAAAGCCTTGGGCTGCTCCAGGCTCCTGCTGGGGGATGTGCTGCACCACAGCCCTGCCCTGGCAGGGAAATTCCTTTCTCCTGATGTCCAGTCTGTGCCTCCCCAGCTGCCCTTGGTGCTATTATGTCTTCTTCAGGCTCATTCCCACTATGAAGAAAAGCCCCAGCCTCTCTGAAACCACCCTTCCATCCCTCCCAGGCTACTCCTGTTCTGTCCTCAGGCTCCACACCACTGACCCCAGAGCCTGCAGATTCTCCCTGCTGGTTTTGTGATGAGACCTCCAAACCCCATCTTGGGAGATTTTTGGGTCCTCTCCAAGGACTGTGAAAATGGAAAAATAGAGATCAAAGTTATTTTCTCCCAAATCTTGCAGTGACAAAAAAAGAGTCAATACCTTTAAACTGAATGAGGGAGAATTTACATTTGTTAGAAGAGGAAATATTTTGCAATTATGAGAGTGGCATGAAACTACAGCTGTTTTTCCAGAGAAGTGGATTCCCCATTCCAGGAATTGCCCAAGGTCAGAAGATTTCTGCACCTTAACCCAGTGAAACCCTCTCATCCCCAAGGACAGAATTCCTGTAGTGTGGGTTCTCTGATGTGCTGGGTGCCCTCACAACGCTTCTGGCCAGAATGTCTGCTGAGGGCAGCCAGGCTGCTGCAGGGGCAGTGCCCTCACAGCCATCACCATGGCAGCCCTGTCCCCTGGGCCTGGCTCTGCCCTTTTCTCTGCCCCTGCCTTGGCTCTGCTGGCATGAAGAGTTTTGTCATTGATATCTTGTCCCCAAGGTGCTGAGGCAAATGGCTTCCCAGTCAGGTTCCTGGAGCAGAAGTGGCTTTTCAGAGGCCAGCCAGGAATGAGCCCTGAGGCAGCAGCTCTGCAGTGGTGGCCACCAGGCCGCGCTGCCAAGGGAGGCTTCTGGCCATGGCCTGCAAGCAGCTGCTGCTGCCAAGGTGCCTTTGGTGCCTCAGGCTCTCCCTGGCACAGCTCCCAGCACGGCACTCTGCCCTTGTGCCCGAGGCCTTCCCTGTGCTGGGGCTGGCCTGGGGCTTTTCCTGCAGCGGGACCTGCCCTGCTGATGGCACAGGAAAGGCAGTTCCTGCTGGAGCAGGAGGCTCTGCCTGCAATGGCCTCCAACAACTCCAGCAAGGCCCTGTTGAGTTCAAAATTCTGCCTATTGCACTATATTCTAATAATTGTTATAGCTCCTGTACTGTGGAGTAAATAACTCTGGTTAAGATCTTTCTGCCCAATCATGATCAGAATCAATCAGAGCTGTATTTATAAAAATTTATCTGGTACTCCATCATTAATCCTGCGGGACAAATTGTGTTAAAGTTCAATTCCACCTATTCAATCTTTTACACCTGTGACAAATTCTGCGGCTGGGATTGGATCCAGCTGCTGCCAGTCTCCTCTCTTAGAAGGAATTTTAAGAGTCTAGGGGCCCGGCAAGGGTTTGGAGATCCATGGTGGCTGCTGGGTGTCATTTCTCCACCTCATGACTCAACAGGAGTTTCTCCAATAAAGAAACAAACCTTTTGCCTGAAGCTCCCACTGTGCCCATGACAGGAACCCCTGAGAGTGTCTGGGACATCCCGGCTCTTTGGCAGCCTGGGGACTCCTGGGATGTCACCGTGGAGCCCCCGTGAGTGCCTGTGACAGATGGGTGCCTTTGCAGCCCAAGGTGCCCTGAAATGTCACCATGGAATGGCTGTGACTGCCTCTGAGCACAGGGCTCTTTACCATCCCAGAAAGCCTTGGGAGGTCTCCATGGAGCCCCTGCCTCTGTGTGGGTCATTCCAGCTCTGGAACAGCCTGCAGACTCTTGTAATGTCCCCATGGAACCCCTCTGAGTGCCTGTGGCAACTCGGTTCCTTAGCACGCAGCCATCACTAGAATCCATTGCTATGGTCAGTTTCCATGGTAACCACCCCAGCCCCCTGTTGCTGTGGTCAGTTTCCATGGCAACCATCACCAGCCCCCTGTTGCTATGGTCAGTTTCCATGGCAACCATCACCAGCCCCCTGTTGCTATGCTCAGTCCCTTGGCAGCTCCATGGAGGCCCCATGCCAGGGGTGGTTGCCATGGACACCAGCTCAGGCCTGCAGCCAGAGCCCGTTGCCATGGCAACCATTGGCAGCCCCATCCCCAGGCTGATGGGATCCCAGAAGCACAGAATTGGCTGAGCTGGGAGGGACCCATCAGGATCCTCCAGTGCAACTGCTGGCCCTGCACAGGACACCCCAACAATGCCAGCCTGGGCCTGGCAGCGCTGGCCAAACACTGCTGCAGCTCAGAGAGCCCTGGAGCTGGGAGCCTGCCCTGGGGAGCCTGGCCAGGGCCCCAGCAGCCTCTGGCCAAAAACCTTTTCCTGACATCCAACCTGAGCCTGCCCCGACTCAGCTGCAGCCGCTCCCTCCACTCCTGTCCCTGGGCACCAGAGGGAAGAGGTTCCCACAGCCCCAGCCAGGGACCCGCTCCCAAGGCTGCTGCCATGGCCACCAGGGCTGCCACCAGCTGGGATGCTCGGTTTCCACGGGCCGGGCTTCAGGAATGGGATTCCCCAATTTCCTGCTCCCGCTAAAACCGCGCTGCCCTCGCTGCCCTCCCGCCTCCCATGGAAAGCACAAAAGGCAAAGATCCCAGACTGGGATAAGAACAATTTATTGGGAACAGCAACCAGATAAGGAACAAACAGGAATAAAAACAATATTGTCAACAGAAAGGATAAGAAAAACTATTTACAGGGAAAAATACGACATCAACAACTGTCTCTGCCTGGCCACATATTCCATCCTGTCTGGAAAGGACACCCTTCTCCTCAGGGAGAGAGAGAGAGAGTCCCTTTCCTGTCCCTGGCAATGACCTGAGCTGGGAGTGAATGTAATGACAGGGCCCTGGCCAGACCCTCACGTTCTTCCATCTCACATCATGTCATTAGCAGGGGCAGGAAAAGAAGCAGGTCTTCCCAGCATGGATTACAGGGAACATGGATCACCAGGGCTCTTCCCAAACTGGCTTCTCCCATGGGGGATGAAACTGGAGTGGTACATGAAGCTGTTCCTGCAATCGAGGCACTTGCAGGGCTTCATTTACTGGTGGCTCCGTTGCTGTCTGGTCAAGTGAGAGCTCTGGGTGAAGCTCTTCCCACTCTGGGGACATTCGTAGGGCCTCTCCCCAGTGTGGACGCGCATGTGGGTGATAAGGTGGGAGGTTTGCTTGAAGCCCTTCCCGCAGTCAGGGCAGAGGAAGGGCCTCTCCTCTGAGTGAATTCACTGGTGGTAGAGGAGATGGGAGCTTCTATGAAACCTCTTCTGACACTGGGGACACTCGTAGGGCCTCTCCCCAGTGTGGATGCGTTGGTGGATGATGAGGGCAGAGCTGCAGCTGAAGCCCTTCCCACACTCCCCACACTCGTAGGGCCATTCCCCAGTGTGGATCATCTGGTGGCTGATCAGGCTGCTGCTCTGCCTGAAGCTCTTCCCACACTCCAAGCACTTGTAGGGCTTCTCCCCATCATGAAGCTGCTCATGGGCCACCAGCTCTGAGCTCTGGCTGAAGCTCTGTCCACCTTCCTGGCTCAGGGTGGGTCTTTCCTCCTCAGAGCACCCTGGGCTGGGTTTGGAGCCCCTCCTTCTGTGGGATCTCTGGGGCTTTTCTTCCCCATTGGATTTCTGCACCATATAGCCACTTAAAACAGCCTCTTCCACGTGATTCTGCTGTGGGGTTTTGTCCTCCCTGGTCTCCATCCTCAGCTTCTTCCCTGGGGGAGGAAGGCCAAGGAGAGGATGGGATTTGCCTCCGTGCCAGAGGGAAGGGGAAGGAGATCCCCCCAGTGCATCCCCGGCAGGATGGGGTTGGCAGCAGGGTTGTCCTGCAGCCGGGGGCTGTGCTGGGCTGGGAGATGGAGCAGGAGAGAGGGGGAAAGGGGCACTGACGTCCTCCTCACCTGCCTGGCTGTCCCAGGGCATTGTGTCAGTTTGAAAAGACAGGTGTCTGCTAAGGAAGGCAGGAGACTCCCTTGAAATGGAAAATGTTAATCCCTTCACTTGGAATTATAATTTTCAAAACAAGAGGCTGTCAAGCAAATTCTATGGGAATAGGAATAACAGTTCTTCAGAAGGAAAATTAAAAATACAAATGCAGTAGTACTAAAAACTACTTACAGAGTAAGAATACGACCTGACACCCTGTCGGTCAGAGTGTTGGTAGCACTCCTGGTAAATGGTGGCTGCAGTGCTCCTGCAGGGACAGGTGTGGTTCTGTTGGAGCAGTGATCCTGTAGGAGGGTGGAGTTTTCCTCTGAAGGTCCAGTTGTGACGTCGATCGGCCTGGTCTTCCTCTGGGATCCAGTGGAGCTGAAAGCTGCTCTTCTGGCAATCTTGTGGGAGAAGGCTGACTCTGTTGTTCACATTCTCAGATTATATCCCGGTAGGAATGCTTGGCTCCTCCCTCTGGGCAGATCTTCTCACAATGGGATGATGGAATTTTTATCAGTGACACTCAATGGCCCATTAACAGAAGATATCTCCCTGGAGGGAGGATTCCTTGTGGAAGAGATAAAGTAAACTGCTCAATTAACAGATGATAATTGCCCCAGCTTTACCAGAGGGTAATTGAATACACACCCAGCTAAACCTGAGACACTGTTCCAGCCTTGGAAAGCAGGATTTGGTACCAGGATTCTTTAGGGAATGCAACCCTGATTGAAGGCAGAGATAGAATCTCCAGAGCCTGCAGCCAGAAATGGACAGTTGTGTGATACTCATTTCAACATCTTCTCTTTCGGAATTATTTACTAATGATTATTTGCTTTGCCTACCTAATATTTTTGTAATTTTTTGCAAATTTGCATTATCTAAATTACACTGTTCCTTAAGTTAAGTTGGTGTCTGTGTCTTTGGTGCGGGCCCTGCCCACTGGCGAAACAGGGCCCAATCCTGCCTAAGTGTTACCTGGGGAGACAAAACCCTCACTGCAAATGTGCCCCCTTCCTCCTTGTTCCCCACACTTCATGCACTGATCATGATGTCCTATGGTCTGGGGTATCCCTGGGGTCAGCTGGGATCTCCTGTCCTGGCTGTGTCCCCTCCCAAGCTCCCCCACACCCTCAGCCCCTCCCCAGCGTGGCCGAATGAGGGGCAGGACAGGCCTTGGCTCAGGGCGAGCTCAGCAAGAACAAAACCATCTCTGCGTGCTCAGCCCTGTGCTCAGCCCCCGGGCCCGGCATTTCCTCCACTGCCACCCCGGACCCCCTTTCCCACCCCTCTGCCCCACGGCCGCCGCAGCACCGGCTGACAATAGAAGCAATTCTGGGGCAATTCCACGTTTCCTTGGTTCCTGCACAGCTCCAGCTCAGCTGCTGGCAGGTTACAATTAAAGAAAAGTGCAAATTCGGCCCAATACAGATATTATTAAAAGGAAGTGGGAGCTCTGTGTAGCTGTCACAAAGGTGACAGGGATGAAGAGAATAATGATTCTCACATTTGGCAAAAAACCCAAGCCTAGGAATTCAGTAGTTATTTGGGAATTTAGCTACTTGAGCTGGGCTTCTTGTGGGACTTTTAGCAGCCTTGTGTTCCTCACCATGTGGTGAATGAACCTTGTCAGTCTTGCTGGTATCATTTGCTCCATTTCCTCCAGTGATTTTAACAAACTTTTCAAGGAGGGACAACAAAATATTTTCTTTACACTCCAGTCCCACAACAGCCATTTTCCTCATCAGTTCTCCCATAGGTCGCTCAGACGAAGCTGCATCAAAGTTTCCAAGAGTTCCTCCAGAGAGACCCACAGCCTCCTCAGAGGAAGGAACCATGCTGTTGTCAAAGGCAACTGGGGTCAAAGAACAGTGCCCTGAACTCACTGTGCCAAAATAATTTTGCAATCTGGTTAAGAAAATATTAGAGAGATGCCATTTGCCCTGGGGCAGGGCAAGTGTGACATTGTCCCCTGTGTGTGTGGCCTTCCTGGGGTGGGGGTTTTACACCTGAGCCAGTTTGGGTAAGGGGGGTGGTGTTCACCCCCTGAGCAGGGATTCCCCCACTGTTTCAGGCTGCAGTGTAAGATGGAACCAAATGCATGTTTTCAATGCCCATCTTCATCAACTGCTATAAACAGGTGGGGCAGTGTTCTTGATCTCTTCCATGACTCAGCCCTGATAACGCCCTCCAGGGGAGATATCTTCTGTGAATGGGCCATTGAGTGTCACTGCAGGACTGATCAAATTCCATCCTCCCATTGTGGGATGCTCCGCCCAGGGGCAGGATCCAAGCATTCCTACCTGGATATAAGCTGAGCTTTGCAACACCAGGAGCAGCTTGCCTACTGGATTCCCAGAGGTCAAGAGCTCCAGAACCACCCCTGGACCTTCAGAGGAAGACCAGACGCTTCTACAGGATCACTGCTTGGACAGAATCACGTTCATCACTCCAACAGGACTGCAGCCACCATTTAATGGGACAGCAGCCACCAGCCTGACCAGCAGGGTGTCAGGTTATATCCAGACTCTGTCAGTTTAAGGCAGTGTTTCTGCATCATTGCCTTGATCTTCATTTTCTTATTAAATTGTAATCCTGGTTTAGACCCTCCCCAGGTTTGCCTTCAAACCAGTACAAAATTCAATGTACTTATCCCTTGTTTTCTTCTCAAAACAGGATTTTCCATCCCTTAAACTTGGCCAGATGGAGGAGGAGGCTGTGAGGAAGAAGAAGGTGCCCCAGGAGCCCCAGGGAGGTGAGGAGGAAGTCAATGCCCCTTTCCCCCTCTCTCCTGCTCCATCTCCCAGCCCAGCACAGCCCCCGGCTGCAGGACAACCCTGCTGCCAACCCCATCCTGCCAGGGATGCACTGGGGGGATCTCCTTCCCCTTCCCTCTGGCACGGAGGCCAATCCCATCCTCTCCTTGGCCTTCCTCCCCCAGACAAGGAGCTGAGGATGGAGACCAGGGAGGGCAAATCCCTGTGGCAGAACCTCATGGAAGAGGCCATTTTGAGTGGCTCCACAGTGCAGAATTCCAACAGGGAGGAAAAGCCCCAGAGATCCCACAGAAGGAGGGGCTCCAAACCCAGCCCAGGGTGCTCTGAGGAGGAAAGACCCACCCTGAACCAGGAAGGTGGACAGAGCTTCAGCCAGAGCTCGGAGCTGGTGGCCCATGGGCAGCTTCACAATGGGGAGAAGCCCCACAAGTGCTTGGAGTGTGGGAAGAGCTTCAGGCAGAGCAGCCCCCTGATCAGCCACCAGATGATCCACACTGGGGAATGGCCCTACGAGTGTGGGGAGTGTGGGAAGGGCTTCAGCTGCAGCTCTGCCCTCGTCACCCACCAGCGCATCCACACTGGGGAGAGGCCCTACAAATGTCCCCAGTGTGGGAAGAGGTTTCAGAGCAGCTCCAATCTCCTCCAGCACCAGCAGGTTCACAGGGATGAGAGGCCCTTTCTCTGTCCCAACTCTGGGAAGGGCTTCAAGCACAGCTCTACCCTCATCACCCACTGGCGCATCCACACTGGGGAGAGGCCCTACGAGTGTCCTGAGTGCCAGAAGAGGTTTCACACCAGCTCTGATCTCACCAGGCACCAGCAGATTCACACAGAGGAAAGGCCCTTCCACTGCCCTTACTGCAGGAAGGGCTTCAAGCGCAAGTCCCACCTCATCAGGCACCAGCTCATCCACACTGGGGAGAGACCCTACGAGTGCCCCACATGTGGGAAGAGGTTTCGGACCAGCTCAAATCTCCTCTTGCATGCACAGATTCACACGGATGAGAGGCCCTTCCACTGCCCTGACTGCGGGAAGGGCTTCAAGCAAAACTCCCAACTCGTCACCCACCAGCGCATCCACACTGGGGAGAGGCCCTACGAGTGTCCCCAGTGTGGGAAGAGCTTCACCAGCAGCTCTCATTTGACCAGACACCAACCAAGTCACCGGTAAGGAAAGGCTTGCCAATGCTCTGATTGCAGGAACAGCTTGATGCACCACTCCAATTTCAACCCCCATGGGAGAAGCCAGATTGGAAAGAGCCCTGGTGATCCATGTTCCCTGTGATCCATGCTGGGAAGACACCTGTACCTTTTCCTGCCCTTGCAAATGACCTGATGTGGCATTGAAAAACGTGAGGGTCTGCCCATGGCCCTATCATTACATTCAGTCCCACCTCAGATCATTGCCACGGACAGGAAGGTGACTCTCTCTCTCTCCCTGAGGAGAAGGGTGTCCTTTCCAGGCAAGAAATATTGTAGCCAGGCAGACCCTGTGAGTTGTGTTGTAGTTTTCCCTGTAAACAGTTTTATTTATCCCTTCTGTTATCAATATTGTTTCTGTTCCTGTTTGTTCTTTATCTCATTCCTGTTCCCAATAAATTGTTCTTATCCCAGCCCGGGATCTTTGCCTTTTGTGCTTTCCATGGGAGGCTGGAGGGCAGCAAGGGCAGCGCGGTTTTAGCGGGAGCAGGAAATTGGGGAATCCCATTCCTGAAGCCCGGCCCATGGAAACCAAGCATCCCAGCTGGTGCCAGCCCTGGTGGCCATGGCAGCAGCCTTGGGAGCGGGTCCCTGGCTGGGGCTTTGGGAACCTCTTCCCTCTGGTGCCCAGGGACAGGAGTGGAGGGAGCGGCTGCAGCTGAGTCGGGGCAGGCTCAGGTTGGATGTCAGGAAAAGGTTTTTGGCCAGAGGCTGCTGGGGCCCTGGCCAGGCTCCCCAGGGAAGGCTCCCAGCTCCAGGGCTCTCTGAGCTGCAGCAGCGTTTGGCCAGCGCTGCCAGGCCCAGGCTGGCATTGTTGGGGTGTCCTGTGCAGGGCCAGCAGTTGCACTGGAGGATCCTGATGGGTCCCTCCCAGCTCAGCCAATTCTGTGCTTCTGGGATCCCATCAGCCTGGGGATGGGGCTGCCAATGGTTGCCATGGCAACGGGCTCTGGCTGCAGGCCTGAGCTGGTGTCCATGGCAACCACCCCTGGCATGGGGTCTCCATGGAGCTGCCAAGGGACTGAGCATAGCAACAGGGGGCTGGTGATGGTTGCCATGGAAACTGACCATAGCAACAGGGGTTTGGTGATGGTTGCCATGGAAACTGACCATAGCAACAGGGGACTGGTGATGGTTGCCTGCTAAGGATCAGATTTGTCACAGACCCTCAGAGGGGTTCCATGGGGACATTCCAAGAGTCTCCAGGCTGTTCCAGAGCTGGAATGTCACACACAGAGACAGGGGCTCCATGGAGACCTCCCAGGGCTTTCTGGGATGGTAAAGAGCCCTGTGGTCAGAGGCAGTCACAGCCATTCCATGGTGACATCCCAGGGCACCTTGGGCTGCAAAGGCACCGATCTGTCACAGGCACTCACGGGGGCTCCACGGTGACATCCCAGGAGTCCCCAGGCTGCCAAAGGGCCGGGAATGCCCAGACACTCACAGGGGTCCTGTCATGGGCACAGTGGGAGCTTCACGCAAAAGCTTTATTTCTTTATTGGAGAAACTCCTGCTGAGTCATGAGATGGAGAAATGAGACTCAACAGACACCATGGATCCTCTACCCCCGCAGGGCCCCTAGACTTCTTAAATTCCCTCTAAGAGAGGAGACTGGGAGTGTGTGGATCAAATCCAGCCCATGAATTTGTCCAAGGTTTATGTGTAAAAGATTGGACAGGTGGAATTGAACTTCAACCCAATTTGTCCCACAGGATTAATGATCGAACACCAGATAAATTTATATAAATAGAGCTCCAATTGATTCTGATCATGATCGGACAGAAAGATCTTAACCACAGTTATTTACTCCACAGTTCAGGAGCTACTGCAATAATTAGAATATAGTGTTCTAGGCAGCAATTTTGAAGTCAACAGATTGGGCTATGACACGACAGAGTTTGTTGTGTGAGGTCATTGAACAGCTATGGCATTATAGAGGGCATTCTGTGACATCACAGAGCAGTCTGTGACATCATGGCATGGCTGTAGGATATCATAGAGCCAGGTGTGAGGCCAATGTGTGCGCTGTGACATTACAGAGTGGTAGGGTGACATCACAGAGAGGGCTTTGTGACATCACTGAGGGGATTGTGACATCCCACAGCTGTCTGTGACATCATAATGTGAGGCCATAGAGCAGATCTTGCCATCATAGAGGGTGGCTCTGTGACATGAGGGAGGGGGTTGTGACATCACTGGGTGGCTGTGTAACATCATAGAACAGCCTGTGACATCACAGAACAAATGGTGACATCGCAGTGTGACTCTGACATCAGAGTCTTCTGTGACATCACAGAGCAACTGTGTAACATCACAGGAGACTGTGTGACATCATAGGAGGCAATGTGACATCACAGGGGGCTGTGCAGCATCACAGATGGCTGTGTGACATCACAGGGGCTGTGTGACATCACAGGGGCTGTGTGAGGTCACTGGGGAGGTCACTCTGCCCCTGGCCCCCCTCACAGTTCCCCCCAGAGCAGTCCAACCCTGCTCGTGCACAGCGGGGTCCCCTGTCCCCCCGGGTCCCCCCCGCCCCCGGCGCCGCAGCCTCCCCCAGAGGATGTTCCACGAGATCGACCCCAGAACCTGACACGGGGACCGGGGGCTGGGGCCCTGGGGGTGGCCCTGGGGGACAGGGACCCCCCGGCAGCGTCCCTGTGTCCCCCAGGGCCAGAGCCTGGGCCAGGGCTCCTTCACCCTGGTACCAACGAGGCCTTGAGAGCGCTGAAAAAATCCCCAGCAAAGGAACAGCAAAAACCAGATTGAATATTAAAGGACAGCAGCACAAAGTTCCTTGGCAAGAGTCACTCTGCTCCTGACTGGACAATTCAGGCACACCAAGGTAACAAAGCAACAACAAAACCAAACAAAATCCAGGCAATCAAACCAGAAATGAACTGAGAACTGTCCCTGTGTGTGTGTGACACAAGGACAGTGAGGGCAAGGATAAAAGGAATATGGCCCAAAAGCTGAACAGAGTTCAAACTTAACAGGACTTAAGTTACAACTTAACCTTAACTGATACCATCAATTTCACAATTTAGCAAAAGAACAGCACTTAACACTATTTAACCTAACTTAAAACATATGACTTAGCAATTTAACAGAGGAATACCATTTAATATTCAACGTAGCTAGTAAATTAAATTAAACTTAATACCTTGGCAAAAGAACAACTCTTAGCAGCATTTGATTTCACATAGACCTCATGACTGAACATCTCTTACAGGCCTCACTGACTCAGCTATCCAAGGCACTCAAACTCCTCAGAGAGCAGCATTTCTGCCACATTTCCCCAGCACGGGCACTCCTGTGTGCACACAGACACAAAGAGTCAGTGCAAGGCACCTGGGAGAAATTCCCCTGAGGGCAGGAAATGCTCCCTGTGCATCCTTTGGCATCTCCCCAGCGGGTGAAGGGTTGAGCCTGGAGGAGTGGGGGGATCGGCCCAGGCTCCGTCGTTGTTGGGGATCCCCGAGTGCAGCAAACGGGAGAGTTCCCGGCTGGGAGAGGCCCCACTCAGAGGGAGTCGCTGGCCCAGGAGAGCTCCAAGGGCTCCTTTTGGAGCGCTGTTTGCAGGGCCCCAAGAGAGGGGCTTCAGTCCCAGCAATGGTTCATCCTGGCCGCACTGGGCACCAACAGCTTTCTTTGGCAGGGTGAGAACAGGGATGTTGTGCCACTGAGGGAAGAAAAGCAGTTCCCAGGGCTGCTCCTACAGAAAGCAGGAGCTGGTTGGGCAGCAGCAGTGCCTGGAGCAGACAGTGTTTGTGATGAGCTGCAGAGGAGCTGAGCCCAGGGGCTGTTGGCCAAGGCTGAGGCCCAAGGAGCATTTCTCAGCTGGCAGGGCAGGCTGAGAAGGGGAGGGGGGAATGCAGCAGCACAGGGCCCATGGAACCAAGGGAGCATTGTGACACTGTGGGGCCCTGTGAGACCAAGGGACCATTGTGACACTGTGGAACCTTCTGACACCAAGGGACCATTGTGACACTGTGGGGCCTCATGGAATCATGGAGACCATTGTGACATTGCCAGGCCTCATGGAACTAAGGGGACCGTACTGGCGCTGTGTGGCTCCATGGAATGCAGGAATCATTGTGACACTGAGAGGCCTCATCAAACCAAGGGTCCATTGTGTCACTGCGGGGCCTCATGGAGCCAAAGGTCCATTGTGACATTGCAAGGCCTCATGGAACCATAGAGAGACCATTAAAACACTTCACAGCCTCATGGAACAACTAAGGAGACCATTGTGACACTGAGGCAACTCATGGGATCATGGAGACCATTGTGACACTGTGAGCCCCAATGGAATAAGCAAAGCATTGTGACACTGTGAGGCCTCATGGAACAGGTGAGGCCATTGTGACCCTGGGGATCCCTACAGAACCAAGAGGACCATTGTGATACTGTGGGGCCTTGGGAAACCAAGAGACCCTTTTGTGACACTGCAGGGCTGCATGGAACCAAAGTTCCAGGGTGACATTGCAGGGACTTGTGTCATCAATGGTCCATTGTGACACTGTGGAGCCAATGGGGACCATTGTGACACTTCAAACCCCCAGGGTCCAAAGGTCCATTATGACATTGCAGGGCTCATGGAACAGAGGAGTCATGTGACATTGTGGAGGCCTGGGGAACCATGGAGACCATCGTGACACCGTGGGGCCTAATGGCATCATTGGGACCATTGTGACACTGTGGGGCCTTATGAAACCTTGGGGCCACTGTGACACTGTGGAACCCAATTGAAAGAAGGGTCTATTGTGATACTGCTGGACCCCATGGAATCAAAGCACCATTATGACACTGAGAGGCCCCATGGGTCCAAGAAGCCCTTGTGACCTTATGGGGCGCCATAAAACCAAAAGAACACAGAACAGGTCTGGCCAGCTTGGCCTCCCAGGGACCACCTAACTGATCCAACTGACCTTGTCATGTTGAGGGTCTCTTCTCATCTGCTGCTGAAACACTGGGGTTCCATGCTTTCCTTCCTAATGGAAAAGAACTGTCCTGCTTCTCCAGATGCCCATGGCTGAGCCTGGGCTTGCACCTCCAAAATTCCCTAAAAGCAAAGACTGCTCCCAGACAAAATCTGCCATTCCTGACAAGTCTGGCTGGCCTTGGCCTAGTGAGGCTCTCACCTGCCTTCTAAACATAGGAGGTGTGTGCTTCCCTTCCTATGGAAAATAATTTTCCTTCTCATCCAGATGCCCATGGCCAGAATTGGGATTTCACCTGCAACATTGCCTTACTGTGAGAGACCGGAGGAGAATGTTGGCTCAAAACATTTTATGGGTGGGCGAGGAAGGGGCAGGTCCAGCCTTGCCCTGCCCTGGAAGCCCAGCCCTGCCCTGCCCTGGAACCCCAATCCCCCCAGAGCCTCTATCCCAGCCCAGCAGTGGCTGCCAGTCCCTGGCACAGCACAGGCAATGCTCCACAGCCACCTCTGCAGCCCCAGCCCAGCTCCTGAGGGACCAAATGAGCCCAAGCCCCACCTGGGGGAAGGGCCCAGGGAGACCAAGGGCTATTGAAGGCTGACCACAAGGCAAGCACACATCTTGACCCTGGATCATCTTGGAATTTCCTTCGGAACAGTACTGGAATCCAGGAGTTGGTAGCTGCGTGTGCGCTTCTCTATATCTTTTTTCTGTCTTTTACCCTTACTGTGTCTTCTTCTTCTATTTCTGTCCTTTTGCAAATTTTGATTAACCTAAAATTGAACAGGCTTAGAGTTTATTTAGTTAAATGGGCCAAGGTAATGATTTGAGAAGTGTTTTCTGTTGATTGAATGTGACATTAAACTATTTGCCAAAGTTTCTCTGATTTTCTAAAGTAAAGGCTGTTTGGTTGTTTTGAGCTCCTGAGAATCTCTTGTTGGTATTTCTCCAGGGAGTCACACTCAGAGTACACAAACAATTGTAATTCCTTTTAAATGTCTGCTTGAGAGAGTTTTTTCAGAAATGGGGGTCAGGGCTTGTGTGTCCTGCTTGGCCCAGCCCAGGCAGGGCTTTCCCAGCCCCATTCCACACTCCATTGCCCAGCTGGAGCCGCTGGTGCCTCTGAGTTGTGCTGCCCCAGCCCCAGGGACGCTCTCCTTGTCTGCCCATTCCCCCACGGTCTCTGGGCAGGGATGGCCTCACTGGGGGCTGCTGACATCCTCAGCAACTTGGAGGCTGCTGCTGAATTTCACTGCTCCAGAGGCTTGTTCAGCCTTCAGCTCTTCAGTGCAGGAATTCAGTGTCCCAGGGCTCATTAACATTCAGAACACCTGAACATGCCAAGCCTCTGGGAATCATTTGATTTTAATTTTCAAATAATTTGTGGCTAATAAGACAGATCTCCGTAATATATCCACAGTGAATGCAATATATTTAAAAAGACAGTAAGAAAAGATTTTTCAGGTCCTGTTTAGGACTTTTTCCCCTGTTAATTCATTGACATGTGCAATCTCCAATTGACACTGAATCCAAGTACCGCCTCAAGCAGTTGGAATAGATATGAAAATCAAGACCCTTCATGGCTGACAATCAATCAGACTCTGTCCCTACCCCCAGCCCACCATTTCCCCCATCCAAGCCCTGGCACTCAGAGCAGCCTTGTGCAAATCTGAGCTCCCTCCAGCCCAGGCTGCACCTGCAGCTTTCAGCTCCTTGGCTCCAACTCCCACCTGCTTTCCTTGGAGAAGGAGCTGCCCGAGACACAGAGGGATGTTCATTTCTTGTCAGCCAACAAATCCAAGGGAAGGCACAGCTCCATCAAATGCAAAAGTCATTCCTCTGCTGGGTATTAAATCCACTTTGCACAGCAGACAGTCTCAGAGCAATGGAAAACACCTTCTGTGCCCAGCACAGATCCCAAGGTTCCCCCAAACCCTCCCTGCCCCGATTCTGCCCAGATTTGCCCTTTGCACACACGAGTCACGAGCTGAAGTCAGGAGCTCCCTCCATGCCCAGAGGGAGGAAAAGAGAGAAAGGGGATGAAGAGCTCTCCTGTGCAGAGCCAAGGTCCAAGTGCAGCCCCTGCAGTGGGAACCACAACTCATCAGGTTTGTGTCCTTTGGGCTCAGGGACTGGTGACACTCAGAGGCACAGAAATGTTTCTTTCCACCAAACAGAACCTGATCATTTGAACAGTTTAATAACCATCACAGCTCTTCCCTCAGCTCTCTGGGATGTCCCAGCAGCATCTGACATGTCCCTCATCCCTAAGGGATTTCTGTACAGGAACAGTTTTAGACAAAGACATAAGAAAAGGTAATTCTGTGATAGATAGAAACACAATTAAGATGTTGATCGTGTGGCATTTATTTCAACTTCAGCAAGAAGTTGAAACCATCAGTGTCTGATGGTTTCTGGGCCAGGCTCTCGGAGCCCAGCCCAGCTCCCTGCAAGCTCTGCCAGCTGCCCTGAGCTCTGGGCAGCACCAAGGGCCTCTCTGAGCCCAGCCCAGCCCAGCCGGCTCTGGCCCCACAGCTCTGCTCAGGCCAGGCTGCTCTGGGCACTGGCCCCACGGCCTCAGCCCCTGCCAAGGGCACAGCAGCAGCTGCAGCTGCCACAGGACTCAGCCCCAGCCATGGGGGAAGGTGCTTGGCCAAGGCCAAAGGAGGCTCCCTGGCTGCCCTGCTCCCCTCGGCCTGAGGTGCTGAGAGCTCTGCAGCCCCTGCTGCCATCCCATCTGCCCAGGGCAGCACCAGAGCCCCGGCCTTGGGGCCCTCAAGAGCTGCTCCTGCTCCAGGCCCAGGGCCCATGCCAAAGCTGGGGCAGCCACAAAGCTGTGCCCTTTTCTGTTCATTGCTGCTCTCATGGGGATGGATCTGCAGCCACTTGGGGTTTGCTGATGAATTTTTTTCCTCCAGAGGCCTCTTCTTTCTGGAGCTCTTTGGTTCAGGAATTCAGTTATATAAGCTCATAAACATATGCTCAAAACATCCAAGCAAGACAAGCTCATGGGAGTAATTGAAGTTTTCAATTCTCCTTTGGCTAATTAGTCAGGTTTCAGAAGTCTATTCAAAGTGAATATACTATATTGAAAACAATACAGAGAGAACTCTTTTGTCCTTTTTAGTTTTCTTTTCCTAACTATAGATTGATCTCAGCAATGTCCAATTGCCATGGATCCCCTGCACCTCCTAATGCAGTTTGAACAGATATGAAAATCAAGACCCTTCATGGCTGACAATCACACTTTGTCCCTACCCACACTCCACAATTTCCCTCATCCAGCCCCTGGCACTCAGAGCAGCTGAGGAATGGAGTCACATCCAGGGGTGTCCCCAGGACTCAGGATTTGGGCTAGGTCAGTGAAATCTCTTTATTGCTGATCTGGACGAGGCCATCGAGGGCACCCTCAGTCAGTTCCCAGGTGAGCCCTGGCTGGGTGGGAGTGTGGCTGTGCTGGAGGGCAGGAAACTCTGCAGAGGGATCTGGACAGGCTGGAGCCATGGGCCCAGGACAATGGGATGAGGTTCAGCAAGGCCAAGGGCCGGGGCCTGCCCTGGGCTCACAACCACCCCAAATCCCTGGCCATGCCCTGTCCCTGATCCCCCCAGCCTGTCCTGTTTCCTTCATCCCTGCATTCCCAGGGACTTCCTGGGACAAGGGAGCTCTGCTCTGGGGATGGAGGGAGGTGCCAGTGCCAGCACTGGAGTGGGAACCACAACTCATCAGGTGTGTGTCCTTTGGGGGTCAGGAACTGGTGAGACTCAGAGGCACAGAAAGTTTCTCCTCATGGCCTAGAGACCCCTGTTGAACAGGACACAATTTAATAACAAACATGCTCTTCTCTAAGCTATGTGCAAAGTCCCAGCAGCATCTGATGAGTCCACTATCCACAAGTGATTTCCATACTAAAATTAATTTCAGACAAAATGTGGTTCTGTGATAGATATAAACACAACTGAGTTCTTGTATTAGAATGCTCCTCCTGGAGTGGTGGCAAAACAGCTCCAACAATTCCTGATTTGCAAAGCTGTCAGTGGTGGATGGAGAAGGGAGGTCAGGCTGCTCTTGGTGTTGAGGAAATGCTGAAACCAGCCTGACTCATTTCATCTCCTCCTGTCCTGGCTGATCTCCCCTCTTCCCCTTCCACCCATTGGCTTTTGTCTCCCACCAGGCCCCCGGTGAAGAGCCTGGCTCTGTGTTCTCCATCCCCTCCTCGCTGGCACTGCCAGGCTGGGATGAGGAGCCCCTCGGCCTTCCCTGCTCTGGGCTGGACAAGCCCAGCTCCCTCAGCCTCTGCTCACAACCCAAGGGCTCCAGCCCCACCTTGGAGGCCCTTCCCAGACCCTGCTCCAGCTGCCAGACATCTTTCCTGCCCTGGGCAACCCAACTCAGGCCACAGTGACCTGGATAATCCCCGTCCTTGATGTCCTGGTCACACAGCCCTGGCCCCTTGTCCCCATGTCAGGCTCTGGGGTGGATCCTGTGGAACATCCTTTGGTGGAGGCTGTGGCTCCAGGTGGGCCGGGGGGATCCCAGGGGACAGGGACCCTGCTGGGCATGGACAGCATTGGACTTGTTGGGAGAAACTGTGAGGGGGAGCTGGGGCCGAGTGACCAACCCAGTGACCTGACACAGCCCTGCTGGGATGTCACAGCCCATTCTCTAATGTCACACAGCTGGTCTCTGATGTCACAGCCCACCCTGTGATGTCATAGACTGTTCTGTGATGTCAGACATCTGCCCTGTGGTGTCACAGCTGGCTCTGTGATGTCACGGAGGCAGTCTGTGATGTCATAGCTGATCAATGACCTCACATACCCCACTCTGTGATGTCATAGCCCACTCTGTCACCTCATGCTACCAGATGATCAATTGCCTACACCAGGTGAGCTGACACCTGGAGCTTGTTCTCCACATCCCCAGGCCTATGGAAACCACACAAGGCCCATTGTGTGAGAACGGGAACTGGAAGTTCAGCAGCCTCAGGGTCCTGCCAGCTCAGCCAGGCCCACTGGAACATTGGGGTCCACGACCACCAGGGACCACCAGAGAGACCCCCAGGACAGAAGAACGCATGGGTATAGGGGAGGGGAAATATGTTAATGATTTTGGGGAAATGATTATCATATGTGTGTTTAGTCCAGGACAATCAATGAATATGTGTGCAAAATACAGAAAATAAACAGAAACTTTCCTGTACTCTGCATGCACGGCTTTGGGAGGAGCTCTCCCCCGTGCATCCAGCTGAATAAAGAATGCTGCTTCTTAATGCTACATTGGGGCTAAAAAGAGTTTTCTGTTTTACTGAATTTTTGGTAACACTCCCACTGCCAAGGAAAGCTCTGTCTGCTGCTGTTCACAGACAGAGAAGGGCTGGGGGCAGATGTGGGGCTCAGAGGCTGCCTGGGGCACAGTGACCATGAAATAATCAAGTTTTCAATGTTCTGTGAAAGAAGGAGGGGCAGCAACAAAACCTCTACACTGGAATTAGGAAGGGCAGACTTTGGCCTGTTCAGGATGCAGATCTGGGGAGTACCAAATCAGGTACTGATTTATTTTAAGGGAAACAGCCCTTAAAAACAAATGGGGTCCGGGACGGGTGGACACATTTCAAGAAAGTAATCTTAAGGGTGAAGGAGCAGCCTGTCCCAGTGTGGCAAATGATGAGCTGGTGATGAAAATGACTGGCCTGGCTCCACATGGTGCTTTTGTGGGAGCTCGGGAAAGAAAAGGATGCATGAACCTTTGACAGAAGGTCAGGCAACTTAGGAAGTGTTTAAGAATGTTGTTAGGTTATGCAGAAAGAGCAGTTCAGATGTGAAAGCTCATTTAGAGCTTAACCTGGCCACTTCTGTGAAAAATAATAGAAAATTTTTCTAAAAATAAATTATTATCTAACGATTAGATAAGGAGAACCTCTACTCTTTTTTGAGTCCAGTGGGGAATACAGTAACTAAAAATAAGGAAAAGGCTGAGATACTTTACACTTGTTTCTCTCAATTTTCAGTATTAGGACAGGCTGTCCTCAGAACAAGTGTTCTGAGCTGGTAGATGGACACAGGCAGCAAAACAGCCCCCTGGAATCCAGGAGGAAGCAGCTGGGGACCTGCTGAGCCACTCAGATGCTCACAGGTGTATGGGAGCAGATGGGATCCATCCCAGGGGGATGAGGGAGCTGTGGATGAGCTCCCCAAGCTGCTCTCCATCATTTACCATCAGTCCTGGCTCAGCAGGGAGGTCCCAGAGCACTGGAGGTGCCAGTGTGAGCCCATCCCCAGGAAGGGCTGGAAGGAGGAGCTGGGGAACTCCAGGCCTGTCAGCCTGACCTGGGTGCCCGGCAAGGTTATGGAACAGATCACCTTGAGTGCCATCACAGGGCACCCACAGGATGGCCCATGGATCAGAGCCAGCCAGCGTGGATTTCAAAATCTGCATTGATGGTCTGGATGAGGGGATTGAGTCCATGATCATCAGCAAATTTGCAGATGACACCAAGCTGGGTGTGAGTGTGGATCTGCTGGAGGGTAGGAGGGCTCTGCACAGGGCCCTGGACAGGCTGGATGCAGGGCTCAAATCCAACAAGGTGAGGTTTAACAAGTCCCAGTGCCTGGTCCTGCACTTTTGCCACAACACCCCCTGCAGCACTACAGGCTGGGGACAGAGTGGCTGGAGAGCAGCCAGGCAGAAAGGGACCTGCAGGGACGGATGGACAGCAGGCTGGACATGAGGCAGCAGTGTGCCCAGGTGGCCAAGAAGGCCAAAGGCTCCTGGCCTAGATCAGGAATGGTGTGGCCAGCAGGAGCAGGGCAGGGATTCTTCCCCTGTGCTCGGCACTGGTTGGGCAGCACCTCGAGTCCTGTGTTCAGTTTTGGGGCCCCCCAGTTTAGGAAGGACATGGAGGGGCTGGAGTGTGTCCAGAGAAGGGCAACAAGGCTGGGGAAGGGTCTGGAGCACAAGTCCAATGAGGAGCAGCTGAGAGAGCTGCTGGGGTTGTTTATCCTGGAGAAGAGGAGGCTCAAAAGAGAGGGCACAAGGCAGTTTCAGGGCACAGGTAGGACTTGATGATCTCCAAGGACTTTTCCAACCTTACTGATTCTGGGATTCTCTGGAACCACCCTTGGAGCAGTTGCAGGATGAGCCCTGGGCCTCCTCTGCAGAAGCTCCAGCAGCCCAGGTCCCTCAGCTTCTCCTGGCAGCCCCAAAGCCCATCCTGTCAGTCCTGCAGAGCCTCTGCAGCTCCTCCTCATTGCCCAGAACAGGGAGCCCCAGAGGCAGACACAGCAGCCCAGATGTGCCCCCCTGGCCTGGGGTGCCTCTGGCAAGGGAGCAGCACCAGGCACTGCAGGAGCCTGCAGACAATTCCTGCGGCACTTGTAGGATGATCCTGCTGCCCAAGGGACGTTGCCATGGGGCCAAGTCAGGAACTGCAATGGGGAGTGGGGCCAGGGAGGAAAGGGCAAACAGGGATGGGCTGTTTGCAGGGGAGAGAACAGGGCTGGGAAGGAGAAGAAATTTGTACAAGTGAATAGTAAAGAAAGCAAAAGAGAAGCCAAGGAAATGCTGAGGGCAGTTTGGGGGTGGCTGCCAGGCAGCCCTGTCTCTGAGCAACAGCGTCTGCAGTGGCACAGGAAACTCCCAGCTGATGGGAACAAACTTTCTGGCTGACTGCAGAGGCCAGGACAAAGCTGAGTGGTTTCCCTGGTGTCCCCCAGGCCTTGCTGGCCCCAGGGGCTGATGGCATTTGTGCTCCCTCAGGTTCATGTCCCCACAGCAACAGCATGGGGGTGCTGGCCCTGCTGTGTGCAATGCAACCAGGGGCTGCTGAGGCAGTGCTGCCGTGTCTGTGCCTGCAAGGATGGGGCACCTGTGTGAGCTGGGGGAGAGGCCAGGGCTGCAGAGGGGGGATGTTGTTGGCAGCTGCATGAGGACGCTCTGGGACGCTGCCCTGGGCTGTGCAGCGCACTGGGCATGGATCAGCCCCTGCTCTGCTGCTCCTTCCCGTCTGCCCCAGGGCCCTTGCAGAGCCCCAGCCATGCTGTTTGCCCCCAGCCTGCCCACGGCCAGCCTGGGGCTGCTGACGGGGGTTTCTGTGCTGAGCATTGGACTGGCTGTGTTCTTGAGAGAGCCTGGGCAAGGAGCCTGGAGCCCCCAGGGCCTGGCCTGAGGCGTCAGCGCTGCCCCAGCAGTGCCCATGGCCTGGCCCTGCTGCAGCCCCGGCACTGCCACCCCCAGGGCTGTGCCCGGCCCCGAGAGCACTCAGGCCCTGCAGCAACACCAGGGCCACCAGGGCAGCGGGGCAGGGCCTCGGCAGCAGCACTGGCAACACCAAGTGCTGCTGCTGCTGCTGCTGCTGCTGGGCACAGCTGCTGGGCCAGCACTGATCTGCCCCAGCTCTGCACACAGACATTGCTGCTGCAGCTCCAGAGAAGGCAACAAAAGGGCATCTCTGCAGAAGACTCTGCCGGGAGATCCTTTAGTTCTTTTAAAGCCATCAAGAGCGGAGCCCCTCATTGACACAATGTGGGGCCACAGGGAAGGTGGAAAGAAACAAAATGAGAAATTGCACAAGGAATGGCTTTTCTTCGTTGACAATATGAAAAAAGTAAAACAAAGGAAAAGCAAAAGTAAAAACAAAGGAAATGAAACCAAGAAGAAATATAAAAGATGAGTTTTATTACAAGTGATTTGCAGAAATTGGCCAGCAGTTTAATGTTCCTGAAACCATCCAGTCATCAGTCTCCACACTGCAGCCTTGAGCTCCTGGTTCCTCAGGCTGTAGATGAGGGGGTTCAGGGCTGGAGGCACCACCGAGTACAGAACTGACATTGCCAGATCCAGGGATGGGGAGGACATGGAGAGGGGCTTCAGGTAGGAAAACATTGTAGTGCTGAGGAACAGAGAGACCACGGCCAGGTGAGGGAGGCAGGTGGAAAAGGCTTTGTGCCGTCCCTGCTCAGAGGGGATCCTCAGCACAACCCTGAAGATCTGCACATAGGAGAAAACAATGAACACAAAACAGCCAAAAAATAAACAGGAACCTAGAGTAAGAAGTCCCAGTTCCCTGAGGTGGGATTTGGAGCAGGAGAGTTTGAGGATCTGTGGGATTTCACAGAAGAACTGGCCCAGGGCATTGCCATGGCACAGGGGCAGGGAAAATGTATTGGCCGTGTGCATGAGAGCATTGAGAAAGGCACTGGCCCAGGCAGTTGCTGCCATGTGGGCACAAGCTCTGCTGCCCAGGAGGGTCCCGTAGTGCAGGGGTTTGCAGATGGACACATAGCGGTCGTAGCACATGATGGTCAGGAGGAAATACTCTGCTGAAATGAAAAACAGAAAGAAAAAGAGCTGAGCAGCACATCCTATGTAGGAGATATTCCTGGTGTCCCAGAGGGAATTGTGCATGGCTTTGGGGACAGTGGTGCAGATGGAGCCCAGGTCAGCGAGGGCCAGGTTGAGCAGGAAGAAGAACATGGGCGTGTGCAGGTGGTGGCCGCAGGCTACGGCGCTGATGATGAGGCCGTTGCCCAGGAGGGCAGCCAGGGAGATGCCCAGCAAGAGGCAGAAGTGCAGGAGCTGCAGCTGCCGCGTGTCTGCCAATGCCAGCAGCAGGAAGTGCCTGATGCAGCTGCTGTTGGACATTTGCTGGGGCTGCACATGGGCATCTGTAAGAAAAGTAATCATGGAATATTTGGGTTTGGAGAGGACTTGAAATATCCCAGCACAGCCTGGGGGCGCTTTCCCCCCACTGCCTGCCCAGGGCTCTGCTGCCTGGAGCTGTCCCTGCCAGCAGCTGCTTCCCTGTGCCCAGGGCTGGGCCCTGCCAGTGCTGCCAGAGCCCAGCCCAGCCCTGGGGGCTCAGCTCTGCCCTGCAGAGCCCTCCCAGCTCAGGCACTGCCCAGGGGCAGCTCTGGCTCTGCAGGCTCTGATGGCAACGTCGGAGCAATCCTGAGGAGGCTGGAAAAGTGACACTGATGCTGCCCGTGAGGGGTCTTTTGCTGATTTCTGCACTGCCTCGTTTATTCAGATCTGGGACATTTTGTTTGGTTTTTTTTTTTTTTTTTTTAATACCATCCTGAACAGAGATATGAATATCTATGTGCAATTTCCCATCAAGGCAACCCAGAGCAATAGATTAAAAAAGCAGGATTTTCCATTTTCTCCGGCCTGGGTTTTGCTGTGCTCCCTGTATAGTCTACTTGGAAATGTTCTGAAGTTAAATGCCATGCTGGGAGCAGTCGTGAACAATGCAGCATCCTCCCCACACAAGGAGAACACTTCCAAGCCTCACCAGCTGTCTCCTGCCACCCAGATCTTGTCCCCCAGTGCTGGGAGCAGCTGCCAGGGCTGGCTGAGAGCTGTCCCTGGCAGGCAGCAGAGTCCCTGCCCCAGCACAGCGCCCTGGGCTGCAGGACCCTGCTCTGCAGGATAGCCCTGGGCACCCCTGGCTGCTCTGCACAAGAGACAAGCAGAGAATGTACTCACAGGCTCTGCAGGCATTGGGATGTTCCAGCTGCAGGAGATGGCTCCAGGAGCTGCAGCTGCACTGCCCTGCAGCCAGAGGTTTGTGGGCCAAGGGCTGGCAGTGATTGTGCCCCAGGCACTTCTCAGCCCCTTCCCAGCCCTGACTGATTGAAGCTCTCTGTGCCTTTGTGCTGTGCCCGTGCTGGCTGCAGGCAGTGCCCCAGCCCTGCTGGGCTGGCAGAAGAGCTGCTCATCCAGAGAAATGTGCTTTTGAAGCTCTTCTTGGTTACCAGGAGCTGCCTCTGTTCCAGGAGCCCAGCCCAGCTCAGCAGCACAGACACAGCACAAGGACTTTAATCAGCCTCTGGGCCTTTGTGCTCAGGCCCTGAACATCAGTCCCTGAGAGGGAGCTCAGGAAACCTCCTCAGAACTCCAAGGCAGAATCCAACTCCAAAGTTTCTTGGACTGTTAATGGGTCCCAGTGAGGGACATGACTGAGCAAGTGTCCCCAGGCCCCAGGCAGAGCAGAGAACTGCAGGCAGTGATGACAGGTGGGGACAAAGAGAAGCCAAGTCTTGGTGCCCTGGGCCACAGCAGGGTCTGTGCCACCAAGGGCTGGGAGGAGACACCTTGTCCTGAGGCCCTGGGGCCTCCTGGCACAGCCCCAGCCAGGCTGGGCACTGTCAGCCCCTTGTGCTGCCCTCAGCATCCCCCCCTAGCCCACATCCCAGTGGCCTCAAGGATCTGCTGCAAGGAGTCCCTGGGGAGCCTTGCTCAGCAATGGCCCTGGGGGCTCCTTCATGCTCCCTGCAGGGACTGCAGCTTTTTCAAAGGACTTTGGCTTTGGCTTTTGCCATGGAGTCTCTGAGAGCTTTGTGCAATCATGGCCTCCAATTATCTGCTGTAATTAGTCCCTGGAGAGGCTTTGTCAGTAACAACACTCAGTGGGGCTCATTAATACTTCAGGGTACTTCAGTTATTTGAAGGTACTTGGTGTTTCCCTTTTCATACAGACTCTGTGAGAGGTTTGTGCAATCATGGCCCCAATTATCTGCTTTAAGGAGTCCCTGGAGAGCTTTGTACTGACACTCACTGGGGCTCATTAATGCCTTGAGATACTCAAGGTTTTTAAGGTACTTTATGGATTTAAGAATACTTTTAGGTACTTTCAAGGATTTTCCTTCCCACACTGAGTCTCTGAGAGGTTTTTGGGCCATCCTGGCCTCCAATTCTCTCCTCCAAGGAGTCCATGAGGACCCTGTGTTGGGTATCTTCCCCCTTTCTGTTTTACAACAAAGATGGAACTGAAAGAATTTTGTAAGACTTTCTAAAAGCATCCAAACAAACACGGGACAATTAACAATACAACAACAACCATTAGGAGAATCAATAGTCCTGTTTTAGCTACACATCATCCAACCCTTTAGTCCCTTGGATTGGAAGAGTTTATGGACCCAGTCTTTGTTTTCCACTCGAAGCTTCTTGAACCCTTCCTTCAGTACCTGAATGCTCTTGTGGATTGACTCGCTGTGGCTGGAGAGGTTCATGCAGCACATGCCCTCAGAGTCTACACAGCCATGCCCATGTGCCCAGAGTAAAAACTCTATCGCTGTTCTGCAAGGTGGCATGTCTGATGGTCTCTGTGTCTGAGAGCAGCCACTCAATGTGAGGGAGGCAGCATTGGTTTGCTTACTTAACAGGCACCCAGGATGGTCTGATTGCCCTAAAGCTTTAGCTGCAGCCACCCAAGGTAGTCCAAATTGGGGGTGCTACCATTTGATACCTGGATTAAAGCTTTCAAAGCCATCTCTTTGATATCATCCAATACTTCTCTGGGGATACCTGCTGCTTGATCATCTGGTAGGCTGTGTTGTCCTTCTCCAGCTAGATGGTTGATTGTCAATTCCACCCTTGCCTCATTATTAGCATAGTCTGCTATTAATTGATTTAGTAAACACTTCCATCCCCTTTCTCACAGGGTGTATTCTGTAGGTGACAACAACAGGGTCATAATATATTTTAAATCATAGGAAGTTTAAGCATGTGCTTTAAACATGGCCCTCATTAGGCCATGAAACCAAGGTAAGTCCTTCCTATGGTCTTTAGCTGCCCTACACAGATCCTTGATTTCCCCATAAATCAATGGCTGATCCCTGGGATTCTGCCCCCTTCTTTCATAACATACTGAGGCAATGAGGAGTTTTGAGACTATTTGCCAGTCTCCTTGCTGAACTGCTTCTTTCCAGATCCTTTCCTAGGGATCTTCTGGGGTTGTGGGCCGAGGTTGCTCTGGGGAATCCAAACTGTCTTCTGCGGAGGAAGAATAACTTGGGGGAGAAACATTTGGATTAGAAATAGTGTGACAGTTGGACTTAGTATCTCTGATCATGGGGTTATATTGTTGCTGGAGGGTGAGGCAAAGGGCTCTGCCATTTTGTCAGGTGTTGGGGATGAAGGGCCTTGATTTAGGATGGTGGACTTTGGGGCTGGAGTTCTGGAGGCATGGCCCAGGGTGAAGGTGGAATGATTGACAGTGGGGGCGTGACCCACAGTTCTGGGGGTGGAGTCTGGAGGTTCGTTCAGGGCGGAAGAGAAGGCTGTGGTAGCAGGAAGTGGAGGAGCCAAGATGGAGGGAGGATGGTCGGGCTTCCGAGCCACATTCAGGCTCCTTCCATCTTGAATCTCCAGGGCATGATGCTCCACGACTTTGTGGCCATTGCCATCTTGGACCATCATGGAAGGTCTGAGAAAGGCAGGTTTGAGGGGTGGTCCCGAGTTAGAAGTGACCAACGGATTGAGTTTTCAGCACACTGCTTGCTGGTGAAGGGTCTCAAGGATGGTGTGGAAGATGGGGAGCATGCAGGGTGCAATGGGGTCCGTTTTGATTGAAATGTTGTACAATTTAACTCCCACTGAGTCCCAAAATTCAATGGTATCGATTTTGTCCGCAGAGGCATCTGGAAAATTTTTAATGATCCACCTCATGATTTATTTTAATTCATTCTTTGAAAATGTTATGTCATAATCAGTGAGAATTAAAGCATCCATATATGCTCCTTTCTACTTTGGACATCTGGCTGCCCTTTTTTCTCTTTCTCTGCCTTATGGGGAAGAGCCACTGGAACACCCCAAATCAATTATGGGGCATGGGTGCATATTGTAAAAACACAGTGGCAAAATGGGCAATAAATGTCTTGCATTTCCCCAAACCCACCTGCAATCCTATGCAGGTGAAACCATCGTTGTCCCTGCTGATCCTGGGCAAGGTCCCTTGAAGCAATGATGAATCCACTGGGCCCGGCACAATCCAAAATCCCGGGGAGCGCTGGCCTATCCATCAGCCAACCCCAGCTGACGTGACTGACACAGGGAGCCCTGAGTGTCATGGTCCCTGTTCGGGCGCCAAATGTCACAATGAAGGGGCTGTGACAAACCTCTCTGGTTCCCTGACTTCAGGGCGAGGGTGGCGGAAATGAAAAGGAGCAGGATTAATGGAGTTGTTTAAAAGGAACTTTAATAACAGGGTGAAAAACAATAAACATAGAGAAGTCGAGAACAGTATGAGGGGCAGGATCCAAAGACCTGAGACAAAGGGGAGCAACAACATAGACACTTGGGGGTAGAACACTCTAGAACAATAACCCAATAGGGGAAACAAGTAACCATTAGGGGAGGAGAACTTGGACAAGTTAGCATAACAATACTAAAGGCTTTTTGGAGAACTTTCAAGCTCACTTTAATTTAAACAAATGATTCCCGGGCTTGAAACTCATGCCCAATTCTTCTGGGGTAAAATCTGTCTGACTCTGAGTTACAGCTGGGCTAACTCCCACACCGCTGCTTTGCTCTGGCCCCTTGGGACCATGTGGCCCAACAGAGCCACAATGATGTCCTTGGTTCCATGAGGCCCCACAGTGTCACAATGGTCCCTTGGATCCATGGTGCTCTGCAGTGTCACAATGGCCCCTTCATTTCACAAGGCTCCTAAGTGGCACATTGGTCTCCACAAGAAGGAAACCACAGAGCCCCCATGTTTCAGGAGCTGATGAACAGCAACCACCAGAGGCCAAGGCAAGCCTGACCTGTCTGTCCTGGCAGGTTTGCTTGGAGCAGCCCTTGGATATTTGAAATTATGAATGTGGAATCCTAATTTAAGACATTTGTGCCTGGTGAAGGATGATTTTTTTCCATACAAAGAAAAGCACAGAGCCCTTTCCACTGTTTGGAAAACAGGTGAGTTCTGGCACTCAGGAGTTAAAGACCAGCCAGACCTGTCTGTCCTGGCAGCTTTTGTCTGGCAGCAATCCTTGGATACACAGAAATTTGGAGATGGAATCCAAATTTTGGCCATGGATACCTGGAAAAGATGGACAGTTCTTTTCCATAAAAAGAAGGAAAGCCCAGAGTCCCAGAGTTTCAGGAACAGATGGGAGTGGCCTTCCACATTCCAAGGTCAGCCAGACCTGTCCAGTGACCACTGGGAGGCCAAGGCAGCCACACCTGTTTCATGTTCCCTTGGTTCCACAGGGCCCTGCAGTGTCACAATGGCTCCTTGCTTCCAAGATGCCCTCAGGTGTCATAATGGCCCCTTGATTACACAAGTCCTTAAGGATCTTCATGGTCTCCATGGTTCCACAAGGCCCCACAGTGTCCTAATGGTCTATTGGTTCCATGAAGCCTGGCTGTGTCCAGTGGCCCCTTGGTTCCATTGAGGCCCAGCAGTGCAACAATGATTCCCTTGGTTCCACAAGTTCCCACAGTGTCACAATGGCCCCTCCCTTCCATGAGGCCCTGCAGGGTCACAATGGTCTCCATGATTCCATGGGGCCTTGCAATGCCACAATGCTCTCCATGGATCCACAGTGCCCTGCAGGATCACAACGGCCCTTTGGCCCCAGGAGGCCCGGAAATGCAGCAATGGCCTCTTGGCTCCACAAAGCCCTGCTGCTTCACACTGGCCCCTTGGGACCATGCGGCCCAACAGAGCCACAAAGATGTCCTTGGTTCCACGAGGCCCCACAGTGTCACAGTGGCCCCTTGGATCCATGGTACCCTGCAGGGTCACAATGATCCCCTTGGTTCCACAAGTTCCTAGAGTGTAACAGGTTCCACAAGGGCCTGCAGTGTCACCATGGCCCATTGGTTCCACAATGCCCTGCAGTGTCACAATGGTCTCCATAGGAAGGAAACAAGTGAGCCCCAGTGGTGCAGGGGCAGATGAGAGGAAGTCACCAGAGGCCAAGGCTGGCCAGACTTGACTGTATGGGCAGATTTTGTCTGGGAGTAACCCTTGGATATAGGGAATTTTAGATGCAGAATCCCAATTTTGGCCATGGGTGCCTAGACAAGAAAGACAGTTCTTTCCCATAGGAATAAAAGCACAGAGCCCCAGTGCTTCACGGTCAGATGGGAAGTGGCCCTTGACATGCCAAATTCAGTGGGACCTGTCAGACAGCCCCCAGGAGGCCAAGCCAGGCAGACCTGTTCCATGTTCTGTTGATTTCATGGGTGCCCACACTGTCCCAATGGTCTCCTTGATTCCATGAGCTCTGGCAATGTCACAACGGCTTCTTGGTTACATGAGCCCCAACAGAGTCACAAGGGTCCATTGGCCCCACGCAGCCCCGCTGTGAAACAATGGCTCCTTGTTTCTATTTTAAATCAATCACAATCAAACCACAGTTTAATTATTGATCCTTGCTTCCATAGGGCCCATGATTTGCACAATGGTCTCCTTGATTCCATGATTCCTGGATTCCACAGTCTCACCATCGTTTCCTTGGATCTCCATTGTCACAACTGACCCATGGTTCCATGAGGTTCCGTAGTGTCACCGTGGTCGCTGTCAGAGGCTGGATGAGATCCATGTCCCGAGACACCTTGGGATGCTCGGAATGCCCGTGTGGGGCCAGGGCCGGGTCAGGCCTTGGTTTGTGGTGGGACAGAGCCCCGCCCCCAGCCCTGGCCTGGCAGAGCTGCCAATCACACAGCAGGGGGCGGTGCTAACCCAGCTCTGATTGGCCCAGCTGTCAATCAATCAATCAATCAATCAATCACGCACCAGCAGCTGGTGCGACCCTGACTCTGATTGGACGAGCAACTGGAAGTCCCACCTCAGGGACGGGGCCATGAAGGCCCAGGGGGTTAAAAGCCGGAGCACGAGGCCAGCCCAGGGTCTGGATCCTGCCTTCTGCTGGGGTTCCTCTGTTGGTGATGCTGGAACCTGAGCAGTTGGTACCCATGTGCGTGTCATTCTATGGATCGTCTGTCTTTTTGTTTTTCCCTATTTCTTCTCCTTCTAGTCCTACTTACCTGGAAAATTTTTGGGTTACTTTGCATGTTAAGGGTTAAAAGATTTTAGATTAAATGTGTGGCAACCCAGGCCACAGCGAATATTTCTCTGTCTGCGCTGAGGGGTCCTGACCCCCTAGAGAAACACTGCCTTTAACCTTCACCCATGGAGAGGACTTCCGGGACTTTGAGACAGATTAGAATTTACCAAAGTGGAAAATAGATTAGAGGCTAGTATAGCATGTCACTTGGGTGAGAAATTTAGGGTTTTGGATTTTTAGTATGCTGTAGATAGGAGGCAAGATGGAGGAATTTGGGTGTAGTCCCTGTCTTCTTCATCTACTCCATTTTCTGCAGTGTTGGTGGCACAGGGTGTTTGGTCAAGGAAAGCACAGTGCAGAGGTTTTGTGGACACTCAAGGGACGAGTTATTGGTTGATAAGTCGAAATACTGTAGGTTTTAAGAATTAATTGGATGAGAAAACTTTAAAAGACCTTGAAACTGTACATTTTAGAGCCATTTTGAGGTATTTTCCCAGCATGCTGAGTCTGGTGTGGACAGCAATGCAAAACTTTAGATAAGATAAGAAAAAACAAGAAGCTGAAGACTGAAAAAGTCCCATGCATCTCCTTTTACCTGGCACAGAACTGCTACAGAGGGTTTCCCCCATCCAAGGAGCCCCCAGAAAGGCCCAATGTAAAACAAACATCAAAAACTGGTGCCCAAAAAATATTTGTAAAAGGTTGACTTTTTTCCATAAAGTTGTTTACTGAAGGGTGTTGTCTTAATAGACCAATCATGTGAAATGTGTTGATTAAATGACCAGTGGGGTCTACCTGTAGCAAATCAAGATATAAAAGAAGAGGATTGAAAAAACAGGTGGCTTTTAGCACTTAGCCTTCTGATCTAAGTCTGTGTCATCTCTGAGTCAAAGGTGAAATTTGGGGATCTGTGGGGGCTATTGGGGATCCTTTCTGCACCTTGAGACTCAACAGGAGCTTCTCTAATAAACTTTGCCTGAAGCTCCCACTGTGCCCATGACAGGAACCCCTGTGAGTGTCTGGGCCATCCCGGCTCTTTGGCAGCCTGGGGACTCCTGGGATGTCACCGTGGAGCCCCTGTGAGTGCCTGTGACAGATGGGTGCCTTTGCAGCCCAAGGTGCCCTGGGATGTCACCATGGAATTGCTGTGACTGCCTCTGACCACAGGGCTCTTTACCATCCCAGAAACACCTGGGAGGTGTCCATGGAGCCCCTGTCTCTGTGTGTGACATTCCAGCTCTGGAACAGCCTGGAGACTCTTGGAATGTCCCCATGGAACCCCTCTGAGGGCCTGTGACAAATCTGATCCTTAGCAGGCAACCATCACCAGCTCCCTGTTGCTATGGTCAGTTTCCATGGCAACCATCACCAGTCCCCTGTTGCTATGGTCACTTTCTATGGCAACCATCACCAGCCCCCTGTTGCTATGCTCGGTCCCTTGGCAGCTCCATGGAGACCCCATGCCAGGGGTGGTTGCCATGGACACCAGCTCAGGCCTGCAGCCAGAGCCCGTTGCCATGGCAACCATTGGCCGCCCCATCCCCAGGCTGATGGGATCCCAGAAGCACAGAATTGGCTGAGCTGGGAGGGACCCATCAGGATCCTCCAGTCCAACTGCTGGCCCTGCACAGGACACCCCAACAATGCCAGCCTGGGCCTGGCAGCGCTGGCCAAACGCTGCTGCAGCTCAGAGAGCCCTGGAGCTGGGAGCCTGCCCTGGGGAGCCTGGCCAGGGCCCCAGCAGCCTCTGGCCAAAAACCTTTTCCTGACATCCAACCTGAGCCTGCCCCGACTCAGCTGCAGCCGCTCCCTCCAGTCCTGTCCTTGGGCACCAGAGGGAAGAGGTTCCCACAGCCCCAGCCAGGGACCCGCTCCCAAGGCTGCTGCCATGGCCACCAGGGCTGCCACCAGCTGGGATGCTCGGTTTCCATGGGCTGGGCTTCAGCAATGGGATTCCCCAATTTCCTGCTCCCACTAAAACCGCGCTGCCCTCGCTGCCCTCCCGCCTGCCATGGAAAGCTCAAAAGGCAAAGATCCCAGGCTGGGATTGGAAAAATTTATTGGGAACAGCAACGAGATAAGGAACAAAGGGAACAGAAACAATATTGATAACAGAAGGGATAAGTAAAACTATTTACAGAGAAAACTACAACATCAACAACTGGCTCTTCCTGTTAATGTATTTCCTCCTGCCTGGAAAGGACACCCTTCTCCTCAGGGAGAGAGAGAGAGAGAGTCCCTTTCCTGTCGCTGGCAATGACCTGAGGTGGGAGTGAATGTAATGACAGGGCCATGGCCAGACCCTCATGTTCTCCAATCCCACATCATGTCATTCGCAGGGGCAACAAAAGGTACAGGTGTCTTCCCAGCATGGATCACAGGGAACATGGATCACCAGGGCTCTAACCAACATGGGGTCTCCAATGGGGGATGAAGATGGAGCAGTGAACGAAGCTCCTCCTGAAATTGGGGCATTTGCAGGGTTTCTCTTACCAGTGACTTCGTTGGTGTCTTGTCAAGTGAGAGCTCTGGGTGAAGCTCTTTCCACACTGGGGACACTCGTAGGGCCTCTCCCCAGTGTGGATGCGCTGGTGCCTGATGAGGTGGGATGTCTGCTTGAAGCCCTTCCCGCAGTCAGGGCAGTGGAAGGGCCTCTCCTCTGAGGGAATTCGCTCATGCAGGTGGAGGATGGAGCTGGTCTGAAACCTCTTCTGACACTGGGGACACTCATTGGGTCTCTCCCCAGTGTGGATGCGTTTGTGGATGATGAGGGCAGAGCTGCAGCTGAAGCCCTTCCCACACTCCCCACACTCGTAGGGCCATTCCCCAGTGTGGATCATCTGGTGGCTGATCAGGGTGCTGCTCTGCCTGAAGCTCTTCCCACACTCCAAGCACTTGTGGGGCTTTTTCCCATCATGAAGCTGCTCATGGGCCACCAGCTCTGAGCTCTGGCTGAAGCTCTGCCCACCTTCCTGGCTCAGGGTGGGTCTTTCCTCCTCAGAGCACCCTGGGCTGGGTTTGGAGCCCCTTCTCCTGTGGGATCTCTGGGACTTTTCCTCCCAATTGGAATTCTGCACTGTGGAGCCACTCAAAACTGCCTTTTCCACGAGGTTCTGCCAAGGGGATTTGTCCTCCCTGGTCTCCATCCTCAGCTTCTTCCCTGGGGGAGGAAGGACAAGGAGAGGATGGGATTTGCCTCCATGCCAGAGGGAAGGGGAAGGAGATCCCCCCAGTGCATCCCCAGCAGGACGGGGTTGGCAGCAGGGTTGTCCTGCAGCCGGGGGCTGTGCTGGGCTGGGAGATGGAGCAGGAGAGAGGGGGAAAGGGGCACTGACTTCCTCCTCACCTGCCTGCATGTCCCGGGGCTCCTTCCTCTTCCTTGCAGCCTCCTCCTCCATCTGGCAAAGGTTTGGGGATGTGAAATCCTGTTTTGGGAGGAAAGCAAGGGATGAGGGCATTGAATTTTGTACTGGTTTCAAGGCAAACCTGGGGAGGGTCTAGGCGATAATTACAATTTAAAAAGAAAGAAGATCAAGGCAATGATGCAGAAACACTGCCTTGAACTGACAGAGTCAGGATATAACCTGACACCCTGTTGCTGCTCAGGCTGGTGGCTGCAGTCCCATTAAATGGTGGCTGCAGTCCTGTTGGAGTGATGAACGTGATTCTGTCCAAGCAGTGATCCTGTAGAAGGGTCTGGTCTTCCTCTGAAGGTCCAGTGGTGGTTCTGGAGCTCTTGTCCTCTGGGAATCCAGTAGGCAAGCTGCTCCTGGTGTTGCAAGGCTCAGCTTATATGCAGGTAGGAATGCTTGGATCCTCCCCCTGGGCGGAGCATCCCACAATGGGATGATGGAATTTGATCAGTCCTGCAGTGACACTCAATGGCCCATTCCCAGAAGATATCTCCCCTGGAGGGCGTGATCAGGGCTGAGTCATGGAAGAGATCAAGAACACTGCCCCACCTGTTTCTAGCAGTTGATGAAGATGGGCATTGCAAACATGCATTTGGTTCCATCTTACACTGCAACCTGAAACAGTGGGGGAATCCCTGCTCAGGGGGTGAACACCACCCCTCTTACCCAAACTGGCTCAGGTGTAAAACCCCCACCCCGGGAAGGCCACACACACAGGGGACAATGTCACACTTGCCCTGCCCCAGGGGAGGTCTCTGTCCCTGTCACTCCGTGGCTGTCCCCCCTTTTCTCTTTCACAGGCTGGGGGCTTTGCCAAATCTAAGAATAAGTTTTTTCTTTGTCCCTGTCACCTTTGTGACATCTACACAGAGCTTTCCCTTCCTTTTCATAATCTTTTCATAAAGGAGGTATCGCTATGTATTGGGCCAAATTTCCACTTTTCTTATATTGGAACCTGCCATCAGCTGAGCTGGAGCTGTGCAGGACCAATGGATTTTGGAATTGCCACAAAATTACTTCTACTGTAAGTTTATTAAATTTTGGGTTTTGTTTGTGTGTTCACCACAAGTGACTTGTGGGAAGAGCAAATTCAAGGCATTTTTTGTAGGGTTAAGTTTGATTTTTGTCAAGAAACAACTTTACTTTGTCTAGTGCCCAGGGAATGCTCAAGGGGTCTCTGAGCCTCTCACACTGGGGGATGCTTGAGAGGGGCTTGGGACGGTTTGTCCCTGTCCCTGTCACCCCAGGACATTCCACAGGGTGTGTCCCTGTCCCTGTCACCCCAGGCCATTCCCCAGGGGTGTCCCTGTCCCTGTCACCCCAGGCGTTCCCCAGGGGTGTCCCTGTGACCCCAGGCCATTCCCCAGGGGTGTCCCTGTCCCTGTCACCCCAGGCCATTCCCCAGGGGTGTCCCTGTCCCTGTCACCCCAGGCCGTTCCCCAGGGGTCTCCATCATTCTCACCCAGGGAATGCCTGGGGGGTCTCCCTCCCTCTCTCCCCTGTGCCAGGGGGTGCTCGGGGCAGTCTCTGTCCCTCTCAGCCCAGGGGATGCTCGGGGCTCTCTGTCCCCTGGCCCTGGGGGATGCTCGGGGGATCTCCATCCCTCTGGCCTCAGGCAATGCCTGTGCAGGGCTGGGCACCAGGGGCTCTGTGTCCCTCTCACCGCTGAGGCTGCTTGGGGCTGGGGGGGCTCTGCCACGTTCTCACCCCTGGGGAGGCCGGGGGGGTCTCTGTCCCTCTCAGCCCTGCTGGGACCCCACCCAAACATCATCGGGGTCACAGGGACAGAGACACCCCCAAAGCCCCAGAAGGGCTGAACCTGGGGTTTGGTTCGGGGCTGAGGATTTAGGAAGGGGCTGGAATTGGGGCTGGGCTTGGAGTTGGGGCTGAGATTTGGATTAGAGCTGGGGAGAGGGAAAGGCCCTACGAGTGTCCCCAGTGTCAGAAGAGGTTTTACACCAACTCTGATCTCCTCCTGCATGAGCAGATTCACACGGATGAGAGGCCCTTCCGCTGCCCTGACTGTGGGATGGGCTTCAAGCACAACTCCCACCTCATCAGGCACCAGCGGATCCACACCGGGGAGAAGCCCTACGAGTGTGGGGAATGTGGGATGAGCTTCAGCCAGAACTCTAACCTGATCTCCCACCAGAAGACCCACACCAGGGAACAACCCTATGAATGTGGGGAATGTGGGAAGAGCTTTAGGCAGAAGTCTCTCTTGATCTGCCACCAGAGGATCCACACTGGGGAAAGGCCATACAAGTGTGGGGAATGTGGGATGACCTTTAGTAGGAAGACACAAATGAACATCCACCAAATGATCCACACCGGGGAGCGGCCCTACAAGTGCCCCGAGTGTGGGAAGCGGTTTCACACCAGCTCTCAGCTCCTCCAGCACCAGCACATTCACACGGATGAGAGGCCCTTCCTCTGCCCCGACTGCGGGAAGGGCTTCAAGCACAACTCCACCCTCGTCACCCCCCGGCGCATCCACACTGGGGAGAGGCCCTACGAGTGTCCCCAGTGTGGGAAGAGCTTCACCAGCAGCTCTCACTTGAGCAGACACCAACGGAGGCACCAGTAAAAGAAGCCCTGCACATGCCCCAACTGCAGGAAGAGTTTAATGCACTGCTCCAGCTTTATCCCCCATTGGAGACCCCACGTTGGTCAGAGCCCTGGTGATCCATGTTCCCTGTGATCCATGCTGGGAAGACACCTGTACCTTTTGTCGCCCCTGCGAATGACATGATGTGGGATTGGAGAACATGAGGGTCTGGCCATGGCTGTGTCATTACATTCACTCCCACCTCAGGTCATTGCCAGGGGCAGGAAAGGGACTCTCTCTCCCTGAGGAAAAGGGTGTCCTTTCCAGACAGGAGGAAATACATTGCCAGGAAGAACTAGTTGTTGATGTTGTAGTTTTCTCTGTAAATAGTTTTACTTATCCCTTCTGTTATCAATATTGTTTCTGTTCCTGTTTGTTCCTTATCTCGTTGCTGTTCCCAATAAATTGTTCCTATCCCAGTCTGGGATCTTTGCCTTTTGTGCTTTCCATGGGAGGCGGGAGGGCAGAGAGGGCAGCGCGGTTTTAGCGGGAGCAGGAAACTGGGGAATCCCATTCCTGAAGCCCGGCCCGTGGAAACCGAGCATCCCAGCTGGTGCCAGCCCTGGTGGCCATGGCAACCACCCCTGGCATGGGGTCTCCATGGAGCTGCCATGGAAACTGACCATAGCAACAGTGGGCTGGTGATGGTTGCCTACTAAGAATCAGATTTGTCACAGGCCCTCAGAGGGGTTCCATGGGGACATTCCAAGAATCTCCAGGCTGTTCCAGAGCTGGAATGTCACAGGCAGAGACAGGGGCTCCATGGAGACCTCCCAGGGCTTTCTGGGGATGGTAAAGAGCCCTGTGGTCAGAGGCAGTCACAGCCATTCCATGGTGACATCCCAGGAGTCCCCAGGCTGCCAAAGAGCCGGGATGTCCCAGACACTCACACGGGTTCCTGTGATGGGCACAGTGGGAGCTTCAGGCAACATTTATTAGAGAAGCTCCTGTTGGGTCACGAGGTGCAGAAACGATCCCCAATGCTCCCAATAGATCCCCAAATGTCACTGTTGAATCAGTGTTCCGTGCTTTCTTTCCAATGGAAAACAACCATCCTTATCCTCCAGGTGTCCATGTCTGAAATTGGATTCCACCTCCAAAATTCTGGATATCCAAAGGTTACTCCCAGGCACAATCTGCCAGTACCATCAAGCCTGGCTGGCCTTGACCTCTGGTGGCTGCCCCTGCAACACTGGGGCTGGGTCCTTCCCTTCCCATGGAGATCACTGGGACACTGTGGGGACCTCATGGAACCAAGGGGATCCTTGTGGAACCACTGGAGCCCATGGAACCAAGGGGTCATGGTGACCCAGCAGGGCTTCATGGAACCCAGAGACCATTCTGGCTCTGTGGGGCCTGATGGAACCATGGAGACCATTGGGAACCTTCAGGGCCTGGTGTCACCAAGGGGGCATTATGACACCTCAGGGGCTCAGGGAAGGAAGGGACCATTGGGACAATGTGGGGCCCCATGGAACTGAGGGAACATGGAACAGGTCTGGCTGGCTTGGCCTCCCAGGGGCCACCTGACAGCTCTGGCTGAAGTGGGTATGTCAAGGGCTGCCTCTCATCAGCTCCTGGAACACTGGGGCTCTGTGCTTTCCTAGCTACAGAAAAGAACCCTCCCTCTTTTTAAATGTCCATTGCCAAAATTGTTATTCTCTCTAAAAATTTTCCTATATGCAAGGGTTTCTCTCAGAAAAAAACCTGCCACTTCTGGCTGGCCTTGTCCTCTGGTGGTCACTCTCGTCTGCCTGGCAAACACTGGGGCTCTGTTCCTTCCTTCCTACAGAAAAGAACCAGCCTTCATGTCCAGGGTCCATGGCCAAAATTAGAATTTGTCCTCCCAAATTCCATATATCCAAAGATTGCTCCCAGACAACTGTAGCAAGGACAGACATGTCAGGCTGGCTATGTCTTCTGATGATTTTCTTAGACTCTGAGTTGAATGCTTTCAGTTGAAAAAACCTTGGAAAGGGCCCAGAGATCTCCCAAGAAGTGTTTTTGAGGACTTGGGCACATGACTACTACATATGGACAAAGGAGCTCTGTGCTCTGTGCTGTTGTGGTGGTTTTGCATCACAGAAGTGATGTTCTTAGAGAAGCTGCTAGCAGTTTCCTCCATGTCTGACAAAAAACCAATCAGTAATTAGCTTTGAGAACTGACAATCTGTTAAACCACTAAGGAAACTGTACACACCTCTGTGAAGACACATGTTAAAGATGGGAAAGCCTGGGAGGGTCTCTTTCCCTTCTGGCTGGCACAGAGGTAACAAGGCTGATCCGGCCCCGTCTCAGCCAGGCCGGGCCGGGCGGCTCCTGCCGTGGGGCCGGGCCCCTTCCCAGGGACCCTGCCAGGCCCCATCAGCTGCCGGGCAGGGCAGGGGAGGCCGCGGGGCCGAGGCCGGGCCGGGCCATGGCTGCAGTTGGGAACATCTGGGCCCTGCTGAGCCCTGCCCCGCCGCCAGCCCGGGCCCAGCCAGGATCCGCCGGGCCCCTGGAGCAGCCCCGGGCCGGGCCGGCTCGGCCAAGATTCTGCCACCCTTGGGCTTCAGCCGCAAGCCCCGGGCAGGGGCAGGAGAAGCCATCAGCCCCGGCCGTGCTGCTGCTGTGCTCTGGCCTGGCTGCTGAGATCCTGGCCCTGCCCCAGCGCGGCCCATCCTGACACAGCCCCAGCGCAGCCGCTGCAGAAACCTCCATCGTAAAACAGCTCCGGCCGCAAGCACCGAGCCCGGCCGGGGGCACAGAACCATCTGCAGGCCCCGGGTGAGATATGAACTCTTTCAGTGCTTCCATCCTCCCTCCAGTGAGAGAAAAGGACAAACTGCAGGCACAGAGAGGAGCAACATGAAGACACCGAGGTCAATGAAGGGGAAGTTGAGTCCCAGATGGGAGGGATGAGGAGATGCCTTGATCTTGGGGCTGAAATCCTCTTGTAAAGCTATGAAGAAAAATGTAATTAATATATCGGACTCTCTTTTTCCCTATAACTATTTGAAAATATGGAGAGATGACCTGTTCAGCAAAAACCTCCATGCTAAAGTAGGCAAATGTTGAAGTAGCTGTGATCCCATGAGAAGTTTAAACAGAGAAAGAGAGAAGAGTAATGAGATCCTGTGCCCTCAGGGAGAGAAGAAGAAGAAGATCTCTGTTCCCAGAGATGAAGATGATTTCAGAAATAGATGAAGAGAATCTTTGGTCTTGAACAGCTCATCTTTAAACTCATACCCCATACATTGACATGGCCCATAAAAACAGCTGTGGGAAAAGCTATGAAAAATGGGAGGGACTTCACGATTGCAGATTTTCTGGGCAGCTGCTATTCGTGGGAATTGAGAGCCATGGGAGAACTGTTTTCTTATGGAGAAGTCTCCATAGCATGAAAGAGAGACTCCTCTCCCTAAGTGAACTGAAGAAAGACTGTTCTAGATGGTGTAAAGCGACTGAAAATTTCAGGTTTTGTCTCCTTGCATTGTCAGTAAGAAAGAAAAGATTGTAGGGAGAGGAGAAGTGTTCAGATTCTTATTACTCTTTCTTCTATTTACTGGTAATAAACTTTTCTATATACCCTTTTAAAATTTTGAGCCTACTTTGCCTTTCTCCTAATCCTTTCTCACAGCAGGAAATGAGTAAATATATTCCAGTGAGTGCAATGGTAATTAGCCAACACTGATCCCACTGCACTAATAGATGCATTGGCTGAGAAATCTCAAATTAGCAAACCAAAATCACTCCAGATACATTAGTGATAAACTGCATAAGAGCAGAGGGAAATCAAGGCAGAGCCATGGTTTGTCAGGACTTGCTGCATCCTGATGAGCCCTGTGGTTCATTTGGAGCTGAGCCCTGGAACCTCAGGGCCTGAGAGGAGATTGCACAAACCATTCCAGGAGTCAAAGCCAGAAGAAAACCCTAAAGTGTCTCAAAGCATGAATGGGTCTCAGTGAGGTCCATGCCCCGCACAGGTTCCTCATGAACCCCTTGGAGGAGACAAGTGGAGGCCAGGATGGCATAAAAACCTCTCAGAGTCTCAGTGTGGAAAGGAAATTCCGAACTACCTTAAAAAATTTGAGAATCTCAAAGCATTACTGAGCACCACTGAGTGTCAGTACAAAGCTCTCCAGGGACTCCTTAAAGCAGATAATTGGAGCCATGATTGCACAAACCTCTCACAGAGTCTGTATCAAAAGGGAAACACCAAGTACCTTCAAATAACTGGAGTACCCTGAAGTATTAATGAGCCCCACTGAGTGTTGTTACTGACAAAGCCTCTCCAGGGACTAATTACAGCAGATAATTGGAGGCCATGATTGCACAAACCTCTCAGAGACTCCAAGGCAAAAGCCAAGCCCAAAGTCCTTTGAAAAACCTGCAGTCCCTGCAGGGAGCATGAAGGAGCCCCCAGGGCCATTGCTGAGCAAGGCTCCCCAGGGACTCCTTGCAGCAGATCCTTGAGGCCACTGGGATGTGGGCTAGGGGGGGATGCTGAGGGCAGCACAAGGGGCTGACAGTGCCCAGCCTGGCTGGGGCTGTGCCAGGAGGCCCCAGGGCCTCAGCACAAGGTGTCTCCTCCCAGCCCTTGGTGGCACAGACCCTGCTGTGGCCCAGGGCACCAAGACTTGGCTTCTCTTTGTCCCCACCTGTCATCATTGCCTGCAGTTCTCTGCTCTGCCTGGGGCCTGGGGACACTTGCTCAGTTGTGTCTCTCAGTGGGACCCATTAAAAGTCCAAGAAATTTTGGAGTTGGATTCTGCCTTGGGAGTTCTGGAGAGGTTTCTTCAGCTGCCTCTCAGGGAATGATGTCCAGGGCCTGAGCACAAAGGCCCAGAGGCTGATTAAAGTCCTTGTGCTGTGTCTGTGCTGCTGAGCTGGGCTGGGCTCCTGGCACAGAGGCAGCTCCTGGTCACCAAGAAGAGCTTCAAAAGCACATTTCTCTGGATGAGCAGCTCTTGTGCCAGCCCAGCAGGGCTGGGGCACTGCCTGCAGCCAGCCCGGGTACAGCCCAGAGGCACAGAGAGCTTCAATCAGTCAAAATAATGGGAAGGGGCTGGGAAGGGGCTGAGAAGTGCCTGGGGCACAATCACTGCCAGCTCTTGGCACAGGAACCTCTGGCTGCAGGGCAGTGCAGCTGCAGCTCCTGGAGCCATCTCCTCAAGCTGGAACATCCCAATGCCTGCAGAGCCTGTGAGTACATTCCCTGCTTGTTTCTTGTGCAGGGCAGCCAGGGGTGCCCAGGGCTGTCCTGCAGAGCAGGGTCCTGCAGCCCAGGGCGCTGTGCTGGGGCAGGGACTCTGCTGCCTGCCAGGGACAGCTCTCAGCCAGCCCTGGCAGCTGCTCCCAGCACTGGGGGACAAGATCTGGGTGGCAGGAGGCAGCTGGTGAGGCTTGGGAGTGTTCTCCTTGTGTGGGGAGGATGCTGCATTGCTCAGGACTGCTCCCAGCATCCATTTAACTGCAGAATTTAGATTATACAGGGAGCATAGCAAGGCAGGGGCTGCATAAAAAGGGAAATCCTGCTTTTCATTCTACTGCTCTGTGTTGCCTGGATGGGAAATTGTACATAGATATTCATCCCTCAGGTAAGGCTGAGGAAAGAAAATAAATTATCTGAGATCTGCATAAACCATGCAGTGAAAGAAATCAGCCTTTTGAGGCAGCATCAGTGTCGCTTTTCCAACCTCCTCAGGGTTGCCCTGACGTTGCCATCAGAGCCTGTGGAGCCAGAGCTGCCCCTGGGCAGTGCCTGAGCTGGGAGGGCTCTGCAGGGCAGAGCTGAGCCCCCAGGGCTGGGCTGGGCTCTGGCAGCACTGGCAGGGCCCAGCCCTGGGCACAGGGAAGCAGCTGCTGGCAGGGACAGCTCCAGGCAGCAGAGCCCTGGGCAGGCAGTGGGGGGAAAGTGCCCCCAGGCTGTGCTGGGATATTTCAAGTCCTCTCCAAACCCAACTATTCCATGATTACTTTTCTTACAGATCCCCATGCTAAGGCACAGCAAATGTCCAACAGCAGCTGCATCAGGCACTTCCTGCTGCTGGCATTGGCAGACACGCGGCAGCTGCAGCTCCTGCACTTCTGCCTCTTGCTGGGCATCTCCCTGGCTGCCCTCCTGGGCAACGGCCTCATCATCAGCGCCGTAGCCTGCGGCCACCACCTGCACACGCCCATGTTCTTCTTCCTGCTCAACCTGGCCCTTGCTGACCTGGGCTCCATCTGCACCACTGTCCCCAAAGCCATGCACAATTCTCTCTGGGATACCAGGGACATCTCCTACACTGGATGTGCTGCCCAAGTATTTTTATTCGCTTTTTTCATCTCAGCAGAGTATTTCCTCCTGACCATCATGTGCTACGACCGCTACGTGTCCATCTGCAAAGCCCTGCACTACGGGACCCTCCTGGGCAGCAGAGCTTGTGCCCACATGGCAGCAGCTGCCTGGGCCAGTGCCTTTCTCAATGCTCTCATGCACACAGCCAATACATTTTCCCTGCCCCTGTGCCATGGCAATGCCCTGGGCCAGTTCTTCTGTGAAATCCCACACATCCTCAAGCTCTCCTGTGCCAAATCCCACTCCAGGGAACTGGGGCTTATTCTATTTTCCATCTCTTTACAGTTTGGGTGTTTTGTGTTCATTGTTTTCTCCTATGTGCAGATCTTCAGGGCTGTGCTGAGGATCCCCTCTGAGCAGGGACGGCACAAAGCCTTTTCCACCTGCCTCCCTCACCTGGCCGTGGTCTCCCTGTTCCTCAGCACTGGCATATTTGCTCACCTGAAGCCCCCCTCCATGTCCTCCCCATCCCTGGATCTGGCCCTGTCAGTTCTGTACTCGGTGGTGCCTCCAGCCCTGAACCCCCTCATCTACAGCCTGAGGAACCAGGAGCTCAAGGCTGCAGTGTGGAGACTGATGACTGGATGCTTTCAGAAACATTAAACTGATGGCCAATTTCTGCAAATCACTTTTAATAAAAGACATCTTTCTTACTAATTGTTGCTTTGCTTGTGGTTTGTTCTTTTTTTCCCTTTGTATTACTTTTTTCATATTTTCCACAAATAAATGTCATTGTACCATTTCCCATTTTGTTTCTCTCCACCTTCCCTGTGGCCACAGACTGTGTCAATGAGGGTCTGCACTCTCGGTGGCTTTAAAGGAACTAAAGGATCTCCTAGCAGAGTTTTCTGCAGAGATGCCCTTGTGTTGCCTTCTCTGGAGCTGCAGCAGCAATGTCTGTGTGCAGAGCTCGGGCAGATCAGTGCTGGCACAGCAGCCCTGCTCCTGCTGGCCACACCATTCCTGATCCAGGCCAGGAGCCATTGGCCTTCTTGCCCACCTGGGCACACTGCTGCCTCATGTCCAGCCTGCTGTCCATCAGTCCCTGCAGGTCCCTTTCTGCCTGGCTGCTCTGCAGCCACTCTGTCCCCAGCCTGTAGCACTGGGGCCAAATATCAGGGTCTTGCCCTTGGATTTGTTAAACCTCACCTTGTTGGATTCATCCTCTGGATCCAGCCTATCAAGGTCCCTGTGCAGACCACTCCTATGTTCCCTCAGATCAAAACTCACATCCAGCTTGGTGACATTTTCAAAAATGCCCTTGGTTTCAAGGGGCCCCTCAGTGTCACAATGGCCTCTTGGTTACACCAGGCCCTGCACTGTCACACTGGTCTCCTTGGTTCCATGGGGCCTCAAAATGTGACAATGGACTCCTTGGTTCCATGGGGCTTCACAGTGTCACAATGTTCTCGCTGGTGCTGCAGTTCCACAGTGGCCCCTTGGTTCCTTGGAGGCCCAGAGAGTCACAATGGCCCCATGGCCACACGAGGTCCCACACTGTCACCATGGTCTCTGTGGTTCCACAAGTCCCCTCAGTGTCACAATGGACTCCTTGTTTCCACAAGGCCACAGAGTGTCACAGCGTTCTTCCAGATCCCTTGAGGCCCCATCATGTGACAGTGGCCCCTTGGTTACACAGGATCCTGCAGTGTCACAATGTCCCCTTGGCGCCATGAGGCCCCGCAGTGTCAGAACGGCCCCTTGGTTCCACTGGGCCCTGCAGTCTCCCAATGGTCTCCTTGGTTTTGCAGTGTCAAAATGGTGAAACCCCTTGGTTACACGAGGCCCTGCAGTGTCACAATGGCCTCTGTGGTTCCACAAGGACCCAGAGTGTCACGGGGCACTGCCTGGGTTCATTTGGCACCACAGCACCACAATGGAGCCCTGGTTCTGTGGGGCTGCACGGTGTCACCCTGGTCCTCTTAGCTCCACAAGGCCCTGCAGTGTCACAATGGCCCCAGAGTGTCCCAATCATCAGAGAATGACAGAATCAAATAGGCTGGAAAAGACCTTTGGGATCATCAAGTCCAACCAATGCCCTAATACTGCCTTGTCACCCAGACCATGCCACTGAGTGCCACTGCAGAGGGACAGTGACTCTGCCACCTCCCCCCCGGCCAGCCCATTCCAGTTCCCACTCACCCTTTCTGTGAAGAACTCCTTCCTATTGTCCAGCCTGAGCCTCCCCTGGTGCAGCTTAAGGCTGGGTCTTCTTGTCCTGCCCTCCAGCAGATCCACACTCACACCCAGCTTGGTGCCATCTGCAATTTGTGAATGCTGGACTCGATCCCCTCACCCAGACCATCAGTGAAGATATTAAACAGGACTGGGCCCAGCACAGATCCCTGGGGACAGCACCAGTGCCTGGACACCAGCTGGGTGCAGCACCATCCCCACCACTCTCTGGGCCCAGCCTCCAGCCAGCTCTTAAATCTCCCAGCCAGGAGGGAACCTGCCCAAGCCGTGGGCTGCAGCTTTTCCAGGGAATGCTGTCAGAGACAGAGTCAAAGGCTCTGCTGGAGTCCAGGCACACAACATCCACAGCCTTTCCCACATCCACAGGTGGGTCACCTGGGCATAAAAGGAGACCAGGTTGGTCAGGCAGGACCTGCCACCCCTAAATCCACGCTGGCTGGCTCTGATCCCTGGGCCATCCTGTGGGTGTCCTGTGATGGCACTCAAGGTGATCTATTCCATAACCTTGCCGGGCACCCAGGTCAGGCTGACAGGCCTGGAGTTCCCCAGCTCCTCCTTCCAGCCCTTCCTGGGGATGGGCTCACACTGGCACCTCCAGTGCTCTGGGCCCTCCCTGCTGAGCCAGGACTGATGGTAAATGATGGAGAGCAGCTTGGGGAGCTCATCCACAGCTCCCTCATCCCCCTGGGATGGATCCCATCTGATCCCATACACCTGTGAGCATCTGAGTGGCTCAGCAGGTCCCCAGCTGCTTCCTCCTGGATTCCAGGGGCTGTTCTGCTCCCTGTGCTCATCTACCAGCTCAGGAGAACACTTGTCCTGAGGGAAACCTGTCCTAATACTGAAAATTGAGGGAAACAAGTGTAAAGTAGCTTAGCCTTTTCCTTATCTTTAGGTACTGTATTCCCCACTGCACTCAAAAAAGAGTAGAGGTTATCATTTGATATTAATTTATTTATAGAAATATTTTCTATTGTTTTTCACAGAAGCCGCCAGGTGAAGTTCTAATTGAGCTTTCACATCTCAACTTTTCTTTCTGCATAACCTAACAACATCCTTAAACACTTCCTAAGTTGCCTGACCTTCTGTCAAAAGTTCATGCATCCTTTTCTTTCCCGAGTTCCCACAAAAGCTCCATGTGGAGCAAGGCCAGTCCTTTTCCTCACCAGCTCATCTTTTGCCACACTGGGACAGGCTGCTCTTCCCCCTTAAGATTACTTTGTTGAAATGTGTCCATCCTTCCTGGACCCCTTTGTTTTAAAGGGCTCTTTCTCTTTAAAAAAGTCAGTACCTGATTCGGTACTCCCCAAATCTGCATCCTAAACAGGCCAAAGTCTGCCCTTCCTAATTCCAGTGCAGAAGTTCTGTTGCTACCCCTCCTTCTTTCACAGAACATTGAAAACTTGATTATTTCATGGTCACTGTGCCCCAGGCAGCCTCTGAGCCCCACATCTGCCCCCAGCCCTTCTCTGTCTGTGAACAGCAGCAGACAGAGCTTTCCCTGGGAGTGGGAGTGTTACCAAAAATTCGGTAAAATGAAAACTCCTTAACCCCAGTGTAGCATTAAGAAGCAGCATTCTTTATGCTGCTGGATGCACAGGGGAGAGCTCCTCCCAAAGCCCTGCAGGCTGAGTACAGGAAAGTTTCTGTTTATATTCTGTATTTTGCACACATATTCATTGATTGTCCTGGACTTAAAATGCATATGATAATCATTTCCCCAAAATCATTAACATATTTCCCCTCCCCTATACCCATGCGTTCTTCTGTCCTGGGGGTCTCTCTGGTGGTCCCTGGTGGTCGTGGACCCCAATGTTCCAGTGGGCCTGGCTGAGCTGGCAGGACACTGAGGCTGCTGAACTTCCAGTTCCCGTTCTCACACAATGGGCACTGTGTGGTTTCCATAGGCCTGGGGATGTGGAGAACAAGCTCCAGGTGTGAGCTCACCTGGTGTAGGCAATTGATCATCTGGTAACATGAGGTCACAGAGTGGGATATGACATCACAGAGTGGGTTATGTGAGGTCATTGATCAACTATGGCATCATAGACTATCTCTGTGACATCACAGAGCCAGCTGTGTGACCTTAGAGAATGGGCTGTGACATCCCAGAGGGGCTGTGTGACATCCCAGAGGGGCTGTGTGCCATCCCAGCAGGGCTGTGTCAGGTCACTGGGTTGGTCACTCTGCCCCAGCTCCCCCTCACAGTTTCTCCCAACAAGTCCAATGCTGTCCATGCCCAGCGGGGTCCCTGTCCCCTGGGATCCCCCCGGCCCACCTGGAGCCACAGCCTCCACCAAAGGATGTTCCACAGGATCCAGCCCAGAGCCTGACATGGGGACAAGGGGCCAGGGCTGTGTGAGCAGGACATCAAGGACGGGGATTATCCAGGTCACTGTGGCCTGGGTTGGGTTGCCCAGGGCAGGAAAGATGTCTGGCAGCTGGAGCACAGTCTGGGAAGGGCCTCCAAGGTGGGGCTGGAGCCCTTGGGCTGTGAGCAGAGGCTGAGGGAGCTGGGCTTGTCCAGCCCAGAGCAGGGAAGGCTGAGGGGCTCCTCATCCCAGCCTGGCAGTGCCAGCGAGGAGGGGATGGAGAACACAGAGCCAGGCTCTTCACCGGGGGCCTGGTGGGAGACAAAAGCCACTGGGTGGAAGGGGAAAGAGGGCAGATCAGCCAGGACAGGAGGAGATGAAAGGAGTCAGGCTGCTTTCAGCATTTCCTCAGCACCAAAAGCAGCCTGACCTCCCTTCTCCATCCACCACTGACAGCTTTGCAAATCCCTGTGCCGTGGAATTGTTGTAGCTGCTTTGTCCCCACTCCAGGATGAGCATCCTGATACAAGAACTTAATTGTGTTTATATCTATTACAGGACCACGTTTGTCTAAAATTAATTGTAGGATGTAAATCACTTGTGGGTGGTGGACTCCTCATATGCTGCTGGGACATTGTGCATAGCTCAGGGAACAGTATGATTGTTATTAAACTGTGTCTTCTTCAACTATGGTTTCTGTGCCTCTGAGTCTCACCAGTTCCTGACCCCCAAAGGGCATAAACCTGATGAGTTGTGGTTCCCACTCCAGTGTTGGCACTTGCACCTCCCTCCATCCCCAGAGCAGAGCTCCCTTGTCCCAGAGAGTCCCTGGCAATGCAGGGATGAAGGAAACAGGACAGGCTGTGGGGATCAGGGGCAGGGCATGGCCAGGGATTTGGGGTGGTTGTGAGCCCAGGGCAGGAAGAAGAGCTCAAGAAGGAAGAGGCCTCCGGAGTAGGAAAATTCATCAGCAAACTCCAAGTGGCTGAGGATCCATGCCCATGAGAGCAGCAATGAACAGAAATGGGCACAGCTTTGTGGCTGTCCCAGCTCTGGGATGGGCCCTGGGCCTGGAGCAGGAGCAGCTCTGGAGGGCCCCAAGGCCGGGGCTCTTGTGCTGCCCTGGGCAGATGGGATGGCAGCAGGGGCTGCAGAGCTCTCAGCACCTCAGGCCGAGGGGAGCAGGGCAGCCAGGGAGCCTCCTTTGGCCTTGGCCAAGCACCTTCCCCCATGGCTGGGGCTGAGTCCTGTGGCAGCTGCAGCTGCTGCTGTGCCCTTGGCAGGGGCTGAGGCCGTGGGGCCAGTGCCCAGAGCAGCCTGGCCTGAGCAGAGCTGTGGGGCCAGAGCCGGCTGGGCTGGGCTGGGCTCAGAGAGGCCCTTGGTGCTGCCCAGAGCTCAGGGCAGCTGGCAGAGCTTGCAGGGAGCTGGGCTGGGCTCCGAGAGCCTGGCCCAGAAACCATCAGTGTCCATCTCAGCCTGGCTGAGCATGCAGGGGCAGGACTCAGGCCAGGCCTTGTGGGGCAGGGCCAGCACCTGCGCAAGGCATTTAATATCCAGCAGAGGAATGACTTTTGCATTCGATGGAGCTGTGCCTTCCCTTGGCTTTGTTGGCTGACAAGAAATGAACATCCCTCTGTGTCTCGGGCAGCTCCTTCTTCCAGGAAAGCCGGTGGGAGTTGGAGCCAAGGAGCTGAAAGTTGCAGGTGCAGCCTGGGCTGGAGGGAGCTCAGATTTGCACAAGGCTGCTCTGAGTGCCAGGGCTTGGATGGGGGAAATGGTGGGGTGGGGGTAGGGACAGAGTCTGATTGATTGTCAGCCATGAAGGGTCTTGATTTTCATCTCTACTCAAACTGCCTGAGGAGGTACCTGGAGTCAGTGTCAATTGGAGACTGCACATATCAATGTATTAACAGGGAAACAAAAAAAAACAGGACCTACAAAATCTTTTCTCGCTGTCTTTTTAAATATCATGTATTCAGTTTCAATACACTACTGAGATCTACTTAACCACAAAGGATTTGAGAATTAAAATCAAATGATTTCCAGAGGCTTGGCTTGTTCAGGTGTTCTGAATGTTCATGAGGCCTGGGCCACTGAATTCCTGCACTGAAGAGCTGAAGGCTGAACAAGCCTCTGGAGCAGGGAAATTCAGCAGCAGCCTCCAAGTTGCTGAGGATGTCAGCAGCCCCCAGTGAGGCCATCCCTGCCCAGAGACCGTGGGGGAATGGGCAGACAAGGAGAGCGTCCCTGGGGCTGGGGCAGCACAACTCAGAGGCACCAGCGGCTCCAGCTGGGCAATGGAGTGTGGAATGTGGCTGGGAAAGCCCTGCCTGGGCTGGGCCAAGCAGGACACACAAACCCTGACTCCCATCCCCCAAACAACTCTCTCAAGGAGACATTTAAAAGGAATTACAATTGTTTGTGTCCTCTGAGTTGGACTCCCTGGAGTAATACCAACAAAGATTCTCAGGAGCTGAAAAGAAGAAAACGGTCACTACTGGGAGCTTTAGAAAATCAGAGAAACTTTTGCAAATGGTTTATTATGACATTGTAGTGGTTTTAGTTTGTTAATTTAAGATTTTTCTAATATTGAGATTTCTTAATTGATGAGTGTAGTGAGTTTTCGTGTCGGTTAATTATTTATTTATTTATTTTATTGTGAGATAGGATTAATGGAAAGGTCAAGTAGGCCTAACATTTTAAAAGGGTATAAAGAAATTTTTATTAAAAGTAAATTTAAAAAGAAAAAAGTAGTAAGAATTATAATAAACCCTTTAGAACACTTTTTTTTCTTTATAACTTTTTCTTTTTACTGACAGTGTAAAGTAAACTTAAAATTTCTAGTTGGTTTACTATTTCAAGAGTAGTCTTTTTTTAGTTTACTTGGGGAGAGAAGTTTTTCTTGTTAAGGTTATGGATATTTTTTTACAAGAAGAAATTTTTTTTTTTTTTGGTTCTTAATTCCATCATGGATAACAGTTGTCTGGGGAACTTTGTTCTGGTGAAGTTGTTTTTATTGCTACAAGCTTTTTCACAGCTTGTAGATGGGCCATGTCAACTTATGGGGTATTGTTTTAAAGATGAGTTCTTTAAGGGTAAAAGTTTTTATTTTTTATTTTTAAAATTATTTTTATCTCTGGGAATAGAGATCTTCTCTTGGGGATACTGGATTACTTGGATTTTTTTCCCTTCTGTTTAAACTTTTGATGAAATTACAGTTATTTTAACATTTGTTTATTTTATTATGGAGGGGTTTTTTAATATTAATTGTAATTTTTTTAAAATGTTTTTTGTGTTATAAAGAAAAAGAGTTTTTTCATTATAGTTTACAAGAGAATTTTAGTTTTAAGATTAAGGTATTTTTTCTTCTTTTTTATTTGGGATTTAATTTCTCCTTTACTGACTTTGATGGTTTTATATATTTTTTATATGCTGGTATTTTGTTTTTTTCTTTTACTCAATGGAGCAATGAAGTATTGAAAGGATTAACACCTGACCTGCCAGTAACTTGTGGTGGAAGTTGTGGTTGGGTTGTGTTAGGATTGGTTTTATGGTTGGTTTTGGGTTTTTCTTTGTGTTTAATTTTAGTTGCAGGGTTATTTTGTACGGGTGGTAGGTTGTAGGGGTTTTTGGTTTGAGTTGTGTTGGGGAGAGGGGACTTGATGGTGAGATTTTAATAGCTGTGGCTGGCTTTGTTCTGGTTGGGGTTTTGTAGCCTCTTTTGTTTTCCTGTTTGGGAGTTGTTGGGGTTTGGTTTGGTCAGAATGGGGCCGATGGGGGGGGGCAGCCTGGAGAGGGGGGAAGGGGCTCAGCCCATGGCAGGGTTGCTTGGTTTGGTTTGGTTTGGTTTGGTTTGGTTTGGTTTGGTTTGGTTTGGTTTGGTTGAGATGGGGGCCAGGGCCATGGCCCGCTGCTTCTTTGTTGACTGGAAACGAAAGAGGAAGTTCCTGGGTTTTTTCATAATTAACATTTGTGTTTCACAGAGGCGTGTTCAGTATCTCAGTGGTTTAACAGATTGTCAGTGACACAAAAAGTTTTACATTACTTTTAAAAATTCTTGTCATGTATTACAACAGATATTCAATCAACAAAAAACACTTCTGAAAGCATTGACTTGGCCCATTCAACTTCACAAACTCTAAGCCTGTTCAATTTAAAGTTAATCAACATTTGCAGGAGCACAGAAACAGAAGAAGAAGATGCAGAAAGAGAAAAACTCAAAAAAGATACAGAGAAGCACACACACAGCCACCAACTCCTGGATTCCAGCACTGTTCAGATGGAAATTCCAAGAGGAGGTAGGGTCAAGATGTGTGCTTGCCTTGTGGTCAGCCTTCAATACCCCTTGGTCTCCCTGGGCCCTTGCCCCAGGTGGGGCTTGGGCTCATTTGGTCCCTCAGGAGCTGGGCTGGGGCTGCAGAGGTGGCGGTGGAGCATTGCCTGTGCTGTGCCAGGGACTGGCAGCCACTGCTGGGCTGGGATAGAGGCTCTGGGGGCATTGGGGTTCCAGGGCAGGGCAGGGCTGGGCTTCCAGGGCAGGGCAAGGCTGGACCTGCACCTTCCTCCCCCCACATATGAAATGTTTCCAGCCAACAATCTCCTCCAATTTGTCACAACAGGCAATATTCAAGGTGGAACCCAAATTCTGGCCATGGGCATCTGGACTAGAAGGACAGTTGTTTTCCATAGAAGAAAAGCACAGAGCCTCAGTGTTTGGAGAGCCTCACTAGACCAAGGCCAGCCAGACTTGTCAGGAATGGAAGATTTTGTCTGGGACCAGACTTTGGATATAGGGAATATTAGAGGTGGAACCCCAATCTCAGCCATGGGCACCTGGAGAAGCAGGACAGTTCTTTTCCATAGGAAGGAAATCGCAGAGCCTTCCCCACTGTTTTTTGAGACCGATGCAAAGTGACCCTTGTGAAACCACTGCAAGACAGACTTGTCCTGGCAATATCCCTATTGGAACAATCGCTGGATATAAGGAAATTTGGAGGTGAAATCCCAGTTCTGGCCACAGGTGCCTGGAGGAGGAGGACAGTTCTTTTCCATAGGAAGAAAAGCACGGAGCTGCAGTGCTTCAGCAGCAGATGAGATGAGACCCTCAACATGCCAGGGTCAGCTGGACCAGTCAGGAAGCCCCTTGGAGGCCAAACCAGCCAGATCTGTTCTGTGTCCCCTTGGTTTTGTGGGGCCCTACAGTGCCACAATCGTGCCTTGGATCCATGGGGCCCCGCCGTGCCATAATGGTGGCTTGATCCCATGGGGTCCAGCAGTGTCACGATGGACCCTTGTTTCCATGGGGTCCAGCAGTGTCACAATGGCCCCTGGGTTCCAGAAGACCCCACAGTGTCACAATGGTCCCAATGATTCCATGAGGCCTTGCAGTGTCACAATGGACCTTTGGACCCTGGGGGTTTGCAGTGTCACAATGGTCTCCTTTGGCTCCACAGTGTCACAATGGACCATTGATGACAGGAGGCCCCTCTGTGTCACCCTGGAGCTTTGGTTCCATGCAGCCCTGCAATGTCACAAAGGCCTCTTGGTTTCACCAGGCCCCAGAGATCACAATGGTCCCCTTGGTTCTTTGGGGACTCCATGGGTCACAATGGTCTCACTGGTTCCATGAGGCCTCACAGTGTCACAGTGCTTTGCTTATTCCCTTAGGCCTCATAGTGTCACAATGGCCTCCATGATTCAATAGTGCCCCACAGTATAACAATGGTCTCCTTGGTTCCAGGAGGCAGTGAATTGTCTTAATGATCTCTCCATGGTTCCATGAGGCCCAGCAATGTCACTGTGGTCTCTTTGATTCCATGACACCCCACAGCGTCACCATGGTCCCTTGGTCTCACAGGGCCCCACAGTGTCACAATGGTCCCTTGGTCTCACAGGGCCCCACAGTGTCACAATGGTCCCTTGGTTCCATGGGCCCTGTGCTGCTGCATTCCCCCCTCCCCTTCTCAGCCTGCCCTGCCAGCTGAGAAATGCTCCTTGGGGCTTGGCCTTGGCCAACAGGCCCTGGGCTCAGCTCCTCTGCAGCTCATCACAAACACTGTCTGCTCCAGGCACTGCTGCTGCCCAACCAGCTCCTGCTTTCTGGAGGAGCAGCCCTGGGAACTGGTTTTGTTCCCTCCGTGGCACAACATCCCTGTTCTCACACTGCCAAAGAAAGCTGTTGATGCCAAGTGCGGCCAGGATGAACCATTGCTGGCACTGAAGCCCCTCTCTTGGGGCCCTGCAAACAGCGCTCCAAAAGGAGCCCTTGGAGCTCTCCTGGGCCAGCGACTCCCTCTGAGTGGGGCCTCTCCCAGCTGGGAACTCTCCCGTTTGCTGCACTCGGGGATCCCCAACAACGACGGAGCCTGGGCCGATCCCCCCACTCCTCCAGGCTCAACCCTTTGCCTGCTGCGGAGATGCCAAAGGATCCTCAGGGAGCATTTCCTGCCCTCAGGGGAATTTCTCAGAGGTGCCTTGCACTGACTCTTTGTGTCTGTGTGCACACAGGAGTGCCTGTGCTGGGGAAATGTGGCAGAAATGCTGCTCTCTGAGGGGTTTGAGTGCCCTGGATAGCTGAGTCAGTCAGGCCTTGAGGTAAGGTTAAATCACAAGGTCTAAGTAAAGTTAAATGCTGCTAAGAGTTGTTCCTTTCCTAAGGTATTAAGTTCAATTTAATTTATTAGCTAAGTTGAATAGTAAATGTTATTCTTATGTTAAATAGGTAAGTCATATGTTTTAAGTTTGGTTAATTAGTGTTAAGTGCTGTTCTTTTGCTAAATTGTGAAATTGATGGTATCAGTTAAGGTTAAGTTGTAACTTAAGTCCTGTTAAGTTTGAACTCTGTTCAGCTTTTGGGCCATATTCCTTTTATCCTTGCCCTCACTGTCCTTGTGTCACACACACACAGGGACAGTTCTCAGTTCATTTCTGGTTTGATTGCCTGGATTTTGTTTGGTTTTGTTGTTGCTTTGTTACCTTGGTGTGCCTGAATTGTCCAGTCAGGAGCAGAGTGACTCTTGCCAAGGAACTTTGTGCTGCTGTCCTTTAATATTCAATCTGGTTTTTGCTGTTCCTTTGCTGGGGATTTTTTCAGCGCTCTCAAGGCCTCGTTGGTACCAGGGTGAAGGAGCCCTGGCCCAGGCTCTGGCCCTGGGGGACACAGGGACGCTGCCGGGGGGTCCCTGTCCCCCAGGGCCACCCCAAGGGCCCCAGCCCCCCGTCCCCGTGTCAGGTTCTGGGGTCGATCTCGTGGAACATCCTCTGGGGGAGGCTGCGGCGCCGGGGGCGGGGGGGACCAGGGGGGACAGGGGATCCCGCTGTGCACGAGCAGGGTTGGACTGCTCTGGGGGGAAATGTGAGGGGGGCCGGGGCAGAGTGACCTCCCCAGTGACCTCACACAGCCCCTGTGATGTCACACAGCCCCCGTGATGTCACACAGCCAACTCTGAGATGTCACCCTATGATGTGATACAGCTGCTCTGTGATGTCACAGAAGTCTCTGTGATGTCACAGGCTGCTCTATGATATTACACAGCCATCCAGTGATGTCACAACCCCCTTCTCTGATGTCACTGAGCTACCCTCTATGATGGCAGAGTCTGCTCTGTGGCCTCACACTATGATGTCACAGACAGATGTGTGATGTCACAACTCCCTCAGTGATGCCAGAAAACCCTCTCTGTGATGTCATACTGCCACTCTGTAATGTCACAGCACACACTTTGACCTCACAGCCCCCTCAATGATGTCACACAGCCATGCCATGATGTCACAGCCTACTCTGTGATGTCACAGAATCCCCTCTATGATGCTGTAGCTGCTCAATGACCTCACACAAAGAACTCTGTGATGTCATAGCCCAATATGTGACCTCACACAGCCCACTCTGTGCTGTCACACAGCCCCTTGCTGACATCACAGATGCTCTGTGCCTCCATGACACAGCCCCAGAGGAACTGCTGTGACACAGCCCCCTCTGGGACATGCCACAGCCCCTGCCAGTGCTGAGCCCCTGGGAGCTCTGTCTGTGCCCTGCTGGTGTCCCTGAGGGGCCCTGGCAGTGCCCCAGCCCTGCTGGGCTGTGCACAGGAGCTGCTCCTGGCCAGAGCTGTCTCTCTGCAGCTCTGCTGCCCTTGCCAGGAGCTGCCTCTGGGCCAGGAGCCCGGCCCAGCTCAGCAGCACAGACACAGCACAAGGGCTTTAATGACCCTCTGGGGCTTTGGTGCTCTTTGTGTCTGCCATGGCCAAAGTGCTGCCCAAGTTGGCTCTGTCAGGGCTGTCTTGCAGCTGCTGTGCCCTGTGCAGCCCAGGCTGTCCTACGGTGTCCCTGCCCTGCGCCTCTGTCCCTGCAGGCTGTGGGCATCCCCCGGCTGCCCCACCTGGCTGGCCCCTTCCTTTGCTGACAGCTCTGCCTCCTGCCTGCCTCTGCCTGCCCACACAAAGCCTTGGGCTGCTCCAGGCTCCTGCTGGGGGACGTGCTGCACCACAGCCCTGCCCTGGCAGGGAAATTCCTTTCTCCTGGTGTCCAGCCTGGACCTCCGCAGGTGCCTTTGGAATTAATTCTTTCTTTCTCTGGCTGTTTTCTACTATGTCAAAAGGATCCACCATCTCTGAAACCACTCTTCAGTCCCTCCCAGGGCTCTCCTCCGATGTCCTCAGTCTCCACCCCACTGAGCACAGAGCTCCTGTGTCCCTATAGAGTGGTCAAGTGCTTGAGGCCAAGAGCACCCGGACAAGAGAGACAGTTCTTTTCTATAGGAAGGAAACCACAGAACCCCAGGGTTTGAAGGCAGATGAGAAGCAGTCACCAGAGGCCAAGGCCAGCGAGACCTGTCTGTCCTTGCAGCTTTTGTCTGAAAGCAGCCTTTGGATATATGGGGAGTTTTGGGTGTGGAATTCCATTTCAGCCACGGGTTCCTGGACTGGAATGACAGTTCTCCATAAGAAGGAAAGGGCAGAGCCCCAGTGTTCCAAAGGCTGATTAGAGGCAACCCCAAGGAGGCCAAGGCAGCCAGATCTGTTGTCAGGGAAGAATCCTTGGATAGACAGAATCTGGGAGGCCAAACCCCACTTTTGTCTATTGGGCTTTGGACAAGAAGGACAGTTCTTTTCCATAGGAAGGAAAGTGCAGAACCCCAGTGCTTCAAAGGGAGATGTGAGCTGGCCCTTAGGAAGCCGAGGGACCCTAGATAGTCCTGGAAGCTTTTGTCTGGAGCTCTCCTTGGATTTAAGGAATTCTGGAGGTGAATTCTCAGTTTTGGCCATGGATGCCTGGACTTGAGAGATGTTTTTTCCCATGAGGAGAAAAGCACAGGCCCCCAGTGCTTTGAAGGCAGATGAGAGGTGGCCCCAAGAGGCCAAGGCCAGCCAGAGCTGTCTGTCCCTCCAGGTGACCAATGGGAATAATCCTTGGATATAATCAAATTTGGAAGAGGAATCCCAATTTCAACCATGAACCCCTGGAGGAGAAGGACAATTCTTTCCCACAGGAAGGAAAGCACAGAACTCCAAGGTTTCAGGGGCTGATGAGAAGCAACCCTCAATATGCCAAGGTCAGCTGGACCAGTCAGGCAGCCCCCAGGAGGCCCAGCCAGACAGACCTGTTCCATGTTCTTGGATCCTTGGGGCCCTGCAGCATCACAATGGCCCCTTGGTTCCATGAGGCTCTGTAGGATCACAACAGATCTTTGTTTCCATGAGGCCCAGCAATATAACAATGGTCTCCTTGGCTCCACAGTGGCACAATGGCCCCTTGCTTCCATGAGGCCTTGCAGTGTCCATGAGGCCTTGCTTGTTTCCATGGGACTGTGCAATGCCACAATGGCCCCTTGGTTCCATGAGGTCACAGAGTCTAAAAATGGCCCCTTGGTTCTTTTGGGTTCCTGAGGATCACAATGGCCCCTTGGTTCCACCAGGCCTGGATGTGTCACAATGGTCCCTTGCTTCCATGGGGACCCGCAGTGTCACAATGGTCCCTTGCTTCCATGAAACCTTGCAGTGTCACAGTGGCTGCCTTGGTTCTGTGAGGCCCTGTGGTGTCACAATGGCCCCTTGGTTCCATGGGGACTCAGAGTGCCAGAATGGTCTCATTGGTTCCATGAAGCCCCTCAGTGTCACAATGGTCTCTTTTTGTTCCACAGTATCACAATGGCACCTTGGTTCCGTGAAGCCCTGAAGTAAAGAATGGCCCCTTGGTTCCATTGGGCTCCTCCCTGCCACACGAGTTCTCAGTTCCACGGAGCCCTGCAGTGTCACAGTGCTCTCCTTGGTTCCATGGTGCCACACAGGGTCACAAGGGCCCCTCAGCTCTACAAGACCCATAGTGTCACAATGGCCCCTTGCTCCCATGAGGCCGTGCCATGTCACAATGGTCTCATTTGTTCCACGAGGCCCTGCAGCTCCACAATGGCCCTTGAAGTGTCACAATAGTCTCAGCAGGTTCCCCGACTGGATCACAATGGCCTCCTTGGTTCCATGATGCCCCATAGTGTAACAATGGTATCCTTGGTTCCACAGTTAAAACAGCCCTATGGTCTCATAGAGCCCCACAGCCCCTTATAGAGCCCCACAGCCCCTTGTGGAACCCCACAGGGTCACTGTGATCCCCTTGATTCCATGAGGCCCTGCTGTGCTACAATGGCTCCTTGGTTCTATGAGGCCCTGTGGTGTCACAATGGCCCCTTGGTTCCAGTGGGTCCCTAAGTGTCATATCAGTCTCCTTGGTTCTATGAGGCCCCACAGTGTCACAATGGACTTTTTGTTCCATGAGCTTTTGTACTGCCAAAACCAGACAACAACAGTCTCCTTGGTTCCATGGTGTCACAGTGAACCTTGGTTCCATGGGTACTCACAATGTCAGAAGGGGCTCCTTGGTTCCATGAGGCCCTGCAGAGCCCCGTGATTCAACGAGGCCTCAAAGTGTCATCATGGCCTCCAGGATGTCATGAGGCCCTGCAGTGTCATAATGGACCTTTGGTTCCATGTGTTCCAGCACTGTTCCACAAATCCTTAGTTCCATGGAGCCCTGTAGTGTCACAATGGACTCCTTGGTGCCACACAGTGTGACAACTGCCCCTTGGCCTGCCAACGCTCCATGGTACCACAATGATTCCTTGCTTCCAAGAGGCCTTGTAGTGTCACAATGGCCCCTTGTTTCAATGAGGCCTTTGGTGTCACCATGGTCTCCATGATTCCATAAGGCCTCGTAGTGTCACAACAGACCATTGGTTTCACTGAGACCCGCAGTGTCACTGTGGTCCCCTTGGCTCCACAAGGTCCAGCTGTGTCACAATGGACCTTTGGTTCCATGATGCCCCAGAGTGTCACAATGGTATCCTTGGTTCCTTGGACCCTTCATCCCATGGAGACACCCAAGGTTCACTGTAGTCCCCTTGATTCCTTGAGGCCGTGCCATTCTATAATGGTCCTTTGGTTCCAGTGGGTCCCAAAGTGTCAGAACAGTCTCCATTGTTCCATGAGGCCCCACAAAGTCACTGTCATACCCTTGGTTCCACCGGCCCCACAGTGTAAAAATGAACTCTCGGTTCCATGAGGTTTCTCAATCCCAATGGCCTCCTTGGATCTGCAGTGTCACAGTGGCCCCTTGGCTCCATGTGGCCACGCTGTGTCACAATGGCTCATGATTCCATGAGGCCACAGAGTTTAACAACGGACCCTTGGTTCCATAAGGCCTTGCTGTGTCACAATGGACTTCTGGTTCCATGAGCTTTCACACAGCCAACAGCATCTCCTTGGTTCTGCAGGGTCACCATGGACCATTTGTTCCATGAGGTTCCATAGCAGAACACGGTCACCTTGGTTCCGTGAGGTTCTGCAGTGTCACAATGGACCCATGGTTCTACCAGGCCTTGCTGTGTCGGAATGGCCCCATGGTTCCCAGAGGTTTTTCAGTGTCACAATGGTCTCCTTGAGTGTGCAGTTTCACAATGGGCCATTTTTTCAATGTGGCCCCAATGTGCCAAAATGGATTTTGGTTCCATGGGGTTCCATGGTGTCACAATGGACCCTTTATTCCATGGGTTTGCTCAGTGTCACAGCTGAATCCTTGGTTCTGTGAGGCCTCACCACTATCAAAGCCAAAATATCAGAATAGGACTCATTAACACTAAATTGCTGTTTAAGAGGGTATCATTTATTCAGGCCTGAGATCTAGTTTGGGATAACTCCTAACCCTATGTGGATGTGTAATTCTACCAGCGTCACTAAATGTGTATTACAATTTACCCATTACCATAAAATCCACCCCAAGTTCCCAGTTTCAGTCCTTCTTTTTTCTGCCATTACATTCTTGAGCTAGATGTCTTCTTGTCTTCCAACCATCCTTGCTGGGAAAGCAGCCCCTGCATGGCTTGTTCCTGTGCTGAAAGTTCACAGGCACAGTAAAAATTGAATGAACCCTTTTGGTATCTGCCCAAGGCTTTGTGTGGGCAGGCAGAGGCAGGCAGGAGGCAGAGCTGTCAGCAAAGGAAGAGCCCAGTCAGGTGGGGCAGCCAGAGGATGCCGACAGCCTGCAGGGACAGAGGCGCAGGGCAGGGACACCGTAGGACAGCCTGGGCTGCACAGGGCACAGGGATGGGCAGCAGCTGCAAGACAGCCCTGACAGAGCCAACTTGGGCAGCACTTTGGCCATGGCAGACACAAAGAGCACCAAAGCCCCAGAGGGTCATTACAGTCCTTGTGCTGTGCCTGTGCTGCTGAGCTGGGCCGGGCTCCTGGCCCAGAGGCAGCTCCTGGCAAGGGCAGCAGAGCTGCAGAGAGACAGCTCTGGCCAGGAGCAGCTCCTGTGCACAGCCCAGCAGGGCTGGGGCACTGCCAGGGCCCCTCAGGGACACCAGCAGGGCACAGACAGAGCTCCCAGGGGCTCAGCACTGGCAGGGGCTGTGGCATGTCCCAGAGGGGGCTGTGTCACAGCAGCTCCTCTGTGGCTGTGTCATGGAGGCACAGAGCATCTGTGATGTCAGCAAGGGGCTGTGTGACAGCACAGAATGGGCTGTGTGAGGTCACAGACTGGGCTATGACAAGACAGAGTTTGTTGTGTGAGGTCACTGAGCAGCTAGAGCATCATAGCGGGGAACTGTATGACATCATAGAGGGGTTCTGTGACATCACAGAGCAGGCTGTGACATCATGGCATGGCTGTATGGCATCATAGAGCTGGCTGTGAGGTCAGAGTGTATACTGTGACCTTACAAAGTGGCAATATGACATCACAGAGAGGGTTTTGTGATATCATTGAGGGGTTTGTGACATCACACATCTGTCTGTGACATCACAGAGTACGGTGTGAGGCCATAGAGCAGATCCTGAATTCATAGAGGGTGGCTCTGTGACATCAGAGAGAGCATTGTGACATCACTGGCCAGCTGTGTAACATTATAGAGCAGGCTATGACATCACAGTACAGATTGTGACATCACAGGGTGACTTTCTGACATCACAGAGTCTTCTGCGACATCACAGTGCAGCTGCATGACATTCCAGGGTGACATCCCAGATTTGGCTCTGTGACATCACAGGGGCTGTGTGAGGTCACTGGGGAGGTCACTCTGCCCCGGCCCCCCTCACAGCTCCCCCCAGAGCAGTCCAACCCTGCTCGTGCACAGCGGGATCCCCTGTCCCCCCGGGTCCCCCCGCCCCCGGCGCCGCAGCCTCCCCCAGAGGATGTTCCACGAGATCGACCCCAGAGCCTGACACAGGCACGGGGGGCCGGGGCCCTGGGGGTGGCACAGGGGGACAGGGACCCCCCGGCAGCGTCCCTGTGTCCCCCAGGGCCAGAGCCTGGGCCAGGGCTCCTTCACCCTGGTATGAATGAGGCCTTGAGAGCGCTGAAAAAATCCCCAGCAAGGGAACAGCAAAAACCAGATTTAATATTAAGGGACAGCAGCACAAAGTTCCTTGGCAGGAGTCACTCTGCTCCTGACTGGACACTTCAGGTACACCAAGGAAACAAAGCAACAACAAAACCAAATAAAGTCTGGACAATCAAACCAGAAATGAGCCGAGAACTGTCCCTGTGTGTGTGTGTGTGTGTGTGTGACACAAGGACAGTGAGGGCAAGGATAAAAGGAATACGGCCCAAAAGCTGAACAGAGCTCAAACTTAACAGGACTTAACTTACACTTTAACCTTAACTGATGCCTTCAACTTGACAATTTAGCAAAAGAACAGCACTTAACTTTAACACCGGCCGGGGGTTTATTTACAGATGCGAATGAGACGGGGCTGCTATATGGAAAGTGTCTCGAGCTGTTTCTTTTTTCAGCATCAGTCTCATTACATGATTATGATAATGGGAAGATGCTAGCAGCTCACAATCCAGGCAGCAGGCCAGAAAACTTCATGTTACAACATACTTTATAAGCTTCTTGACCAATCACACAAAGCAAAAGCATATTGAGAGTAGTTCTATCCAATCACCATAAGCACACGTACCTTTGGTTAAAACAATGCTTGCTTATTTAGAATACAATACCTGTTTGTAAGAGACAACGCACAGAGCTCCATTACTAAGCTTTAACCTTCCTAATATCTTGCTAGATAAACTTGCTGCAACTTAGAGAGCTATTCAGACAAGCATTAATACATAGGCTATTGTTCTATTTGCCCTTGCCTTTTCTACAGTTTAAATAATTTTTCTGCTGACCTATCTCATGACTGTTGCTTTAGCACTGTTCACAATTCTGCTGTATCTGAGGCCTGTCTTTTGCAACTTTCCTAGAACCCTCTAATTTTATGGATTCCCACAAACAGTATTTAACTTAACTTACACACTACGACTTAATGATTTAATGGTAGAATAACATTAAAAAATATTCAACTTAACTTATATCATATGAAACGTTACTTGGCAAAAAAAAGCTCTTAATAGCTTTTAACTTATTCCTCATGATGTAATCTTACTTACAGGCCTGACTGACTCAGCTATCCAAGGCTCTCAAACCCCTCAGAGAGCAGCATTTCTGCCACATTTCCCCAGGACAGGCACTCCTGTGTGCACACAGACACAAAGAGTCACCTCCAAATTCCCTATATCCAAAGACTGCTCCCAGACAAAATCCGCCATTCCTGACAAGTCTTGCTGGCCTTGGATGAGAGAAGCTCTCACTTGCCTTCCAAACACTGGGGCTCTGTGCTTTCCTTCCTATGGAAAGGAACTGTCCTTCTGGGCCAGGCACACATGGCCAAATTTGGGATTTCACCTCCAACATTGCCTGTTGTGACAGCCTGGAGGAGATTGTTGGCTTGAAACATTTTGTGTGTGGGGGAGAGCAGGGGGTAGGTCCAGCCTTGCCCTGCCCTGGAAGCCCAGCCCTGCCCTGCCCTGGAACCCCAATCCCCCCAGAGCCTCTATCCCAGCCCAGCAGTGGCTGCCAGTCCCTGGCACAGCACAGGCAATGCTCCACAGACACCTCTGCAGCCCCAGCCCAGCTCCTGAGGGACCAAATGAGCCCAAGCCCCACCTGGGGGAAGGGCCCAGGGAGACCAAGGGGTATTGAAGGCTGACCACAAGGCAAGCACACATCTTGACCCTACCTACTCTTAGAATTTCCATCTGAACAGTGCTGGAATCCAGGAGTTGGTAGCTGTGTGTGTGCTTCTCTGAAGCTTATTTGTCTTTCTATCTCTTTGAGAGAGAGAAAGAAAAATACTTCTTCTATTTTTGTCCTCTTGCAAATTTTGATTAACATGAACTTGAACAGGCTTAGAGTTTGTGAAGTTGAATGGGCCAAATTAATGCTTTGAGAAGTGTTGTTTTGTTGATTGAATGTCCTATTAAACCTTTTGCGAAAATTTATTTGATTTTCTAAAGTTGCCAGTAAAGGCTGCTTGGTTGTTTTGAGCTCCTGAGAATTTCTTGTCAGTATTTCTCCAGTGTTTTCAACTCAGGGTACACAAACAATTTTAATTCCTCTTAAATGTCTCCTTGAGAGAATTGTTTGGGGGATGGGAGTCAGGGCTTGTGTGTGCTGCTTGGCCCAGCCCAGGCAGGGCTTTCCCAGCCACATTCCACACTCCATTGCCCAGCTGGAGCCTCTGGTGCCTCTGAGTTGTGCTGCCCCAGCCCCAGGGACGCTCTCCTTGTCTGCCCATTCCCCCACGGTCTCTGGGCAGGGATGGCCTCACTGGGGGCTGCTGACATCCTCAGCAACTTGGAGGCTGCTGCTGAATTTCACTGCTCCAGAGGCTTGTTCAGCCTTCAGCTCTTCAGTGCAGGAATTCAGTGGCCCAGGGCTCATTAACATTTATAACACCTGAACAAGCCAAGCCTCTGGGAATCATTTGATTTTAATTCTCAAATCCTTTGTGGTTAAGTAGATCTCAGTAGTGTATTGAAACTGAATACATGATATTTAAAAAGACAGCGAGAAAACATTTTGTAGGTCCTGTTTAGGTTTTTTTTTTCTCTGTTAATACAATGATATGCACAATCTCCAATTGACATTGAATCCAGGTACCTCCTCATGCAGTTTGAATAGATACGAAAATCAAGACCCTTCATGGCTGACAATCAATCAGACTCTGTCCCTACCCCCACCCCACCATTTCCCCCATCCAAGCCCTGGCACTCAGAGCAGCCTTGTGCAAATCTGAGCTCCCTCCAGCCCAGGTTGCACCTGCAGCTTTCAGCTCCTTGGCTCCCACTCCCACCTGCTTTCCTTGCAGAAGGAGCTGCCCGAGACACAGAGGGATGTTCATTTCTTGTCAGCCAACAAAGCCAAGGGAAGGCACAGCTCCATCGAATGCAAAAGTCATTCCTCTGCTGGATATTAAATCCACTTTGCACTGCAGCCAGTCTCAGATCAATGGAAAACACCTTCTGTGCCCAGCACAGATCCCAAGGTCCCCCCAAACCCTCCCTGCCCCGATTCTGCCCAGATTTGCTCTTTGCACACACGAGTCACAGGCTGAAGCCAGGAGCTCCCTCCATGCCCAGAGGGAGGAAAAGAGAGAAAGGGGATGAAGAGCTTTCCTGTGCAGAGCCAAGGTCCAAGTGCAGCCCCTGCAGTGGGAACCACAACTCATCAGGTTTGTGTCCTTTGGGCTCAGGGACTGGTGACACTCAGAGGCACAGAAAGGTTTCTTGCCAACAAATAGAAGATGAACATTTGAACAGTTTAATAGCCATCACAGCTCTTCCCTCAGCTCTCTCGGATGTCCCAGCAGCATCTGACATGTCCACCATCCCCCACGGCTTTCTGAACAGGAATAGTTTTTAAGCAAATACATAAGAAATGGAAATTCAGTGATAGGTATAACCACAGTGAGATACTCAATTCATATTTTTTTTAACATGAAATATTTGGCCACTCCCTGAAGTTCAAAGCATGAAACCAGTCAGCTGAGAGGCGTTCAAATGACCAGAGAGCATCTGGATGAGGAAATCTGGGAGCAGCAGGAAGGACATAGATCCAGCTGATCCAGTGAAGAGATGTCCTTAGACACAGCCATTTAAACAGGAGAGCTGGAAACCTGTAGCCAATAAACCTGAAGGAAGGGGGTCATTAAATATTAGACTGAATGTCAGTGGCAGAGGGGAAGATCTGTATTTCTTCCCGTGACATCAGTAGAAGGATCCAGTAGATCCAGGAAGTTCCTCTTCCTGGTGGGAAAACGTTGCCATTACTTAAAATCCTCAAGTGACCCAGATAACAAAGATTTGCTTGTATATTATAAAACTAACAGGAATTAACACCTGTGCCCCTTTCCAGGCAGACATTAGCTGTGTGCCCATCAACAGGCAGTCCCACTTGTGCCCTGAGGTGCCCAGCTGGGATTGGATCTCTCCCAGAGCACCTGAGGGAGAGCAGAGCACCTTGCAAGCTGCAGGTCCCTGACAGCCCCACAGGGCTCCTGTCCCATCAACATCTGCTCTGCTCCAGTCTGAAACAGGGCCCAGCATGGTGCTGGGATCATCAGAGACCTGAGGTGTGTGCTGGAATTCAATGGCCTCCCCATCCCACAGCAGCCCTGCATTTCCCTCCTGCAGCCTTGGTCTCCAGCACAGCCATGGAGGCTCTTTGGGCTCTGGAGTGTTGCTGCAGCCCCCAAGGGCAGCTGAGCTCTGCCTTTGGCACAGTCAGACCTGGCCAGCGCAGGCCATGCTCAGCAATTGCTTGTGTGTGCCTGGCCTTGCTGTCAGCCCCGGCAGCGGCTGCGTGGCCCCTTTGTGGCCCTGTGCTGGCCCAGCCATGGTGGCCCAGCCCCTGTGCAGGCCCAGCCCAGGCCAGGAGCATTGCGGCTGGGAACGGCCCCTGTGCCGTGGTGCCCACAGCAGCCTTGGGGCTCTGTGCCCCATGGCCTCCCTGCTGGGCAGCCTCTGCCAGCTCCTGCAGAGCCCCTGGCACCTGTGGGGCTGCACAGACAGCCCTGCCCCGGGCTCTGCCGGCCTCTGGGCCAGCAGAGAGGCAGCCAGGGCTGGCCATGGCCGGGAACAGGCCCTGAGCCCCGCAGGAGGATGGAGCTGGGCCACAGCCAAACTCAGCCCAGGCCAAAGCTGGGCTCAGCAGCCAGGGCTGCCAACGCATGGGCACAGAGGCTGGCACTGACAAATGTCCTGGGCCCCTCCCTGCTCTGTCCGTGCCACCAAGGGCACAGAGCAGCCTCCTCTCTGGGCCACTTGCCTGTTTGCAATGCCTTGCGCAGGCGCTGGCCCTGCCCCACAAGGCCTGGCCTGAGTCCTGCCCCTGCACGCTCAGCCAGGCTGAGATGGACACTGATGGTTTCTGGGCCAGGCTCTCGGAGCCCAGCCCAGCTCCCTGCAAGCTCTGCCAGCTGCCCTGAGCTTTGGGCAGCACCAAGGGCCTCTCTGAGCCCAGCCCAGCCCAGCCGGCTCTGGCCCCACAGCTCTGCTCAGGCCAGGCTGCTCTGGGCACTGGCCCCACGGCCTCAGCCCCTGCCAAGGGCACAGCAGCAGCTGCAGCTGCCACAGGACTCAGCCCCAGCCATAGGGGAAGGTGCTTGGCCAAGGCCAAAGGAGGCTCCCTGGCTGCCCTGCTCCCCTCGGCCTGAGGTGCTGAGAGCTCTGCAGCCCCTGCTGCCATCCCATCTGCCCAGGGCAGCACAAGAGCCCCGGCCTTGGGGCCCTCAAGAGCTGCTTCTGCTCCAGACCCAGGGCCCACCCCAGAGCTGGGACAGCCACAAAGCTGTGCCCATTTCTGTTCATTGCTGCGCTGGTGGGGATGGATCCTCAGCCACTTGGAGGTTGCTGATCAATTTTACTGCTCCGGAGACTTCTTCTTTCTTCAGCTGTTCAGTTCAGGAATTCAGTGAGAAGAGGTCATAAATATTTGTTCAGAATACCTGATCAAGAAAAGGCCCTGGGGAATATTTCAAGTTTTCAGTTCTTAATGTGGTTAATTAGACAGATGACAGAAGTCTACTCAAAGTGAATATACAATAGTACAAAACAATGCTGAGAGTACAGTTTTGTTCTGTTAGGTTTTATTTTCCTGTTTATAGATTGATCTCAGCAATTTCCAATTGATATTGATCCCCAGCAGCTTTTAATGCAGTTTGAACAGATATGAAAATCAAGACCCTTCATGGCTGACAATCAATCAGAATTTTTCCCCACCCCCTCCCCACCATTTCCCTCATCCAACCCCTGGCACTCCTATGGATCAGGAATGGTGTGGCCAGCAGGAGCAGGGCAGTGATTCTTCCCCTGTGCTGGGCACTGGTTGGGCAGCACCTCGAGTGCTGTATCTAGTTCTGGGCCCCCAATTTAGGAAGGACATGGAGGGGCTGGAGTGTGTCCAGAGAAGGGAAACAAGGCTGGTCAGGGGTCTGGAAGAAAGTCTTGTGAGGAGCAGCGGCTGAGGGAGCTGGGGTTTTTTATCCTGGAGAAGAGGAGGCTCAGGGGAGACCTCATCTTTCTCTACAACTCCCTGACAGGAGGGTGCAGCCAGGTGGGGGTCGGGCTCTTCTCCCAGGGAACAGTGACAGGACAAGAGAACACAGCCTTCACCTGCACCAGGTAAAGTTTAGGCTGGACATTAGGAAATATTCTCCACACAAAGGGTGATTGGGCATTGGAATGGGCTGCCCAGGAAGGTGGGTGAGTCACCAGCTGTGGTGGTGTTTAAGGAAAGACTGGATGTGGCACTCAGCGCCATGGTCTGGGTGACAAGGTGGTGGTGGGTGCCAGGTTGGACTTGATGCTCTCCAAGGTCTTTTCCAGCCTGGTTGATTCTCTGATGATTGTGACACTGCAGGGCCTGGGGAAGCAAGGGGCCATTTTGATACTAAAGGGCCTGGTGGCACTAAGAGGACCATGGTGACACTGTGTACGACATGGCAGCACAGAGCCAAGGGGCCATTGTGACACTGTGGGGCTGAATGGAAGCAGGGAGTCCATGGTGACAGTCTGGGTCCTGGTGGCACCACAGAGGCCACTGTGATCCTGCAGGGCCTTGTGGAACCATGCAGAGCATTGTGACAGAGCAGGACCTGGTGTCACGATGGGGCCATGGTGACACTGCAGAGCCCCATGGAACCAAGGGGCCAGGGCTGCTCCTCAGGGACTCCTGGAATGAAGGAAACATGTTTGACACCGTGGTGGCCCTTGGGACTAAGAGGCCATTGTGACACTGTGGAACCAAGGAGAGCATTGCTACACTGCCAGACCTCATGGAGCCAAGGATCCACTGTGACACTGCAGGACCTTGGGGACCACGGCACCAGTGTGACACTGCAGGGCCCAAGGATCCAAGGGACTTGGTGACTCCAAGGGGTCCCAGGGAATCAAAGGGACATTGTGACACTGGGAGGCCTCATGGAATCATGGAGACCATTGGGACACTCTGGGGCCTCATGGAACCATGGTGACACAAAGTTGTGTGGGAGTGTGGATCTGCTGGAGGGTAGGAGGGCTCTGCACAGGGCCCTGGACAGGCTGGATCCAGGGCCCAAATCCAACAAGGTGAGGTTGAACAAGTCCCAGTGCCAGGTCCTGCACTTTGGCAACAACAACCCCTGAAGCCCTACAGGCTGGGGACAGAGTGGCTGGAGAGCAGCCAGGCAGAAAGGGACCTGCAGGGACTGATGGACAGCAGGCTGGACATGAGCCAGCAGTGTGCCCAGGTGGCCAAGAAGGCCAATGGCTCCTGTCCTGGATCAGGAATGGTGTGGCCAGCAGGAGCAGGGCAGGGATTCTTCCTCTGTGCTGGACACTGGTTGGGCAGCACTTCGAGTGCTGTGTCCTGTTCTGGGCCTCCAATTTAGGAAGGACATAGAGGAGCTGGAGCGTGTCCAGAGAAGGGAAACAAGGCTGGGGAGGGGTCTGGAGCACAAGTCCTGTGAGGAGTGGCTGAGGGAGCTGGGGTTGTTTATCCTGGAGAAGAGGAGGCCCAGGGGAGACAAGGTGGTGTCAGGGCACAGGTTGGACTTGATGATCTCCAAGGTCTTTCCCAACCTTGCTGATTCTGGGATTCTCTGGAACCACCCTTGGAGCAGTTGCAGGATGAGCCCTGGGCCTCCTCTTCAGCAGCTCCAGCAGCCCAGATCCCTCAGCTTCTCCTGGCAGCCCCAAAGCCCATCCTGTCAGTCCTGCAGAGCCTCTGCAGCTCCTCCTCATTGCCCAGAACAGGGAGCCCCAGAGGCAGACACAGCAGCCCAGATGTGCCCCCCTGGCCTGGGGTGCCTCTGGCAAGGGAGCAGCACCAGGCACTGCAGGAGCCTGCAGACAATTCCTGCGGCACTTGTAGGATGATCCTGCTGCCCAAGGGACGTTCCCATGGTGCCAAGTCAGGAACTGCAATGGGGAGTGGGGCCAGAGAGGAAAAGGCAAACAGGGATGGGCTGTTTGCAGGGGAGGGAAAAGGGCTGGGCAAGAGGAAGAAATCTGTAGCAGCAAGAGTAAAGAAGGCAAAGAAGCAAAGGAAATGCTGAGGGCAGTTTGGGGGTGGCTGCCAGGCAGCCCTGGCTCTGAGCAACAGTGTCTGCAGTGGCACAGGAAACTCCCAGCTGATGGGAACAAACTTTCTGGCTGACTGCAGAGGCCAGGACAAAGCTGAGTGGTTTCCCTGGTGTCCCGCAGGCCTTGCTGGCCCCAGGGGCTGATGGCATTTGTGCTCCCTCAGGTTCATGTCCCCACAGCAACAGCATGGGGGTGCTGGCCCTGCTGTGTGCAATGCAAACAGGGGCTGCTGAGGCAGTTCTGCCGTGTCTGTGCCTGCAAGGATGGGGCACCTGTGTGAGCTGGGGGAGAGGCCAGGGCTGCAGAGGGGGGATGTTGTTGGCAGCTGCATGAGGACGCTCTGGGACGCTGCCCTGGGCTGTGCAGCGCACTGGGCATGGATCAGCCCCTGCTCTGCTGCTCCTTCCCGTCTGCCCCAGGGCCCTTGCAGAGCCCCAGCCATGCTGTTTGCCCCCAGCCTGCCCACGGCCAGCCTGGGGCTGCTCACGGGGGTTTCTGTGCTGAGCATTGGCCTGGCCGTGTTCTTGAGAGAGCCTGGGCAAGGAGCCTGGAGCCCCCAGGGCCTGGCCTGAGGCGTCAGCGCTGCCCCAGCAGTGCCCATGGCCTGGCCCTGCTGCAGCCCCGGCACTGCCACCCCCAGGGCTGTGCCCGGCCCCGAGAGCACTCAGGCCCTGCAGCAACACCAGGGCCACCAGGGCAGCGGGGCAGGGCCACGGCAGCAGCACTGGCAACACCAAGTGCTGCTGCTGCTGCTGCTGCTGCTGGGCACAGCTGCTGGGCCAGCACTGATCTGCCCCAGCTCTGCACACAGACATTGCTGCTGCAGCTCCAGAGAAGGCAACAAAAGGGCATCTCTGCAGAAAACTCTGCTGGGAGATCCTTTAGTTCATTTAAAGCCACCAAGACCGCAGCCCCTCATTGACAGTCTGTGGCCACAGTGAAGGTGGAGAGAAACAAAACGAGAAATGGCACACACAATGACATTTCTTTGTGGACAATGTTAAAAAACTAAAATAAAGAAGAAGAACCTCCAAAATGAAACCAGCAAGTATCGAAGACTACTTTTATTACAAGTGATTTGTAGAAATTGGCCAGCAGTTTAATGTTTCTGAAAGCATCCAGTCATCAGTCTCCACACTGCAGCCTTGAGCTCCTGGTTCCTCAGGCTGTAGATGAGGGGGTTCAGGGCTGGAGGCACCACCGAGTACAGAACTGACAGGGCCAGATCCAGGGATGGGGAGGACATGGAGGGGGGCTTCAGGTAGGTGAATGTGCCAGTGCTGAGGAACAGGGAGACCACGGCCAGGTGAGGGAGGCAGGTGGAAAAGGCTTTGTGCTGTCCCTGCTCAGAGGGGATCCTCAGCACAGCCCTGAAGATCTGCACATAGGAGAAAACAATGAACACAAAACAACCAAATACCAAACACACACTAACAGCAATGAGCCCAAATTCCCTGAGGTAGGATTTGGAGCAGGAGAGCTTGAGGATCTGTGGGATTTCACAGAAGAACTGGCCCAGGGCATTGCCCTTGCAAAGGGGCAGGGAAAATGTATTGGCCGTGTGCATGAGAGCATTGAGAAAGGCACTGGCCCAGGCAGCTGCTGCCATGTGGGCACAAGCTCTGCTGCCCAGGAGGGTCCCGTAGTGCAGGGGTTTGCAGATGGACACGTAGCGGTCGTAGCACATCACAGTCAGCAGGGAAAGCTCTGCTGAGATGAAGAAGAGAAAGAAAAAAAGCTGAGCAGCACATCCAGTGTAGGAGATGTTGCTGGTGTCCCAGAGGGAATTGTGCATGGCTTTGGGGACAGTGGTGCAGATGGAGCCCAGGTCAGCGAGGGCCAGGTTGAGCAGGAAGAAGAACATGGGTGTGTGCAGGTGGTGGCCGCAGGCTACGGCGCTGATGATGAGGCCGTTGCCCAGGAGGGCAGCCAGGGAGATGCCCAGCAAGAGGCAGAAGTGCAGGAGCTGCAGCTGCCGCGTGTCTGCCAATGCCAGCAGCAGGAAGTGCCTGATGCAGCTGCTGTTGGACATTTGCTGTGCCTTAGCATGGGGATCTGTAAGAAAAGTAATCATGGAATAGTTGGGTTTGGAGAGGACTTGAAATATCCCAGCACAGCCTGGGGGCACTTTCCCCCCACTGCCTTCCCAGGGCTCTGCTGCCTGGAGCTGTCCCTGCCAGCAGCTGCTTCCCTGTGCCCAGGGCTGGGCCCTGCCAGTGCTGCCAGAGCCCAGCCCAGCCCTGGGGGCTCAGCTCTGCCCTGCAGAGCCCTCCCAGCTCTGGCACTGCCCAGGGGCAGCTCTGGCTCTGCAGGCTCTGAGGGCAACATCAGAGCAACCCTGAGGAGGCTGGAAAAGTGACACTGATGCTGGCTCTAAGGGCTGATTTCTGTCACGGTCCAATTTATTCAGATCTAAGAGAATTTTTTTATTTATTTTTCTCAACGTGAACTGAGAGATGGATATCTATGAGCAGTTTCTTATCCAGGCGACCCAGAGCAGTAGATTAAAAAAGTAGGATTTTCCCTTTTACGCAGTCCCTGCCTTGCTGTGCTCCCTGTATAATCTAATTGGAAATGTTCTGCAGTTTAATGCCATGCTGGGAGCAGTCGTGAACAATGCAGCATCCTCCCCACACAAGGAGAACACTTCCAAGCCTCACCAGCTGTCTCCTCCCAGCCAGATCTTGTCCCCCAGCGCTGGGAGCAGCTGCCAGGGCTGGCTGAGAGCTGTCCCTGGCAGGCAGCAGAGTCCCTGCCCCAGCACAGCGCCCTGGGCTGCAGGACCCTGCTCTGCAGGACAGCCCTGGGCACCCCTGGCTGCTCTGCACAAGAGACAAGCAGAGAATGTACTCACAGGCTCTGCAGGCATTGGCATGTTCCAGCTGCAGGAGATGGCTCCAGGAGCTGCAGCTGCACTGTCCTGCAGGCAGAGGTTCCTGTGCCAAGGGCTGGCAGTGATTGTGCCCCAGGCACTTCTCAGCCCCTTCCCAGCCCTGACTGATTGAAGCTCTCTGTGCCTCTGGGCTGTGCCCGGGCTGGCTGCAGGCAGTGCCCCAGCCCTGCTGGGCTGGCAGAAGAGCTGCTCATCCAGAGAAATGTGCTTTTGAAGCTCTTCTTGGTGACCAGGAGCTGCCTCTGTGCCAGGAGCCCAGCCCAGCTCAGCAGCACAGACACAGCACAAGGACTTTAATCAGCCTCTGGGGCTTTGTGCTCAGGCCCTGAACATCAGTCCCTGAGAGGGAGCTGAAGAAACCTCTCCAGAACTCCAAGGCAGAATCCAACTCCAAAGTTTCTTGGACTTTTAATGGGTCCCAGTGAGGGCCACGACTGAGCAAGTGTCCCCAGGCCCCAGGCAGAGCAGAGAACTGCAGGCAGTGATGACAGGTGGGGACAAAGAGAAGCCAAGTCTTGGTGCCCTGGGCCACAGCAGGGTCTGTGCCAGCAAGGGCTGGGAGGAGACACCTTGTCCTGAGGCCCTGGGGCCTCCTGGCACAGCCCCAGCCAGGCTGGGCACTGTCAGCCCCTTGTGCTGCCCTCAGCATCCCCCCCTAGCCCACATCCCAGTGGCCTCAAGGATCTGCTGCAAGGAGTCCCTGGGGAGCCTTGCTCAGCAATGGCCCTGGGGGCTCCTTCATGCTCCCTGCAGGGACTGCAGCTTTTTCAAAGGACTTTGGGCTTGGCTTTTGCCTTGGAGTCTCTGAGAGGTCTCTGCAATCATGGCCTCCAATTATCTGCTGTAATTAGTCCCTGGAGGGGCTTTATCAGTAACAACACTCAGTGGGGCTCATTAATGCTTGAAGGTACTTCAGTTATTTAAAGGTACTTGGTATTTCCCTTTTGATACAGACTCTGTGAGAGGTTTGTGCAATCATGGCCCCAATTATCTGCTTTAACGAGTCCCTTGAGAGCTTTGTACTGACACTCAGTGTGGCTCATTAATGCCTTGAGATACTCAAGGTTTTTAAGGTACTTTATGGATTTAAGAATACTTTTAGGTACTTTCAAGGATTTTCCTTCCCACGCTGAGTCTCTGAGAGGTTTTTGTGCCTTCCTGGCCTCCAAATGTCTCCTCCAAGGAGTCCATGACGAGCCTGTGTTGGGTATCTTCCCCCTTTCTGTTTCACAACAAAGATGGAACTGAAAGAATTTTGTAAGACTTCCTAAAAGCATCCAAACAAACACGGGACAATTAACAATACAATAACAACAACTAAGGGAATTAATAGCCCTGTTTTAGCTAGACATCATCCAACCCTTTAGTCCCTTAGATTGGATGAGTTTTTTTAACCAGTCTTTGTTTTCCACTTGAAGCTTCTTGAACCCTTCCTTCAGTACCTGAATGCTCTTGTGGATTGACTCGCTGTGGCTGGAGAGGTTCATGCAGCACATGCCCTCAGAGTCTACACAGCCATGCCCATGTGCCCAGAGTCAAAACTCTATCGCTGTTCTGCAAGGTGGCGTGTCTGATGGTCTCTGTGTCTGAGAGCAGCCACTCAGTGTGAGGGAGGCAGCATTGGTTTGCTTACTTAACAGGCACCCAGGATGGTCTGATTGCCCTAAAGCTTTAGCTGCAGCCACCCAAGGTAGTCCAAATTGGGGGTGCTACCATTTGATACCTGGATTAAAGCTTTCAAAGCCATCTCTTTGATATCATCCAATACTTCTCTGGGGATACCTGCTGCTTGATCATCTGGTAGGCTGTGTTGTCCTTCTCCAGCTAGATGGTTGATTGTCAATTCCACCCTTGCCTCATTATTAGCATAGTCTGCTATTAATTGATTTAGTAAACACTTCCATCCCCTTTCTCACAGGGTGTATTCTGTAGGTGACAACAACAGGGTCATAATATATTTTAAATCATAGGAAGTTTAAGCATGTGCTTTAAACATGGCCCTCATTAGGCCATGAAACCAAGGTAAGTCCTTCCTATGGTCTTTAGCTGCCCTACACAGATCCTTGATTTCCCCATAAATCAATGGCTGATCCCTGGGATTCTGCCCCCTTCTTTCATAACATACTGAGGCAATGAGGAGTTTTGAGACTATTTGCCAGTCTCCTTGCTGAACTGCTTCTTTCCAGATCCTTTCCTAGGGATCTTCTGGGGTTGTGGGCCGAGGTTGCTCTGGGGAATCCAAACTGTCTTCTGCGGAGGAAGAATAACTTGGGGGAGAAACATTTGGATTAGAAATAGTGTGACAGTTGGACTTAGTATCTCTGATCATGGGGTTATATTGTTGCTGGAGGGTGAGGCAAAGGGCTCTGCCATTTTGTCAGGTGTTGGGGATGAAGGGCCTTGATTTAGGATGGTGGACTTTGGGGCTGGAGTTCTGGAGGCATGGCCCAGGGTGAAGGTGGAATGATTGACAGTGGGGGCGTGACCCGCAGTTGTGGGGGTGGAGTCTGGAGGTTCATTCAGGGTGGAAGAGAAGGCTGTGGTAGCAGGAAATGGAGGAGCCAAGATGGAGGGAGGATGGTCAGGCTCCTGAGCCACATTCGGGCTCCTTCCACCTTGAGTCTCCAGGACATGATGCTCCAAGACAGCGTGGCCATTGCCATCTTGGACCATCTTGGAAGGTCTGAGAAAGGCAGGTTTGAGGGGTGGTCCTGAATTAGGAGTGAGTTTTGGATTGAGTTTTCGACACACTGCTTGCTGGTGAAGGGTCTCAAGGATGGTGTGGAAGATGAGGAGCATGCAGAGTGCAATGGGGTCCCTTTTGATCGAAAGGTTGTACAATTTAACTCCCACTGAATGCTGAAATTCAGTGGTATGGATTTTGTTAGAAGAGGCATCTGGAAAATTTTTAATGATCCACCTCATGATTGAATTTAATTTGTTCTTTGAAAATATTTTGTCATGATCAGTGAGAATTAAAGCATACATATATGCTCCTTTCTACTTTGGACATCTGGCGCCCATTTTTCTCTTTCTCTGCCTTATGGGGAAGAGCCACCAGAACACCCCAAATCAATTATGGGACATGGGTGCATATTGTAAAAACACAGTGGCAAAATGGGCAATAAATGTCTTGCATTTCCCCAAACCCACCTGCAATCCTATGCAGGTGAAACCATCGTTGTCCCTGCTGATCCTGGGCAAGGTCCCTTGAAGCAACGATGAATCCGCTGGGCCCGGCACAATCCAAAATCCCAGGGAGCCCTGGCCTATCCATCAGCTAACCCCAGCTGACGTGACTGACACAGGGAGCCCTTAGTGTCAGGGTCCCTGTTTGGGCGCCCAAGGTCACAATGAGGGTGGCTGTGACAAACCTCTCTGGTTCCCTGACTTCAGGGCGAGAGTGGCGAAAATGGAAAGGAGCAGGATCAATGGAGTTGTTTAAAAGGAACTTTAATAACAGGGTGAAAAACAATAAACATGGAGAAGTTGAGAACAGTATGAAGGGCAGGATCCAAAGACCCGAGACAAAGGGGAAGCAACAACATAGACACTTGGGGGTAGAACACTCTAGAACAATAACCCTATAGGGGAAACAAGTAACCAATAGGGGAGGAGAACTTGGACAAGTTAGCATAACAATACTAAAGGCTTTTTGGAGAACTTTCAAGCTCACTTTAATTTAAACAAATGATTCCCGGGCTTGAAACTCATGCCCAATTCTTCTGGGGTAAAATCTGTCTGACTCTGAGTTACAGCTGGGCTAACTCCCACACCGCTGCTTTGCTCTGGCCCCTTGGGACCATGTGGCCCAACAGAGCCACAGGGATGTCCTGGGTTCCACGAGGCTCCACAGTGTCACAATGGTCCCTTCTATCCATGGTGCTCTGCAGTGCCACAATGGCCCCTTCATTTCACAAGGCTCCCAATGTAACATTGGTCTGCATAGGAAGGAAACCACGGATCCCCCATGTTTCAGGAGCTGATGAACAGCAGCCACCAGAGGCCAAGGCAAGCCTGACCCATCTGTCCTGGCAGGATTGCTTGGAGCAACCCTTGCATATTCAAAATTATGAATGTGGAATTCTAATGTCAGACATTTGTGCTTGGAGAAGGATGATTTTTTTCCATACAAAGAAAAGCACAGAGCCCTGTCCAGTGTTTGGAAAACAGGTGAGTTCTTGCACTCAGGAGTTAAAGACCAGCCAGACCTGCCTGTCTTTGCAGCTTTTGTCCTGCAGTAAACCTTGGATACACAGAAATTTGGAGGTGGAATCCAAATTTTGGCCATGGATACCTGGAAAAGATGGACAATTCTTTTCCATAAGAAGGAAAGCCCAGAGCCCCAGTGTTTCAGGGGCAGATGGGAGTGGCCTTCCACATTCCAAGGTCAGCCAGACCTGTCAGGTGATCCCTGGGAGACCAAGGCAGCCACACCTGTTTCATGTTCCCTTGGTTCCACAGGGCCCTGCAGTGTCACAATAGCTCCTTGCTTCCATGATACCCTCAGGTGTCATAATGGCCCCTTGGTTACACAAGTCCTTAAGGATCTTAATGGTCTCCCTGGTTCCACAAGGCCTCACTGTGTCCTAATGGTCTTTGGGTTCCATGAAGCCTCGCGGTGTCCAGTGGCCCCTTGGTTCCATTGGGGCCCAGTAGTGCAACAATGATTCCCTTGGTTCCACAAGTTCCCATAGTGTCACAATGGCCCCTCCCTTCCATGAGGCCCTGCAGGGTCACAATGGTCTCCATGATTCCATGGGGCCTTGCAATGCCACAATGCTCTCCATGGATCCACGGTGCCCTGCAGGATCACAACAGCCCTTTGGTTCCACGAGGCCCTGAAATGCAGCAATGGCCTCTTGGTTCCACAAAGCCCTGCTGCTTCACACTGGCCCCTTGGGACCATGCGGCCCAACAGAGCCACAGTGATGTCCTTGGTTCCATGAGGCCCCACAGTGTCACAGTGGCCCCTTGGATCCATGGTACCCTGCAGGGTCACAATGTTCCCCTTGGTTCCACAAGTTCCTACAGTGTAACAGGTTCCACAAGGGCCTGCAGTGTCACCATGGCCCTTTGGTTCCACAATGCCCCGCAGTGTCACAATGGTCTCCATAGGAAGGAAACAAGTGAGCCCCAGTGGTGCAGGGGCAGATGAGAGGCAGCCACCAGAGGCCAAGGCTGGCCAGACTTGACTGTATGGGCAGATTTTGTCTGGGAGTAACCCTTGGATATAGGGAATTTTAGACCCAGAATCCCAATTTTGGCCATGGGTGCCTAGACAAGAAAGACAGTTCTTTCCCATAGGAATAAAAGCACAGAGCCCCAGTGCTTCATGGTCAGATGGGAAGTGGCCCCTGACATGCCAAATTCAGTAGGACCTGTCAGACAGCCCCCAGGAGGCCAAACCAGGCAGACCTGTTCCATGTTCCATTGACTTCATGGGTCCTAACACTGTCACAATGGTCTCCTTGATTCCATGAGGTCTGGCAATGTCACAATGGCTTCTTGGTTTCAGGAGCCCCAACAGAGTCACAAGGGTCCATTGGCCCCATGCAGCCCCGCTGAGAAACAATGGCTCCTTGTTTCTATTTTAAATCATTCACAATCAAACCACAGTTTGATCATTGATCCTTGCTTCCATAGGGGCCATGATTTGCACAATGGTCTCCTTGATTCCATGATTCCTGAATTCCACAGTCTCACCATCGTTTCCTTGGATCTCCATTGTCACAACTGAGCCATGGCTCCATGAGGTTCCTTAGTGTCACCGTGGTGGCTGTCAGAGGCTGGATGAGATCCATGTCCCGAGACACCTTGGGATGCTCGGAATGCCCGTGTGGGGCCAGGGCCGGGTCAGGCCTTGGTTTGTGGTGGGACAGAGCCCCGCCCCCAGCCCTGGCCTGGCAGAGCTGTCAATCACACAGCAGGGGGCGGCACTAACCCAGCTCTGATTGGCCCAGCTGTCAATCAATCACACAGCAGCAGCTGGTGCTACCCTGGCTCTGATTGGACAAGCAACTGGCAGTCCCACCCCAGGGGTGGGGCCATGAAGGCCCAGGGGGTTAAAAGCCGGAGCACGAGGCCAGCCCAGGGTCTGGATCCTGCCTTCTGCTGGGGTTCCTCTGTTGGTGATGCTGGAACCTGAGCAGTTGGTACCCATGTGTGTGTCTTTCTATGGATCTTCTGTCTTTCTGTTGGTCTCTATTTCTTCTCCTTCTAATATTTCTTACCTAGAACATTTTTGGCTAACTTCACATGTTAAGGAAAAAGGATTTTAGGTTAAATGTGTGGGAATCCAAGGCACAGGGAATATTACTTTGTCTGCTCTGAGGGGTCCTGACTGCCTTTCAACTTCGCCCACAGACAGAACTTCCAAGACTTTGAGATAGATTAGAATTTACCAATGTGTGAAATAGGTAATAGAGAGTACTATACTATGTCCCTTGGGTGAGAAATTTAGGTTTTGGGATTTCTAGTATAGTGTAGATAGGAAGCAAGGTGCAGGAATTGGGGTGTAGTCCCCGTCTTCTTCTTCTACTCCATTTTCTGCAGTGTTGGTGGCACAGGGTGATTGGTCAAGGAAAGCACAGTGTAGAGGTTAGGTGGACAGTCAAGGGATGAGTTATTGGTCAATAAGTAGAAATAATGTACATTTTAAGAGTTAATTGGATGAGAAAACTTTAAAAGACCTTGAAACTGTACATTTTAAAGCCATTTGCGGTGTTTTTCCAGCGTGCTGAGCCTGGTGTGGACAGCAATGCAAAACTTTAGATAAGATAACCATAAACAAGAAGCTGAAGACTGAAAAAGTCCCGTGCATCTCCTTTTACCTGGCACAGAACTGCTACACAGGGTTTCCTCCATCCAGGGAGCCCCCAGAAAGGCCCGACATAAAACAAACATCAATAACTGGTGCCCCAAAAATGTTTGAAATAGGTTGGCTCTTTTCCATAAAGTTGTTTACTGAAGGGTGTTGTCTTAATAGACCAATCATGTGAAATGTGTTGATTAAATGACCAATGAGGTCCACCTGTAGCAAAACAACGTATAAAAGAAGAGGATTGAAAAAATGGGTGGCTTTTAGCCCTTAGCCTTCTGATCTGAGTCTGTGTCATCTCTGATTCAGTGGTGACATTTGGGGATCTGTGGGGGCTGTTGGGGATCCTTTCTGCACCTCGTGACCCAACAGGAGCTTCTCTAATAAACTTTGCCTGAAGCTCCCACTGTGCCCATGACAGGAACCCCTGTGAGTGTCTGGGCCATCCTGGCTCTTTGGCAGCCTGGGGACTCCTGGGATGTCACTGTGGAGCCCCTGTGAGTACCTGTGACAGATGGGTGCCTTTGCAGCCCAAGGTGCCCTGGGATGTCACCATGGAATGGCTGTGACTGCCTCTGACCACAGGGCTCTTTACCATCCCCAGAAAGCACTGGGAGGTCTCCATGGAGCCCCTGTCTCTGTGTGTGACATTCCAGCTCTGGAACAGCCTGGAGACTCTTGGAAAGATCCCATGGAGCCCCTCTGAGGGCCTGTGACAAATCTGATCCTTAGCAGGCAACCATCACCAGTCCACTGTTGCTATGGTCAGTTTCCATGGCAACCATCCCCAGCCCCCTGTTGCTATGCTCAGTCCCTTGGCAGCTCTATGGAGACCCCATACCAGGGGTGGTTGCCATGGACACCAGCTCAGGCCTGCAGCCAGAGCCCGTTGCCATGGCAACCATTGGCAGCCCCATCCCCAGGCTGATGGGATCCCAGAAGCACAGAATTGGCTGAGCTGGGAGGGACCCATCAGGATCCTCCAGTCCAACTGCTGGCCCTGCACAGGACACCCCAACAATGCCAGCCTGGGCCTGGCAGCGCTGGCCAAACGCTGCTGCAGCTCAGAGAGCCCTGGAGCTGGGAGCCTTCCCTGGGGAGCCTGGCCAGGGCCCCAGCAGCCTCTGGGCAAAAACCTTTTCCTGAAATCCGACCTGAGCCTGCCCCGACTCAGCTGCAGCCGCTCCCTCCACTCCTGTCCCGGGGCACCAGAGGGAAGAGGTTCCCACAGCCCCAGCCAGGGACCCTCTCCCAAGGCTGCTGCCATGGCCACCAGGGCTGGCACCAGCTGGGATGCTCGGTTTCCATGGGCTGGGCTTCAGGAATGGGATTCCCCAATTTCCTGCTCCCACTAAAACCGCGCTGCCCTTGCTGCCCTCCAGCCTCCCATGGAAAGCACAAAAGGCAAAGATCCCGGACTGGGATAAGAACAATTTATTGGGAACAGCAACCAGATAAAGAACAAACAGGAACAGAAACAATATTGATAACAGAAGGGATAAATAAAACTGTTTACAGGGAAAACTACAACACAACTCACAGGGTCTGCCTGGCTACAATATTTCTTGCCTGGAAAGGACACCCTTCTCCTCAGGGAGAGAGAGAGAGTCCCTTTCCTGTCCGTGGCAATGATCTGAGGTGGGACTGAATGTAATGACAGGGCCATGGGCAGACCCTCACGTTTTTCAATGCCACATCAGGTCATTTGCAAGGGCAGGAAAAGAAACAGGTGTCTTCCCAGCATGGATCACAGGGAACATGGATCACCAGGGCTCTTCCCAACATGGGGTCTCCCATGGGGGATGAAGCTGGAGTGGTGCATGAAGCTGTTCCTGCAATCAGAGCATTGGCAAGCCTTTCCTTACCGGTGACTTGGTTGGTGTCTTGTCAAGTGAGAGCTGCTGGTGAAGCTCTTCCCACACTGGGGACACTCGTAGGGCCTCTCCCCAGTGTGGATGCGCTGGTGCCTGATGAGGGTGGAATTGTGCTTGAAGCTCTTCCCGCAGTCAGGGCAGTAGAAGGGCCTCTCATCCGTGTGAATCTGTGCATGCAGGAGGAGATTTGAGCTGGTCCGAAACCTTTTCCCACATGTGGGGCACTCGTAGGGTCTCTCTCCAGTGTGGATGAGCTGGTGCCTGATGAGGTGGGACTTGCGCTTGAAGCCCTTCCTGCAGTAAGGGCAGTGGAAGGGCCTTTCTTCTGTGTGAATCTGCCGGTGCCTGGCAAGATCAGGGCTGGTGTGAAACCTCTTCTGGCACTCAGGACACTTGTAGGGCTTCTCCCCAGTGTGGATGCGCCAGTGGGTGATGAGGGTAGAGCTGTGCTTGAAGCCCTTCCCAGAGTTGGGACAGAGAAAGGGCCTCTCATCCCTGTGAACCTGCTGGTGCTGGAGGAGATTGGAGCTGCTCTGAAACCTCTTCCCACACTGGGGACATTTGTAGGGCCTCTCCCCAGTGTGGATGCGCTGGTGGGTGACGAGGGCAAAGCTGCAGCTGAAGCCTTCCCACACTCCCCACACTCGTAGGGCCATTCCCCGGTGTGGATCATCTGGTGGCTGATCAGGGTGCTGCTCTGCCTGAAGCTCATCCCACACTCCAAGCACTTGTGGGGCTTCTCCCCATTCTGAAGCTGCTCATGGGCCACCAGCTCCGAGCTCTGGCTGAAGCTCTGTCCACCTTCCTGGCTCAGGGTGGGTCTTTCCTCCTCAGAGCACCCTGGGCTGGGTTTGGAGCCCCTCCTTCTGTGGGATCTCTGGGGCTTTTCCTCCCTGTTGGAATTCTGCAGTGTGGAGCCACTCAAAATGGCCTCTTCCATGAGGTTCTACTGTGGGGATTTGCCCTCCCTGGTCTCCATCCTCAGCTCCTTCCCGGGGGGAGGAAGGACAAGGAGAGGATGGGATTTGCCTCCGTGCCAGAGGGAAGGGGAAGGAGATCCCCCCAGTGCATCCCCGGCAGGACGGGGTTGGCAGCAGGGTTGTCCTGCAGCCGGGGGCTGTGCTGGGCTGGGAGATGGAGCAGGAGAGAGGGGGAAAGGGGCACTGACTTCCTCCTCACCTGCCTGGCTGTCCCAGGGCTCCTTCCTCTTCCTCACAGCCTCCTCCTCCATCTGGCCAAGTTTACGGGATGGAAAATCCTGTTTTGGGAAGAAAAGAAGGGATAAGTACATTGAAGTTTGTACTTGTTTGAAGGCAAACCTGGGGAGGGTCTAAACCAGGATTACAATTTAATAAGAAAATGAAGATCAAGGCAATGATGCCGAAACACTGCCCTAAACTGACAGAGTCAGGATATAACCTGACACTCTGTTGCTGGTCAGGCTGGTGGCAGCAGTCCCATTAAATGGTGGCTGCAGTCCTGTTGGAGTGATGAACGTGATTCTGTCCAAGCAGTGATCCTGTAGAAGGGTCTGGTCTTCCTCTGAAGGTCCAGTGGTGGTTCTGGAGCTCTTGTCCTCTGGGAATCCAGTAGGCAAGCTGCTCCTGGTGTTGCAAGGCTCAGCTTATATGCAGGTAGGAATGCTTGGATCCTCCCCCTGGGCGGAGCATCCCACAATGGGAGGATGGAATTTGATCAGTCCTGCAGTGACACTCAATGGCCCATTCCCAGAAGATATCTCCCCTGGAGGGCGTTATCAGGGCTGAGTCATGGAAGAAATCAAGAACACTGCCCCACCTGTTTATAGCAGTTGATGAAGATGGGCATTGAAAACATGCATTTGGTTCCATCTTACACTGCAGCCTGAAACAGTGGGGGAATCCCTGCTCAGGGGGTGAACACCACCCCCCTTACCCAAACTGGCTCAGGTGTAAAACCCCCACCCCAGGAAGGCCTCACACACAGGGGACAATGTCACACTTGCCCTGCCCCAGGGGAGGTCTCTGTCCCTGTCACTCTGTGGCTGTCCCCCCTTTTCTCTTTCACAGGCTGGGGGCTTTTCCAAATGTGAGAATAATTTTTCTCTTTGTCCCTGTCACCTTTGTGACATCTACACAGAGCTTTCCCTTCCTTTTGATAATCTTTTCATAAAAGAGGTATCGCAATGTATTGGGCCGAATTTCAACATTTCTTTTATCAGAATGTGCCAGCAGCTGAGCTGGAGCTCTGCAGGAACCAATGAAACTTGGAATTGCCACAGAATTGTTTGTATTGTCAGTTTATTTAAGTTTGGGATTTGTTGCATTTCCATCACAAGTGACTTGTGGGAAGAGCAAATTCAAGGCATTTTATGTAGGGTAAAGTTTTTTTTTCTGACAAGAAACAGCTTTATTTTGTCCAGTGCCCAGGGGATGCTCAAGGGGTCTCTGTGCCTCTCACCCTGGGGGATGCTTGGGAGGAGCTTGGGGGGGTTGTCCCTGTCTCTGTAACCCCCGTCCATTCCCCAGGGGTGTCCCTGTCCCTCTCACCCCAGATTTTCCCCCCTCTCTTTCCTGTGGGAGGATGAAGCCCAGCTGCCCTTTTCTTTTGGTGCCTCCTCCTCTCCTCAGCTGAGGATGTCAAACTCCCCAGGAGCAGGAAAATCCCCATTCCCTGTTTGCTTGTGGCTGCAGCCTGGAACATCCACCCAGAATGAAGGACTTTCTGACAGCCCTGCTGAATGACACTGGAGGAGGTTTGTGAGAAGGGGAAGAAATTGTATTTTGATAGGAAATAAATATGCAAAATTATTTCTTTCTCTCATATTCCTTTTCAGTCAGTTCTGTTGTGTTTTCAGAGTGCCACCTTCTCAGCTGATTGTGTTTGTGTCCTCCTTTCTCTCCTGCCTCTCTTTGCCTGCTCTGTTTCTCTCTCAGTGTCTCCCTTGAACCAGGGCAGCTCCCCCCAAAGACCCTGCCCTGATTTAATTCCCCATCCAGGAGCTACAACAACTATGGTTGAAGTTATGAAGTCCGGCAGTGAAATGTCACTGTAAGATCTTGCTCCACTTGGCTTTTGGCTCCTTCTTGAGAGCTTTGCCTTCCAGGGCAGGAACATCTTTTCCTGGCTGGGAACTGGAATTCCAGCCCCTGGCAGTGTGTGCCATGGATCCCAGAGGGGCATTCCCGAGGTTCCCAGGGTGCTGCTCCTGCCGTGCCTCCCAAGGAGCTGTGCAGGGCCGGGGGACAAGGTCCAGCAGCTCTCTGGGCTCCCAGAGCACACAGCAAAGGTGGCTTTCCGACATTTTCCATCACATTTCCAGCTGGAAGTAGAGGAAAGAAGGAAAGCGAGTCTCTGACAGAATCCTGGAACGACTGCGGTGGAAGGGACCCTGCCCGTGGGTTATGATTTCGCGAGGGAGAGACGCCTCTGCCCCAGGGAAGGTGCGAATGAGACCATGGGAACGCAACCTGTGGATCTGCTCGAACTTGGATTGAACTGAACAAGAAATGGGGAGGAGAGAGGGAGAGAAAGAAATCGGGAAGAGATTTCAGAGAGAGAAAGAAATAGGAAAGAGTTCTCAGAGGGGCAGAAAGAAAGAGGAAAAGGCTCCGGCCCGGACTCCGCAGCTGCCGGGGACACCCGCAGGGCTCAGCGCCTTTCACAATTCCAGCCAATCAGAGGAGGCGCTGAACAATTTCTAGCCAATCAGAGCTTTTCTCGGCGATGACTCACCGGTTGCCAGGCGGACCCGCAGAGCCCAGCGGCCCCGGAGCGGAGTTTGGGGCTCGGGCTGGGGGCACGGATCCGCCCCGGGGGGGACCCCGAGCCCCCTGCCCACCCCTGGGGCCGATCGGGGGCTCCCCCACCCAGCAGCCGGGGCTGCGGGGCCGCGGGGCAGAGGGGTGGGAAAGGGGGGTCCGGGCTGGCAGCGGAGGAAATGCGGGAGGAAGAGGAGGGAGAGGAGGAGCAGGAGCGGGAGCGGGAGAATCCCGGCGCTCGCAGCGCCCGCACGCTGAGCCTGCAGCAGCCCCTGCCCCGGGAGCATCGCCCCCAGCCCCGAGCCGCAGGTGAGGGCGAGGCCGAGCTCGCCCCGGCTCCAGCCAGGGCTGTCCGGGAGGATTTTTTTGGAGCGTGTTCGGAGCCGGCAGATCCCGGACTCGAGCCCCGGATATCTCCGGGCTCCCTAAGAGGAGCTTTTTCGGGGGCAGAGGAGCCGCGATCGCCCCTCGGGAGGGTCCCGGGGGTCCACGTGGGGATGGCCCGGTACCGATGGGGCGGGACATTGGTTTTGGGGATCCCCGTGAGAGCCGGGGCTGTGGAACGGGGGACCCCCGGGGCGGGGAGAGGGGAAGGGGCGATACCGGAGCTGGGGCACCCCCGGCAGCCCGGAGATGAGGCGGGGACGGGACCCCCTGACCCTGACAGGGGCGCGTCCTGGGGTGACTTCATGATGCTCGTGCCCCATCGGTCTGTTTAGCCCAGAAATGAGTTCTGCACCTTTAAGGCTGGTTCTGAGAGCCAAGGGGCGGAGGAAGAAGCTGCAGTTTGTTTTCATACACTGCACTCACTCCTCCACATTCCGGCTCCTGGATGGACAGAGAGCAGGACAGAGCTCTCCTTTGCTTTTAGTTAGTTTTTAGCTCTCTGAGGCAGAGAAGTTCCCTGGACTGTGGTTTTTCTTTTTCTTTGGAGCTGTTTAAACCTGCTCTGGACTGAACAACCAGAACACCACTGGCAGCTCCCACCTGTGGCTCACCGGGCTGAGCCTGGACCGCGGCATTTCCAATACAGGAGGGACTGATAAGAGACTGATAAGAGACTGACAGGAGACAGATAAGAGACTGATAAGAGACTGATAAGAGACTGATAAGACACTGAGTGAGCCAAGCCCCAGCCCAAGGAGGGACTTTTGGAGTTTGTCACCTATTTTCCAGCAGCAGGAGGTTTTATTGCTTAATATTGTTCAATTTTTGTGCTGGTGAATGCTTTGCCTGTTAAATAAAGTGGTTTTTTCACTTTTCTCCAAGGAAATCATTTCCCGAACTGGCTGAGGGTGGGGCTGCTGAATCTGCATTCTAGAGGAAACCCCTTTCGGGAGTTTTCTCCCAAAATTGCCCTAAAGCAGGACAGGGTGGTGGGAAGAGGGGGGAAGCCCAAGTGGCTGGATTGAGGGGAGGCTGGAGAGGGGGACCCTGGGACTCCAAAACCCCCCAGCATCCCTTAGCAGGACCCTGGAGAGGGGGGATCCCCAGGACCCATGGGATCCCCAGCAGCCCAGAGACAGGGGACCACCAGAACCCCAGAGGGATGAGACTGGAAATGGGGCACTCCTGGTGAATTTTTCTTATACACTCTTGATTTTTGGAGGTTTTTATGGACATCAGGTGACTTCCAGAGATGGACTTGTGTGGGAGGAATCCCCAACCCAAGGCATTCACACCTTGGTTTTCCCCAAACCAGGATTTTCCCCAAACCATCTCACAGTGACATCCCCTCCTGTCCTGCTCTGGGTGAGCTCAGTCCCAAACCTGACCCTGATCCTGGTCTCAATCTCATTCCATGTTCAGACACACTCACAGTTCTGTATTTATTCTCATCCCAATGCCGGACTCGTCTAGCCCCAGACCCAATCCCAACCCCAGCCCTAAAGCCAATCCCATGTCTCACCTTAACCCCAATCCCAGCTCTAATCCAAATCTCAGCCCCAACTCCAAGCCCAGCCCCAATTCCAGGCCCTTCCTAAATCCTCAGCCCCAACCCAAATCCCAGGCTCAGCCCTTCTGGGGCTTTGGGGGTGTCTCTGTCCCTGTGACCCCGATGATGTTTGGGTGGGGTCCCAGCAGGGCTGAGAGGGACAGAGACCCCCCCGGCCTCCCCAGGGGTGAGAAGGTGGCAGAGCCCCCCCAGCCCCGAGCAGCCTCAGCGGTGAGAGGGACACAGAGCCCCTGGTGCCCAGCCCTGCACAGGCATTGCCTGAGGCCAGAGGGATGGAGACCCCCCGAGCATCCCCCAGGGCCAGGGGACAGAGAGCCCCGAGCATCCCCTGGGCTGAGAGGGACAGAGACTGCCCCGAGCACCCCCTGGCACAGGGGAGAGAGGGAGGGAGACCCCCCAGGCATTCCCTGGGGTGAGAATGATGGAGACGCCTGGGGAATGGCCTGGGGTGACAGGGACAGGGACACCCTGGGGAATGGCCTGGGGTGACAGGGACAGGGACACCCCTGGGGAATGGCCTGGGGTGACAGGGACAGGGAAAACCCCCCCAAGCCCCTCCCAAGCATCCCCCAGTGTAAGAGGGTCAGTGACCCCTGGAGAATCCCCTGGCCACTGGACAAAGTAAAGTTGTTTCTTGACAAAAATCAAATTTAACCCTACAGAAAATGCCTTGAATTTGCTCTTCCCACAAGTCACTTGTGGTGAACACGCAAACAAATCCCAAAATTCAATAAACTGACAATAGAAGCGATTTTGTGGCAATTCCAACAGCCATTGGTCCTGCCCAGCTCCAGCTCAGCTGCTGGCAGGTTCCAATATAAGAAAAGTGGAAATTCAGCCCAATACATTGCGATACCTCTTTTATGAAAAGATTATCAAAAGGAAGGGAAAGCTCTGTGTAGATGTCACAAAGGTGACAGGGACAAAGAAAAAACTTATTCTTAGATTTGGCAAAGCCCCCAGCCTGTGAAAAAGAAAAGGGGGGACAGCCACGGAGTGACAGGGACAGAGACCTCCCCTGGGGCAGGGCAAGTGTGACATTGTCCCCTGTGTGTGAGGCCTTCCCAGGGTGGGGGTTTTACACCTGAGCCAGTTTGGGCAAGGGGGGTGGTGTTCACCCCCTGAGCAGGGATTCCCCCACTGTTTCAGGCTGCAGTGTAAGATGGAACCAAATGCATGTTTTCAATGCCCATCTTCATCAACTGCTATAAACAGGTGGGGCAGTGTTCTTGATTTCTTCCATGACTCAGCCCTGATAACGCCCTCCAGGGGAGATATCTTCTGGGAATGGGCCATTGAGTGTCACTGCAGGACTGATCAAATTCCATCCTCCCATTGTGGGATGCTCCGCCCAGGGGGAGGATCCAAGCATTCCTACCTGCATATAAGCTGAGCCTTGCAACACCAGGAGCAGCTTGCCTACTGGATTCCCAGAGGACAAGAGCTCCAGAACCACCACTGGACCTTCAGAGGAAGACCAGACCCTTCTACAGGATCACTGCTTGGACAGAATCACGTTCATCACTCCAACAGGACTGCAGCCACCATTTAATGGGACTGCAGCCACCAGCCTGACCAGAAGGGTGTCAGGTTATATCCTGACTCTGTCAGTTTAAGGCAGTGTTTCTGTATCATTGCCTTGATCTTCATTTTCTTATTAAATTGTAATCCTGTTTTAGACACTCCCCAGGTTTGCCTTCAAACCAGTACAAAATTCAATGTACTCATCCCTTGTTTTCTTCTCAAAACAGGATTTTCCATCCCGTAAACTTGGCCAGATGGAGGAGGAGGCTGTGAAGAAGAAGAAGGTGCCCCAGGAGCCCCAGGCAGGTGAGGAGGAAGTCAGTGCCCCTTTCCCCCTCTCTCCTGCTCCATCTCCCAGCCCAGCACAGCCCCCGGCTGCAGGACAACCCTGCTGCCAACCCCGTCCTGCTGGGGATGCACTGGGGGGATCTCCTTCCCCTTCCCTGTGGCACGGAGGCAAATCCCATCCTCTCCTTGTCCTTCCTCCCCCAGGGAAGAAGCTGAGGATGAAGACCAGGCAGGGCAAATCCCTGTGGCAGAACCTCATGGAAGAGGCCATTTTGAGCGTCTCCACACTGCAGAATTCAAACAGGGAGGACAAGTCCCAGAGATCCCGCAGGAGAAGCGGTTTCAAACCCAGCCCAGTGTGCTCTGAGGAGGAAAGACCCACCCTGAGCCAGGAAGGTGGACAGAGCTTCAGCCAGAGCTTGGAGCTGGTGGCCCATGAGCAGCTTCGTGATGGGGAGAAGCCCCACAAGTGCTTGGAGTGTGGGAAGAGCTTCAGGCAGAGCAGCAGCCTGATCAGCCACCAGATGATCCACACCGGGGAATGGCCCTATGAGTGTGGGGAGTGTGGGAAGGGCTTCAGCTGCAGCTCTGCCCTCATCATCCACCAACGCATCCACACTGGGGAGAGGCCCTACGAGTGTCCTGAGTGCCAGAAGAGGTTTCACACCAGCTCTGATCTCGCCAGGCACCAGCAGATTCACACAGAGGAGAGGCCCTTCCACTGCCCTTACTGCAGGAAGGGCTTCAAGCGCAACTCCCACCTCATCAGGCACCAGCGCATCCACACTGGGGAGAGGCCCTACGAGTGTCCCACCTGTGGGAAGAGGTTTCAGACCAGCTCAAATCTCCGCCTGCATCAGCGCATTCACATGGATGAGAGGCCCTTCCGCTGTCCTGACTGTGGGAAGGGCTTCAAGCGCAACTTCACCCTCATCAGGCACCAGCGCATCCACACAGGGGAGAGGCCCTATGAGTGTCCCCAGTGTGGGAAGAGCTTCACCCAGAGCTCCGACCTGACCAAACACCAACAGAGACACCAGTAAGGGAAGTCCTACAAATGCCCCAAGTTCAGGAGGAGCTTCATGCACTGCTCCAGCTTCATCCCCCATTGGAGGATCTATATTGGGAAAAGCCCTGGTGATCCATTTTCCCTCTGATCCATGCTGGGAAGACACCTGTACCTTTTCCTGGCCCTGCCAATTACATGATGTGGGATTGAAGAACATGAGGGTCTGGCAATGGCCCTGTCATTACATTCACTCCCACCTGAGAACATTGCCGGGGGCAGGAAAGGGACTCTCTCTCTCTCTCTCCCTGAGGAGAAGGGTGTCTTTTCCAGGGAGGGGAAATACGAAACTGGGGAGAGCCATTAGTTGATGTTGTAGTTTTCCCTGTAAACAGTTTTATTGATCCCTTCTGTTATCAATATTGTTTCTGTTCCCTTTTTTCCTTATCTCGTTGTTGTTCCCAATAAATTGTTCTTCTCCCAGCCTGGGATCTTTGCCTTTTGTGCTTTCCATGGCAGGCGGGAGGGCAGCGAGGGCAGCGCGGTTTTAGCGGGAGCAGGAAATTGGGGAATCCCATTGCTGAAGCCCGGCCCATGGAAACCGAGCATCCCAGCTGGTGCCAGCCCTGGTGGCCATGGCAGCAGCCTTGGGAGCGGGTCCCTGGCTGGGGCTGTGGGAACCTCTTCCCTCTGGTGCCCAGGGACAGGAGTGGAGGGAGCGGCTGCAGCTGAGTCGGGGCAGGCTCAGGTTGGATCTCAGGAAAAAGTTTTTCCCTGTAGCCTGCTCTGTGGCCATGGGAGCTGGACAAATGCCAGCCAGCTGCTCCCGGTGTGTGGCTGGAGGAGAACACAACATCTGCCACTCCTGGGTTCTCCTCCAAAACCCTCGGGTAGTGGTGCTGTCTGCGGCCTGGGGGGCACAGGTGAGAGTGTGGCTACCAAGTCCCGAGATAAAGGAAGGAGAGAGTGCACACTCGTGTGGATGCCAAGGTGCTTTATTTCCCAGGCCTGATCAGTGATGGGTGTCAGAGGAGGACGGCTTAGGGAGGCACTGATAAAGGGAATGAGTGTGACAGGAGGAGACTCAAGGTGACCAATAAACGAAGACCAGGGGAGGAGCGTGGGACACAGCTGGACCAATAAGGATTACATAAGGGAGGGAAGAGCCTCTGGAGGCAAATCATACATTGAGGAAGGGATGATTGACACGGAAGGTTCTCGAAATAAAGAGGGGTGGTTACAATGATAGGCAGGGGAAGTGGGCAGCACCAGGAGGGAGGAAATAAACTTATAAGGGCATAAAGGGAAGGATCAAGGGATCAGTCACCTTGAGGGACAAGCCATTGGCGGGAAAACAAGGGGTAACCAGCTTAGGGAGAAACCATTATGAGGGAAGTACATGGGGGGAACCATGAGGGCCAAACCCTATTTCTAACTTATAGAAGGGATAAACAACTTCACAACTGAACTCATATAAACATTTTAAAACACACGACAGCCACAGAGCAGTTAGACCAGTTTCTGGGGCCCAATATTTATACATGGGAGGAAATGCAATCATTAATGGTTATGTTGTTCACACCAGAAGAAAGACACATGATCCGATCGTCTGGGATACAAATATGGGAAAGGGAGCATGTGCAAGGACCTCCTGGGGATCTGAAAATGCCCATAGTGCGCCCCACCAGGGACCACAGCAGCACTGGGGGGAGGCAAGACATGGAGGAATAGAGAACATTGATTATAAGAGGCCTCAAAGAAGCAGCTCCACTTAACCAAAATGCCCATGAGGCTTTCAATGAGCAGCAAAAGAGCGAAGAAACCCCCACAGAGTGTTCAGAAAGGTTGAGGAAAAATATAAGGCAGTATTCAGGGGTTGACCCTGACACGGTGGCTGGACAGATCTTACTAAAGATAAATTTTGTCACTCATGTCTGGCCAGATATACAGAGAAAGTTAGAAAAGTTAGATGGTTGGCAAGAAAGGAGGTTAGAAGACCTTTTAAGGGAAGCACAGAAGGTGTATGTAAAAAGGGATGAAGTGAAGGCCAAGGCAAAATCAAATGGTAGCTGCCATTAGGGAAGGAAACCAGCATGCAAAGAACAACTCAGGTAAGGGAGGGAGATTCCAAGTGCGGGAAGATAGGAGGAGGGAGGATGCAGGCCCCTGGGCCTTGACACAAAAAGGAGAGTTTAGGAAACAAGGGAACCCAGGACCCTTTTTGCTTTTCCTGTAAAGAGAGTGGGCATATAAGAAAGAATTGCCCCCAGAAGGAAAAGGATCTGAGGGTCTATGAGACTGAGCAAAAAGGAGAAGTAGAAGACTAGGGGTATCAGGGGCTCTACCTCCTGGGGACAGAATACCACCAGGGGCCCTTGATAACTTTAAAAATAGATCCCCAGGAGGAAGAATTTAAATTCTTAGTAGGCACAGGGGCTGAAAGAACTTGTGTTTGTAGAATCCCAAAGGGGTGCAGAAAGAGTCAAGATACTGTGCAAGTAGTAGGTGCTAAAGGGAAAGGGTTCAAAGCCTCAGTTGTAAAGCAAATAAAGTTTGAAGGAACAAAGAAAATAGGAAGGAGGGACATTCTATTAGTTCCAGATGCAGGGTGAAATTTATTAGGACAGGATTTACAGGTGCAGTTTGACATTGGAGTGCTTCTAGAGTAAGGGAAAATGATAGTTAAGCTTCTCCAATTCAGGGAAGAAGATGAGGAGAAAATTCATGAGATGGTGTGGGCAAAACCAAAAAACCAAGGTAAATTGAACATGAAACCTATACTAATAAAAATAGTTAATGAGAACCATCCAGTTCGGGTACGGCAATATCCACTCTCCCTGGAAGGGAGACGAGGACTGCAGCCGCTGATCCAGGACCTACTTGAGGACAGGACCTTAGAACCATGTATGTCCCCCCATAATACACCCATATTACCAGTAAAGAAGTCAGATGGGACTTACAGGCTTGTCCAAGATTAAGAGAAGTGAACAAAAGAACAGTGAATCCTTACCCAGTAATGCCTAACCCCTATACACTACTGAGTAATATCCCCCCAGAACACCAGTGGTTTAGCGTGATAGACCTAAAAGATGCTTTTTGGGTGTGCCCACTGGCAGAGCAAAGTGGAGACAATTGGAGGCCAGGATGGCACAAAAAAACTCTCAGAGATTCAGAGTGGAAAGGAAAATCCAAAGTACCTTAAAAGCCTTGAGTATCTCAAAGCATTACTGAGCACCACTGAGTGTCAGTACAAAGCTCTTCAGGGACTCGTTAAAGCAGATAATTGGGGCCATGATTGCACAAACTCCTCACAGAGTCTGTATCAAAAGGGAAACACCAAGTACCTTAAAATAACTGAAGTACCCTGAAGTATTAATGAGCCCCACTGAGTGTTGGTACTGACAAAGCCTCTCCAGGGACTAATTACAGCAGATAATTGGAGGCCATGATTGCAGAGACCTCTCAGAGACTCCAAGGCAAAAGCCAAAGCCAAAGTCCTTTGAAAAACCTGCAGTCCCTGCAGGGAGCATGAAGGAGCCCCCAGGGCCATTGCTGAGCAAGGCTCCCCAGGGACTCCTTGCAGCAGATCCTTGAGGCCACTGGGATGTGGGCTAGGGGGGGATGCTGAGGGCAGCACAAGGGGCTGACAGTGCCCAGCCTGGCTGGGGCTGTGCCAGGAGGCCCCAGGGCCTCAGGACAAGGTGTCTCCTCCCAGCCCTTGCTGGCACAGACCCTGCTGTGGCCCAGGGCACCAAGACTTGGCTTCTCTTTGTCCCCACCTGTCATCACTGCCTGCAGTTCTCTGCTCTGCCTGGGGCCTGGGGACACTTGCTCAGTCGTGTCCCTCTCTGGGACCCATTACAAGCCCAAGAAAGTTTGGAGTTGGATTCTGCCTTGGAGTTCTGGAGAGGTTTCTTCAGCTCCCTCTCAGGGACTGATGTTCAGGGCCTGAGCACAAAGCCCCAGAGGCTGATTAAAGTCCTTGTGCTGTGTCTGTGCTGCTGAGCTGGGCTGGGCTCCTGGCACAGAGGCAGCTCCTGGTCACCAAGAAGAGCTTCAAAAGCACATTTCTCTTGAGGAGCAGCTCTTGTGCCAGCCCAGCAGGGCTGGGGCACTGCCTGCAGCCAGCCCGGGCACAGCCCAGAGGCACAGAGAGCTTCAATCAGTCAGGGCTGGCAAGGGGCTGAGAAGTGCCTGGGGCACAATCACTGCCAGCCCTTGGCACAGGAACCTCTGGCTGCAGGACACTGCAGCTGCAGCTCTTGGAGCCATCTCCTCAAGCTGGAACATGCCAATGCCTGCAGAGCCTGTGAGTACAACTCCTGGTGTTTCTGGTGCAGGGGAGGTGAAATGTTCATGAAGCTCTGACATGCTCAAGGGTTCTGGTCAGTCATAGAATATTTCTAAGTCTAGGATTTTGATAAAATATAAGAAATTTCTTAAGACTTTGTATTCCGTTTCCTACTACTGAAGAATGGTAGGGAGGTGGTGCTAAATATTAAAGGATGATTATAAATTTTGACAATTGCCTGTAATATCTGACCTTGTAAATTTTGCTTATGAATTATTATTTATGAAATTTTGAATGTTCCCAAGACATCTGAACTGTTTCTTTTAGTGATCAATAGGTTCACAGGACATCCCTAATGTGCTTTCAGCCACTCTGCCCATGTACAGCAGCAGCATCACCTTTGCTGGAGCCATCAGGCTCAGTCTGAGCTGTCCTTTCTCCAGGCTGCAAACAGAACCTGCCCCCAGCCAGTGCCCTGCAAACAGGCAGGGTTCTGTAGGGCCAAGGAGAGTGCACAGAGATTTGGGGTCTGTGAATGCTGGCAGGGAGAGATCAGGCACAGGGAAACACCTGCAGCAGGGAAATCTGCAGGAAGCAGAGAGAAGATCAGGCAATGAGAGAAAACAAAGCCCAGCAATGCTGTGGCAGGGAGAGTTTAGAGATGCCCACAGGAGCCCCTGCAGTGCAGCCCCTCCCTCTGAAGAAGCCCCCTCCCTCCTGTGGCCCAGCCAAGCCTCTGCCCTCAGGGCCGGGGCTCCAAGGCGTGCAGCCCCTCCTGTGCAGGCAGAGCTGCAGCAGAGCCATGGGGCAGCTCTGCAGCCCCGGGCCCAGTTCCCTCTGCAGAGCACAGGGCTGGGAGCAGCTGCCCGGCCCTGGGGGCTCTGGCAGGGGGCACAGCTGGCTCAGGGTGACGCTGTCCCCAGTGCCCAGCTCTGGGCAATGCTGTCAGTGCAGCCAGGGAAGGAGCTGCATCTCCCACAATCCAATGCCATCAGAAGGACACTTGGAAGTCTCCCTGAGATTTCAGTCCAAGCTGGGAGCTTCAATCCAAGGTGCAAACCTGTCCTAGAGCATCTCAGAGTTATAAGATTGATGGGGAAAGGCAGAGGTGTTGTGACACTGAAAATGCGGCTGGGTTGGTGAAATGAGCAGAGTGAGTCCTTGGCTACAAATGTGGAGCTGGGCTGTGGTGGATCCATCTGCTCCCAGCAGTACCTGGGGGTTTTTATGAGAAATGTGGGAGTGTGAACATCCTCCATTTGAGAAATTGAAAGCCCAGAGAAACTCCAAACAGAATCAAGTGACAGATCATCTGCCCTGAGTCTGCACTCACCATCTGGCCTCAGGGAACTCAGTCTCTTCTACCAGAGGGCAGCCAAAATGGTGAGAGTTTCTGATATCCATGAATACCAAGAAAGACATGGGGGCAGCTTAAAAAGAAAAACTCACAACTCTTAAAACAGTGTTGGTGTATGTTATAGCGGAGGGTGTTTAGGAAATGGCTTTGATTTCAGTTACAGGTATCTCCTCTAAGTCTTCACTGTCCTTTCTCTATGAACAGATCCCCATGTGCAGCCCCAGCAAATGTCCAACAGCAGCTCCATCAGGCACTTCCTGCTGCTGGCATTGGCAGACACGCGGCAGCTGCAGCTCCTGCACTTCTGCCTCTTGCTGGGCATCTCCCTGGCTGCCCTCCTGGGCAACGGCCTCATCATCAGCGCCGTAGCCTGCGGCCACCGCCTGCACACGCCCATGTTCTTCTTCCTGCTCAACCTGGCCCTCGCTGACCTGGGCTCCATCTGCACCACTGTCCCCAAAGCCATGCACAATTCCCTCTGGGACACCAGGAACATCTCCTACTCAGGATGTGCTGCTCAGCTCTTTTTCTTTATGTTCTTCATCTCAGCAGAGTATTTCCTGCTGACCGTGATGTGCTATGACCGCTATGTGTCCATCTGCCAACCCCTGCACTACGGGACCCTCCTGGGCAGCAGAGCTTGTGCCCACATGGCAGCAGCTGCCGGGGCCAGTGCCTTTCTCAATGCTTTCATGCACACGGCCAATACATTTTCCCTGCCCCTTTGCAAGGGCAATGCCCTGGGCCAGTTCTTCTGTGAAATCCCACAGATCCTCAAGCTCTCCTGCTCCAAATCCTACCTGAGAGAACTTAGGCTCATTGCTGTTAGTGTCTGTTTAGGACTCGGTTGTTTTGTGTTCATTGTTTTCTCCTATGTGCAGATCTTCAGGGCTGTGCTGAGGATCCCCTCTGAGCAGGGACGGCACAAAGCCTTTTCCACCTGCCTCCCTCACCTGGCTGTGGTTTCTCTGTTCCTCAGCACCAGTACATTTTACTACCTGAAGCCCCCCTCCATCTCCTCCCCATCCCTGGATCTGGCTCTGTCAGTTCTGTACTCGGTGGTGCCTCCAGTCCTGAACCCCCTCATCTACAGCCTGAGGAACCAGGAGCTCAAGGATGGCCTGAGGAAAATTATTATCTTTCAGAAACAATAAACTCTCTTTTTTCTGCTCCATAACCTTCAGAATTTAACTCTTTACAATCTCAGCCTTTTTTTCCCAGTTGTGCAGTTTTTCATTGGTAACTTCTCTTATTATTTTACTAGTGTTATAATGTTTTTTATAAAATACTGTATTACTATGCTGAGCATGTCTACATGAACATCTACTTTTCTTGTCTAGCTCAAAGACTTTCAGGAGGCTTGATCCCTGTTCATTTCAATAAAAACAAGTGTCTGCCCTGCCTTGTGTGTCCAAGGCATTTCCTCAGCCCTTCTCTGGCTCTGCAGGGGCAGTGCCTGTGAGCAGAGGCTGAGGGAAGGGGCTCCCAGCACAGCAGCACGGCCAGGGACAATGGCCCTGCCTCTTTGCACGTCTGCTCCCCCCAGCTCCCCTCCCCAGCCCTGCTGTGGGTGCAAGGCCAGAGTGCTCTGGCAGCTTGGTCCCTGTCCTGCTGCGTGTCCCTGCTGTGACCTCAGGCAGGGACAGGCCATGGGCACTGCTGGGACACAGCTGGGCTCCAGCACAGCAGCTCCATCAGCAAAGGGCATCTCCTGAGGGCAGGGCAGGGAGGCTTTGCTCCCCTCCAGAGCCACTCTCAGGAATCTCAAGGGGCTCCTTGTGTTCCTTGCTCTCCCAGGGCTCAGTGGGATGAGATCAGGGTCTCACTGGGGCCTTCAGGGGACTCAGGTCTGGGTCAGGTTTTGCTGGTTGCTGGCCAGTGCCCATCAGATGCTGAACGGTCTGTGATGAACCTTCCTGGGGCTCTGCAGCTTGTGCCAGGGATGATGGCAGGGGAATGTTTGTCTGGAGGCCCTTGGGAGCTGCAGGAGAGCACAGGGGACCTGCAGGGACAGAGTGTGCCAGGGACCAGCAGGGAGTGGAGCTCACTGGGCACAGGCCTGGCCAGGGTGGGGTCACCCTGAGATCAAGGCCTGAATGTCTGCTGTGAGCCAGGAGAGCTCTGCAGCCCAGGGACACAGCAGGCACAGGGAAAGGAGTCTGGGCACTGACTCCTCTGCCCCTCAGGGATCTCCCCCAGGAGGATCCCGGGCAGCCCCGAGCCCCTCTGGCAGCCCTGGAACAAGGCAGGCACCTCTGAGCCCCTCCATGGCCCCGCAGAGCCCGTGTGGGAGGGGGTCAGGGCAGGAGCACCCTCAGCTGCCTCTGTGTCCCAGGCTGAGCAGCAGAGCCCAGCAGAGGCAGCCCAGGGCCCCGGGCAGCACAGCCCCCGTGCTCTGCAGAGCAGCAGCCCCAGCTCGGGGCTCTGGACAGCAGGGCAGGGCTGCAGCAATGGCTGCTCGGGCCAGCACAGACGTGTTCCCCTGGGAAAGGCTCTGGGGGCAGCTGGCATGGGCCAGGAGCAGGGCAGGAGCCCGTGGGGGTGCAGAGGAGCCCTGGCAAGAGGCTGCCCTGTGCCTGGGCCAGCAGGAGCTGCCTGAGGAGCCCCGGGGCCCACTCTGCTGCTGGGCTGGGCAGCGGGGCTGGCCCTGGGGCTGCAGGAGCTGCCCGAGCTGAGCATCTGCTGAGCATCCCAGACACAGAGTGGCTGTCCCTGACCTCCAGGGCCTCCAGTTCCTGCTGCAGGGCCTGACCTGACTCTGCTGCTCTGTTGGGCTCAGGCAGGGAAAGGATGAACTGGGCAGTGCCAGGGAGGGGAAAACAATGGAGCCTTGTCCCCATGAGTCCCCACAGAGTCAGAATGGTATCTATGGTTCCATGAGCCCCACGGTGTCACAATGGCCCCTTGGTTCCATTGGGCCCCATAGGGTCACCACGGTACCCTGGTTACAGGAGGCCCTGCAGTGTCACAATGTCCCCTTGGTTCCATGGAGCCCACAGGGTCAGTTTTGCCAGTGGGCAGGGTGAGCACCAAAGACACAGACACCAACTGAAGGAATTGTGTAATTTATCTAATGTATGTCTGCAAAAAATTACAATAGGAGAGGCTCAGCAAAACACATACTCATTAGAAAATAATTACAAAAGGAGCAGCTCAGCAATGCACCCAACCATCCCCACCAAAGATTGCCTGCAGTGATTGAGAAAGATCCAGCCCCAGTTACCCTCAGCCTTTACCATCCCCCAGACCCACACAGCAGCTGGGGAAGCTGTCACAGCCAAGGGCTGCAGAGCCACTCCTGGGCACTGGCAATTCCTGCAGGTGCCTCCAGCCACAGCTGAGGCTCCAACCCCGCTGGGAGAGGGCCCAGCTCTGACAGTGCTGAATGGACAAACTGACAGCACTGCTAGTGTGGCAACATCTGGTTTCATCCTCCTCTTGGCTCCCTCCCAAAGCCTGGCCAGGGCCCCAGGAGGAACCAAGGGAGCTGACTTTGACCATTCAGCCCCAAAGTCAGATGAGGCCTTTTCTAGTTTCCAAATACAAAAAAAAGTAAATCCATATTTCACCAATGAACATGTACAGAGCTTATATTGCTAATAATGATTCATTAATGAGCAGATACAAATATAACCTTTGGTTGGAAGGTTCATCTGGAGCTCAGCTTTGCCTCAGGGCCTGTTGTTCAGGCCTCAGTCAGGGCCTGGTGAGGCCTCAGTGCTTCACTCAGTGCTTTGACCTACAGATGAACTGCAACCTTCAGAACAATTCTTTGGATAACACAGTTTAGATTTAGGTATTAGGCACAAAGTCATCATCTCTTGTTCTTCAATTATGTGCTGTTCAAATTCATTACTCAGAGCTACAATTTGCATTCCTCTTAAAACCTGCCTAATTAGTTGCTATTCTCTGTTCTTTATCAAATGCCCCTTTTTTTCCTTGAGACTGTGTCTCTTTATGGACAAGTCCCAGTACTCCATTTCCAGTACAAGGTGTCACAATAACTCCAACATGGAATCATAACACACCAAGTGCTCACAATGCAATGATTGCAGTGACTGCCACAAATGCCCTTCACAGCAGCCTCCAATTTGGGAGCCAATCCCACTATGAGGAATTTTCTTCTTTCTGCCTCTCTTCTACTGATATTTCTATTGAGGTGATTCCTGATTGTTGGACCTCAAACCCAGCACTGATAGACATTCCTGCAACATTCCTGTCCTGGAATAGCCCAGGATCCTCCCTAGCCAGCAAGCAGATAATCCAAGGCCGTGCAGTTCTGCAGAGCCCCATTTGTGTTTGTTGGAGCTCGCAGGATGTGCTGTTGGATATTTTAACAGCATCACTTCTTTCTTCTTCTAACAACTGATTTAGTTCACTAATGTAAATTGGGTGCAGCCATGCACAGCCAGGGGTTTCCATTTCCCCATTGGCCATTGTTAAGGGCATGGAGCACATCTGGGAGATGGGTTCTCCATGGGCAAAGATTCCATCTCCTCATTTTTTCAGCTGCTCTTTTAACAACCCCTTCACCCATTCAACCAATCCTGCAGCTTGTGGATAGTCTGGGATATGAAAAACCCTGCAGGCTTAATCACTGAATTTTTCACAGCAACAGACAAAGCACTCTGCATCACAGTACCAGAAAACCCTGGGAAAATAGCCAATTTCCTCCCTTCCTCCTTTTTTCATTGTATACAATCTCACAAAGTTGACCACTGACATTAGGGTCCTGGCCAATCCTGTTCTGTAGGGTATTTAGAGTTACATCCCTGAGCAGCCAAAGCTACCAAATTAGTATTGTCAGCACTACTTCACATTATTATTATTTCATATGTAGATATACATATTGATATACATATAGACAGATAGATACAGACATATATATAATATATATATATATAAAAATATACAAATATATATATATATATTAAGGTCTTATTATACAATAAATACATATAGTTATTTATTATATTGATATTTCACTGGCACAAATACAGCTGAGCTCAAGATTAAAACCTTCTTCTCTTGCTCCATGTGGGAGCATTCCAACAATAATTGTTCCTTCTGAAGCTGCTGTTTCCAATGGACTCTTAACACATTCATCTTTGTCTGCCCAAACCGACAAGGTCTTTTCCTTTTCCATGTGCAATTTTTGGATGCATTTGAAGCCATCCAGGGCCGCAGCCTCTTTTACCTGACTGCCCCACTGCTCCCACGGGGCTCCGACCTCAGCCCACTCCAGAGCCAGGGAACTCCAGGGAAGGGCTTCCCATCTGGGAATTTCTGATGGCACTGATTCCTCACATTGACATTGAACAAGTGACATTTGGTTGGGATCTGGTCAGACTGGGCCAGTTTTGTTTTACCAGTGGGCAGGGTCAGCACCAAAGACACAGACACCAACTGAAGGAATCAGTGTCATTTCCTGCAGCTCAAAGCAGCAAAGAATCACAACAGGAGCAGCTCAGCAATGCACCCAAGCATCCCCACCAAAGATTGCCTGCAGTGATTGAGAAAGATCCAGCCCCAGTTACCCTCAGCCTTTACCATCCCCCAGACCCACACAGCAGCTGGGGAAGCTGTCACAGCCAAGGGCTGCAGAGCCACTCCTGGGCACTGGCAATTCCTGCAGGTGCCTCCAGCCCCAGCTGAGGCTCCAACCCCGCTGGGAGAGGGCCCAGCTCTGACAGTGCTGAATGAACAAACTGACAGCACTGCTAGTGTGGCAACATCTGGTTTCATCCTCTCTTGGGTCCCTCCCAAAGCCTGGCCAGGGCCCCAGGAGGAACCAAGCGACCTGACTTTGACCATTCAGCCCCAAACAAGGCCAGATGTCAGATTTCATGGCCTTGTCTGGCTTCTAAATACACAAAGGTCAATACATGTTTCACTAATGAGTGGCTACATCTATCACAGTGCTAATGACCATGCCTATTTCATCAGGGAGCAGATACAAAGATAACCTTTGCTTGGAAGGTTCATCCAGAGGCCACCTTGGGCTCAGGGCCTGCTGTTCAGGCCTCACTCAGGGCTGGTGTCCAGGCCTTGGCACTTCAGGGACGTTCTTTAGTGCTGGGCTTGGCACTGCTGGCTGAGCGGCTGCACTGGGTGAGCTCAGAGGGCTTTTCCAACAGAAAGGATTCTGTGATTCCATGATTCTATCCACTGCATTCAGCTGGGTCCATGTTAGCAGCATTCATTTGCTCAGAAAGTCTCCTCTTGCCCAGCTCCTGTGGTCTGAGGCTTCAGCTCCTTCAGCTCCTCGTGCTGAGCTGCTCATGCTGAACGAGACGACTCGGAGAGAAGAGCACAGTCCATGCAATTCCTTCTGGGACACAGAGAGGGGAGGCTGTGCAAACAGGAGCATTGTTTGCTGTGGCCTCCTCTCTGCCCTTCACGCCTTTCAGCGCTTGGAACCAGCCAAGAGCTTTCTCCAAGAGTGCAATGGAGCAGCTGCTCCTGCTCCTGGCTCTGGCTCTCTCCAGTCTCTGCCCTTGCCTGCTTCTGTCCCTCGTGCTGTGCCCTCTGTTCCCCCAGGGCTGGCTGGCTGCTGCCCAGGACTGTGGCACTGGCACAGATCCAGTGCTCCAGAGCCTCCTTTCTGTGCCCTTGGAGCTGCCTGGGCACAGCAGCCTTTTCCATCTGCAAGCTCCCCATGGACAGGGAGTGCCCAGCTCTGTTCCTTGCACAGCCTCCAGGAGCCCAGGGCTGCCATCTCAAGTCCCTGCTGGCACTGGGGGCTCCCAGGTGCCTCAGGCTGCTGTGACACCGCTGCACACGGGAGGGAACAGGGGCAGGGGCTGTGCTGAAAGTCAGCTCCATCTGCTGCTGCTGCTGCTGCTGCTGCTGTGGGGTCATTTGTGCAGCCCTGGCCCAGAGTCGGGGATCAGATCCTGCCAGTCTCTTCCAGCCCTGGCTGCTCAGAGGTTGGGCCTTGGAGCCTCAGGTGGGCAAAGGCAGCTGCTCCTGGTCCCTCTGTGTGCCCGTGTTCAGCAGTGTTGCTCCATCAGTCTGTGCCCAGCAACGGGGAAAAGCCTCAGCCCTGCAGGGCCAGGAGCTGCCGGGCTCTGCCTGAGCAGCTCAGCCAGCAGGAAGGGAGCTGCTCCACACAGGAACCAGGAGCAAAGGACAGTCCTTTGATAGGACATGTTTTCTATTTAAAGGAAAAAAAAGAAAAAGGGAAAAAATAGGTAAATTGTAAAAGATAAGAATAAAATCCAAGTGTTAGTGAGAAAACATAACATAATATTAGCAAAAAAAACAAAACATAAACGCAAAGTTACATTCTTTGCATTAAGAGGTAAATGATCTTTTTAAAAAGAGAACTCAGTTATTTACATTGTAAATGTGCTGATGGTATGGATCCATCTTACTGACCTCAGCAGCCTTTTAAAAGATTTTGGGCTTTGTTTTCAACATTGGTATTTGAAACTGTGGTTGAAGCAAGAGGAAATTGCTTTGTGCCCTTCCAGCTCCAAGCAGGACTGGGAATGGAAACTCTGTCAAACCCCAAATCCTTTAGAAGATGCCCTTCCTTCTCAGCCTGTGAATGAGCTGCACATTCCCTTTGAAACTGTCAGGGATTTCTTAAAGACACCAAGTCCCACTGACAGCTTTTTGCTCTGGTTTGGCAGTGCAGAAGGGCAATTCTCCATCCCTCAGCTCCAGACTGCACTGCCTCAGGAGCACGGCCCACTCGCCAGCTTTGGCCCACTTGTGGCACTGCTAGAGGAGGAAGAAAGTGCAACTGCACAATTCCAGCCAATCAAGAAGGAAGAGTGGGACAGACAAAACAGCCTGTGCAGATCCAGGCGTTCAGCTGGGACTGTGGAGAGTTTGGGTCCTTGCCAATTGGATGTGTGTCCCCAGCTGCATTCTCTGGGCCTGCAGCAGAGTCTCACTCACTGCCAAAGCAGAAAGCTCAGGCGCTGTGCTCGCAACGGGCTCGTCTGATGCAGAGCTGTCAGAGCAATGTGAGGGCAGAGCCAGCCCAGCTGGGCCCAGGGCTGAGCCCAGCAGAGCCCTGGCAGAGTCCAGAGCAGCCTCAGCAGCCGCAGAGCCCGGCTGCAAGGAGAGAAAGCAGAAACCGCCCGTCAGCTGAGGGCTCCTGTGCCCTTGTGCCAAGGCCTGTGGGGCCCAGGCCGTGCTGGCTGTGCCCAGAGCTGTGCCCAGAGCTGCCCATCCCTGCTGCCTTTGGCAGCAGTGCAGGAGGGCAGGACATGTGCCCAGCCTGCAGCCAGCCACGGCACATCCAGCCCTCAGCAGCTGCCCAGAGCAGGATGCTCCTGTGCTCGCTGCCATCTCCCAAAAGCTCTGATCCCACCCTGCCAAGCACACAGGGACCCACCTCACGCCACCCACGGCTGCAAGAAAAGCTGCTCCCAAACCATGGCCTCAGCCTTCTCCAAGGCCACCGCCCATCCACGCCACAGCTGCTCCCAAGCACTTCCCCATCCACACTGGACCACCTAGAACGCTTCCTCTGGAAAAACAAACAACACATTTTTGAAAAGAGATTAGATGCAAAAAGGGAAAACAAGAAAAATGGGAAAAACTCTTATCTCTGTCAGGGCCTTGAGGAAGGCCCAACTCCTCCATGGTAGGGAAAAACCCAGCCATGGCTGAGGGAAGCCCACACTTTCTCTCTTCCCCACTGCACTGCCCCCCAAAATCATGGTGATCCCAAAGCAAACGAGGCAGTGGAGCAGCCCAAGCCCTTCCTTGCCTGCACAGCAAAGCAGCCCCTGCACAGGTTCTGGAGTCCCACCTCTGCTCCCACCATGGGGCTTTGTTTGTGTCGGGCTGGCTGCCCCAGCCCCAGCCCCAGCCCCAGCCCCAGCCCGGGGCACGGTGGGTGCTGGGGGCTGTTGGCAGGGCCAGGAGCCCACTCCCATTTCGTACCCAGCCCAGCCCATCCCCCCAGCCCTGCCAAAAAGCAGCTGGGCAGTGACTGAAGGATGAGTTGCATCTGCCCCAGCAAAGGGGGAACCTTTGCTTCCCAGCCAGGCTGGGCCGTGCCCAAATCTGGAAAAATTCACCCAGCTGGGGACTCATCTGCAAATTCCCTGTGGAGTTTGGCTTTGAAGAAGGTGCCAGAATCAAAGTCCATCACCTTCAGCCTCCAGTGGCCAGGCTGAGGAAGAGCTTGTCATCCTTGATGTCATCCTGGCTGTCTCCAGCAGCAGCAGCAGCAGCACCAGCAGCAGCAGCAGCAGCACCAGCAGCAGCAGCAGCAGCACCCCCACCCGGTACAGCTTCTCCAGGGGCTCCTGCTCCTTCCCTGGGGGGAGACCAGGCTCTCAGGGCTCTGCCCAGGGCCCCAGCTGTCAGGGAACCAGCACAAGCAAAACCAGCTTGGATGGCGGCCACCAGTGCTGGGCAGAGCAGCTCAGCTCCAGCACAAGGGCTGCGTGTGCCCATCCCATGGCCCCGGTGCAGTGACACAGGCAGCACAAAAAGGTCTGGCTTCCTCTGCTTCTCATTGCCAAGGCATGTGTGGAGCTGCAACTTACCAGGGCCCTGGATCAAAGTGTGCCTGTGGCTCTCTCCCTTCTTCTATGGCAGAGGAATATCCTGCACCCAAGGATCACAGACCAGGTCTTCTAATGTGGGTCTGTCCAAGGAGTTCACGGATAAACACCACCTGATCAGATCTTTGCACTCTGGCAAGAGAAAGCAGAAACTGCCGGTCAGCCAGAGAAGGCTCCTGTCTGCTTTGTCCCACTATTCCCATGGCCAGGCCATTCTGGATGCGCTCAGGGTTGGGCCTAAACTTTCCCATCAATTCCCTGTTTTGGAGGAGAGCAGGACATGTGCCACCTCCTCAGCAGCTGCCAGAGCGGGATGCTCACGAGCCCGCTGCTGGCTCCCACCACTGGGATTCCCCCCATGCCCAGAGAAGAGGATCCACCTTGAGAGAGCCCTTGTGGCAGCGGGAGCTGGCCCCAGCTGAGGTTCCGGCCCCTCCTGAATGGGTGCTCCCCGCAGACCATCTGGTGCAGCAGGATGCCCAGGGACCAGATCGTTGCTGCCTCGCCATGGTACCAGCCAAAGTCGTTCCATTCCGGGGGGCTGTAGGACAGTGTTCCTATGGAATACAGATGGAGTTCAGCAGGGGGATGCTGCTGCTCCCACAGCCTGGCCCCAGCATCCCTGGGCCTGCGGGGCCTGCAGCAGTGGCACACAGGGTGACCACTGCCCTCTCGCCAGCACCCGGGACTTGTGCACAAACTTAGGCTTGGAAAAGAAGCCACTGGTGTCAGAAGAGGGCAGAGGAAGCCCTGGCTAAGCCTGACCCTGACCTGTAAAGGAAAAACCCTCTCCATGCTGGGGAAAAAACATGCCCTTATCCTCCCTGCCTGCATTGCCCCAAAAATATTAGGAAGCCAAGGCAAACAGGGAGAGTGGAGCAGTCCAAGCCCTTCCTCTTGCCTGCACACCAAACTGGCTGGGGCACAGGTTCCACCCCCATCTCTGCTACCCCCACCCACGGGGGTTTTGGTCGGGCTGGCTGCCCCAGCTCAGCCCCAGTCCTGGGCAGAGTGGCTGGCAAAGGCTGCCAGCAGGGCTGGAAGATGGCTCCCCACCCAGCCCTGCTCTAAAGCAACTCAGCTGAAGACTCAGTCCCCTGACTGGCAGCAAAAGGGAGAATCCCCTCTGCCACAGCCAGCTTGGGCTGGGAGATGTTGGGCCATGAGATCCCGGGACCAGGAGTACACCCTTACGTGGGCTCACCTGCAAAGTGGGTGTAGGCTGTGTCTTGCAGGTAGGTGCCACAGCCAAAGTCGATCAGTTTGGCCTTCCCGGTGTGCAGGTCAAGCAGGATGTTCTCTGGCTTGATGTCGCGGTGCAGGACCCCGCAGGCGGTGCAGTGCCGCACGGCCTCCAGCACCTGGTGGAACAGCGCCCGCGCCTCCTCCTCGGGCAGGAACCTCCGTGCCCCAATGAAACGCTGCAGGTCCTGACACCGCTCTGGCCGCTCCAGCACCATCACGATGTGGTTGGGCAGCTCAAGCCACTCCAGCAGCTGCACCACACCAGGGAAGCCAGTGGACACCTTGGCCTGCAGCACGATCTCCAGCGGGGCCCTGCTGCCGTCGGGCTGCGGGAGGAGCACGATGCCCTCAGTGGGGCTGATGCCGTGCTGGGGCTTGGGGAGCCCTCAGCCAGCCCGGGATGCTCTGCGCCCTGCGCTGGACCCACGCCCGCTCTCCCTCGAGGCGTCCTGGCGGCTTCCACCGTGCCGGGCTTCGGCTCATCCCCGCCCGGCAGCCCCGGCTGCTGCCGCTGGCCCCGCTCACTCACCAGCTCGCCCCAGTGCCGGACGCGGTTCCGTGGCACTCTTTTGATGGCCACCTGCAAGCCAAGGACAGCAGCGGGCTCAGCTCGACGCCCGCCCTGCCCAGCCCCATCCTCCTCCTCCTCCTCCGCCCCCTCCTCCTGCGCCCGCCGCCGGCCCCGCCGCTCACCGGGGCGCCGTCCGAGAGCCGCGTGGCCGCGAAGACGCTGCCGAATCCTCCGCGCCCCAGCAGCGAACCCACTCGGTACCGCTCCTGCAGGGCCTCCTGCGCCTTCCCTGCGGGCGGGACGCGGCTGTCAGCGCTCGGCCCGGGGTCAGCAACGGGCCCCGAGCGCCCCTCAGCCGCCCCGGGCCGGCCATGCCCAGGCGTTCGCTCTTTGGAACGCGGCACGGGAGGCTCGGGGCCGGCGGCCGCGCTGCCGAGCGGCGGAGCTCGGGCCGGGGAAGCCGCAGCGGAGGCGGCGGCAGCGGCCGCGCCGCCTGTGTCCTCCGCGGGCCCCGGGAGGAGCCGGGGCCGGGGCCGGCGCCGGGCTCGGGCCAGGCGGAGCCGAAGGGCGGCGATGCCGCCCCCGCACCAGGCACTGACGCCCGCCCAGCAGCGCCACCGCCAGTACGGCCAGAGCCGGGCGGAGGCGAGAGCGCGGCGGGACGGCCGGGGCCGGGCACGGGGCAGCCCCGCCCGGGGCCGGGGGCGGGCCGGGGGCATGGCCCGGCCCGGCAGGGGAGAGGGAGGCGGGGAGAGGAGAGGGACGCCGGGCAAGGGACCCCGAGAGAAGGGTGCCCGACCGCGGGAAAGGGAGAGAAAGAGAAAGAAAGAGAGAAAGAGAAAGAGTGCTCTCGAATATCTGCTTTTGCTGCTGCTGCTGCTGCCGCTGCTGCTGCCGCCGCTGCCGCCGCTGCAACTGAAGCACCGGGGCCGTTCGTCCCCGTGTCCGTTCCCCGCTCGCCCCACGAGCCCCACGTTCGAGCCCCGCGCGCCCCGGGCACAGCCCCTGAGTCTGTCCAAACACGGGAACTTTGCAGCGGTGAGCCCAGATGCAGAGCCCTGACTCCTGCACACTGGCACAGCAATCCCCTCGCTTGCTGCTCTGCATTGGCCTGGCTGAGGCTCAAACACTGTCGGGCCACCTTCCCTTGCTGTAGGATTCCTACCTGACCCCAGCACTGCACTTACATCTCCAGTGTTGCCTTCCAGTAAAACCAGGGGAAGGAAAACTCTGTGTGGCTCATGGTATTTTCGAGTGTCTAAAAATCACTAAGTCACCGATCTTAGAGGTGCGGTGCATCTGGAATTCCTGGGATGGAGAAGTAGTGCAACATGGAAAAGGGGAGCATAGAAATAAATAGAGGAAAAGATCTTGGATTGTTTCTTTCATTTTCATTTCACTTCTGGAAAGCTGTTTCAGTTTTCCAGGAATCTTCTCCTGTCTGCTCTTCCCAAGAATGTCTCATGGAGAACAAGGTCAAGCTTCTGTCACAAGATTTGCCAGCAGGAAATTATGCCACTGGTGAAATTTTCATGATGACTGTGCTGGCTTAGGGCAAATTTTGGGAGGAAACCTCCAAAAGGGGTCTGTTTTGCAGAGATAGCCAAAACCTCCACAACTTTGTGTAAGTTGTAAAGCCGGTATGTTTATTATTACAGCGCTGGATGCATGCAGAGATTACTCTCCTTAAAAGACATGCGTACCTCTGGGAACTTCAGGTCCCTTTTTATCCTCCTCTCAAATACATATCCATACAATTTCACAATAGGTTCATACATATTCATTTTTACAAATTTCGCGTGACATTTGCCACTAGTTCTTCTTTATCAGAAAGAATTCTTAGGTGAGGTTGACCTGCTTTCACAGCAGTCTCTCTGTCTCTCTTTATCACCCTCTGTCCCGTCCCTCCCCTTATCTCTGTCCTTCACTGAATCAGATTCCCTGAGCCTAGGCTTTGCAGTCAGGCTACATAGCTATGTTTTCTAACCACAGACTCAAAGATGTACATTTCACCTAAATCAAAATGGATTTCTACTCCGGAGAATTTCTCCTCTGTCTCAGAAGCACTCCTCCCTCTGCTCCTCACACGCTGGCCCTGCCTGGCGTTCCTCATCCCTTTCCCCACCGCTCTCCTGCCCTTCCCCTCTGCTAGAAGGCGGACAAAGCTGCCTTGGACAGCAAAGTGGATTGCAGCCAGTGTGAAGAGAACATGGAGGAGCTGGATGAGAGGATGCAGGAGTTGCAGAGCCAGATTTCAGGCCAGGAGCAGCACTGGAACAGTACCCAGCAGCAGTTCAGCGATGCAATTGAAGACAAGGTGAGGGGTACCTCGTCCCCACCACGAGGAACTGGCACCTTTGGGACTTGACAGCCTGAGGCAGCATCCCTCTGAGGATCCCCCTCCAGGCTTTTCCCTGGAGAGCTCCACATCACATCCTGGAGCAGCTGGCTGAGGCTGTGCCCCTGTTCACAGCTGGATCGCCTGGAGCTGAAGACTTTCCGTAAACACTGGGAGGACTCCTGGAACAGGAACATGGAGGAACTTGAGGATAGGCTGTTGCATGAAAACGCTGCTGGGATTAAGAAGTGAGTGCAATGGAGATTCTGATGGCTTTGGGGACAGTGATGGAAACTGCTCCTGCCAGGCAGGGCTGTCACACACCATGCCCTGAGCTGGGTCATGCCCTGCCCTCCTGGCCGTGCACACGGGGGAGCTTTGGTGCCAGAGAGGGGCTGAAAGCGCTGCAGGGGCTGCTTGGGATGGTGGCATGGGTGCCTGTGCCCTTCACCTGGCATCAGCCAGCACCTTGGGGATGGGGAGAAACAGGCTCAAGAGCCCACGGTTCACCCTGCAATGGCCATGCCCCTGTGCAGTGAGCTGCCCAGCAGCTGGCTGCTGCAGGGAGCTGCTGCCTGTGTGCTGCAGGGCTGTGGCCCCAGGATCTCAGCCAGCCCTCTTCCCTCACCCTCCTTAGGCAGCTGCCAGTCCCTTTCTCGTGCCTGTCCTGTGACCGCATGCTCAGCGTGCAGGTTCCTGGCCAGTGAGTAGCACCAGTGCCTCGGGGGCAGCGGGGCTGGCATGGGGGGAGATGGGTGCCAGCAGTGACCCGCTGTGCTGGCACAGGGGGACAGTGTCTGCTTGGGAGGGGCTGATGTGGGGAGCCCCCTCGGCAGCCCTGCCCATCAGCAGGGGCTGTGGGGGCTCATCCCAAGGGCTACAGGCAGCAGGATGCCATGGGCTACAATCCCATGGCTTTGGGGGGGCTGCCTCCAACAGGAACAGGTTCTTTGTCCCCTGTCACACACCTGTGACTCCTGCCCTCCCCAGGTACCCCAAGACACTCCCGTATTTGCAGCCGATGCCCCCCAGCAAGGAGCCACCGCCCAGCCAAAGGTGAGGGCCCTGAGGACACATCCCCAGCGCCTGGGGTGCAGAGCAGCCCTGACACAGCAAGGAGGGCTCTGCACCTGGGCTGGGGCAGAGCAGCCTGGGGGGATGGGGCAGGGCAGGGGAGCAGAGGGCAGCTGTGGAGGGCCAGTGCTTGCCCCAGGGCTGGGGGCTTTTGCATTCCTTGCCTTGCACTGCCCTGTCTGGCCACCTCTCTGTCCCAAGGTTGCTGAAAGCACATCTGATGAGCTGTGTCTGTTTGCAGTCTGAGCTCAGGCTTGGAGGGCTGTTGGGGAAGATGAAACAGGAAAACCTTATAAATATGATTGCCTGGCAAAAGATTTTGAGAATATGGAAACTATAAGTGAGATTGAAATGAAAGCAAGCTTCGAGATCCCTTAGTTACTGAACAACGGGAAAACAATGGTGTGGCTGGCTGAAGGTAATCCCCTTTTGATGAAACAAGACCCTCTGCTTGCAGGCAGGTCCAAGGGTCAGAGCAGACCCTGCCAGCTTTGCAGAAGGTTCCAAAGAGGAGTTTTTAGGGTTTAAAATGTAGCACAGTATGGTAATGTAGTGATTGTTATAGGCTGTATGGAAATGCTATAGGATTTGTATGTTGTACTAGATTGGTTAAGTGAGAATCAGAATATTCAACACAGAAGATGATTTATTGTATTGTAACGTGAACTTCGCTCTTACTTTTCTATGCTCTTAGCTCTTACCTCTTACTCTTACCTCTTGTCTCTTAGCTCTTGCCTTTTATCCTCATACCCCTTTTACTCTCTTACCCTCTCATCCTCTCTACCCCTCTCTTCTCTCAGGCCTGCTCTGAGCTGCAGCTGGCAGCTCCAAGCAGGGCCCTGCACCCACGCCCTTTGCAATAAACCGTCCACGACCTGGCTTCAGAGATCTCTCGTCTCCGTTCGTCCCGACCGTGCTACCCCCGTCAATCCTACAGACGGGGATTGGGTGCCTCCTGTGAAAGGAGTTCCCAAAACCAATCCCTGCAGCTGGGACAGCCCAGCTCCTGCCAGTTGGTGTCCTGTGCACAGGGACCTGCCTGGTGCCATGGCCAGCACACGTGGCCATGGGGACAGAGCCAGCAGATGCAGCCTGGTGGGATGGGCTTGGGGCTCCTGCAGCAGGTGGACAGGAGCTGGCAGGGACATGCCCCTGCAGGCAGCACTGCCAGTGCCCTCCCTGGCACAGCAGGGTGATGCCCTGCTGTGGAAGGGGCTAACAGCAGGCCTGTTAGCTAAAGGAGCGAGAAGAAGCTGAGAAGTAAGAAGAAACTGATAAGGAGCTCTCTCCAAGGCTGTAACCAAGGAGACCGAGAGAGGAGGGATAGAAGAACTTTGCAGCTGGATGAAACATTTTTAGAAAGTTAATTAAGTCACCATAGCTTTTTCACCAATAGTATTATGTTGATCTATTGTGGCCAATAGTAAAGATAGAAGAAGGATAAACAACTGGAAAGTGTATAAAAATCAGCCATATTCAATAATAAAGTGTTGCCAACTGAGACTGCTTGTGGTCTCTGCTTTATGTCGTGACCGCCTCGACAGCGACATTTGGTGATCCCCGACGTGATAAGAAGTCGGTGGGGGCCCATACGAGGTCCTAGCAACTGGCAACCGTGACCCACTGGGACGTAGTGGGGGAGGCGGCGTTGGTGCAGCTGAGAGTGGCAGGTGGAAGCCACAGGGAGGTCCGGACCTGATTTTCTCCAATCAAGACACCTGGAAGAAGGTGAGCCACCAACTAGTAATAATGGGACATAATTTAACTAAAGAGGAAGAAAATGTTCTGGCTACATGGAAAGTTTTGTTAAGAAATAAGGGAATTAATACGTCAGACTATGCCCTTCGAAATATACTGCTGTGGGCTAAATCACAGAATTTTGGCACTGATCCCCACACAGCTTTTAGTGTTAAGGCATGGAAAAAAGTCGGGGACAGCCTGTGGGAAGTCATCCGAAAGGGAGATAAAACGGTTGTCGATCTAGCAGTTACTTGGGAATCGCTCTTTGAGGCATTAAAGGAATGGAAAACAGAGCGAGAACAAGCAGAGCGGGATGCGGACGAAGAGTTGAGGCTGATAACAGAACCTGACGGGGGGGATGAGGCAGAGGGGGTGTTGCCTTCTTGTGAAGGCCACGGCGACCTGGTTTCAGGGTCTAGCACTTCGATCTCCTTTGTGGGATCTCCTGTGGCCAATAACGGACGCTGACACCAATGAGGTGGACGGTTAAAGGCATTTATTGAAGGGTCTTAAGGGTATTTATGGACTAAGGGGTCTCTCTACGTCAGACAGGGGTTTGGCTATACTTTCTAGGGTTAGTGTGGAGTGGAAAGTTACTGGCATGCATAGGTTAGGGGGGCTACACGTCTGGCTACATTCCAAGGGTGATCCTTATCTATGGGGAGGGGGGTAGAAGGATTCCTGTAACTTTCCGTTACAACCTGAAATCTTCCGAGCGCCTGTCCCTGGCCTACCACACTTCCCCCCCCCTCTTTCACAAATGAACGAGGTAGTCTTATACATAGGCACTAAAATGAGGTAGGAAGTTGAGATCTGATTAGGGAAAAGGGTCTTGGGAAACCTGAGTAAGTTTCTGCCAGGCAAGTCTCTGGTGACTGGCAGCGTCCCCTGTTGAATTCACAGGAATTGTGGCTGTCCCAGGAACAGGATGTTAGCCCGTTCTAGGCGGGCCTGAACGAATGAGACTAGCTTGTTCAGCAGGCATGGCCCGAAGGTAATAGCTAAAAGCAGCATTGCCAATGGACCTATTAGGGTAGAAATTAGGGTGGTTAGCCATGGTGATTGGTTGAACCAGGATTCGAACCAGTTCTGTTGGGCTTCCCTGTCTTTCTGTCTCTGAGCCAGTCTGTTTCGGAGTTCTGCCATGGAGTCTCTAACGACTCCTGTATGGTCAGCGTAGAAGCAGCATTCTTCTTTCAAGGCAGCACACAGGCCTCCTTGCTGCATGAACAGGAGATCCAGTCCTCGCCTGTTCTGCAGGACCACTTCTGAGAGTGAAGAGACTGACTTTTCTAGAAAGGAAATGGATTTCTCGATCTTCTGCAGGTCCTCATCGATGGTCATCTGCAGCTGGGACAGTCCTTGGTGTTGAGTTGCTAGGGCTGAGACACCTGTTGCCGTTCCAGCCGCCCCTAGGCCGAGCAGCATTGCGATAGTTATGCCTGTTAATATTTCTCTCTTGTGGAGCCGGTTGTTATTTTCGGAAAGGTGGTACACCTCTTCGTCTGAGTGGTACAGGATCCTAGGGATGATCAGAACTTGAACAAAAAAGTCGTTAGAGTTATCGAATTTGGCAAGAGACACACAGGGACTTACTCCAGATCTCTGGCAAACCCACATCCCAGATGTGGATGGGACTACCCACTTATTATTCTTCTTGTCGGGCTCAACTACTTCGGTGCAGACGTCGCCTTTCCGCTTAGCTAGGGTTGCATTGCCAAAGCATTTGCCCTGACCTGTGACTTGACTCAGGGTAATTCCTTTGCGGGGTGTGTCCCATCTGCACTGGCGAGGGGCGTCGGCTGTGGAATAGCTGAAAGGGGTATTAAAGCTACTCTTTCGTAAAAGGGGGGTTTAACATCGTAGCAAAGCCAGCAGGAATCGGTTAGGTTAGGGTTAGATTCATTCAGGGATAAAAAGGTAGCTTCTAACATGCGAAGGATTGGGTTCGAGCCTGAGCTGGCTGATTGGTCTATCTGGAAGGCTTCTTCATCGCCAGTCAGGACGTCAGTGACCCTTGTGGGTAAGGGTTTGGGGTAGGTCATGTTTCTCCCTTTCTGTGTGCTTTTGATCACTTTGTTGGGCCCAACTGCTCTGGGTGCTGACGGTGGGAGTCTGGTAATTCGCACATTCACCCACTTTTCTGACCCTTGAAGGACTACTGTCCATGCTTTGCCCACGGCCCAGCTAGGGTGATTCGGCTGCAGAACTGTCATGTTATAGTGAGTGCATTTCTGAAATTTGGGGACTTTATGTTGGTTTCGATAGAAACTTCCCTGGAGGAAGACGGGTGTTTTGCAGCCTGTGGGTGCCCAGGTGAACTGTAGGAATCTGTCGGGCTCTTGTGGGTCCCACCCAGGTCCTGACGGCCTGGCGTCTGTAACTATTGTTTCGCAGCCCCAGTGCCCGCAGTATCCCCACCCTGGGCGATTGCAATAACTTTTTCCTGGGTTTGAGGCTGGGCACCAGTAAGATAGGTACATGTGTGCGGCGTGTGAAGAATAGGGGTCTACCTTTGGTTGTTCTGGAAACAGGTCGGTGATGTGAAGCACGAAGGATGGGGCGTTCGGCGTGGTGATGACTCTGAGCACCTTGTCACCAGCAACATGTTGCATGACCCACCTGAAGGGCTGATGAGGGTAGTAGTCTGGGCTGGCTTGTCCTCCAGCGACAAGCCCCAATAGCATAATCATGCAGAAACACCGCGTTTGCTTGGGTCTCGCCCGTGTGGGTCTCTCAGGTGCTGTCCGGTGGCTCGGTGGACTGTCACTTTCCTCTGGGAGGGGAACGTACGCATCCCGGGGATGGCCAATAAGCATGTCCTGTAAATAGAAACTCACAGTTCTCATCAGTCTTGTCCCGCCCACTGTGAAGGTCAGGCTTGATTGACCTAAGTGGACACCACCTAATTTCGCCATCCTTTTTGACAGCTGCGTACCCTTGTCCCGTGAGCATCAACCTCCAGCCCTGTTCCCATTCACCTAGCTCATTTTCTAATTGCAACCTGTGGGCCTTCCTCTAGAGCTCTGGTGGCCCAGTGTTTTTGGACGGGGCTGTTTGTTTCATCCCCCCTGGGAAACTGATTCAGTGCTAGCAAAGCGGTTGCTAGTATGCGTGCCTGATCTCCTGGGGGAATAGAATTGGCAAAACCCTCTGCTTTTGCCAACACCTCCAGCCTGGTTTTCAGGGTCTGATTCGCCCGCTCTACTATGGCCTGCCCAGTACTGTTATATGGGATACCCTGTACTAATGTGATGCCCCATTTCGAGGCGAATTCTTGCACTGGTTTGGAGGTGAAATTGGAACCGTTATCAGTTTTTATCTGCTTGGGGATGCCGAGCCACGCCATGACTGTCAGCCAGTGCTGAATTGTGGCTTTAGAGTTAGTTTTGGGGTGCTGTGTGGCCACGATCATCCCGCTGAAAGTGTCCACCGTCACGGCAAGCCACGCTCGGGGCTTCAGCAGTTGACACAAGGTGAAGTCCGACTGCCAGATTTGTGAAGGCTTGAGACCTCTCGGGTTGATCCCACTGGTCCACAGGGGTGACTTCTGGCAGTGGGGACAGGTAGCCACCACATGCCTTGCGTCTGCTGTTGAAATCCCGCACCTCTTCGCCAGGGCCTTGGCCCCGATGTGGAGTGATTCATGCAGCTGACGAGCTTCCTGCAACGTCCATACACCTTTTGCTGCGGCGTCCGCCTTGTCGTTGCCTGTCTGGAAGTAACCTTTGATTGGGTCGTGGCTGTTGGCGTGAATGATGGACACGGTGCCCTGTCGTGAAGAGAGCGCTTCTTCCAGCATTAGGGCTGCTGTAGATGTTGACACACCTGGTCCTGCCATGGCTAGGCAAAGCCTTGCCACGAATATAGAGTCTGTTACTATATTGAGGTGTTCATCTTTGAAAAGTCCGCACGCCAAGACCACTGCTGCTGCTTCCAGTTGCTGCACTGACAGTGTGGGGTCACACGCTTTGATGCAATGCCATTGCTCTCCTGCCTGCCACACTGCCGTTGCCGTAGAAGTCATGGAGGAAGCGTCCGTGAAGACCGTTGGTCCTGGCTGCGGTCGGTCTTTGACCTTTGGCGGTATGTCTATATCGACGATGGTCAGCAGCCGAGTCCAGGGCTGTTTTGCTGAGTAGGAGATTTCTCCTCCGAAGCCGGTGAGAGCAAGGGCTAGGTGCTCTGAAATTGCGGGTGACTCCGCAGACGGTTGCTTGCGAAAGGGAAGATGTATTCTTGTCGGCTCAGTTCCTAGGTGTCTCAGGGCGAGTTTCCTGCCTTTCCTGATGAGGTTAGCGACGCATTTGACCCCTGGGGAGAATGCACGGGCAGGTCTCCCGAGGACCACCCATTGGATCGGCCGGGCCTTTTCAGAAGGCCCTTGTGCCAGTGCCCCCACTCCGCCCTTTGGCGTGAAGTGTACGTATAAGTCCAGGGGCATGGCCGGGTTCCACCGGGCTAGCGTGCCAGTGGACATTTGCTGATCGATGAAATCGAGGGAGCTCGCCGCCTGTGGTGTCAGCTCCTTGGGTTCCCAGGGGTGTTGTCCCTTCAGGAGGTCATATAAAGGGTTCATGACCTCGGGGGGGATCAGGACGACATTGCGGACCCACTGCAGCGATCCCACCAGGCATTGCACATCGTGAAGTGTCCTGATGTCCCGGTTGATCCTTACCTTGGGAGGAGTCACATAGGAGCTTGTGATTCCCACCCCCAGGAAGGTCACGCAGGGTCCTCTCTTGACCTTTGCGCTTGCGATCTCGAAGCCGTTGGCCCGGAGGGTTTCTGTGATCGCAGACACCAGGTGGTCCACCTGGCTCGTCGATGGTGCAGCGACTAGGATGTCGTCCATGTATTGGATGATGGTTGCGGCAGGGTAGGAATGTCGGACTGGCATCAGCGCTCTGTCCACGGTGATCTGGCAGATAACCGGACTGTCCACTAGGCCCTGGGGAAGTACCCTCCATTGGAAACGGAGGTTAGGCCGATTACCGTTTGGAAACGCGACGGAAAAAGCAAAGCATTCTCTGTCGTCCGGATGCAGGGGTATCGAGAAGAAACAGTCTTTGATGTCCAGCACTGCGCACGGCTGTCCTTCAGGGATGGCTGAATTCATGGGTAGCAGTGTCTGGACCGGACCCATGGGTCGAATCGTCTTGTTCACTTCTCTCAGGTCGTGGACGAGACGATAACCCTCTCCGGACCTTTTGGGGATTACAAACACAGGGGTGTTCCATGGACTGGTGGAGGGTTCTATGTGACCCTTTTGCAGTTCACGGTTGACCAGTTCCAGCAAAGCTGCCACTCGAGGCTCTGACAAAGGCCACTGCTCCCTCCAAACAGGATCTGATGATTTCCAAGTCAATTTGATCGGCAGCTGAGGGTGTACAGCAGTGGCCCCTATGATAAATTTGTAATCTTGACTCCTAGCATAGCAAGGACGTCCCTTCCTATTAGTGGTGGAGAGTTTTGCAAAATGTAGGGGTAAATTGCTACTGTCTGTTCTGGTCTCTTGTTTGTGTGAAGTGTGATAGCCACCAGCTGGGTGCTTTTCCACGCCCGGGTTTGTCCCCCCACCCCGTTCACTGGGGGGACTTCCTTAAACCGCCAATGTCTGGGCCAATGCCGCTGAGGGAGAATCGTGCAGTCTGATCCCGTGTCTATCCAAAACTGAAGTCCTACAATGTGGGGGTCCTGACTGCCATAGAGGCGGCATGTCCCCCACACCCTCGGGGGTTCCTTCCCTATTCTCATGGCCAGGGCCACCCAGGGGTCCCGGTTTGGGGCGTCCCCTGCTGGCCCTGTTGCGCTTGCATGGCTTGTGATGATGGGGGGTGCGAGGGTGCGGTTGGTGGTGCTGCATAGCTCTGCCATTGTATCGCTGGTGAGGGTGCGATACTGACCACCTCCTGCGGGAGCATAGGGTATGAGGATCCCCTGCCCCATTGTGGGTTGACATAGATGGGCCGTCTCGCATCCAGAGTGGGAGGGGGCTGAATATGGCCCGCACGCCCCCCCCCCTCTCCCGTTTCCCCGGGGCCGGGATCTACAGTCCCTAGCGAGGTGACCTCTCTTCCCACAGCTCCAGCAGGTCCCTCTGGGGCGCTGTTGGGGCGAGGGTGTTGCCTGGGGACGCTGTGCCGGCTGGGGGCAGTTAGCCGCAACATGACCTGACTGACCGCATTTGAAGCAGGCCATCACACTGGTTAGGGTGTGCACGGTTGCCTGAAGTGGGGCCAACTGCTCTTCCCTCACAACATGCTTAATCATGTCAGCCAGGCTGGCCCCGGCTGGTAGGGAACGCAATATATCTTTGGTTACGGTGTTACATTGTTGCCGAAGGCAGTCATTTACCACCGGGCCTTTTGCGACAGCGGGTAAATTAGAAGAGTCCACGGCAGCCTGAAGGCGGTCAACAAATCGTGTATTGCTTTCACTCTCCCCCTGTTTGATGGTCGACCACGGTGTCGGTCTGGCCACCACCCTGGATGCGGCGCGTATAGCTTCTCTGGCCGCCCGGGAAGTCGCCCTGACTTCCTCGATCCGGAGCTGGGCTGCTTGTTGCTGGGGTGTGGCCACTTCGTCGTGCTTCCCCAACAACCTAGACAAACTCGACCCGTGGAGTGGCTGCCCTTCCCCCGCCGTCTGAGCGAGCATGGTTGCACATTGGTCCGTCCATTCCTGTTTAAATATTATCAAACCCGCCCCATCAAAAAGCATACGGCTTATTTGCACTATATCGAAAGGGAGTAAATCATCATTGCTAAAAAGACCATCCACGAGAGTGGAAACCACCCCTGAGTTAATTCCTTTTTCTGAAATGGCTTTTACTATTGTTTGAACGTCTTTGGAATTAACGGGAGTATACGTTCTTTGCTGGTTCCCCTGGGGTCCCGTAATTCTCACCGGGAAGGCATGCACCGATGCTGCGGATGCCCATTCCGCGCATTCGATTTTGATTTTACCCCAGTCGGTGAGTTCGTATTGGGGCTGGTTCCCGACTGTGTTAAAAGCTTTATTTGGTTTCGTCCGAAACCGCATTGATTCTGTTTTCTCTGCTTCCGAGTCACTGCTGGACTCGGTGGGCTCCGCAGAGCGATCCGGGGAGCTGTGGCTCCCTTCAGAGTCGGAAGTCGACTGCCAATATACTTCCGGTCTCTGCTGCCGTTTTGTCCGGCTACGGCCCCGCTCCTCCCCTCGGGGGCGGTGCTGATGTTGCTGGCGGTGCCGCCCCCTGGGCTCGCCCTGCCTCCCGCAGGGAGGGATCTCTCCCATATATGGTGGCATCAGTGGGCGCGGCTCCCGAGCGAGTGCCCGCCCTCTGTCGCACCCCCACGCATGCGCGTCTGCTGGGACCCACGGCTCTCGGCCGGGCATGGGCTCAGCGCTGGTTTCCCGCGCATGCGTGTTCGCGGCTGGCCGCGGTTCTGGGTTCGTCCTGCCGCGGACCGGCGGGCTCCACCCCTCTCCCCGGCCACCCGCGCCATATTCAAACGGGTAGGGCGGCGGATCCCCTCCGCCGCTCGCCCGCGCGCTTGCCCTCTCGATATTTCGGGCTTCTGCCGCCAGCCCCTCCCAAAAGGACCGTGCGAGTCCCTCTGCTTCTTGCGCTAAGTCGGCTAGCGGCGGGGAAGGGTTGGGCGAGGGGTCCGCGGGCACCCCGGGGGGCTCCGGAGGTGGTCTGGGCCCCGGCGGGTCCCCCAAAATGGTCAGGGGGTCCCCCGGGGGCTCCGAGGGCTCCGGGGGCTTTGGGCTGGAGGAGGGATGGGTCGCGCCCGGCCCCCCCGTCTCCCCGCTCTCAATCGAGTCGCCACCAGGGGGGTTTCGCGTTCCTGCCCCCTCCCCCTGCTGTGGCGCGATTAACAAACAGGAGCGCGCAACGTTCCACGTCTCCTGTTCTTCTAATGCTTTGCGTAGGGCGGCTTCTGCCTTCCCCCACGCTTTCAGGCTTTTGCTGCTGCCTGTGGCTTTTGTGTCCTCTGCTAGCGCGACAGTACATTTCTGCCACACCTCAGAGTGTAATATATCTATGGGTCGAGAAATGACCCCAATCTCTAGGAGTCTCGTCAATGCGAGATTAAAATTCCTGAGTTCACATTTGATTCCCCATTGCATATGTATCAAACTTACGACCTTCGCTATCGCTTCCATACGAATCGCGGGTCTCTGGGGCGTCCCCCTTCTTCACTATAGCCGTTCCGGCGTTGAGTGCTGTCCCCTGGCCAGGAGTACCCCCGTCGCCCAGACTCGTCGCTTCGTCCCAATCCCGGGTTTCGGCACCACTATGTTGCCTTCTTGTGAAGGCCACGGCGACCTGGTTTCAGGGTCTAGCACTTCGATCTCCTTTGTGGGATCTCCTGTGGCCAATAACGGACGCTGACACCAATGTGGTGGACGGTTAAAGGCATTTATTGAAGGGTCTTAAGGGTATTTATGGACTAAGGGGTCTCTCTACGTCAGATAGGGGTTTGGCTATACTTTCTAGGGTTAGTGTGGAGTGGAAAGTTACTGGCATGCATAGGTTAGGGGGGCTACACGTCTGGCTACATTCCAAGGGTGATCCTTATCTATGGGGAGGGGGGTAGAAGGATTCCTGTAACTTTCCGTTACAACCCGAAATCTTCCGAGCGCCTGTCCCTGGCCTACCACAAGGGGGCCTCTGATGGGGAACTTGAAGAAAGTCCGGGTGCCATGCAAGTTACCTGGCAAGCTGCCAGAGCTTCCGGGAAGGCTGCCAAAGCTTCCGGGAAGGCTGCCAGAGCTTCTGGGAAAGCTGCCAAAACTTCTGGGCAACCTGCCGTAGCATCCTCTTATCAGACCCCTAAACCTCCTTATCTCACACCTGCACAGCAGCTCGCAATGGTGCCTGTATATACTACACCGCTACGCCAGTTAGCTGGAATGTCTTTAGCAGAGAGACAAACCCAGCCATCTGCCCCCCCGCTTCCCTCCGCTCTAGTCCAGCCGTCCGCCCCCCCACTCCCATCTGAGCAGCTTGAACAACCTGCGAGGCCGTATCCTCCGTTACCTGACAGTGACAGCAGCAGCGAAGCAAGTGATGAGTCGCCTGCAGTAACACCTGAGTTGGGGCAAGGAGCTCTGGTCTCTTTACCTCCAAAGAGCTCTAGCCTTGCTGCCCCATGGACTTTGCCTCCATGTCAAGTAACTGTGCTTCCTCGACACCCTCAGGAGTTTTGGGAATTTGTTAGGAAGAAAGCAGTTGAAGAAAAGAATTGGGACACCATAGAAAGGTTAGGTGCTCCAAGAGTACCTCAGGAGAACAGTGCCAATGCAAATGTTGCTTGTGATAACCCTATGGCTTTTCCAGTTTTTAAAGCAGCTCCTGGAACAGGGCAGGATGACAGTCATCACGTCTTTGCCTGGAGGGTTGTGCAAGACCTCCAATCGAAAGTGGCTCAGTACGGTATTAATTCCTCAGAGGTAATGCAATTAATACGTGTGATTAATGCAGATTTGCTTTCACCTTATGACATCGCGCATCTTGCTACAATTTTATTCCAGCCAGTACAATACGGTGTATTTCAAGAAACTTGGAGGCGAGCGGCTGAACGCACTGCTTTAACAAACATGCAGTTGCCTCAACACGACCCTCGTCATGCTGTAGGTGTTGATGCCCTACTGGGCACTGGGCCTTTTGCTAATCCAGATTTACAGGCAAGGTGGGATCCTTCGATTTTGGCACAAGCTCAACAAATTGGCATGAGTGCCTTAACTAAAACAATGGAAATGGCAGCTCCAAAACAGAAATATGTCACTATACAGCAAGGGACGAGAGAACCATTTTTGCAATTTGCAGAAAAACTTGCTGCAGCTATTGAGAAACAGGTAGAAGATGAAACTTTGCAAGACAAATTGTGCATACAATTGGCTAAAGAAAATGCAAACCCAGATTGCAGAAAGATTATTGATACTTTACCTGGGGAACCCACCTTGTCTGAAATGGTTACTGCTTGCTCAAAAGTTGGTTCAGTCGAGCATAAAATGGCAGCTCTTGCTGCAGTGCTAAGACCTTCAGCAAAATGTTATAATTGTGGACAACAAGGGCATGTAAGATCACAGTGTACCACAGTGTCAAATGCTGTCCGGAAAACAACATTTAAGCCAAGTGCAAGCAGCGATGTTGTGTGCAATCGCTGTGCTAAACTTGGGCACTATGCTAAACAGTGCAGGAGTAAATATCATGCAAATGGTCAGCTATTGCAGGGAAACCCAAAGAGGAGCGCGAAGGGGCGCGTGGGGAAACAAATACCCCAACAACAACAACTACCACAACAGCAAATGCGGGCCTTCCCAGCACTGCAAAGCTACCCATTTGCGAGCAATACTCAGGGGCAACAAGCGGGTCCGCAGGGATTGATATACCCACCGCTGACACAGTAACCATTTTGACAAAAGAAATATGTAAAGTGCCCCTTGATGCCTATGGTCCGATAGGACGGGGATTGAGTGCATTCTTAATAGGGAGGTCAAGTACTACACTTAGAGGTATTCATGTGCATCTAGGGCTTATTGATGCCGATTATTTAGGACAGATTCATGCCATGGTATCCATCGATGACCCTCCTGTCACTATTCAGAAAGGAACCTGCATTGCTCAAATTGTACCTTTTGTAAGTTCTGTTCCAAATACAGTGGACCGAAGTCGCGGCGCAGGAAGTTTTGGATCAACAGGAGTACCTCAAGTGTTCTGGACTGAGAAAGTAACGGAGAGCCGTCCAGAAAAGACATGCACTCTCACTGCCAGTGGATGTCATCCAGGAACTATATCAGTAACAGGTTTGATTGACACTGGAGCAGATGTCACAATACTCTCGCGACTTTGCTGGCCTCAATCGTGGCCTCTCACTCATGCAAGTTTTGGACTCCTGGGGTTGGGTGGTGCTACAACAGGTGGCCTGTCAGCCATTGTAATTAATGTGAAACATCCTGATGGCCAACAAGCTAACATCAGACCCTATGTTGCCGATGCTCCTCAGAGTTTGTGGGGACGAGATTGCTTATCTCAATGGGGTGTCAAAATTACTACGGATTTTTAATGGGGGCCACTGTGATGCAGGGCAATGAACGTCCAGTCGTAGCCCTGACATGGTTGACAGATAAGCCTGTCTGGGTTCGCCAGTGGCCCCTTACTACTGAAAAGCTTACTGCCCTGCAAGAATTAGTCACAGAACAATTGCAAGCAGGACATATTGAGGAATCATTCAGTCCCTGGAATACCCCTGTTTTTGTAATAAAAAAGAAATCGGGAAAATGGAGACTTTTACATGATTTACGGCAGATAAATGCTGCAATGGCAACAATGGGAGCTTTACAACCAGGCCTTCCTACACCCACAATGATTCCACAGGAATGGCAAATAGTTGTCATTGATCTGAAAGATTGTTTCTTCACTATTCCATTGGCTGAGCAGGACAAAGAAAAGTTCGCTTTCACTGTGCCTTCTATAAATCATGCGGAACCTGATAAAAGATATCAATGGAAGGTACTTCCCCAAGGCATGAAAAATTCGCCAACTATTTGTCAATGGTTTGTGGCACAGGCCTTGTCAAAAGTGCGGGAGCAATTTAAAAATTGCTACTGTTATCACTACATGGATGATATCTTGTTGGCATCTGACAACAAACAACAGCTATCAGCTCTTAAACAATGTGCTGTGACAAATTTGAAGGCTTTTGGCCTGATCATTGCTCCAGAGAAGGTGCAGGAACACATGCCTTGGAAATATCTAGGTATGTTGGTGACCAACACTCAAGTTATGCCTCAACCTGTAAAGTTAGACATTGATGTTAAAACTGCTACCGATGTACAGAAATTGGTTGGTTTGATAGGTTGGATTCGATCATATTTAGGTATAACTAATCATCAGATGCAGCCATTGTTTGATTTGCTGTCAGGCATCACCTCCTCTACTGATAGGAGGCAATTGACCTCAGCGGCAAAAAAGACCCTAGAAGAAATAGAATTAGCCCTAGCACACAAATTTGTTAACAGGATAGATATCTCTGTTGGTGTTCAATTGTTTATTTTGAAAGACCATGAAATACCATGTGGGATACTGTGTCAATGGAATGATAATTGGGAAGATCAACTGCATATTCTGGAATGGATATTTTTATCTTTCAGATCTCGGAAAACAGCTCCAGGACTTTATGAGCTTTTTGCAGACATTATCATCAAGGGCCGCAGGCGATGTCATGAGATTTTGGGACATGACCCTGTGACCATTGTGATACCTGTACAACAGTGGTATTTTGAATGGTGCTTTCAAAATAATCACGAATTGCAGTCTGCCTTATCTTGTTTTACAGGCCAGATCGCATACCATTTGCCTTCTCATCCTGTTCTAACCCTGACTAAAGAGATTCCTTTTGAGGGGAAACAAATTTGTTCTCCTGTTCCAGTGGAAGGTATAACGGTTTTTACAGATGGATCCGGGAAAACCAGAAAAGCAGCTGTGGCTTGGAGAAAGGATGATCACTGGGAATATGAGACAATGATTCAGCAGGGATCTCCTCAACTGGTTGAACTTTCTGCTGTTCTTTTGGCTTTTACTTTGTTTCCTGGTCTTGTAAATATAGTTACCAATTCCATTTACGTTGCCAATTTGGTTAAGCATTTAGATCAAGCAGTGTTGTATAATGTTCAAGAGAAGCCATTGTTTAATATGTTAGTAAAGCTATGGACAGTTATTGGCACTCGAAAACATCCTTACTTCATCATGCACATTCGCAGCCATACATCATTACCAGGATTTTTTGTTGAAGGCAATGCCTATGTTGATTCTCTAGTAGCTGCTGCTGCAATCAAAACTGTACCCAATGTGTTGCAGCAGGCAATTTTATCTCATCAATTTTTTCATCAGAGTGCTCAAGCTTTACAGCAGCAATTCAAATTGTCTTCTGGTGAAGCAAAATCAATCCTTTCTTCTTGTCCTGACTGTCACATGACTCATGTCACTCAGTATTATGGTACCAACCCTAGGGGCCTTTCTGCGTTAGAAGAATGGCAAACTGATGTTACTAAAATACCAGAATTTGGTCGCTTTAAGTATGTTCATGTTACAGTTGATACTTTTTCTCATGAAATGGTTGCTTCAGCATTCACAGGAGAAAAAACTCGTGATGCTATTCGTCATTTTTATCACGCCTTTTCTATTCTAGGTGTTCCGTGTCACATAAAAACAGATAACGGCCCAGCATATGCTTCGCAGAAAATGCAAGCATTCTTTCGTGCTTGGGGCATTGAGCATTCTACAGGCATTCCACATGTCCCCACGGGCCAAGCAATTATTGAAAGAGCTCACGGACTTCTTAAACATCAGGTTCAAAAACAAAAACGGGGAATGCAACAGGAGTCACCTCAAGTGAGATTAGATAAAGCTGTTTATGTGTTAAACTTTTTGTGTCCCCTACCTGATTCACAGTTATCTCCAATCTTTCACCATTTTTCCTCTTTGAATTCTAAGCAACCAGATTTCCATAGAAATGTTAAGGTATGGGTTAAGGATTTGATTACTGGTATATGGTCTGGCCCAGTGGAACTGATAACCTGGGGGAGGGGTTATGCTTGTGTTTTGACAGATAATGGTCCTCGATGGGTTCCTGCTCACTGTGTTAAACCTTACCTAGAACGTGCAGGAAAGGACAGGATGGATGGTTCCGCTGTTGAAGCAGAACGTGCGGATGACACCGGCTAAGACCATATATCAGTACTCAAAGATGGATGAAGGACAGGAATGATTGTATTAAGAGTGGGAATTTTGTTGATGGTTGTGATTGTGGGTTTTGTATGTCCCCTCTCTGCTGGGATTTTTGCAAAGGGCCCTGCAAAAATCCATAGCAGCTGTATTTACAGTCCAAAAACAAAAAGGGGGACTTGTGGAAGGGGCTAACAGCGGGCCTGTTAGCTAAAGGAGCGAGAAGAAGCTGAGAAGTAAGAAGAAACTGATAAGGAGCTCTCTCCAAGGCTGTAACCAAGGAGACCGAGAGAGGAGGGATAGAAGAACTTTGCAGCTGGATGAAACATTTTTAGAAAGTTAATTAAGTCACCATAACTTTTTCACCAATAGTATTATGTTGATCTATTGTGGCCAATAGTAAAGATAGAAGAAGGATAAACAACTGGAAAGTGTATAAAAATCAGCCATATTCAATAATAAAGTGTTGCCAACTGAGACTGCTTGTGGTCTCTGCTTTATGTCGTGACCGCCTCGACAGCGACATTGCAAGGTTTTGGCTTTCTTTGCCAGAAAATTACTTGACTGGGGCTGTGCCGGCACCAGGAAATTCCCGCATCCGGGCACTGGTGGTGCCAGCAAACACCGGATCTTGGCATTGCCAATGATGGTAGCAGGGAATTGCCAGATTTTGGCTTTCTTTGCCAGAAAATTGCTGGACATGGCTCTGCCAGAACAGGGAAATATCCAGATCTGGGCACTGGCAGTGACAGCAAACACCAGGTCTGGGCACCTGTATTGGCATCAGGAAATTGCCGGATTTTGGCTTTCTGTGCCAGCAAATTGCTGGCCTTGGGCTGTGTAAGCCCTGGGAAATTTCCAGATCTGGGCACTTGCGCAGCAAACACCAGATCTGGGTTGTGTGTTGTGTTTTCATACATTGTAATACTTTGTAATAGTTTTGTTTTTGAATTCCCGTATTTTTCCCAAATGGTTCATCCCAGATGGTACCCCCCTCCCTTTACCTGTGTACTCCCTTTCCCTTGCTGAGATCATCCCCAAACCCCCACCCTGGCTCTCTGTCAATCACTCAGCATCCCATCCCCTCCATCCAGAAGCTTCGGTCCAGGATGTCGAGTGATCAGCCAGAGGCCAGGGGTCAGCCCCCCAAGCCCTGCCCCATACGCTGTCCTAAATGTCCATCCCCCAGTACCCATCCCTTAGGGTCACTTCTTGGTTAGTCAAATGTTATCTACTTTGGGTTTCCACCTCCCTTTAAATGTAACCTTGGCACATCTCCCGGGGCTGTGGGCAGGAGTGCCCTGAGGTGTAGGGGCTCTTTGGGACTCCTAGAATAAAACCTTGGATTAACCCCTGCTAAGAGTCGGCCCTTTATCTTCTACCGATGTCTCTGGTGTCTCTTGTGCTGCACAGGCTCCCAGCCCAGGTGCCCTCAGTACCCTCGGGGCACAGAGAGTGTCTCCCCGCTGTCGGCCATGTCGGGGCTGCCCCCGGTGTCTGCCGACTCGGGACTGGCCCAGGGTTCCTGAGAGGCTCCCAGAGGGACAGAGACAGCGCCCGTATAGGTAAACTGAATCGCCCTGGGAGTTTGGAGGTAATTACAAATTGGCCCGAAGGTGAAAATTTTGGTGTCACAGATGAAGTACAAAACCAGCAACACGGGCTGAAGAAGCTCCTCCTTCTGTTCCCAACTGCCCCCAGAGGAAACGCGCTACGCTCTTTTCACTGACGGTTCCTGTCGCATCGTAGGGATGAACCGGAAGTGGAAAGCAGCCATATGGAGCCCCACACGACAGGTCGCACAAGCTACCGAAGGAGAAGGTGGATCAAGCCAACTTGTGGAACTCAAAGCCATTCAGCTGGCCCTGGACATTGTAGAAAGAGAGAAGTGGCCAAAGTTCTACCTCTACACTGATTCATGGATGGTAGCCAATGCTCTGTGGGGATGGCTGGAGAGGTGGAATGAGTCCAACTGGCAGCGTAGAGGAAAACCAGTTTGGGCTGCTGAAGAGTGGAAAGACATTGCTACCAGGGTAGGGAGGCTACCTGTGAAGTTCCACCATGTAGATGCCCATGTCTCCAAGAGTTGGGCCAATGAGGAACACCAAAAAAAAACCAGGTAGATCAGGTAGCAAAAATAGAGGTGCCAAAGATAGACTTAGATTGGCAACAGAAGGGGGAGTTGTTCCTAGCTCGATGGGCCCATGATGCCTCAGGCCATCAGGGCAGAGATGCCACCTAGAAGTGGGCAAGAGACTGAGGGGTGGATTTAACCATGGACAGTATTTCTCAGGTTATCCATGACTGTGAGACGTGTGCTGCCATCAAGCAGGCCAAGTGAGTGAAGCCCCGATGGTACGGTGGGCGGTGGTCCAAGTACAAGTATGGGGAGGCCTGGCAGATTGACTCCATCACACTGCCCCAGACACGCCAGGGCAAGCGCTACGTGCTGACCATGGTGGAAGCCACCACTGGATGGTTGGAAACCCACCCTGTGCCTCATGCTACTGCTCAGAACATCATCCTGGGCCTGGAAAAGCAAATCCTGTGGAGACATGGTACCCCTGAGAGGATTGAGTCAGACAATGGGACTCATTTCAAGAACAGCCTTATCAACACCTGGGCTAGGGAACATGGCATTGAGTGGGTGAACCATATCCCCTACCATGCACCAGCTGCAGGCAAAGTGGAGAGGTACAATGGACTACTAAAAACCCAGCTGAAAGCTTTGGGTGGGAGATCTTTCAAAAATTGGGAGCAGCATTTAGCAAATTCACCTGGTTAGTTAACACCTGGGGTTCCACCAGCCCAGCAGGTCTTGCCCAGTCTGAGTCCCTGAATATAACGGATGGAGATAAAGTCCCAGTGGTCCATGTCAGAGGTTTGTTGGGGAAGACCGTGTGGATCAATTCTGCCTCAAGTACAGACAAACCCATTTGTGGGGTTGTCTTTGCTCAGGGACCAGGTTGCACATGGTGGATAATGCAAAGAGATGGAACAACACGATGTGTACCTCAGGGAGATCTGATTGTGGGGTGAGAATGATATGCAATATCACTGTTTGTTGGATGTTACTGCCATTGTCTGTACATTACACCATACAGACATGAGACAGAAGGAAATGTGTAAGTGTTGAAGGTCTGGGCAAGTGGAAGATGGAGAAGGAGATGTGCAAGTGTCGAAGGTCTGAGCAAGTGATAGATGGAGCTTTGAGTGAGTAAGGTGAAAGGGGTGAAATCCTGCAGCTCTGTAGTATAGGGCCTGGATTCAGTGGTCCAGTGTGGGGATGTGATGAGGGCATGATGGGTATTGCTTGTAATTTTTGGGGGAAAAGATGGAAATTTTGTGTGAATAAATGCATGATGTGTGGTAGTATGTTGATGATATGGGGATAAGGGGTGGAATGTCCTAGGGTGATGTTATGATGCTTGTATCCCCATTAATGTGTTCTGTTTATGCTGGATATTATGTTCTGTGCCTTTAAGACTGGCTCTGAAGAGTGAAAGTTTTGTTTGGGTTTTCTTATCAGCCTGGCGGGACACAGAGACGGGCAGTACATAGTGCTGCTTTTGCTTTTTGCTTTTGCTTTTTGCATTGCTCTCTCACTCTTGCTTCTGCTTCACTTCTGCTTGCTCTTGCTTTTGCTCATTAGCTAGTTTAGCTAAACAGTCCAAATTTCTTCCTGGACTGTTTCTCCTTTCCTTTTTGAACCATCTTGAACCTGCTCCAGACAGGGACCTGGGAACACCGAGTGTTTGCACCCTGTGGCCTGCAGCAGCTGCCCCAGCGCCAGAGGGACTGAGTGACCACCCCCAAGAGAGAGTTTCTGAATTTGCCATCTATTTTTCAGAGTGGTGAAAGAGCGGTGTCATCTGGTATTGTTCATTCTGTGTGCTGGGGGTGCTGTGCCTGTTAAATAAACAGGTTCTTTCCACTTCTCTCCAAGGAATTCTTCCCGAACCGGCTGGGGGGAGGGGCTGTGTGAGTTTGCTTTCTGGAGGGGCCCTCCTTTGGAGATTCTCTCCCAAATTTGCCTTAAACGAGGACACCCCAATATGGGATGGCAAACAGGATTGATTCAGACCGGGGAACTCATTTCACATCAAAGATATTGCAGAAAGTTGTTCAGGCCCTGGGAGTAAAATTGGAATTACACACTCCATGGCAACCATAGAGTTCTGGTCAGGTTGAGAGAATGAATCAAACTCTTAAATGAGCTCTAGTTAAGAAAATGATTGAAACCCAAATGTCATGGATAAAATGTCTCCCTTTGGCCTTATTAAGAACTAGAACCCAACCCCAGTCAGATCTGGGGGTGTCACCCTATGAAATGATGTTTGGGTTACCCTTCCTGACCTCACCCCAGAAGGTTGCCACCTATGAGGAAGGGGAAGCCAATGCCAAGAAATAAGTGATGTCTGTAGCACAAACCTTAGAAGGGCTAAGACATAAAGGGGCAATTCCTCAAACTACCACCCTGGATTTCAGAATCCATAATATTAATCCTGGGGATTGGGTGATGATTAAGCCATGGAGAGATCAGCCTCTAACTCCTCAGTGGGAAGGTCCCTTTCAGGTACTGCTCAGCACCGAATCGGCCGTGCGAGCTGCAGAGCGGGGATGGACTCATGGCAACAGAGTCAAAGGCCCAGGAGAAGAACCCAAAGAGTGGACTGTAACATCCAGGCTGGGTGAAACAAGATTGACTCTCAAACAGAGACTGAGAGACAACCAGAAAAACACCAAGACGCCCAAAAAGTAGAGTCAAGCTTCCACCAACCAGCTCGAGAACTGTCTTCCTGTTTTCATGGGTGAGAATTACCAGCATCTGTTGAGGAGAAGTACACAAGGGACTGTAAAAGGTAATGGGGCAGCTTCTTCAAGGAAATAAGACAAAGGAAGGAGGGCAAGGCCGGGTTGACCCCTTTGTTTTCTACCAAGAAGGCTCCATGGCCCTGCTGTGGGTAGCAACCCCGTAGGCACGGTAAGGTAGGGACAAAAGGCCATTCCAGACCTCTGTAATTCCTCAGTTGTCTTTTAATTCAGGGACTGGAGGGCAGGACTGAGTTGGCCTCTGTACTCACCCCTAAGATGCACCAACTATGGGCAGCAGCCACACAGGCACGGTAGATGGGAGTCAAAGCCACACTGGACCTCTGGGATGCCCTTTTGTCCATTCCAAATAAGTGTGTCTAAGGAAAACCTGACTTTTTTTTTTCTCCTGTTCCCACTGTCCTTGCCCACATCAACTGATGCTGGTATGACTCATTCAAGAGACAGGGAAATTTTTTCACTTAATTGTTCAAGCAAAATGACTTATAGAAAACAAAAAGGGGGCTTGTTATAGATGAGTGATTCTGTGGTTGAGTCTCACAATTAAGGGGTGAATATTAAATATATGTTAGGAGAAGTTTTGTAGATGTATAGTTATCCTTCCTCTCCCCCTTGCATTGCTATCACAGGATGGCCTCAGTAGTTGGGGCATTTGGGAGGGTTGGCTTGTTACTATGGCAGCACCTGACCTCCAATCAAGGTGTGAGACAGTGATCTCCACCACTGGACAGAGAAGAAGGAGTCGATTGACAAGACTTTGGGAGGGGCTGGAGGTGTAAAAGACAGAACATCCATTTTGTAGATGAGCACACAATGACTGAATCCTTTGCTCCTGCTGCTGTATCCTTTTCTTTCTTCAGTCTTCTGTTTTATTTTGATATGGTCTTAATAAAGCATTTACATTTTTGAAAGTGAAAATCGTTTCTCACATGGGGTTCGATAATGTGGGGCAAGGTTGTCCACTCTGGGTCAGTTCTCAAGGTAAAACTTCACTGACATGGCCAGAACTCCTTAGGAGAGACCCTGGATCAATACCAAGCACAGAATGCTGCATTCAGCTCTTTTCTAAAGAGAACAGTAATAAAATACACTGTTTAAAATAGGATTACATTTTTCTTAGAAGCTCTTTGAAATATTTCTCCATAAACGTAAAAGGAAATCTTCCTGATGAACTGCACGAGAGCAGAGGGAAATCAAGGCAGAGCCATGGTTTGTCAGGACTTGCTTGATCCTAATGAGGCCTGTGGAGCATTTGGAGCTGAGCCCTGGAACCTCAGGGCCTGAGAGGAGATTGCACAAACCTTTCCAGGAGTCAAAGTCAGAAGAAAACCCCAAAGTGTCTCGAGGCATTAATGGGTCTCAGTGAGGTCCATCCCCAACACAGGCTCCTCATGGACTCCTGGAGGAGAGAATTGGAGGCCAGGATGGCAAAAGAACCTCTCAGAGATTCAGAGTGTAGAAAGGAGAATCCAAAGTACCTTAAAAATCTTGAGTATCTCAAGGCATTAATGAGCACCACTGAGTGTCAGTACAAAGCTCTCCAGGGACTCATTAAAGCAGATAATTGGGGCCATAATTGCAAAAACCTCTAACAGAGTCTGTATCAAAAGAGAAACACCAAATACCTTCAAATATCTGAAGTACCCTGAAGTATTAATGAGCCCCACTGAGTGTTGTTACTGACAAAGCCTCTCCAGGGACTAATTACAGCAGACAATTGGAGGCCAGGATTGCACAAACCTCTCAGAGACTCCAAGGCAAAAGCCAAAGCCAAAGTCCTTTGAAAAACCTGCAGTCCCTGCAGGGAGCCATGAGGGAGCCCCCAGGGCCATTGCTGAGCAAGGCTCCCCAGGGACTCCTTGCAGCAGATCCTTGAGGCCACTGGGATGTGGGCTAGGGGGGGATGCTGAGGGCAGCACAAGGGGCTGACAGTGCCCAGCCTGGCTGGGGCTGTGCCAGGAGGCCCCAGGGCCTCAGGACAAGGTGTCTCCTCCCAGCCCTTGCTGGCACAGACCCTGCTGTGGCCCAGGGCACCAAGACTTGGCTTCTCTTTGTCCCCACCTGTCATCACTGCCTGCAGTTCTCTGCTCTGCCTGGGGCCTGGGGACACTTGCTCAGTTGTGTCTCTCAGTGGGACCCATTAAAAGTCCAAGAAACTTTGGAGTTGGATTCTGCCTTGGAGTTCTGGAGAGGTTTCTTCAGTTCCCTCTCAGGGACTGATGTTCAGGGCCTGAGCACAAAGCCCCAGAGTCTGATTAAAGTCCTTGTGCTGTGTCTGTGCTGCTGAGCTGGGCTGGGCTCCTGGCACAGAGGCAGCTCCTGGTCACCAAGAAGAGCTTCAAAAGCACATTTCTCTTGATGAGCAGCTCTTGTGCCAGCCCAGCAGGGCTGGGGCACTGCCTGCAGCCAGCGCGGGCACAGCCCAGAGGCACAGAGAGCTTCAATCAGTCAGGGCTGGGAAGGGGCTGAGAAGTGCCTGGGGCACAATCACTGCCAGCCCCTGGCACAGGAACCTCTGGCTGCAGGACAATGCAGCTGCAGCTCCTGGAGCCATCTCCTCAAGCTGGAACATGCCAATGCCTGCAGAGCCTGTGAGTGCATTCTCTGCTTGTCTCTTGTGCAGAGCAGCCAGGGGTGCCCAGGGCTGTCCTGCAGAGCAGGGTCCTGCAGCCCAGGGCGCTGTGCTGGGGCAGGGACTCTGCTGCCTGCCAGGGACAGCTCTCAGCCAGCCCTGGCAGCTGCTCCCAGCGCTGGGGGACAAGATCTGGGTGGCAGGAGACAGCTGGTGAGGCTTGGAAGTGTTCTCCTTGTGTGGGGAGGATGCTGCATTGTTCACGACTGCTCCCAGCATGGCATTGAACTGCAGAACATTTTCAAGTAGATCATACAGGAAGCACAGCAAGGCAGGGGTTGCATAAAGGGGAAAACCTGCTTTTTATTCTAATGGTCTCGGTTGCCTGGATAAGAAACTGCCCATAGATATTCATCTCTCAGTTCACATTGAGAGAAATAAATAAAATAATTCTCTTAGATCTGAATAAACAAGGCAGCTACAGAGATTAACAGAGGGCCCCTCACAGGCAGCATCAGTGTTGCTTTTCCAGCTTCCTCAGGGTTGCTCTGACATTGCCATCAGAGCCTGCAGAGCCAGAGCTGCCCCTGGGCAGTGCCAGAGCTGGGAGGGCTCTGCACGGAAGAGCTGAGCCCCCAGGGCTGGGCTGGGCTCTGGCAGCACTGGCAGGGCCCAGCCCTGGGCACAGGGAAGCAGCTGCTGGCAGGGACAGCTCCAGGCAGCAGAGCCCTGGGCAGGCAGTGGGGGGAAAGTGCCCCCAGGTTGGGATATTTCAAGTCCTCTCCAAACCCAACTATTCCATGACTACTTTGTTTTACAGATCCCTATGCCAAGGCACTGCAAATGTCGAACAGCAGCTCCATCAGGCACTTCCTCCTGCTGGCATTGGCAGACACGCGGCAGCTGCAGCTCCTGCACTTCTGCCTCTTGCTGGGCATCTCCCTGGCTGCCCTCCTGGGCAACGGCCTCATCATCAGCGCCGTAGCCTGCGGCCACCGCCTGCACACGCCCATGTTCTTCTTCCTGCTCAACCTGGCCCTCGCTGACCTGGGCTCCATCTGCACCACTGTCCCCAAAGCCATGCACAATTCCCTCTGGGACACCAGCAACATCTCCCACACAGCATGTGCTACTCAGCTCTTTTTCTTTGCTTTTTTTATTTCAGCAGAGCTTTCCCTCCTGACCGTGATGTGCTACGACCGCTACGTGTCCATCTGCAAACCCCTGCACTACGGGACCCTCCTGGGCAGCAGAGCTTGTGCCCACATGGCAGCAGCTGCCTGGGCCAGTGCCTTTCTCTATTCACTGCTGCACACGGCCAATACATTTTCCCTGCCCCTTTGCAAGGGCAATGCCCTGGGCCAGTTCTTCTGTGAAATCCCCCAGATCCTCAAGCTCTCCTGCTCAGACACATACCTGAGGGAATTTGGGCTTCTTGCTTTTAGTGCTTTTCTTTTTTTGGGTTGTTTTGTGTTCATTGTTTTCTCCTATGTGCAGATCTTCAGGGCTGTGCTGAGGATCCCGTCTGAGCAGGGACGGCACAAAGCCTTTTCCACCTGCCTCCCTCACCTGGCTGTGGTCTCCCTGTTCCTCAGCACTGGCACATTTGCTCATCTCAAGCCCCCCTCTATGTCCTCCCCATCCCTGGATCTGGCCCTGTCAGTTCTGTACTCGGTGGTGGCTCCAGTCCTGAACCCCCTCATCTACAGCCTGAGGAACCAGGAGCTCAAGGATGCCCTGAGGAAAATGATTACTTTATCTTTCAGAAACAATAAACTCTCTCTTTTCTGCTTCAGAACCTTCAGAATGTAACTCTTTACAATCTCTCAGACATTTTTTCCTATTTGTCTATTTTTTCATCGGGACTTTTTCTTATTATTTTTCCAGTGTTATAATGTTTTTTATAAAATGCTGTAGTACTACACTGAGCATTTCTACATGAACATCTACTTTTTTTGAAACACAAAGAGTTTCAGGAGGCTTGTTCCCTGTTCATTTCAATAGAATCCAGTGTCTGCCCTGCCTTGTGTGTCCAAGGCATTTCCTCAGCCCTTCTCTGGCTCTGCAGGGGCAGTGCCTGTGAGCAGAGGCTGAGGGAAGGGGCTCCCAGCACAGCAGCACGGCCAGGGACAATGGCCCTGCCTCTTTGCACATCTGCTCCCCCCAGCTCCACACTCCCCTCCCCAGCCCTGCTGTGGGTGCAAGGCCAGAGTGCTCTGGCAGCTTGGTCCCTGTCCTGCTGCGTGTCCCTGCTGTCACCTCAGGCAGGGACAGGCCATGGGCACTGCTGGGACACAGCTGGGCTCCAGCACAGCAGCTCCATCAGCAAAGGGCATCTCCTGAGGGCAGGGCAGGGAGGCTTTGCTCCCCTTCAGAGCCACTCTCAGGACTCTCAAGGGGCTCCTTGTGTTCCTTGCTCTCCCAGGGCTCAGTGGGATGAGATCAGGGTCTCACTGGGGCCTTCAGGGGACTCAGGTCTGGGTCAGGTTTTGCTTGTTGGTGGCCAGTGCCCATCAGATGCTGAATGGTCTGTGCTCAACCTTCCTGGGGCTCTGCAGCTTGTGCCAGGGATGATGACAGGGGAATGTTTGTCTGGAGGGCCTTGGGAGCTGCAGGAGAGCACAGGGGACCTGCAGGGACAGAGTGTGCCAGGGACCAGCAGGGAGTGGAGCTCACTGGGCACAGGCCTGGCCAGGGTGGGGTCACCCTGAGATCAGGGCCTGAATGTCTGCTGTGAGCCAGGAGAGCTCTGCAGCCCAGGGACACAGCAGGCACAGGGAAAGGAGTCTGGGCACTGACTCCTCTGCCCCTCAGGGATCTCCCCCAGGAGGATCCAGGGCAGCCCCGAGCCCCTCTGGCAGCCCTGGAACAAGGCAGGCACCTCTGAGCCCCTCCATGGCCCCGCAGAGCCCGTGTGGGAGGGGGTCAGGGCAGGAGCACCCTCAGCTGCCTCTGTGTCCCAGGCTGAGCAGCAGAGCCCAGCAGAGGCAGCCCAGGGCCCCGGGCAGCACAGCCCCTGTGCTCTGCAGAGCAGCAGCCCCAGCTCGGGGCTCTGGGCAGCAGGGCAGGGCTGCAGCAATGGCTGCTCGGGCCAGCACAGACGTGTTCCCCTGGGAAAGGCTCTGGGGGCAGCTGGCATGGGCCAGGAGCAGGGCAGGAGCCCGTGGGGGTGCAGAGGAGCCCTGGCAAGAGGCTGCCCTGTCCCTGGGCCAGCAGGAGCTGCCTGAGGAGCCCCGGGGCCAACTCTGCTGCTGGGCTGGGCAGCGGGGCTGGCCCTGGGGCTGCAGGAGCTGCCCGAGCTGAGCATCTGCTGAGCATCCCAGACACAGAGTGGCTGTCCCTGACCTCCAGGGCCTCCAGTTCCTGCTGCAGGGCCTGACCTGACTCTGCTGCTCTGTTGGGCTCAGGCAGGGAAAGGATGAACTGGGCAGTGCCAGGGAGGGGAAAACAATGGAGCCTTGTCCCCATGAGTCCCCACAGAGTCAGAATGGTATCTATGGTTCCATGAGCCCCACGGTGTCACAATGGCCCCTTGGTTCCATTGGGCCCCATAGGGTCACCACGGTACCCTGGTTACAGGAGGCCCTGCAGTGTCACAATGTCCCCTTGGTTCCATGGAGCCCACAGGGTCAGTTTTGCCAGTGGGCAGGGTGAGCACCAAAGACACAGACACCAACTGAAGGAATTGTGTAATTTATCTAATGTATGTCTGCAAAAAATTACAATAGGAGAGGCTCAGCAAAACACATACTCATTAGAAAATAATTACAAAAGGAGCAGCTCAGCAATGCACCCAACCATCCCCACCAAAGATTGCCTGCAGTGATTGAGAAAGATCCAGCCCCAGTTACCCTCAGCCTTTACCATCCCCCAGACCCACACAGCAGCTGGGGAAGCTGTCACAGCCAAGGGCTGCAGAGCCACTCCTGGGCACTGGCAATTCCTGCAGGTGCCTCCAGCCACAGCTGAGGCTCCAACCCCGCTGGGAGAGGGCCCAGCTCTGACAGTGCTGAATGGACAAACTGACAGCACTGCTAGTGTGGCAACATCTGGTTTCATCCTCCTCTTGGCTCCCTCCCAAAGCCTGGCCAGGGCCCCAGGAGGAACCAAGGGAGCTGACTTTGACCATTCAGCCCCAAAGTCAGATGAGGCCTTTTCTAGTTTCCAAATACAAAAAAAAGTAAATCCATATTTCACCAATGAACATGTACAGAGCTTATATTGCTAATAATGATTCATTAATGAGCAGATACAAATATAACCTTTGGTTGGAAGGTTCATCTGGAGCTCAGCTTTGCCTCAGGGCCTGTTGTTCAGGCCTCAGTCAGGGCCTGGTGAGGCCTCAGTGCTTCACTCAGTGCTTTGACCTACAGATGAACTGCAACCTTCAGAACAATTCTTTGGATAACACAGTTTAGATTTAGGTATTAGGCACAAAGTCATCATCTCTTGTTCTTCAATTATGTGCTGTTCAAATTCATTACTCAGAGCTACAATTTGCATTCCTCTTAAAACCTGCCTAATTAGTTGCTATTCTCTGTTCTTTATCAAATGCCCCTTTTTTTCCTTGAGACTGTGTCTCTTTATGGACAAGTCCCAGTACTCCATTTCCAGTACAAGGTGTCACAATAACTCCAACATGGAATCATAACACACCAAGTGCTCACAATGCAATGATTGCAGTGACTGCCACAAATGCCCTTCACAGCAGCCTCCAATTTGGGAGCCAATCCCACTATGAGGAATTTTCTTCTTTCTGCCTCTCTTCTACTGATATTTCTATTGAGGTGATTCCTGATTGTTGGACCTCAAACCCAGCACTGATAGACATTCCTGCAACATTCCTGTCCTGGAATAGCCCAGGATCCTCCCTAGCCAGCAAGCAGATAATCCAAGGCCGTGCAGTTCTGCAGAGCCCCATTTGTGTTTGTTGGAGCTCGCAGGATGTGCTGTTGGATATTTTAACAGCATCACTTCTTTCTTCTTCTAACAACTGATTTAGTTCACTAATGTAAATTGGGTGCAGCCATGCACAGCCAGGGGTTTCCATTTCCCCATTGGCCATTGTTAAGGGCATGGAGCACATCTGGGAGATGGGTTCTCCATGGGCAAAGGTTCCATCTCCTCATTTTTTCAGCTGCTCTTTTAACAACCCCTTCACCCATTCAACCAATCCTGCAGCTTGTGGATAGTCTGGGATATGAAAAACCCTGCAGGCTTAATCACTGAATTTTTCACAGCAACAGACAAAGCACTCTGCATCACAGTACCAGAAAACCCTGGGAAAATAGCCAATTTCCTCCCTTCCTCCTTTTTTCATTGTATACAATCTCACAAAGTTGACCACTGACATTAGGGTCCTGGCCAATCCTGTTCTGTAGGGTATTTAGTGTTACATCCCTGAGGAGCCAAAGCGGACAAATTAGTATTGTCAGCACTACTTCACATTATTACAATTTTATATGTAGATATACATATTGATATAGATAGACAGACCTAGACATACATATAAAAATATATAAAAATATATATATGAAAGTCTTTTATCGTACTATAAATACATATATAGTTATTTATTATATTGATATTTCACTTGCAACAATGCATCTGAGCTCAAGATTAAAACCTTCTTCCCTTGCTCCATGTGGGAGCATTCCAACAATAATTGTTCCTTCTGAAGCTGCTGTTTCCAATGTACTCTTAACAAATTCATCTTTGTCTGCCCAAACCCACAAGTTCTTTTCCTTTTCCATGTGCAATTTTTGGATGCATTTGAAGCCATCCAGGGGTGCAGCCTCTTTTACCCAACTGCCCCACTGCTCCCACGGGGCTCCGACCTCAGCCCACTCCAGAGCCAGGGAACTCCAGGGAAGGGCTTCCCATCTGGGAATTTCTGATGGCACTGATTCCTCACATTGACACTGAACAAGTGACATTTTGTTGGGATCTGGCCAGACTGTGCCAGTTTTGTTTTACCAGTGGGCAGGGTCGGCACCAAAGACACAGACACCAACTGAAGGAATCAGTGTCACTTCCTGCAGCTCAAAGCAGCAAAGAATCACAACAGGAGCAGCTCAGCAATGCACCCAACCATCCCCACCAAAGATTGCCTGCAGTGATGGAGAAAGATCCAGCCCCAGTTACCCTCAGCCTTTACCATCCCCCAGACCCACACAGCAGCTGGGGAAGCTGTCACAGCCAAGGGCTGCAGAGCCACTCCTGGGCACTGGCAATTCCTGCAGGTGCCTCCAGCCACAGCTGAGGCTCCAACCCCGCTGGGAGAGGGCCCAGCTCTGACAGTGCTGAATGAACAAACTGACAGCACTGCTAGTGTGGCAACATCTGGTTTCATCCTCCTCTTGGCTCCCTCCCAAAGCCTGGCCAGGGCTCCAGGAGGAACCAAGGGAGGTGACTTTGACCATTCAGCCCCAAACAAGGCCAGATGTCAGATTTCATGGCCTGGTTTGGCTTCTAAATACACAAAGGTCAATACATGTTTCACTAATGAGTGGCTACATCTATCACAGTGCTAATGACCATGCCTATTTCATCAGGGAGCAGATACAAAGATAACCTTTGCTTGGAAGGTTCATCCAGAGGCCACCTTGGGCTCAGGGCCTGCTGTTCAGGCCTCACTCAGGGCTGGTGTCCAGGCCTTGGCACTTCAGGGACGTTCTTTAGTGCTGGGCTTGGCACTGCTGGCTGAGCGGCTGCCCTGGGTGAGCTCAGAGGGCTTTTCCAAGAGAAAGGATTCTGTGATTCCATGATTCTATCCACTGCATTCAGCTGGGTCCATGTTAGCAGCATTCATTTGCTCAGAAAGTCTCCTCTTGCCCAGCTCCTGTGGCCTGAGGCTTCAGCTCCTTCAGCTCCTGGTGCTGAGCTGCTCATGCTGAACGAGACGACTCGGGGAGAAGAGCACAGTCCATGCAATTCCTTCTGGGACACGGAGAGGGGAGGCTGTGCAAACAGGAGCATTGTTTGCTGTGGCTCCTCTCTGCCCTTCACGCCTTTCAGTGCTTGGAACCAGCCAAGAGCTTTCTCCAAGAGTGCAATGGAGCAGCTGTTCCTGCTCCTGGCTCTGGCTCTCTCCAGTCTCTGCCCTTGCCTGCTTCTGTCCCTCGTGCTGTGCCCTCTGTTCCCCCAGGGCTGGCTGGCTGCTGCCCAGGACTGTGGCACTGGCACAGATCCAGTGCTCCAGAGCCTCCTTTCTGTGCCCTTGGAGCTGCCTGGGCACAGCAGCCTTTTCCATCTGCAAACTCCCCATGGACAGGGAGTGCCCAGCTCCGTTCCTTGCACAGCCTCCAGGAGCCCAGGGCTGCCATCTCAAGTCCCTGCTGGCTCTGGGGGCTCCCAGGTGCCTCAGGCTGCTGTGACACCGCTGCACACGGGAGGGAACAGGGGCAGGGGCTGTGCTGAAAGTCAGCTCCATCTGCTGCTGCTGCTGCTGCTGCTGCTGCTGTGGGGTCATTTGTGCAGCCCTGGCCCAGAGTCAGGGATCAGATCCTGCCAGTCTCTTCCAGCCCTGGCTGCTCAGAGGTTGGGCCTTGGAGCCTCAGGTGGCCAAAGGCAGCTGCTCCTGGTCCCTCTGTGTGCCCGTGTTCAGCAGTGCTGCTCCATCAGTCTGTGCCCAGCAACGGGGAAAAGCCTCAGCCCTGCAGGGCCAGGAGCTGCCAGGCTCTGCCTGAGCAGCTCAGCCAGCAGGAAGGGAGCTGCTCCACACGGGAACCAGGAGCAAAGGACATTCCTTTGATAGGACATGTTTTCTATTTAAAAGAAAAAAAAAGAAAAAGGGAAAAAAAGAGGTAAATTGTAGAAGATAAGAATAAAATCCAAGTGTTAGTGAAAAAACTAACATAATGTTAGTGAAAAAAAACAAAACATAAATGCAAAGTTACATTCTTTGCATTAAGAGGTACATGATCTTTTGAAAAAGAGAACTCAGTTATTTACATTGTAAATGTGCTGATGGCATGGATCCATCTTACTGATCTCAGCAGCCTTTTAAAAGATTTTGGGCTTTGTTTCCATCGTTGGTATTTGAAATTGTGATCAAAGCAAGAAGAAATTGCTTTGTGCCCTTCCAGCTGCAAGCAGGACTGGGAATGGAAACTCTGTCAAACCCCAAATCCTTTAGAAGATGCCCTTCCTTCTCAGCCTGTGAATGAGCTGCACATTCCCTTTGAAACTGTCAGGGGTTTCTTAAAGACACCAAGTCCCACTGACAGCTTTTTGCTCTGGTTTGAAGTGCAGAAGGGCAATTCTCCATCCACCTGCTCCAGACTGCACTGCCTCAGGAGCACGGCCCACTCGCCAGCTTTGGCCCACTCGTGGCACTGCTAGAGGAGGAAGAAAGTGCAACTGCACAATTCCAGCCAATCAAGAAGGAAGAATGGGACAGACAAAACAGCCTGTGCAGATCCAGGCGTTCAGCTGGGACTGTGGAGAGTTTGGGTCCTTGCCAATTGGATGTGTGTCCCCAGCTGCAATCTCTGGGCCTGCAGCAGAGTCCCACTCACCTGCCAAAGCAGAAAGCTCAGGCGCTGTGCTCGCAACGGGCTCGTCTGATGCAGAGCTGTCAGAGCAATGTGAGGGCAGAGCCAGCCCAGCTGGGCCCAGGGCTGAGCCCAGCAGAGCCCTGGCAGAGCCCAGAGCAGCCTCAGCAGCCGCAGAGCCCGGCTGCAAGGAGAGAAAGCAGAAACCGCCCGTCAGCTGAGGGCTCCTGTGCCCTTGTGCCAAGGCCTGCGGTGCCCAGGCCATGCTGGCTGTGCCCAGAGCTGTGCCCAGAGCTGCCCATCCCTGCTGCCTTTGGCAGCAGAGCAGGAGGGCAGGACATGTGCCCAGCCTGCAGCCAGCCACGGCACATCCAGCCCTCAGCAGCTGCCCAGAGCAGGATGCTCCTGTGCTCGCTGCCATCTCCCAAAAGCTCTGATCCCACCCTGCCAAGCACACAGGGACCCACCTCACGCCAGCCACGGCTGCAAGAAAAGCTGCTCCCAAACCATGGCCTCAGCCTTCTCCAAGGCCACCGCCCATCCACGCCACAGCTGCTCCCAAGCACTTCCCCATCCACACTGGACCACCTAGAATGCTTCCTCTGGAAAAACAAACAACACATTCTTGAAAAGAGATTAGATGCAAAAAGGGAAAACAAGAAAAACGGGAAAAACTCTTATCTCTGTCAGGGCCTTGAGGAAGGCCCAACTCCTCCATGGTAGGGAAAAACCCAGCCATGGCTGAGGGAAGCCCACACTTTCTCTCTTCCCCCCTGCACTGCCCCCCAAAATCACGGTGATCCCAAAGCAAACGAGGGCAGTGAGGCAGCCCAAGCCCTTCCTTGCCTGCACAGCAAAGCAGCCCCTGCACAGGTTCTGGAGTCCCACCTCTGCTCCCACCATGGGGCTTTGTTTGTGTCGGGCTGGCTGCCCCAGCCCCAGCCCCAGCCCCAGCCCCAGCCCGGGGCACGGTGGCTGCTGGGGGCTGTTGGCAGGGCCAGGAGCCCACTCCCATTTCGTACCCAGCCCAGCCCGTGCCCCAGCCCTGCCAAAAAGCAGCTGGGCAGTGACTGAAGGATGAGTTGCATCTGCCCCAGCAAAGGGGGAACCTTTGCTTCCCAGCCAGGCTGGGCCATGCCCAAATCTGGCAGAATTTCCCCGGCTGGGGACTCATCTGTAAATTCCCTGTGAAGTTTGGCTTTGAAGAAGGTGCCAGAATCAAAGTCCATCACCTTCAGCCTCCAGTGGCCAGGCTGAGGAAGACCTTGTCATCCTTGATATCATCCTGGCTGTCTCCAGCAGCAGCAGCAGCAGCAGCAGCAGCATCCCCACCCGGTACAGCTTCTCCAGGGGCTCCTGCTCCTTCCCTGGGGGGAGACCAGGGCTCTCAGGGCTCTGCCCAGGGCCCCAGCTGTCAGGGAACCAGCACAAGCAAAACCAGCTTGGATGGCGGCCACCAGTGCTGGGCAGAGCAGCTCAGCTCCAGCACAAGGGCTGCGTGTGCCCATCCCATGGCCCCGGTGCAGTGACACAGGCAGCACAAAAAGGTCTGGCTTCCTCTGCTTCTCATTGCCAAGGCATGTGTGGAGCTGCAACTTACCAGAGCCCTGGATACTCCAGGGACCTGGAGAACCATTCCCAGCAATTGGGAGAATCCTAGGTGCTCCATCCACCTATAGATGAGGTCTCCAAATTTTCCCCAAAATTGGGTCCAGCTTTTAGAGGCCAAAAAGAGCAAGTCCAAGTGACTTGATGATATTTTTAGCCCAGAAAGCCCTGCAGCCGATGGCACACTTCACAATCAGCAGGGGACACAACTAGGCCAAAGGCCAGACCTCTGCTGGGAGCATTTCTCCTCAAATACCCTTCATACAAACCTCCATGCAAGTCAGTTGGGAAAGTTTCTTCAAATGATCCATTTCTGGCACAGAACTACACAGGCTTATGGGAAAGATCCTAAAGCAGCTGCTCTGGAGTCAAAGAGCCAGCACTAAGAGTCCTTGCCATGTGTTTGGAGCTAAATCCCACTTTGGGGGAGTTGAAGGAGTTTGGAATGAGCTAGAGAGCGGAGCTCTGAGTTTTTTAGATGATGCCATTGCTTTTTCTTCTCTTCTACATAGACAGGAAGGGTGAGTTTGGCTCCCATCTGCACCGCATGGTTCACAGGGCCGCAAGACTTGTAGTTACAAGAGCTTTGAAGGATTTCTTGGCCAAGAAGACACGGCCAACAAGGATATTTGTGTTTTGGAGCCAATCCTTCAATCTTTCATCTTATGGACTCATGCTACAGTGCAAGCTTCCTTAGCCAATCATCTTATGACACACAAACCTACAGCACTGCATCCTAAACTTCTTGTTTACCATTGTAACTACTTTTACTTTTTCTGCATCTTGAACTATAAAACTCTAAACTTTCCTCCACTTCAATTTTCCTCCCTGTGTCTCTGCTAGAAACTAGAAATCGGCATTGTCGCTTCTAGCACCTAAGTTTGGAAGCCCTTTCCAAGGTCTCAGATCAAATCCTGGGTTCAATTCTAAGCTTTGCTGACAAGACCAAAGGTCTGGGATTTCCCTGCATTTGGGTTTCCAACAACACCGATGCTGTTAGTTCCACAGTGCCCGGGATCCCTCTTGCAAGTCAACTCTGGCAGGAACAAGGCGGCTGCCAGGGGCTGCTTGTGGCCTCTGACAGCCCCATTGCTCAGGGCTTGCCAGCGCCCCAGCCCCTCAGGCCCTGCCCCAGCCCGGCCAAGCTGCCCGGCAGCAGCGCCGCAGCCCCACAGCAGCTCCAGAGCAGCCCCAGCCAGAGGCACCTGGGAGCCCTCAGCAAGGCAGGCAGCAGCACACGGGCAGGAGGGCACGGATGGCGCTTCCTGCCTGGCACAGGGCTTGTGGCCATCTCCAGGCACCGCTCTGGCAGGGATCCCCACAGCTCCGGCCCCTGCCCAGCCGCTCTGTGGGCAGCACAAAGGCTTCAGCAGAACCACCACAGGCCAAGGGGCTTCTGGCCATTTCCCCTTGCCCGCTGCACGCCCGGGCAGCTGGCTGAGCACAAGCACCCTTTTCCCCCTTCAGGGCCTCAGGACCCCTCAGCCTGCTGTGCTGCTGAGCACAAGATCCCTTTTCACCCTTTCCTGCCTCTTGCCCCGCAGACCCTGGGCAGCAAAGAAAAGCTCCTGGCAGTCTGCGTATCATAACACATTCTAGAATTATTTACAGTAATCTATAATCTATAATAATATATATAATTGTATATACTCTATAATTTATTTCTTTACAATATAGATAAAAAATAGAAAAGAAGAAAAATCTTAAAGGAAATTACCTCTGGCTCAGGTTGCCCCAGCAAAGACAGCCTCCCAGATCAGCTCTCCTCCTAAGTCATCCGGCAGTGCAGGCAGCCGAACCCCGACAGGCGAGGCCGAGTCCTCCATGCCCTGCGCAGCTGATCTTGCAGCCTCTGGATGGTGGAATATCGCCCACGCTCTATTGCCCGGAGGACATGCAGTGTTTCAAGTGCCAGCTGTGACACGGCACTGCTCACGTCCTCCGTCAGGCGTTCCAGGGCTGCAAGAGAGAGGAACAGAGCCACGGTCAGAGCCGGATCTGCGGGGAGCCCAGGAGAGCCCCCTGCCAGGGCCATCCCAGCCGGCTCTGGCCATGGCCAGGAGGGAGCAGGGAGCAAGGGGATCAGCCCGAAGCTGCTGGCCACCAATGGCCCACGTGGCCTGAAAGCTCCGTGTGCTCTGCCCATGGGAGCAGAGCCCTCCGCAGCCGGGGCAGGGCTTGCAGCTCTCCCCCCGGCAGCCCCCGCTGCCAGCCCACTGCCCTCACTCACCAGTGCAGATCAGCTGCAGCTCTCGCTGCTGCCCCCTCAGGCACCGCCCGGCCATGCCTGTGAACACAGAGCCTGTCACGGCCCCAGCGGCACAGCTCCCTGCCGGCGGCGCTGCCGGCACTGTGGCCACACGGGCTGCTGGCCCGGCAGGGCTCAGCCCGGCCCTTGGCGCACGCTGCCGCCCCAGGGCACGGCTGCCAGAGGCCGGCAGCAGCAATGCCCAGCCCAGGCGGGGCTCCATGGCGCCGGGCCCGGCTGGCGCTGCCGGGGCAGCTGGCGGGGCCGGGCCCGAGCTGCGGCGGGCCGGGGAGGGAGCCCGGGCTCGTGGCTCACCCGTGAACCTGATGGCCGCCTCTCGCAGGGGCTCCTGTGGGCTCTGCAGGTAGCGCAGGGCCCAGCGCAGGTGCTCGGCCGCTCGGCTCCTGTCCTCTGCCAGCTGCAGAGAGCGGCAGGAGGGAAGGGTTGGCGCGGGCTCAGCCCCGGGGCCGGGCGCTGCCTGCGCCCCGCCCCGGCCTCCCCTGCCCGCACAGCCCTGAGGCGCGGCCAGCAGCCGCTGGCCAAGGGCCCCCGAGGGCAGGGGGCAGAGGGCCGGCTGCTGCCAGGGGAGCCGCGGTGCCGGCCCGCAGCCCCGCCAGGCCGGGGCTCCATGGGCACCCGGCTCGGGCCCACGGGAGCCTGGAGAAGAGCCCGTGTGGCCTCTGGCTGCAGCAGCGGGCAGGGGCACAGCTGCCAGCCCCGCACACTGAGCACTGCCCTCAGGGGCCTTCTCCAGCCTGAGGCTGGGGCTTGCAGGCCCTCCTTACCAGGAGCTCAGTGAACTTCCAGAGTTTCTCTTTCTTCACACTTTTCTCAAGATCTTTCCTTTTCAGGAACTTGACCGCACAAAGCAGTGTTTCCCGAGAAGTCTGGAGAGCAGCAGAGACGCGGAGATGGCCCCAGAGCCCAGGGCACAGGAGCCGCAGCCTGGAGGAGGCTGCAGTCCAGCAGGCGCAGGGCAGGAGGCAGCCGAGCCCCCTGCCAGGGGGACAGCAGCAGCCCACGAGTCCTCACCTGTGCCACACGCAGATTCTCATCGTGGCAGTGGAAGAGCAGTGGGAGCAGGCTCTGCCACACTTGTGTCATCAGGGCCTTTTTTCCTTCTTCTTCTACAGCAGACATCAAGGTGTGAAAGACAATCATGGAGAGCTGCTGCACCTGGCTATCACCCTGTAGAACAGGAAGGCAGCAAGAGCTCAGCATCAGCTGATTCTGGCCCACACTGGTGCAGGCCTGCATCTCCACAGGGCACCGAGTGTCCGGGCAGCAGCCAGTGGCCGTGGCTGGGGACACAGAGCCTTACGTAGTCAAAGAGTGGCAGGAACACATTAGCCAAATGCAGGGCGATGGGGCTGGGTATGCGGGCACCATTATCCAGGAACAGATAGCCCAGTAGCATGGTGGTCATCCTGACCCGCAGGAGCTCCACGAGCCTTTCGGTCAGGCTCCACATTCTTTCAGCCTGTGCGGAAGGCAAGTTTGCGAAAGGCCACCCTGCTGCCGCGGGGCCCAGAGGCCAAAGGCCTGTCCTGAAGCACTCGGGCAGCTGAAGCAGGAGGCAGGAGAGCTGGGAGCAGCTGCCCCAGCGCCCAAAGGCCAGGCAAGGCCAAGCGACTGCGTTGCCCAGCCCCACGCTGCCTGCAGGGCTTCAGCCACTGCCCCCTTCTCACCAGCGGGGAATGGTCCCTGAGTGGGAGGAGGGCCCTGAGAAGCTGGCTGCCAATGTCTGCGCGCTCCCTCCGCAGGTGCCATGACAAGACAAGATCCATGATGCTGTCCCTGCATTCCCTCAAGTCCAGGCACTCGAGGAGCTGAAAGGCACAGGCCAGTGACGGGGGAGCCGGCCGGCAGGAGCCTGGAGCCGCACAGGGCTGGGCCCAGGCAGCAGCGCAGGGCACGGGCACCGTCCCAGGCGGCTGCGGCGATGAGAGGGCAGAGAGCTGGGAGGCAGCTCAGCCAGGTCATGCTGGCCTTCAGGCTCACCTCCACAAGGAATGCCAGGGCAGGGAAATCCCAGTATGGCATCTCTTTGCTGAGCATCTCAAGGAGGCAGCATAAGATCCTTTTACACAAGGGCCTGGATGCATGGCGAATCTCCCTGGAAGGTGGAAAATGGCACTAAGACCCTGAGCCGGGGGGGGGAAGGAAGCCTCTCCCAGCACTGACTCACACGGTTCTTGTCTTTCCCCACCGCCCTGCCAGGGGACCTGGGCCTTTTGAGATGTGGCTGCTCCTGGGCACCCTCCTTTCCCAGCCTTTCCCAGTCTGCTTGGCTGTCCCTCATCCCTTTGGCCCACAGCCATGGGGACCATGTGGGACAGCCTGGGCACAGGGCACAAAATGCCGGGAGCAATGGGGACAAGGGGGGGCTCACCTGGCCAGCAGAGCCACGGCATAGTGGTGGGTATCAACGCAGAGCAGCGTGTCCCAGCCACCCTTGCCTTCCATTGACACCACCACGTGCTCACACTGGACAAGGCAGAGCAGGGACTTCAGGGTCTGCACTGCAAACCTGTGTGCACAGCAAAGGCCAGGTCACACTGGCAGCACTGGCTCCTTGGCAGGCCATGTGGCAGGGACAGGTGGACTGGGATGGAGCACCTGTTGGGGCTGGTGGCAAGGCCGTGCTCTTGCTGGCATCCCTTCCAGAAGGCATCGACCTCCTCTGGCATCTCTTCTGTGCTGAAGAACACTTGGAAGAGCAGATGCAAAAATAGGCGGGGGAAAAACGGAGCCACTACACGTGGGACAGGGGGCTCCTGGAGGATCTTCCACATCACCACGGTTGCCTGCAAGGGACAAAGCCCCCCGAGACAGCGCTCAGTGCTGAGGTGTCCGTGTGGCAGGGCCCGAGCTTGGCAGGGAGAGGCCCAGAGAGACCTTGGCAGGGGGAGCACGGGGCCTGCTGGGCCTGAAGCTGCCCCTGGGCCGGGTTTCAGGCCAGTGCCTGAGGCAGGGAGATGCAGTGGGGGAAGGAGGATGGAGAGCTGCTGGAGAGGCGGCCTTGGGGCCAGCAAAGGCCACTTGCAGAAACTCACAGCCAGGCCAAAGACACCCGTTTTGTCCCCATCGGAGGTGCAGGTGCTGTGCTTGGGCCAGCTCCCCAGCACATCCAGGAGTATCAGCTGCACTGGCTCCGCAGTCCTGAGCGAGCCCATGATGGTCTTCCACATGGTGATGGCAGCTCTGCGGGGTTAGAGCTCTGTCTCAGGGGGGTCTCAGACACGGCACCATGGCCTGGGCATCCCTAGGGGCCCAGGCTGATGGCCGGCTCTGCCTCTGCCCACTGGCCCTCGCCAGCAGCAGCCAGGCAGCCCAGCCCTGTGGGGACAGAGCCCTGAGGGGCGGCAAGGGAGCATGGCAGCAGGCTTGGGGGCTGACGTGCCAGGGCTGGAAAAGGCAGCAGCCAGAGGGCCCTGGAACTCTCTGTTGGTCAGACACCTTGGCCAGGCAGTACAGGGTGATGGGCTGGAGAGGCCTGAGCCCTCTGGGCAGGTGGGCCCCATACCTGTCACAGGATGGGGCCACACGCAGGAGCGTCACGACTGCGTCACCCGGGTGTGCTCTGGTGAGAGTCAGCAGGGCCTCATCCAGCCTGTGCTCGGCAGAATCATTGGCCAGGAGCCATTGGTGAATGTACCTCACCATGGCGGGCACCTGGAGAAGGCACGGGGAGACTTGGAAAGCTGCCAGAGGGAGCAATGTCCCCAGGGTCCCCAGAGAATGCTTCCCTTGCCAGCGCACTGCCATGGCCTCAAAGGCTCCCAGGGACCAGCAGGCCTGGCTGGGGAAGCCACGGGACTCATGGGGGAATTGAAGCCTGGCCCCAGGCTGCTCACTTGTTCTGGCCTGGCAGCCCCCTTCTCCAGGAGCAAATCCAGCAGGGCAGCACTGGTCTCATGATTGAGGAGCTCAGAGTGAGCTCTGAGCCCAGTGCCCATGGTGCTGGTCTCTTCCCGCCGGATGCTCTGGATGAAGTCGCAAACGAGCTGTAGGAGAAGGGCAGGAAGCCGGGGATGTTGCATGGAGTGCTGCACACACGGTGCTGGGCTGAGCAGGGACAGCAGGCCCAGCCCAGGTGGGGGTGGCTGCAGGTACCTGCACTGTGCTGCGGAAGCGGCCACGGCTGGATTCCTGCTCTTGTGTGCGCTCCAGGCCTGCATCTGGCAAAGAGCGAGCGCAGCCAGAGCTGAGGGGCTGCGGGAGAGGCCAGAGAACACAGCCCAGCCCTGCGCTGCCCAGGCAGGGAGAGCCCTGGCATGCTCCAGGGGGATGGAGCACGGCCACTGCGGGGTGTCTGCCCGGCCCCTCTTCCGTCCTATCCATGGGCATTTCCCCAGGGGATGGGATGGGATGGGATGGGATGGGATGGGATGGGATGGGATGGGATGGGATGGGATGGGATGGGATGGGATGGGATGGGATGGGATGGGATGGGATGGGATGGGATGGGAGGGGATGGGATGGGATGGGGCCAAGTTGGCTGCAGGCTCCAGCCCTGCAGCCCAGCTCTGCAACTCACCCTCCTGCAGTGGATGGAACGGCACCGCCGCATTGGTCTCCTGTGCTGGGCCAGCTCCAGGGCCTTCTTCCTCCTCCTCCTCGTCCAGCCAGACCACCTTGCGCACTCTCGGGGCTCTGTGCTCCATGTCTGTGACTGGAGCTCGGCCCAGCAGCGAACCCAGCCGGTGCCGCTCCTGCAGGGCGTCGTGCGCCTTCGCTGCGGGCGGGACGCGGCTGTCAGCGCTCGGCCCGGGGCCAGCAACGGCCCCCGAGCGCCCCTCAGCCGCCCCGGGCCGGCCATGCCCAGGCGTTCGCTCTTTGGAACGCGGCACGGGACGCTCGGGGCCGGCGGCCGCGCTGCCGAGCGGCGGAGCTCGGGCCGGGGAAGCCGCAGCGGAGGCGGCGGGAGCGGCCGCTCCGCCTGTGTCCTCCGCGGGCCCCGGGAGGAGCCGGGGCCGGGGCCGGGGCCGGGGCCGGGGCCGGGGCCGGGGCCGGGGCCGGGGCCGGGAGTGGACCCTGCGTCGGGTCCGGGGCCGGGCTCGGGCCAGGCGGAGCCGAAGGGCGGCGATGCCGCCCCCGCACCAGGCACTGACGCCCGCCCAGCAGCGCCACCGCCAGTACGGCCAGAGCCAGGCGGAGGCGAGAGCGCTGCGGGACGGCCGGGGCCGGGCACGGGGCAGCCCCGCCCGGGGCCGGGGGCGGGCCGGGGGCATGGCCCGGCCCGGCAGGGGAGAGGGAGGCGGGGAGAGGAGAGGGACGCCGGGCAAGGGACCCCGAGAGAAGGGTGCCCGGCCGAGGGAAAGGGAGAGAAACAAAAAGATAAAGAGAAAAAAAGAAAGAGTGCTCTAAAATATCTGTTTTGCTGCCGCCGCTGCTGCTGCTGCCGCTGCTGCTGCCGCCGCTGCCGCCGCTGCAACTGAAGCACCGGGGCCGTTCGTCCCCGTGTCCGTTCCCCGCTCGCCCCACGAGCCCCACGTTCGAGCCCCGCGCGCCCCGGGCACAGCCCCTGAGTCTGTCCAAACACGGGAACTTTGCAGCGGTGAGCCCAGATGCAGAGCTCTGACTCCTGCACACCGGCACAGCAATCCCCTCGCTTGCTGCTCTGCATTGGCCTGGCTGAGGGTCAAACACTGTCGGGCCACTTTCCCTTGCGGTAGGATTCCTACCTGAGCCCAGCACTGCACTTACATCTCCAGTGTTGCCTTCCAGTAAAACCAGGGGAAGGAAAATGTGTGTGGCTCATGGTATTTTCAAGTGTCTAAAAATCACTAAGTCACCGATCTTAGAGGTGCGGTGCATCTGGAATTCCTGGGATGGAGAAGTAGTGCAACATGGAAAAGGGGAGCATAGAAATAAATAGAGGAAAACATCTTGGATTGTTTCTTTCATTTTCATTTCACTTCTGGAAGGCTGTTTCAGTTTTCCAGGAATCTTCTCCTGTCTGCTCTTCCCAAGAATGTCTCATGGAGAACAAGGTCAAGCTTCTGTCCCAAGATTTGCCAGCAGGAAATTATGCCACTGGTGAATTTTCATGATGACTGTTTGTGCTGGCTTAGGGCAAATTTTGGGAGGAAACCTCCAAAAGGGATCTGTCTAGAAAGCAAGTTCAAGCGGCCCCTCCCCCTACTAGTTCAGGAAAATACTTCCCTCGAAAAAAGTGAAAAAAACCCAGTTTATTTAACAAGTAAAGTATTCACAAGCATGAAAAATGAATAATATTAAATGAAACCTCTGACAGTGCTGAAGAGATGGCAAATTCAGAAAGTCCTTTTTGTGGGGTGTAGTTGGCTCACTCGGTCTCTTTTAAGTCCCTCTGGTGCTGGAATGCAGCGTCCCAGAGCTCAGTGGGCCACAGGTGTGAGCTGCCAGTGTTTTTCTGGGTTTTCAGTCCAGAGCAGGTTTAAACATTTCCCAGAAAAAGGAAAGTCACAGTCCAAGGAACTTCTCTGCCTAAGCTAGCTAAAACCAAATTGCTGGACCTGGGCTGTGAAGGCATCGGGAAATTTCCAAATCTGGGCACTGGCGGTCGCAGCAAACACCAGATCTGGATGGTGCTGGAGCCAGAACCTGCAGATTTCCAAATTTTGGCTTTCTGTGCCAGCAAATCACTGGACTTGGGCTGTGCCAGCACCAGGAAGTTTTCAGATCTGGGCGCTGGCACTGCCAGCAAACACCAGATCTGGGTGGTGTCGTTGCCAGCAACAGAAATCTGCCAGATTTGGGCTCTGCTGGCACCGGGAAATTTCCAGATCTGGGCACTGGCGCAGCAAACACAAGATGTGGGCAGTGCCAGAGCCAGTAGCAGAAAGTTGCCGGGTTTTGGATTTCTGTGCCAGTAAATTGCTGCACTTGGGCTGTGTCAGAATAGGGAAATTTCCAGATGTGGGCACTGGCGGTGCCAGCAAACACCAGTGAAACCTTCTGGTCCTTGTCCAGACCATTGGCCAGTGGTTTCCCTGAGAACCAGCTCTGGCCACTTTACAGACAGAGACTGCTTTCATCTGGTGCTCTGGAAACAGAACTTTAATGAAGGCAAACACAACAAACAGGACGGCGTGCACAGTAGAGAGAGCAAAGCAGAAAAAAGCCTGGGTCCAGGGTCTAGCAGGGATATTTATCCATTTATTTATGGGGAGGGGTTAAGGTGGGATCTGAGGGAAGGATCCAAGAGGAAGGAAGGATTAAGAATATTACAATTTTTGCAGTATAAAGTAACCAATGGTAGCAAAGAGAACTCAGAACTTTCTAGTAACAATCTGCATAACTGAACAAGAGGATTATGGGCGGGAGCTCCTGCTGACCCTGACTAAAGAGGGTTTTCCCACGGCCTTAAGCCAAGGTCTCCCTCTTGTTTTAAACCAACCCCAACACACCAGATCTGGGCAGTGCTGGGTTTTGGCTTTCTTTGCCAGACAATTGCTGCATTTGGGTTGTGGTGGCACAGGGAAATTGCCAGATCTGGGCACTGGCGGTGCCAGCTAACCGCAGATCTGGGTGGTGCCGGTGCTATCACCAGAAAATTGCCGGGTTTTGTCTTTCTGTGCCAGGAAACTGCTGGACTTGGGCTGTGCTGCCACTGGGAAACTGCTGGATCTGAGCACTGGCAGTGCCAGCAAACACCAGATCTGGGTGGGGCCAGCACCAGGTATTTGCAAGGTTTTGGCTTTCTTTGCCAGAAAATTACTCGACTCAGGCAGTGCCGGCACTCGGAAATTCCCGCATCTGGGCACTGGTGGTGCCAGCAAACACCGGATCTTGGCATTGCCAATGATGGTAGCAGGGAATTGCCAGATTTTGGCTTTCTTTGCCAGAAAATTGCTGGACTTGGCTCTGCCAGAACAGGGAAATACCCAGATCTGAGCACTGGCAGTGACAGCAAACACCAGGTCTGGGCGCCTGTATTGGCATCAGGGAATTGCCAGATTTTGGCTTTCTGTGCCAGCAAATTGCTGGACTTGGGCTGTGTCAGCCCTGGGAAATTTCCAGATCTGGGCACTTGCACAGCAAACACCAGATCTGGGTGGTGTGTTGTAGTGTGTTTTTATACTTTGTAATATTTTGTAATAGTTTTGTTTGAATCCCCGTATTTTTCCCAAATAGTTCATCCCAGATGGTACCCCCCTCCCTTTACTTGTGTACTCCCTTTCCCTTGCTGAGATCATCCCCAAATCCCCACTCTGGCTCTCTGTCAATCACTCAGCATCCCATCCCCTCCATCCAGAAGCTTCAGTCCAGGATGTCGAGTGATCAGCCAGAGGCCAGGGGTCAGCCCCCCAAGCCCTGCCCCATACGCTGTCCTAAATGTCCATCCCCCAGTACCCATCCCTTAGGGTCACTTCTTGGTTAGTCAAATGTTATCTACTTTGGGTTTCCACCTCCCTTTAAATGTAACCTTGGCACATCTCCCGGGGCTGTGGGCAGGAGGCCCCTGAGGTGTAGGGGCTCCTTTGGGACTCCTAGAATAAAACCTTGGATTAACCCCTGCTAAGAGCCGGCCCTTTATCTTCTACCGATGTCTCTGGTGTCTCTTGTGCTGCACAGGCGCCCAGCCCAGGTGCCCTCAGTACCCTCGGGGCACAGAGAGTGTCTCCCCGCTGTCGGCCGTGTCGGGGCTGCCCCCGGTGTCTGCCGACTCGGGACTGGCCCAGGGTTCCTGAGAGGCTCCCAGAGGGACAGAGACAGCGCCCGTATAGGTAAACTGAATCACCCTGGGATTTTGGAGGTAATTACAAATTGGCCCGAAGGTGAAAATTTTGGTGTCACAGATGAAGAACAAGAACCAGTGACACGGGCTGAAGAGGCTCCTCCATATAACCAACTGCCCCCAGAGGAAACGCACTACGCTCTTTTCACTGACGGTTCCTGTCGCATCGTAGGGATGAACCGGAAGTGGAAAGCAGCCGTATGGAGCCCCACACGACAGGTCGCTGAGGCCACTGAAGGAGAAGGTGGATCAAGCCAACTTGCTGAACTCAAAGCTGTTCAGCTGGCCCTGGACATTGTAGAAATAGAGAAGTGGCCGAAGCTCTACCTCTACACTGATTCATGGATGGTAGCCAATGCTCTGTGGGGATGGCTGGAGAGGTGGAATGAGTCCAACTGGCAGCGTAGAGGAAAACCAATTTGGGCTGCTGAAGAGTGGAAAGACATTGATTGCTACCAGGGTAGGGAGGCTACCTGTGAAGGTCCACCATGTAGATGCTCATGACCCCAAGAGTTGGGCCAATGAGGAACACCAAAACAACAAACAGGTAGATCAGGTAGCAAAAATAGAGGTGTCGAAGATAGACTTAGATTGGCAACAGAAGGGGGAGTTGTTCCTAGCTTGATGGGCCCATGATGCCTCAGGCCATCAGGGCAGAGATGCCACCAATAAGTGGGCATGAGACCAAGGGGTGGATTTAACCATGGACAGTATTTCTCAGGTTATCCATGACTGTGAGACGTGTGCTGCCATCAAGCAGGCCAAGCAAGTGAAGCCCCTATGGTATGGTGGGCAGGGGTCCAAGTACAAGTATGGGGAGGCCTGGCAGATTGACTCCATCCCACTGCCCCAGACACACCAGGGCAAGCGCTACGTGCTGACCATGGTGGAAGCCACCGCTGGATGGTTGGAAACCTACCCTGTGTCTCATGCTACTGCCCAGAACACCATCCTGGGCCTGGAAAAGCAAATCCTGTGGAGACATGGCACCCCTGAGAGGATTGAGTCAGACAATGGGACTCATTTCAAGGAGAGCCTTATCAACACCTGGGCTAGGGAACATGGCATTGAGTGGGTGTACCATATCCCCTACCATGCACCAGCTGCAGGCAAAGTGGAGAGGTACAATGGACTACTAAAAACACAGCTGAAAGCTTTGGGTGGGGGATCTTTCAAAAATTGGGAGCAGCATTTAGCAAAGGCCACCTGGTTAGTTAACACCCGAGGTTCCACCAACCGAGCAGGTCCTGCTCAGTCTGAGTCCCTGAATATAACAGATGGAGATAAAGTCCCAGTGGTGCATGTCAGAGGTTTGTTAGGGAAGACTGTGTGGATCAATTCTGCCTCGAGTACAGACAAACCCATTCATGGGGTTGTCTTTACTCAGGGACCAGGTTGCTCATGGTGGATAATGCAAAGAGATGGAACAACATGATGTGTACCTCAGGGAGATCTGATTGTGGGGTGAGAATGATATGCAATATCACTGTTCGTTGGATGTTACTGCCATTGTCTGTACATTAAACCATACAGACATGAGACAGAAGGAAATGTGTAAGTGTTGAAGGTCTGAGCAAGTGATAGATGGAGCTTTGAGTGAGTAAGGTGAAAGGGGTGAAATCCTGCAGCTCTGTAGTATAGGGCCTGGATTCAGTGGTCCAGTGTGGGGATGTGATGAGGGCATGATGAGTATTGCTTGTAATTTTTGGGGGAGCAGATGGAAATTTTGCGTGAATAAATGCATGATGTGTGGTAGTATGTTGATGATATGGGGATAAGGGGTGGAATGTCCTAGGGTGATGTTATGATGCTTGTATCCCCATTAATGTATTCTGTTTATGCTGGATATTATGTTCTATGCCTTTAAGACTGGCTCTGAAGAGTGAAAGTTTTGCTTTGGTTTTCTTATCAGCCTGGTGGGACACAGAGACGGGCAGTACATAGTGCTGCTTTTGCTTTTTGCCTTTGCTTTTTTCATTGCTCTCTCACTCTTGCTTCTGCTCATTAGCTAGTTTAGCTAAACAGTCCAAATTTCTTCCTGGACTGTTTCTCCTTTCCTTTTTGAACCATCTCGAACCTGCTCCGGATTGGGACCTGGGAACACCGAGTGTTTGCACCTCGTGGCCTGCAGCAGCTGCCCCAGAGCCGGAGGGACTGATAACACAGCAACCAACCCCAAGAGAGACTTTCTTAATTTGCTATCTTTTTCAGAGTGGTGTCATCCGGTATTGTTCATTTTGTGTGCTGGGGGTGCTGTGCCTGTTAAATAAACAGGTTCTTTCCACTTCTCTCCAAGGAATTCTTCCCGAACCAGCTGGGGGAAGGGGCCATGTGGGTTTGCTTTCTGGAGGGGCCCTCCTTTGGAGGTTCTCTTCCAAATTTGCCAGGACACCCCAATATGGGATGGCAAACAGGATTGATTCAGACCGGGGAACTCATTTCACATCAAAGATATTGCAGAAAGTTGTTCAGGCCCTGGGAGTAAAATTGGAATTACACACTCCATGGCAACCATAGAGTTCTGGTCAGGTTGAGAGAATGAATCAAACTCTTAAAAGAGCTCTAGTTAAGAAAATGATTGGAACCCAAATGTCATGGATAAAATGTCTCCATTTGGCCTTATTAAGAATTAGAACCCAACCCCAGTCAGATCTGGGGGTGTCACCCTATGAAATGATGTTTGGGTTTCCCTTCCTGACCTCACCCCAGAAGGCTGCCACCTATGAGGAAGGGGAAGCCAATGCCAAGAAATAAGTGATGCCTATAGCACAAACCTTAGAAGGGCTAAGACATAAAGGGGAAATTCCTCAAACTACCACCCTGAATTTCAGAATCCATAATATTAATCCCAGGAATTGGGTGATGATTAAGCCATGGAGAGATCAGCCTCTAACTCCTCAGTGGGAAGGTCCCTTTCAGGCACTGCTCACCACCGAATCGGCCGTGCAAGCTGCAGAGCGGGGATGGACTCATGGCAACAGAGTCAAAGGCCCAGGAGAAGAACCCAAAGAGTGGACTATAACATCCAGGCTGGGTGAAACAAGATTGACTCTCAAGCAGACACTGAGAGACAACCAGAAAAACACCAAGATGCCCAAAAAGTAGAGTCAAGCTTCCACCAGCCAGCTCGAGAACTGCCTTCCTGTTTTCATGGGTGAGAATTACCAGCAGCTGTTGAGGAGAAACACACAAGGGACTGTAAAAGGTAATGGGACAGCTTCTTTAAGAAAATAAGACAAAGGAAGGAGGGCAAGGCCTGGCTGGCCCTTTTGTTTGCTACCAAGAAGGCTCCATAGCCCTGCTGTGGGTAGCAACCCCACAGGCATGGTAAGGTAGGGACAAAAGGCCATTCCAGACCTCTACAATTCCTCAGTTGTCTTTTAATTCAACAGGGACTGGAGGGCAGGACTGAGTTGGCCTCTGTGCTCACCCCTAAGATGCACCAACTATGGGTAGCAGCCACACAGGCACGGTAGATGGGAGTCAAAGCCACACTGGACTTCTGGGATGCCCTTTTGTCCATTGCAAATGAATGTATCTAAGGAAAACCTGAGATTTTTTTCTCCTGTTCCTACTGTCCTTGCCCATATCAACAGATGCTGGTATGACTCATTCAAGAGAGAGACAAAGTTTTTACTTAATTGTTTGAGCAAAATGACTTACAGAAAAAGAAAAGGGGGGTTTGTTATAGATGAGTAATCCTATGGTTGGCTCTCACAATTAAGGGGTGCATATTAAATCTATGTTAAGAGAAGTTTTGTAGATGTACAGTTATCCTTCCCCTCCCCCTTGCATTGCTATCACAGGATGGCCTCAGTAGCTGGGGCATTTGGGAGGGTTGGCTTGTTCCTATGGCAGCACCTGACCTCCAATCAAGGTGTGAGACAGTGATCTCCACCACTGGACAGAGAAGAAGGAGTCGATTGACAAGAATTTGGGAGGGGCTGGAGGTATAAAAGACAGAACATCCATTTTGTAGATGAGCACACAGTGACTGAATCCTTTGCTCCCAGTGCTGTATTCTTTTCTTGATTCAGTCTTCTGTTGTATTTTGATAAGGCCTTAATAAACCATTTAAATTTTTGAAACCAGAAATAATTTCTCCCATAGGGTTGGGGAATGTGGGATAAGGTTGTCTATGCTGGATCAGCTCTCAAGGTACAACTTCTCTGACCTGGCCAGACCTCCTTAGGAGAGACCCTGGATCACTATCAATCACAGAATGCTGCAATCAGCTCTTTGATAATATGAAATGCAATAAAGGCACCCATTAAGATAGGAATACATATTTCTTAGAAGCTCTTTGAAATATTTCTCCATAACTGTAAAAGGAAAACTTCCCGATGAACTGCACAAAAGCAGAGGGAAATCAAGGCAGAGCCATGGTTTGTCAGAACTTGCTTGATCCTAATGAGCCCTGAGGTGCACTTGGAGCTGAGCCCTGGAACCTCAGGACCTAAAAGGGGATTGCACAAACCTTTCCAGGAATCAAAGTCAGAGGAAACACCCAAAGTGTCTCAAAGCATGAGTGGGTCCCACTGAGGTCCATCCCCAACACAGGATCCTCATGGACTCCTGGAAGAGAGAATTGGAGGCCAGAATTGGACAAAAACCTCTCAGAGATTCAGAGTGGAAAGGAACATCCAAAGTACCTTAAAAACTTTGAGTATCTCAAGGAATTAATGAGCCCCACTGAGTGTCAGTACAAAGCTCTCAAGGGACTCATTAAAGCAGATAATTGGGGCCATGATTGCACAAACCTCTCACAGAGTCTCTATCAAAATGGAAACACCAAGTACCTTAAAATAACTGAAGTACCTTGAAGTATTAATGCACCCCACTGAGTGTTGTTACTGACAAAGCCTCTCCAGGGACTAATTACAGCAGATAATTGGAGGCCATGATTGCACAAACCTCTCAGAGACTCCAAGGCAAAAGCCAAGCCCAAAGTCCTTTGAAAATCCTGCAGTCCCTGCAGGGAGCATGAAGGAGCCCCCAGGGCCATTGCTGAGCAAGGCTCCCCAGGGACTCCTTGCAGCAGATCCTTGAGGCCACTGGGATGTGGGCTAGGGGGGGATGCTGAGGGCAGCACAAGGGGCTGACAGTGCCCAGCCTGGCTGGGGCTGTGCCAGGAGGCCCCAGGGCCTCAGGACAAGGTGTCTCCTCCCAGCCCTTGCTGGCACAGACCCTGCTGTGCCCCAGGGCACCAAGACTTGGCTTCTCTTTGTCCCCACCTGTCATCACTGCCTGCAGTTCTCTGCTCTGCCTGGGGCCTGGGGACACTTGCTCAGTTGTGTCCCTCAGTGGGACCCATTAAAAGTCCAAGAAACTTTGGAGTTGGATTCTGCCTTGGAGTTCTGGAGAGGTTTCTTCAGCTCCCTCTCAGGGACTGATGTTCAGGGCCTGAGCACAAAGCCCCAGAGGCTGATTAAAGTCCTTGTGCTGTGTCTGTGCTGCTGAGCTGGGCTGGGCTCCTGGCCCAGAGGCAGCTCCTGGTCACCAAGAAGAGCTTCAAAAGCACATTTCTCTGGATGAGCAGCTCTTGTGCCAGCCCAGCAGGGCTGGGGCACTGCCTGCAGCCAGCCTGGGCACAGCCCAGAGGCACAGAGAGCTTCAATCAGTCAGGGCTGGGAAGGGGCTGAGAAGTGCCTGGGGCACAATCACTGCCAGCCCTTGGCACAGGAACCTCTGGCTGCAGGACAATGCAGCTGCAGCTCCTGGAGCCATCTCCTCAAGCTGGAACATGCCAATGCCTGCAGAGCCTGTGAGTACATTCTCTGCTTGTCTCTTGTGCAGAGCAGCCAGGGGTGCCCAGGGCTGTCCTGCAGAGCAGGGTCCTGCAGCCCAGGGCGCTGTGCTGGGGCAGGGACTCTGCTGCCTGCCAGGGACAGCTCTCAGCCAGCCCTGGCAGCTGCTGCCAGCACTGGGGGACAAGATCTGGCTGGGAGGAGACAGCTGGTGAGGCTTGGAAGTGTTCTCCATGTGTGGGGAGGATGCTGCATTGTTCAGGACTGCTCCCAGCATGGCAGTGAACTGCAGAACATTTCCAAGTAGATTATACAGGGTGCACAGTGAGGCAGGGGCTGCATGAAAGGGAAAATCCTGCTTTTTTAATCTACTGCTCTGGGTTGCTGTGATGGGAAACTGCACATAGATATTCTTCTCCCAGTTCAGGTTAATAAAAAAAAAATTTATTTCTCAGATCTTACAAAACAACAGTTATAGAAATCACCACAGGGCCCCTCACAGGCAGCATCAGTGTTGCTTTTCCAGCCTCCTCAGGGTTGCTCTGATGGCAACAGAGCCAGAGCAGCCCCTGGGCAGTGCCAGAGCTGGGAGGGCTCTGCAGGGCAGAGCTGAGCCCCCAGGGCTGGGCTGGGCTCTGGCAGCACTGGCAGGGCCCAGCCCTGGGCACAGGGAAGCAGCTGCTGGCAGGGACAGCTCCAGGCAGCAGAGCCCTGGGCAGGCAGTGGGGGGAAAGTGCCCCCAGGCTCTGCTGGGATATTTCAAGTCCTCTCCAAACCCAACTATTCCATGATTACTTTTCTTACAGATCCCCATGTGCAGCCCCAGCAAATGTCGAACAGCAGCTCCATCAGGCACTTCCTGCTGCTGGCATTGGCAGACACGCGGCAGCTGCAGCTCCTGCACTTCTGCCTCTTGCTGGGCATCTCCCTGGCTGCCCTCCTGGGCAACGGCCTCATCATCAGCGCCGTAGCCTGCGGCCACCACCTGCACACGCCCATGTTCTTCTTCCTGCTCAACCTGGCCCTCGCTGACCTGGGCTCCATCTGCACCACTGTCCCCAAAGCCATGCACAATTCCCTCTGGGACACCAGCAACATCTCCTACACTGGATGTGCTGCTCAGCTCTTTTTCTTTACGTTCTTCATCTCAGCAGAGCTTTCCCTGCTGACCATCATGTGCTACGACCGCTATGTGTCCATCTGCAAACCCCTGCACTATGGGACCCTCCTGGGCAGCAGAGCTTGTGCCCACATGGCAGCAGCTGCCTGGGCCAGTGCCTTTCTCTATTCACTGCTGCACACGGCCAATACATTTTCCCTGCCCCTGTGCCATGGCAATGCCCTGGGCCAGTTCTTCTGTGAAATCCCACAGATCCTCAAGCTCTCCTGTGCCAAATCCTACCTCAGGGAACTTCGGCTTCTTGCTGTTAGTGCCTGTTTATTTTCTGGATGTTTTGCATTCATTGTTTTCTCCTATGTGCAGATCTTCAGGGCTGTACTGAGGATCCCGTCTGAGCAGGGACGGCACAAAGCCTTTTCCACCTGCCTCCCTCACCTGGCCGTGCTCTCTCTGTTCCTCAGCACTGGTATATTTTCCTACCTGAAGCCCCCCTCCATGTCCTCCCCATCCCTGGATCTGGCCCTGTCAGTTCTGTACTCGGTGGTGCCTCCAGCCCTGAACCCCCTCATCTACAGCCTGAGGAACCAGGAGCTCAAGGCTGCAGTGTGGAGACTGATGACTGGATGCTTTCAGAAACATTGAACTGTTGGCCAATTTCTGCAAATCACTTGTAATAAAAGTTATCTTTGATCCTTCTTGTTCATTTAATTTTGGAGGTTCTTTTCCTTTGTTTTAGTATTTTCATATTGTCAACAAAGAAATGTCAATCTTGGTGCCATTTCTCATTTCATTTCTGTCCACCTTACCTGTGGCCACAGACTGTGTCAGTGAGGGATTGTGCTCTCAATGGCTTTAGAGGAACTAATGGATCTCCCAGCAGAGTTTTCTGCAGAGATGCCCTTTTGTTGCCTTCTCTGGAGCTGCAGCAGCAATGTCTGTGTGCAGAGCTCGGGCAGATCAGTGCTGGCCCAGCAGCTGTGCCCAGCAGCAGCAGCAGCAGCACTTGGTGTTGCCAGTGCTGCTGCCGAGGCCCTGCCCCGCTGCCCTGGTGGCCCTGGTGTTGCTGCAGGGCCTGAGTGCTCTCGGGGCCGGGCACAGCCCTGGGGGTGGCAGTGCCGGGGCTGCAGCAGGGACAGGCCATGGGCACTGCTGGGGCAGCGCTGACGCCTCAGGCCAGGCCCTGGGGGCTCCAGGCTCCTTGCCCAGGCTCTCTCAAGAACACAGCCAGGCCAATGCTCAGCACAGAAACCCCCGTCAGCAGCCCCAGGCTGGCCGTGGGCAGGCTGGGGGCAAACAGCATGGCTGGGGCTCTGCAAGGGCCCTGGGGCAGACGGGAAGGAGCAGCAGAGCAGGGGCTGATCCATGCCCAGTGCGCTGCACAGCCCAGGGCAGCGTCCCAGAGCGTCCTCATGCAGCTGCCAACAACATCCCCCCTCTGCAGCCCTGGCCTCTCCCCCAGCTCACACAGGTGCCCCATCCTTGCAGGCACAGACATGGCAGCACTGCCTCAGCAGCCCCTGTTTGCATTGCACACAGCAGGGGCAGCACCCCCATGCTGTTGCTGTGGGGACATGAACCTGAGGGAGCACAAATGCCATCAGCCCCTGGGGCCAGCAAGGCCTGGGGGACACCAGGGAAACCACTCAGCTTTGTCCTGGCCTCTGCACTCAGCCAGAAAGTTTGTTCCCATCAGCTGGGAGTTTCCTGTGCCACTGCAGACGCTGTTGCTCAGAGCCAGGGCTGCCTGGCAGCCACCCCCAAACTGCCCTCAGCATTTCCTGTGTGCCACCTTTGCTTTCTTTACTCTTCCCTGGTACAAGTTTCTTCCCATTGCCCACCCCTGCTCCCTGCCCTGCAATCTGCCCATCTCTGTCCTGGTCCTGCTGGCCACACCATTCCTGATCCAGGCCAGGAGCCATTGGCCTTCTTGCCCACCTGGGCACACTGCTGCCTCATGTCCAGCCTGCTGTCCATCAGTCCCTGCAGGTCCCTTTCTGCCTTGCTGCTCTCCAGCCACTCTGTCCCCAGCCTGTAGTGCTGCAGGGCTTGTTGTGGCCAAAGTGCAGGATCCGGCACTAGGACTTGTTCAACCTCACCTTGTTGGATTTGGGCCCTGGATCCAGCCTGTCCAGGGCCCTGTGCAGAGCCCTCCTACCCTCCAGCAGATCCACACTCCCAGAAAACTTGGGGTCACCAGGGTTCCATGAGGCCCCAGAGTGTCCCAAGGGTCTCCATGATTCCATGAGGCCTCCCAGTGTCACAATGTCCCTTTGGTTCCATGGGACCACTTGGTGTCACAAAGTCCCTTGGATCCTTGGGCGCTGCAGTGTCACAATGGATCCTTGGTATCCCAAGGCCCTGCAGTGTCACAATGGATCCTTGGTTCCATGAGGTCTGGCAGTGCAGCTATGCTCTCCTTGCTTCCACAGTGGCACAATGGCCTCTTGGTCCCAAGGGCCACCATGGTGTCCAACATGTTTCCTTCATTCCAGGAGTCCCTGAGGAGCAGCCCTGGCCCCTTGGTTCCATGGGGCCCTGCAGTGTCACAGTGGCCCCATCGTGACACCAGGTCCTGCTCTGTCACAATGCTCTGCATGGTTCCACAAGGCCCTGCAGTGTCACAGTGGCCTCTGTGGTTCCAGGAAGACCCAGACTGTCACCATGGACTCCTTGCTTCCATCCAGCCCCACAGTGTCACCATGGCCCCTTGGCTCTGTGCTGCCATGTCGTACACAGTGTCACCATGGTCCTCTTAGTGCCACCAGGCCCTGCAGTGTCACAATGGCCGCTTGCTTCCCCAGGGCCCTGCAGTGTCACAATCATCAGAGAATCAACCAGGCTGGAAAAGACCTTGGAGAGCACCAAGTCCAACCTGGGACCCAACACCACCTTGTCACCCAGGCCATGGCACTGAGTGCCACATCCAGTCTTTACGTAAACACCACCACAGCTGGTGACTCACCCACCTCCCTGGGCAGCCCATTCCAATGCCCAATCACCGTTTGTGTGAAGAATATTTCCTAATGTCCAGCCTAAATGTCCCCTGAAGGCTGTGTCCTCTTGTCCTGTCTCTGTTCCCTAGGAAAAGGGCCTGACCCCCACCTGGCTGTGCCCTCCTGTCAGGGAGTTGTAGAGAGTGATGAGGTCTCCCCTGAGCCTCCTCTTCTCCAGGATAAACAACCCCAGCTCCCTCAGCCACTTCTCACAGGACTTGTGTTCCAGACCCCTCCCCAGCCTTGTTGCCCATCTCTGGACACGCTCCAGCGCCTCCATGTCCTTCCTAAATTGGGGGGCCCAGAACTGGACACAGAACTCGAGGTGCTGCCCAGCCAGTGCTGAGCACAGGGGAAGACTCACTGCCCTGCTCCTGCTGGCCACACCATTCCCGATCCATAGGAGTGCCAGGGGTTGGATGAGGGAAATGGTGGGGAGGGGGTGTGACAAAGTGTTATTGATAGTCAGCCATGAAGGGTCTTGATTTTTATATCTCTTCACACAGCATTAGGAGGTGCTGGGGGTCAATATCAATTGGACATTGATTATATCAAACTATAAACAGGAAAAGAGTACTGGATAAAACATTTCTCTTCCCATTTTTTTTTCAATACAGCAGATTCACATTGAAAACACTTGTGAAATTTTTCTAATTAACCACAGAAGAATTGGAAACTTTGATTATTCCTCGGGGCTGTTCTTCTTCAGGTGTTTTAGTCAAATGTTTATGAGCCCTTTTCATTGAATTCCTCAACTGAAGAGCTCAAGAAAGAACTGGCCTCTGGAGAAATATAATTCATTAGCAACCTCCAAGCTGCTGAGGATCCATGCCCATGAGAGCAGCAATGAACAGAAATGGGCACAGCTTTGTGGCTGTCCCAGCTTTGGCATGGGCCCTGGGCCTGGAGCAGGAGCAGCTCTTGAGGCCCCCAAGGCCGGGGCTCTTGTGCTGCCCTGGGCAGATGGGATGGCAGCAGGGGCTGCAGAGCTCTCAGCACCTCAGGCCGAGGGGAGCAGGGCAGCCAGGGAGCCTCCTTTGGCCTTGGCCAAGCACCTTCCCCCATGGCTGGGGCTGAGTCCTGTGGCAGCTGCAGCTGCTGCTGTGCCCTTGGCAGGGTCTGAGGCTGTGGGGCCAGTGGCCAGAGCAGCCTGGCCTGAGCAGAGCTGTGGGGCCAGAGCCGGCTGGGCTGGGCTGGGCTCAGAGAGGCCCTTGGTGCTGCCCAGAGCTCAGGGCAGCTGGCAGTGCTTGCAGGGAGCTGGGCTGGGCTCCGAGAGCCTGGCCCAGAAACCATCAGTGTCCATCTCAGCCTGGCTGAGCGTGCAGGGGCAGGACTCAGGCCAGGCCTTGTGGGGCAGGGCCAGCGCCTGTGCAAGGCATTGCAAACAGGCAAGTGGCCCAGAGAGGAGGCTGCTCTGTGCCCTTGGTGGCATGGACAGAGCAGGGAGGGGGCCCAGGACATTTGTCAGCGCCAGCCTCTGTGCCCATGCGTTGGCAGCCCTGGCTGCTGAGCCCAGCTTTGGCCTGGGCTGAGTTTGGCTGTGGCCCAGCTCCATCCTCCTGCAGGGCTCAGGGCCTATTCCCGGCCATGGCCAGCCCTGGCTGCCTCTCTGCTGGCCCAGAGGCCGGCAGAGCCCGGGGCAGGGCTGTCTGTGCAGCCCCACAGGTGCCACGGGCTGTGCAGGAGCTGGCAGAGGCTGCCCAGCAGGGAGGCCATGGGGCACAGAGCCCCAAGGCTGCTGTGGGCACCACAGCACAGGGGCCGTTCCCAGCCGCAATGCTCCTGGCCTGGGCTGGGCCTGCACAGGGGCTGGGCCACCATGGCTGGGCCAGCACAGGGCCACAAAGGGGCCACGCAGCCGCTGCCGGGGCTGACAGCAAGGCCAGGCACACACAAGCAATTGCTGAGCATGGCCTGCGCTGGCCAGGCCTGACTGGGCCAAAGGCAGAGCTCAGCTGCCCTTGGGGGCTGCAGCAACACTCCAGAGCCCAAAGAGCCTCCATGGCTGGGCTGGAGACCAAGGCTGCAGCAGGGAAATGCAGGGCTGCTGCAGGATGGGGAGGCCATTGAATTCCAGCACACACCTCAGCTCTATGATGATCCCAGCACCATGCTGGGCCCTGTTTCAGACTGGAGCAGAGCAGATGTTGATGGCACAGGAGCCCTGCGGGGCTGTCAGGGCCCTGCAGCTTGCAAGGTGCTCTGCTCTCCCTCAGGTGCTCTGGGAGAGATCCAATCCCAGCTGGGCACCTCAGGGCACAAGTGTCACTGCCTGTTCATGGGCACACAATTGATGTCTGCCTGGAAAGGGGCACAGGTTTTAATTCCTGTTTTTTTCATAATATACAAGCAAACCTTTTTTATCTGGGTCCATTGTGCATTCTTAAGAAATAGCAAAGTTTTCCAACCAGGAGCAGGAATTTTCTGGATCTACTGGATTCTTTGACTGATGGCAGAAGAAGAAGAAATACTGATTTTCCCCTCTCCCTTTGCCACCAGCATTTAGTCTAATATTTCATGAGCCCCTTCCTTTAGGGGTCTCCATCCATCCTGGTTAAATGGCCATGTCTAAGGACATCTCTTCATTTAGAGCAGCTGGACCTATCTCTTTCCCATTGCTCTAAGACTTCCTCCCACAGATATTCTCTGGTCATTCCAATGCATCTCACTTGACTGGCATCATGCTTTGAGCTTCAGGGAATTGCCCAATCTTTCAGAAGTTTAAATATTTCCTTAGTTGTAGTTTTATCTTTTATAACACCGCTTCTTGTATCTTTGTCTAAAATCCTTAGTGTATGGAAATCCCTTGTGGATGGTGGACATGTCAGATGCTGCTGCAATGTCAGAAGGAGCTGGGGGAATTGTTTTGAGGTTTATTACATTTTATCATTTCACATTTTTTATGCTGGCCATGAAGAGAAACCTTTCTGTGCCTCTGAGTCTCACCAGTTCCTGGCCCCCAAAGGACACAAACCTGATGAGTTTGGTTCCCACTGCAGTGGCTGCACTTGGACCTCCCTCCATCCCCAGAGCAGAGCTTCCTTGTCCCAGACAGTCCCTGGCAATGCAGGGATGAAGGAAATAGGACAGGCTGTGGGGATCAGGGGCAGGGCAGAGCCAGGGAGAAGAATGACTTTTGGCATTTGATGGATCTGTGCCTCCCCTTGGCTTTGCTGGCTGACAAGAAATGAACATCCCTCTGTTTCTTGGGCAGCTCCTTCTCCAACAAAAGCAGGTGGGAGTTGGAGCCAAGGAGCTGAAAGCTGCAGGTGCAGCCTGGGCTGGAGGGAGCTCAGATTTGCACAAGGCTGCTCTGAGTGCCAGGGCTTGGATGGGGGAAATGGTGGGGTGGGGGTAGGGACAGAGTCTGATTGATTGTCAGCCATGGAAGGTCTTGATTTTCATATCTATTCACACTGCATGAGGAGATGCGTGGATTCGATGTCAATTGGAGATTGCACACATCAATGAATTACCAGGAAAAAAAAATTAAATTACAGGATCTAAAAATATTTACTTGCTGTCTTTTTAAATATCGTGTATTAATCTTGAATAGGCTTCTTAAATGTGTTGAATTAACCACAAAAGATTTGAACACTTAAATGATTCCCAGAGGCTTGGCTTGTTCAGGTGTTCTGAATGTTCATGAGCCCTGGGACACTGAATTCCTGCACTGAAGAGCTGAAGGCTGAACAAGCCTCTGGAGCAGTGAAATTCAGCAGCAGCCTCCAAGTTGCTGAGGATGTCAGCAGCCCCCAGTGAGGCCATCCCTGCCCAGAGACCGTGGGGGAATGGGCAGACAAGGAGAGCGTCCCTGGGGCTGGGGCAGCACAACTCAGAGGCACCAGCGGCTCCAGCTGGGCAATGGAGTGTGGAATGTGGCTGGGAAAGCCCTGCCTGGGCTGGGCCAAGCAGCACACACAAGCCCTGACCCACATCCACTAAAAAACTCTCTCGAGGAGACATTTAAAAGGAATTACAATTGTTTGTGTACACTGAGTTGGACTCCCTAGAGAAATATCAGCAAGAGATTCTCAGGAGCTCCAAACAACAAAACAGGAACTTTACTGGCAACTTTAGAATATCCGAGAAACTTTGGCAAAAGGTTTAATACAACATTCAGTCAACAAGAAACATTTCTCATAACATTAACTTTGCTCATTCAACTTCACAAACTCTAAGCCTGTTCCATTTTAAGTTACTCAAATTTTGCAAGAAGAGGGAATAAGAAAAAGACAAAAAAGATACAGAGAAATACACACACAGCTTCCAACTCCTGGATTCCAGCAGTGTTCAGATGGAAATTCAAAGACGATGCAGGGTCAAGATGTGTGCTTGCCTTGTGGTCAGCCTTCAATACCCCTTGGTCTTGCTGGGCCCTTCCCCCAGGTGGGACTTGGGCTCATTTGGTCCCTCAGGAGCTGGGCTGGGGCTGCAGAGGTGGCTGTGGAGCATTGCCTGTGCTGTGCCAGGGACTGACAGCCACTGCTGGGCTGGGATAGAGGCTCTGGGGGGATTGGGGTTCCAGGGCAGGGCAGGGCTGGGCTTCCAGGGCAGGGCAAGGCTGGACCTGCCCCTTCCTCCCCAGCACATGAAATGTTTTGAGCCAACAATCTCCTCCAGGCTGTCACAACAGGGAATGTTGGAGGTGAAATCCCGATTCTGGCCATGGGCATCTGGACAAGGACAGTTTGTTTCCATAGGAAGGAAGGCACAGAGCCCTAGTGTTTGGAAGGCAGGTGAGAGCCTCAGTAGGCCAAGGCCAGCCAGACTTGTCAGAAATGGCAGATCTGGGAGCAGTCTTTGTAGTTAGGGAATTTTGGAGGTGGAAGCCCAATCTTGGCCATGGGCACCTGGACATGCAGGACAGTTCTTTCCCATAGGAAGGAAAGCACGGAGCCTTCCCCAGTGTTTTGGGGACAGATGAGATGTGACCCTTGTGAAACCATTGCCAGCCAGACTTGTCCTGGCAATATTCCTATGCGAACAATCCCTGGATATAAGGAAATTTGGAGGCGAAATCCCAATTCTGGCAATGGGTGCCTATAGAAGAAGAGTTCTTGTCCATAGAAAGGAAATCATGGAGCCCCAGTGTTCCAGCAGTAGAAGAGACCCTCAACCTGCCAAGGTCAGTTGGACCACTCAGATGGCTCCTGGGAGGCCAAAGCTGCGGGGCCTGTTCTGTGTTCCCTTGGTTTTGGGGGGCCCCACAAATGGTGCCTTGGATCTATGAGGACCCACAGTGCCATAAGGGTGACTTGTTTCCATAGGATCCAGCAGTGTCCCAAACACTCCTTGATAACAGAAGACCCTCAGTGTCACAATAGACCCTTGGATCAATGGGGTCTCACAGTTTCACAGTGGCCCCTAGGTTCCAAAAGGCCCCGCAATGTCACAATGGTCCCAATGATGCCATGAGGCCCTGCAGTGTCACAATGGTCTCCATGGTTCCCCAGGCCCCACAATGTCACACGACTCCTCTGTTCCATGAGCCTTGAAATGTCACAATGGACCTTTGGACCCTGGGAGTTTGCAGTGTCACAATGGTCTCCTTTGGCTCCACAGTGTCACAATGGACCATTGACAACAGGAGGCCCCTCTGCGCCACCCTGGAGCTTTGGTTCCACACAGCCCTGCAGTGTCACAAAGGCCTCTTGGTTTCACGAGGCCCCACAGTATCACAATGGTCCTCTTGGTTGTGTGGGGACCCCCAGGGTCACAATGGTCTCACCGGTTCCATGAGACCTCACAGTGTCACAATGCTTTGCTTATTCCATGGGCGCTCATAGTGTCACAATGGTCTCCATGATTCCATGGGTCCCCTCAGTGTCACAATGGTCTCCATGATTCCATGATTCCCCAGAGTACAAAAAGGCCTCTTGGTTCCATGAGGCTGTGAAGTGTCTTAATGGTCTCCACAGTTCCATTAGGCCCTGCGGTGTTACAATGGACCCTTGGTTTGATGGGGCTTCACAGTGTCACAATGATCCCTGCATTGCATGGAGTCACACAGCATCAGTACAGTCCCCTGGGTTCCATGAGGCCCAGCAATGTCACAGTGCTCTCCATGATTCCATGGGGCCCCACAGTGTCCCAATGGTCCCTTGGTCTCACAGGGCCCCACAGTGTCACAATGCTCCCTTGCTTCCATGGGCCCTGTGCTGCTGCATTCCCCCCTCCCCTTCTCAGCCTGCCCTGCCAGCTGAGAAATGCTCCTTGGGGCTCGGCCTTGGCCAACAGCCCCTGGGCTCAGCTCCTCTGCAGCTCATCACAAACACTGTCTGCTCCAGGCACTGCTGCTGCCCAACCAGCTCCTGCTTTCTGGAGGAGCAGCCCTGGGAACTGGTTTTGTTCCCTCAGTGGCACAACATCCCTGTTCTCACACTGCCAAAGAAAGCTGTTGGTGCCAAGTGTGGCCAGGATGAACCATTGCTGGGACTGAAGCCCCTCTCTTGGGGCCCTGCAAACAGCGCTCCAAAAGGAGCCCTTGGAGCTCTCCTGGGCCAGCGACTCCCTCTGAGTGGGGCCTCTCCCAGCCGGGAACTCTCCCGTTTGCTGCACTCGGGGATCCCCAACAACGACGGAGCCTGGGCCGATCCCCCCACTCCTCCAGGCTCAACCCTTCACCCACTGGGGAGATGCCAAAGGATCCACAGGGAGCATTTCCTGCCCTCAGGGGAATTTCTCCCAGGTGCCTTGCACTGACTCTTTGTGTCTGTGTGCACACAGGAGTGCCTGTGCTGGGGAAATGTGGCAGAAATGCTGCTCTCTGAGGAGTTTGAGAGCCTTGGATCGCTGAGTCAGTCAGGCCTTAAATTAAATCAAAAGGTCTAAGCTAACTGCAGCTAAGAGTTGTTCTTTTGCTAAGTTGTTATGTTTAATCTAAGTTATAAGCTAAGTGGAATATTGTTAAATATTATTCCTCTGTTAAATTGCTACATCATAGGTTTTAAGTTAGGTTAAATACTGTTTAGTGTTGTTCTTTTGCTAAATTTTGAAGATGAAGGTGTCACTTGAGGTTAAGTTATAAGATACGTCCTGTAAGGTTGAGCTCAGTAAGATTTTGGGCCATATTCCTTTTATCCTTGCCCTCACTCTCCTTGTGTCACACACACAGGGAAAGTACTCGATTCATTTCTGGTGTGATTGCCTGGATTTTCTTTGGTTTTGTTGTTGCTTTGTTTCCTTGCTCTGCCTGAAGTGTCCAGTCAGGAGCAGAGTGACTCCTGCCAAGGAACTTTGTGCTGCTGTCCCTTAATATTCAATCTGGTTTTTGCTGATCCCTTGCTGGGGATTTTTTCAGCGCTCTCAAGGCCTCGTTGGTACCAGGGTGAAGGAGCCCTGGGCCAGGCTCTGGCCCTGGGGGACACGGGGACGCTGCCGGGGGGTCCCTGTCCCCCTGTGCCACCCCCAGGGCCCCGGCCCCCCGTCCCCGTGTCAGGCTCTGGGGTCGATCTTGTGGAACATCCTCTGGGGGAGGCTGCGGCGCCGGGGGCGGGGGGACCCGGGGGGACAGGGGACCCCGCTGTGCACGAGCAGGGTTGGACTGCTCTGGGGGGAGCTGTGAGGGGGGCCGGGGCAGAGTGACCTCCCCAGTGACCTCACACAGCCCCTGTGATTTCACACAGCCCCTGCGATGTCACACAGCCCCAGTGATGTCACACAGCCAACTCTGAGATGTAACCCTATGATGTCATTCAGCTGCACTGTGATGTCACAGAAGCCTCTGTGATGTCCAAATGTCATCCTATATTATCACCATTTGTTCTGTGATGTCACAGCCAGCTCTATGATGTTACACAGCCAGCCATTGATGTCACAACCCACTCTCTGATGTCACAGAGCCACCCTCTATGAAGGCAGGATCGACTCTATGGCCTCACACCTACTCTGTGCTGTCATAGATAGCTGTGTGATATCACAACCCCCTCAGTGATGTCACAAAACCATCTCTGTGATGTCATACTGCCACTCTGTAATGTCACAGCACACACTTTGACCTCACAGCCAGCTCTACGATGTCACACAGCCATGCCATGATGTCACAGCCAGCTCTGTGATGTCACAGAATCCCCGCTATGATGCTGTAGCTTCTCAATTACCACACACAAGAAACTCTGTGATGTCATAGCCCAATCTGTGACATCACACAGCCCACTCTGTGCTGTCACACAGCCCCTTGCTGACATCACAGCTACTCTGTGCCTCCATGACACAGCCACAGAGGAGCTGCTGTGACACAGCCCCCTCTGGGACATGCCACAGCCCCTGCCAGTGCTGAGCCCCTGGGAGCTCTGTCTGTGCCCTGCTGGTGTCCCTGAGGGGCCCTGGCAGTGCCCCAGCCCTGCTGGGCTGTGCACAGGAGCTGCTCCTGGCCAGAGCTGTCTCTCTGCAGCGCTGCTGCCCTTGCCAGGAGCTGCCTCTGGGCCAGGAGCCCGGCCCAGCTCAGCAGCACAGACACAGCACAAGGGCTTTAATGACCCTCAGGGGCTTTGGTGCTCTTTGTGTCTGCCATGGCCAAAGTGCTGCCCAAGTTGGCTCTGTCAGGGCTGTCTTGCAGCTGCTGCCCATCCCTGTGCCCTGTGCAGCCCAGGCTGTCCTACGGTGTCCCTGCCCTGTGCCTCTGTCCCTGCAGGCTGTTGGCATCCCCCGGCTGCCCCACCTGGCTGGGCCCTTCCTTTGCTGACAGCTCTGCCTCCTGCCTGCCTCTGCCTGCCCACACAAAGCCTTGGCCTTGATACCAAAAGGGTTCATTCAATTTTTACTGTGCCTGTGAACTTTCAGCACAGGAACAAGCCATGCAGGGGCTGCTTTCCCAGCAAGGATGGCTGGAAGACAGGAAGATATCTGGCTCATGAATGTAGCGTCAGAAAAAAGAAGGACTGAAACTGGGAACTTGCAGTAGAATTTATGGTAATGGGTAAATTGTAATACACATTTAGTGACGCTGGTAGAATTACACGTCCACATAGGGTTAGGAGTTATCCCTAACTAGACCTCAGGCTGGAATAAATGATACCCTCTTAAGCAGCAATTTAGTCTTAATGAGTCTTACTCTGATATTTCGGCCATTTGATTGTGGCGAGGCCTCACAGAACCAAGGAGTCAACTGTGACACTGAGCAAACTCATGGAACAAAAGGTCCATTGTGACACCATGGAATCCCATGGAACCAAAATCCATTTTGGCACATTGGGGCCACATTGAACCAATGGGCAATTGTGAAACTGCAGATTCAAGGAGACCATTGTGACACTGAAAAACCTCTGGAAAACACAGGGCCATTCTGCCACAGCAAGGCCTGGTGGAACCATGGGCCCATTGTGACACTGCAGAACCCCACGGAACCAAGGTGACCGTGTTCTGCTATGGAACCTCATGGAACAAATGGTCCATGGTGACCCTGCAGAACCAAGGAGATGCTGTTGGCTGTGTGAAAGCTCATGGAACCAGAAGTCCATTGTGACACAGCAAGGCCTTATGGAACCAAGGGTCCGTTGTTAAACTCTGTGGCCTCATGGAATCATGAGCCATTGTGACACAGCGTGGCCACATGGAGCCAAGGGGCCACTGTGACACTGTAGATCCAAGGAGACCATTGGGATTGAGAAACCTCATGGAACCGAGAGTTCATTTTTACACTGTGGGGCCGGTGGAACCAAGGGGAGCACAGTGACTTTGTGGGGCCTCATGGAACAATGGAGACTGTTCTGACACTTTGGGACCCACTGGAACCAAAGGACCATTATAGAATGGCACGGCCTCAAGGAATCAAGGGGACTACAGTGAACCCTGGGGGTCTCCATGGGATGAAGGCTCCAAGGAACCAAGGATACCATTGTGACACTCTGGGGCATCATGGAACCAAAGGTCCATTGTGACACAGCAGGGCCTTGTGGAGCCAAGGGGACCACAGTGACACTGTGGGGCTCAGTGAAACCAATGGTCTGTTGTGACACCGCGAGGCCTTATGGAATCATGGAGACCATGGTGACACCAAAGGCCTCATTGAAACAAGGGGCCATTGGGGCACTACAAGGCGTTTTGGAAGCAAGGAATCATTGTGGTACCGTGGAGCATTGGCAGGCCAAGGGGCAGTTGTCACACTGTGTGGCACCAAGGAGTCCATTGTGACACTACAGGGCTCCATGGAACTAAGGATTCGGGGAACAGTGCTGGAACACATGGAACCAAAGGTCCATTGTGACACTGCGGGGCCTCATGGAATCCTGGAGGCCATTATGATACTTTGAGGCCTTGTTGAATCAAGGGGCTCTGCAGGGCCTCATGGAACCAAGGAGCCCCTTCTGACACTGTGAGTCCCCATGGAACCAAGGTCCAGTGTGATACCATGGAACCAAGGAGACTGTTGTTGTCTGGTTTTGGCAGTACAAAAGCTCATGGAACAAAAAGTCCATTGTGACATTGTGGGGCCTTATAGAACCAATGAGACTGATATGACACTTAGGGACCCACTGGAACCAAGGGGCCACTGGAGCTCCACAGGGCCTCATAGAACCAAGGGGCCATTGTAGCATAGCAGGGCCTCATGGAATCAAGGGGATCACAGTGACCCGGTGGGGCTCCACAAGGGGCTGTGGGGCTCCACAAGGGGCTGTGGGGTTCCATGGGACCATGGAGCCATTCTAACTGTGGAACCAAGGATACCATTGTTACACTATGGGGCATCATGGAACCAAGGAGGCCATTGTGAATAAGCAGGGGAACCTGCTGAGACTATTGTGACCCTTCAAGGGCCATTGTGGAGCTGCAGGACCTCATGGAAGAAATGAGACCATTGTGACATGGCACGGCCTCATGGGAGCAAGGGGCTGTTGTGACACTATGGGGCCTTGTAGAACTGAGGGGCCCTTGTGACACTGCAGGGCTCCATGGAACTGAGAACTCGTGTGACAGTGAGGAGCCCAATGGAACCAAGGGGCCATTCCATACTTCAGGGCTTCATGGAACCAAGGTGCCATTGTGATACTGTGGAACGAAAAGAGACCATTGTGACACTGAGGGGCTTCATGGAACCAATGAGACCATTCTGGCACTCTGAGTCCCCATGGAACCAAGGGGCCATTGTGACACCACAGGGCCTCATAGAAACAAGGCAGCCACTGTGACACTGCAGGGTCTCATGAAAGCAAGGGGCCATTGTGACACTGTGGGTCCCCATGGAAGCAAGGGGACATTGTGACACATCCAGGCCTGCTGGAACCAACAGGGCCATTGTGACCCTGAGGAACCCAATAGAATCAAGGGGCCAGTTTGAGACTCTGCCACGATGGAACCAATGGGCCATTGTGGCATTGCACAATCCCATGGAAACAAGGAAACCATTTTGACACTGCAAGGCCTCATGGAAGCAAGGGGCCATTGTGCCACTGTGGAGCCAAGGAGACCATTGTTATATCACTGGGCCTCATGGAAACAAAGATCTGTTGTGATCCTACAGGGCCTCATGGAACCAAGGGGCCACTGTGATGCTGCAGGGCCCCAAGGATCCAAGAACATGGAACAGGTCTGGCTGGCTGGGCCTCCTGGGGGCTGCCTGACTGGTCCAGCTGACCTGGGCATGTTGAGGATCACTTCTCATCAGACACTGAAGCCCTGGAGTTGTGTGCTTTCCTTCCTGTAGGGAAGAACTCCTACTCCAGGGGTTCATGGTTGAAATTGGGATCCCTCCTCCAAATCTGATTATATCCAAGGATTATTCCCATATGAAACCTGCCAGGACAGACAGCTCTGGCTGGCCTTGGCCTCTTGGGGACCACCTCTCATCTTCCTTCAAAACACTGGGTGCCTGTGCTTTTCTTGCCACAGAAAAAACCCATCTTTCAAGTCCAGGTGTCCATGGCCAAAATTGGGAATCTGCCTCTAAAATTCCTTATATCCAAGGATAGCTCCCAGACAAACCTGCCAGGACTGTCCAGGTTCCCTTGGCTTCCTGAGGGCCAGCTCTCATCATCCTTTGAAACACTGGGGCTCTGTACTTTCCTTCCTATGGAAAAGAACTGTCTTTCTTGTCCAGATGCCCATAGACAAAAGTGCGGTTTGGCCTCCCAAATTCTGTCTATCCAAGGATTCTTCCCTGACAACAGGTCTGGCTTCCCTTGGCCTCCTTGGGGCTGCCTCTAATCAGCCTTTGAAACACTGGGATCCAACCTTCCTTCCAGGAACCCATGGCTGAAATGGAATTCCACCCCTAATACTCCCCAAATATCCAAGGGTTGCTTTCAGACCAAAGCTGCAAGGACAGGCAATTTGAGGTGTCATGGGACCAAGGGTCCATTGTGAAACTGCAAGACCCCATGGAGCCAAAGATCCACTGTGACTTTGCAAGGCCTCATGGAATCATGGAGACACAATTAAGACATGTCACAGCCTCATGGAACCAAGGAGACCAATGTGACACTAACGGGACTCATGGAATCACAGAGACCATTGTGACACTGTGAGGCCTCATGGAACCGGTGAGACCATTGTGACCCTGGGGTCCCCACAGAACCAAGAGGATCCTTGTGATACTGTGGGGCCTCCTGAAACCAAGAGGCCTTTGTGACACTGCAGGGCTGCATGGAACCAAAGCTCCAGGGTGACACAGAAGGGCCTCCTGCCATCATTGGTCCATTGTGACACTGTGGAGCCAAAGGAGACCATTGTGACACTGCAAACCCCCAGGGTCCAAAGGTCCATTGTGACACTGCAAGGCCTCATGGAATCATTGGGACCATTGTGACACTGCGGGGCCTTCTGGAACCCAGGGGCCATTGTGACATTGCTGGACCCCATGGAAACAAGCCACCATTATGGCACGGCGGGGCCCCATGGATCCAAGGCACCATTGTGGCATTGTAGGGCCCAACAAAACCAAGGGAACACAGAACAGATCTGGCTGGTTTGGCCTCCCAGAGGCTGCCTGACTGGTCCAGCTGACCCTGGCATGTTGAGGGTCTCTTCTCATCTGCTGCTGAAGCACTGGGGCTCCATGATTTTCTTCCTACAGAAAAGAACTCTCCTTCTCCTCCAGGCACCCGTGGCCAGAACTGGGATTCCACCTCCAAATTTCCTTATTATAGTAGAGGAAGTGTATTGTATTTGAATATCTGTACATAGGCTTTACCCCGGGAGGTCCCAGTTGTCCTTGATGGGCTGCAGCTGTGATGTCCTTAATTGGGCTGCAGCTGTGACCAATGAAGATAACTGGGATAAAAGGGTGTGGGTTAGCCAGTCAGGGAGAGCCTTGGAGGAGCCCTGAACTGTGAAAGAGCATGCTGCAGCAGAAGGAGTCTGTGCTGTGAAGATCTGCAGCTGTAAGAACACACCAAGGAGGTATGGACTTTAGAAATCCAATAGCAACAGTATGTGACTCCAGAAATAAACAACACCACCTTATATCCAGCAATTGTTCCAATAGGAATATTCCCAGGACAAGTCTGTCTTGCAGTGGTTTTACAAGGGTCACTTTGCATCTGTCTCAAAAAACACTGGGGAAGGCTCTGTGGTTTCCTTCCTATGGGGAAGAACTGTCCTGCTTCTCCAGGTACTCATGGCTGAGATTGGGGTTCCACCTCTAATATTCCCTTTATCTGAAGTCTGGTCCCAGACAAAATCTTCCATTCCTGACAAGTCTGGCTGGCCTTGGCCTACTGAGGCTCTCCAAACACTGGGGCTCTGTGCTTTCCTTCCTATGGAAAAGAACTGTCCTGTCCTTCTCGGCCAGGTGCCCATGGCCAGAAGTTGGGTTCCACCTCCGATATTGCCTGTTGTGACAGACTGGAGGAGACTGTTGGATCAAAACATTTCATGTGTGGGGGAGGAAGGGGCAGGTCCAGCCTTGTCCTGCCCTGGAACCCCAATCCCCCCAGAGCCTCTATCCCAGCCCAGCAGTGGCTGCCAGTCCCTGGCACAGCACAGGCAATGCTCCACAGCCACCTCTGCAGCCCCAGCCCAGCTCCTGAGGGACCAAATGAGCCCAAGCCCCACCTGGGGGAAGGGCCCAGGGAGACCAAGGGGTATTGAAGGCTGACCACAAGGCAAGCACACATCTTGACCCTGGATCATCTTGGAATTTCCATCTGAACACTGCTGGAATCCAGGAGTTGGTAGCTGTGTGTGTCCCTCTCTGCATCTTTTTTGTCTTTTATCTCTTTCTGCGTCTTCTTCTGTCTCTGTGCTCCTGTAAATTTTGATTAACATTAAATTGAACAGGCTTGGAGTTTGTGAAGTTGAATGGGCCAAGTCAATGCTTTGAGAAATGTTGTTTAGTTGATTGAATATCTGTTGTAATTTGACATTAGAAGAATTTTAAAAAGTGATACATAACTTTTTGTGTAACTGACAATCTGTTAAACCACTGAGATACTGAACATGCCTCTGTGAAATACAAACGTTAAAGACAAAAAAACCCAGGAACCTCCTCTTTCTTTTCCAGTCAACAAAGAAGCAGCGGGCACTTGCCCCAGTCCCCATCTCAACCAAACCAAACCAAACCAAACCAAACCAAACCAAGCAACCCTGCCATGGGCTGAGCCCCTTCCCCCCTCCCCAGGCTGCCCCCCCCCCCACCCCCATTGGCCCCATTCTGACCAAACCAAACCCCAACAACTCCCAAACAGGAAAACAAAAGAGGCTACAAAACCCCAACCAGAACAAAGCCAGCCACAGCTATTAAAATCTCACCATCATGTCCCCTCTCCCAACACAACTCAAACCAAAAACCCCTACAACCTACCACCCATACAAAGTAACCCTACAACTAAAATTAAACACAAAGAAAAACCCAAAATCAACCATAAAGCCAATCCTAACACAACCCAAGCACAACTTCCACCACAAGTTACTGGCAGTTTAGGTGTTAATCCTTTCAGTACTTCATTGCTCCATCGAGTAAAAGAAAAAAAGAAAATATAAGCATATAAATACCCATAAAACCATCAAAGTAAGTAAGTAAGAATCTAAATTCTTATTAAAAAAGAAGGAAAAACTCTTAATTTTAAAATTAAAATTCCCCTTATAAACTATAATGAAAAACTCTTTTACTTTATAACACGTAAAACTATAAAAAAATAAAAGTATTCAAAATAATATCAAACAAAAACCTGCATACTAAAATAAACAACTTAAAAAAACCTGTAATTTCATAAAAAGTTTAAACAGAAAAAAACCCAACTTAATCCACTACCCCCTAGAGTAGATCTCTATTCCCAGAGATAAAAACAGTTTGTAAAGTAAATAATAAAAACTTATACCTTTAAAGAATTCATCTTTAAAACAATACCCCATAAGTCGACATGGCCCATCAACAAGCTGTTAAACAGCTTGTAGCACAAAAACCAACTTCAGAAAAACAAAGTTCCCCAGATAACTGTGATCCATGACAAAATTTAGAACCACAAATTCCTATTTTTTTCCTCTTGTAAAAAAATCTCCGTAACGTTAACAAGAAAAACTTCTCTCCCTAAGTCAACTAAAAAAAGACTATTCTAGAAATAGTAAACTAACTAGAAATTTTAGATTTAGTTTCTTTACATTGTCATAAAAAGAAAAGGTTGTAAAGAAAAATAAAGTGTTCTAAAGAGTTTATTTTAATTCTTACTACTTTTTTTCTTTAATTACTTTTAAAAAAAATTTTCCTTTTCCCTTTTGGAATTTTAAGCCTACTTTACCTTTCTGCTAATCCTATCTCACAACAAAATAAATACATAAATACTTAACCGACACTAAAACCCACCACATTCATCAATACATTAATTAAGAAATCTCAATACTAGAAAAAATTTAAATTCACAAACCAAAACAAGTACAATATCGTAAAAAACCGTTTCCCAAAATTTCTCTGATTTTCTAAAGTTACCAGTAAAGGCTGTTTAGTTCTTTTGAGCTCCTGACAATCTCTTGTTGGTATTTCTCCAGGGAGCCCAACTGAAAGGACACAAACAATTGTAATTCCTTTCAAATGTCTCCTTGAGAGAGTTGTCTGGGGGATAGGAGTCAGGGCTTGTGTGTGCTGCTTGGCCCAGCCCAGGCAGGGCTTTCCCAGCCACATTCCACACTCCATTGCCCAGCTGGAGCCGCTGGTGCCTCTGAGTTGTGCTGCCCCAGCCCCAGGGACGCTCTCCTTGTCTGCCCATTCCCCCACGGTCTCTGGGCAGGGATGGCCTCACTGGGGGCTGCTGACATCCTCAGCAACTTGGAGGCTGCTGCTGAATTTCACTGCTCCAGAGGCTTGTTCAGCCTTCAGCTCTTCAGTGCAGGAATTCAGTGTCCCAGGGCTCATGAACATTCAGAACACCTGAACAAGCCAAGCCTCTGGGAATCATTTGATTTTAATTTTCAAATCCTTTGTGGTTAAGTAGATCTCAGTAGTGTATTCAAACTGAATACCTGATATTTAAAAAGACAGCGAGAAAAGATTTCTCAGGTCCTGTTTAGTTTTGTTTTCCTGTTAGATAAATCGATATGTGCAATCTCCAATTGACACTGAATCCAAGTACCTCCTCATGCAGTTTGAATAGATATGAAAATCCAGACCCTTCATGGCTGACAATCAATCAGACTCTGTCCCTACCCCCACCCCACCATTTCCCCCATCCAAGCCCTGGCACTCAGAGCAGCCTTGGGCAAATCTGAGCTCCCTCCAGCCCAGGCTGCACCTGCAGCTTTCAGCTCCTTGGCTCCAACTCCCACCTGCTTTCCTTGCAGAAGGAGCTGCCCGAGACACAGAGGGATGTTCATTTCTTGTCAGCCAACAAAGCCAAGGGAAGGCACAGCCCCATCAAATGCAAAAGTCATTCTTCTCCCTGGCTCTGCCCCTGATCCCCACAGCCTGTCCTGTTTCCTTCATCCCTGCATTGCCAGGGACTTTCTGGGACAAGGGAGCTCTGCTCTGGGGATAGAGGGAGGTCCAAGTGCAGCCACTGGAGTGGGAACAACAACTCATCAGGTTTGTGTCCTTTGGGGGTCAGGAACTGGTGAGACTCAGAGGCACAGAAAGTTTCTCTTCATGGCAAACAGACCATGGTCGAACAGGACACAATTTAATAACAATCTCGCTCTTCCTTGAGCTATGTGCAACTTCCCAGCAGTTCCTAATGAGTCCACCACCCACAAGTGATTTTCATACTAAAATTGATTTTTGACTAACATGGTTCTGTGATCGATATAAACACAATTAAGTTCTTGTATCAGGATGCTCGTCCTGGAGTGGGTGCAAAACAGCTCCAACAATTCCTGATTTGCAAAGCTGTCAGTGGTGGATGGAGAAGGGAGGTCAGGCTGCTCTTGGTACTGAGGAAATGCTGAAACCAGCCTGACTCATTTCATCTCCTCCTGTCCTGGCTGATCTCCCCTCTTTCCCCTCCCACCCATTGGCTTTTGTCTCCCACCAGGCCCCCGGTGAAGAGCCTGGCTCTGTGTTCTCCATCCCCTCCTCGCTGGCACTGCCAGGCTGGGATGAGGAGCCCCTCAGCCTTCCCTGCTCTGGGCTGGACAAGCCCAGCTCCCTCAGCCTCTGCTCACAGCCCAAGGGCTCCAGCCCCACCTTGGAGGCCCTTCCCAGCCCCTGCTCCAGCTGCCAGACATCTTTCCTGCCCTGGGCAACCCAACCCAGGCCACAGTGACCTGGATAATCCCCGTCCTTGATGTCCTGGTCACACAGCCCTGGCCCCTTGTGCCCATGTCAGGCTCTGGGGTGGATCCTGTGGAACATCCTTTGGTGGAGGCTGTGGCTCCAGGTGGGCCGGGGGGATCCCGGGGGACAGGGACCCCGCTGGGCATGGACAGCATTGGACTTGTTGGGAGAAACTGTGAGGGGGATCTGGGGCCGAGTGTGCAACTCAATGACCTGACACAGCCCTGCTGGGATGTCACACAGCCCCTCTGGGATGTCACAGCCTGCTCTGTGAGCTCACAGCCCCTTCTCTAATGTCACACAGCTGGTCTGTGATGTCACAGCCAACTCAGTGATGTCATAGTCTGCTCTGTATAGAATAATACTCCCTATGTTTCCGGGTGTGGCATGCCTGGCTTCGTCTAGCCCTTGCTGCTGGACCAAAGGCAGCAACTGTGGCGTTTCACCCCAGAGATACCTTTGGCCAGCTGGGTGCTGCAGCTGGGCACTCAGAACAAATCCAGGCAAAGTAGAAACTCAGTTTACCTCTGGTGGAAAAGGTTCAGGCAACGGTGAAGAGAAACAGGAGAGGATTCTATCGTTGAGTCTTAATCCAGAGTTTTTTTTCAGAATGGTAGACCTCTGAATGTGGTAACAGCTCCCAACAGAATGCCGACTGCGTGGTCTCGTGTCCTTTTAAGGCCCAGGGACAGGGGGAGGGGAAGGGACAGGTAAGAGCCAACCAGGGGGGAGGAGAGGAAGGCTCAAGGGATAGAGACACTTTGACAGGCCAATGAGCCTGGACCTGAGGGGCATCTTTTGAATTTCTGCCAACCACACGACACCCTTGCTGGAATGTTAAGATTGATGGACACCTCTTAGCAGGAGGGCAAAAGGGGGAGGGGAAAGGTTGGCACACCTGAGGGGCATCACACTGCAACAAGGGCTCTCTGCTTTTCTTTGTATGGAAGAAAAACATCCCTCTTCTCCAGGCACAAATGCCTGAAATTAGAACTCCACATTCATAATTTCAAATATCCATAGGTTGCTTCAAGCAAACCTGCCAGGACAGACAGCTCAGGCTTGCCTTGGCCTCTGGTGGCTGCTGTTCATCAGCTCCTGAAACATGGGGGCTCTGTGGTTTCCTTCCAATGGAGACCAATGTGACACTTGGGAGCCTTGTGAAATGAAGGGGCCATTGTGACACTGCAGAGCACCATGGATCCAAGGGACCATTGTGACACTGTGGGGCCTCGTGGAACCAAGGACATCCCTGTGGCTCTGTTGGGCCACATGGTCCCAAGGGGCCAGAGCAAAGCAGCGGTGTGGGAGTTAGCCCAGCTGTAACTCAGAGTCAGACAGATTTTACCCCAGAAGAACTGGGTGCGAGTTTCAAGCCCTGGGAATCATTTGTTTATCTTAGGGTGAGTTTGAAACTTCTCCAAAAAGCCTTTAGTGTTGTTATGCTAAGTTGTCCAAGTTCTCCTCTCCTACTGGTTACTTGTTTCCCCTATAGGGTAGTTGTTCTAGAGTGTTCTACAATCAAGTGTACATGTTGTTGCTCCCCTTTGTCTCGGGTCTTTTGATCCTGCCCCTCATACTGTTCTCAACTTCTCCATGTTTATTATTTTTCACCCTGTTATTAAAGTTCCTTTTAAACAACTCCATTGATCCTGCTCCTTTTCATTTTTGCCACCCTCGCCATGAAGTCAGGGAACCAGAGAGGTTTGACACAGCCACCTTCATTGTGACATTTGGCACCCAAACAGGGACCATGACATTCAGGGCTCCCTGTGTCAGTCAGGCCAGCTGGGGTTAGCTGATGGATAGGCCAGGGCTCCCTGGGATTTTGGATTGTGCTGGGCCCAGCGGATTCATCATTGCTTTGAGGGACCTTGCCCAGGATCGGCAGGGACCAGAACGGTTTCACCTGCATAGGATTGCAGGTGGGTTTGGGGAAATGCAAGACATTTATTGACCATTTTGCCACTGTGTTTTTACAATATGCACCCATGCCCCATAATTGATTTGGGGTGTTCTGGTGGCTCTTCCCCATAAGGCAGAGAAAGAGAAAAATGGGCAGCCAGATGTCCAAAGTAGAAAGGAACGTATACGTATGCTTTAACTATCACTGATCATGACATAACATTTTCAAAGTACGAATTAAAATCATCATAAGGTGGATTAATAAAAACCTTCCAGATACCTCTGCTGATGAAATCCATACCACTGGATTTTGGGACTCAGTGGGAGTTAAATTTAGAGCCTTTTGATCAAAAGGGACCCCGTTGCACCCTGCATGCTCCCCATCTTCCACGCCATCCTTGAGACCCTTCACCAGCAAGCAGCGTGTCGAAAACTCAATCTGTTGGTCACTCCTAACTCCGGACCACCCCTCAAACCTGCCTTTCTCAGACCTTCCAAGATGGTCCAAGATGGCAATGGCCACGCAGTCTTGGAGCATCATGCCCTGGAGACTCAAGATGGAAGGAGCCGGAACGTGGCTCTGGAGCCCGACCATCCTCCCTCCATCTTGGCTCCTCCACTTCCTGCTACCACAGACTTCTCTTCCACCCGGAACGAACCTCCAGACTCCACCCCCATAACTGCGGGTCACGCCCCCACTGTCAATCATCCTCTCCACCTTGGGCCATGCCTCCAGTTAAGGAAGGAGACTGGCAAATAGCCTCGAAAATCCTCATTGCCCCTGTATGTTATGAAAGAAGGGGGCAGAATCCCAGGTATCAGCCATTAGTTTATGGGGAAATCAATGATCTGTGTAGGGCAGCTAAAGACCATAGGAAGGACTTACCTTGTTTTAATGGCCTAATGAGGGCCATGTTTAAAGCATGTGTCTTAATTCCCTATGATTTAAAATATATTATGACCATGTTGTTGTCACCTACAGAATACACCCTGTGGGAAGGGGGATGGAAGTGTTTACTAAATCAATTAATAGCAGACTGTGCTAATAATGAGGCAAGGGTGGAATTGACAATCAACCATCTAGCTGGAGCAGGACAACACAGCCTACCAGATGATCAAGCAGCAGGTATCCCCAGAGAAGTATTGGATGATATCAAAGAGATGTCTTTGAAAGCTTTAATCCAGGTATCGGATGGTTGCACCCCCAATTTGGACTACCTTGGGTGGCTGCAGCTAAAGCTTTAGGGCAATCAGACCATCCTGGGTGCCTGTTAAGTAAGCAAACCAATGCTACCTCCCTCACATTGAGTGGCTGCTCTCAGACACAGAAACCATCAGACACGCCACCCTGCAGAACAGCGATAGAGTTTTTACTCTGGGCACATGGGCATGGCTGTGTAGACTCTGAGGCCATGTGCTGCATGAACCTCTCCAGCCACAGCGAGTCAATCCACAAGAGCATTCAGATACTGAAGGAAGGGTTCAAGAAGCTTCAAGTGGAAAAAAAAGTCTGGTTCAATAAACTCTTCCAATCAGAGGGACTAAAGGGTTGGATGGTGTCGAGCTTCAATAGGACTATTCATTCTCTTAGTGGTTGTTGGTGTATTGTTAATTCTCCTGTGTTTGTTTGGATTCTTTTAGAAAGTCTTACAAAATTCTTTCAGTTCCATCTTTGTTGTAAAACAGAAGGGGGGAAGATACCCAACACAGGCTCCTCATGGACTCCTTGGAGGAGAGAATTGGAGGCCAGGATGGCACAAAAAGCTCTCAGAGACTCAGCGTGGGAAGGAAAATCCTTGAAAGTATCTAAAAGTATTCTTAAATCCATAAAGTACCTTAAAAACCTTGAGTATCTCAAGGCATTAATGAGCCCCACTGAGTGTCAGTACAAAGCTCTCAAGGGACTCGTTAAAGCAGATAATTGGGGCCATGATTGCACAAACATCTCACAGAGTCTGTATCAAAAGGGAAACATCAAGTACCTTAAAATAACTGAAGTACCTTGAAGCATTAATGAGCCTCACTGAGTGTTGTTACTGACAAAGCCTCTCCAGGGACTAATTACAGCAGATAATTGGAGGCCATGATTGCACAAACCTCTCAGAGACTCCAAGGCAAAAGCCAAAGCCAAAGTCCTTTGAAAATCCTGCAGTCCCTGCAGGGAGCATGAAGGAGCCCCCAGGGCCATTGCTGAGCAAGGCTCCCCAGGGACTCCTTGCAGCAGATCCTTGAGGCCACTGGGATGTGGGCTAGGGGGGGATGCTGAGGGCAGCACAAGGGGCTGACAGTGCCCAGCCTGGCTGGGGCTGTGCCAGGAGGCCCCAGGGCCTCAGGACAAGGTGTCTCCTCCCAGCCCTTGCTGGCACAGACCCTGCTGTGGCCCAGGGCACCAAGACTTGGCTTCTCTTTGTCCCCACCTGTCATCACTGCCTGCAGTTCTCTGCTCTGCCTGGGGCCTGGGGACACTTGCTCAGTCGTATCCCTCTCTGGGACCCATTAAAAGTCCAAGAAACTTTGGAGTTGGATTCTGCCTTGGAGTTCTGGAGAGGTTTCTTCAGCTCCCTCTCAGGGACTGATGTGCAGGGCCTGAGCACAAAGCCCCAGAGGCTGATTAAAGTCCTTGTGCTGTGTCTGTGCTGCTGAGCTGGGCTGGGCTCCTGGCACAGAGGCAGCTCCTGGTCACCAAGAAGAGTTTCAAAAGCACATTTCTCTGGATGAGCAGCTCTTGTGCCAGCCCAGCAGGGCTGGGGCACTGCCTGCAGCCAGCCTGGGCACAGCCCAGAGGCACAGAGAGCTTCAATCAGTCAGGGCTGGCAAGGGGCTGAGAAGTGCCTGGGGCACAATCACTGCCAGCCCTTGGCACAGGAACCTCTGGCTGCAGGACAATGCAGCTGCAGCTCCTGGAGCCATCTCCTCAAGCTGCAACATGCCAATGCCTGCAAAGCCTGTGAGTGCATTCTCTGCTTGTCTCTTGTGCAGAGCAGCCAGGGGTGCCCAGGGCTGTCCTGCAGAGCAGGGTCCTGCAGCCCAGGGCGCTGTGCTGGGGCAGGGACTCTGCTGCCTGCCAGGGACAGCTCTCAGCCAGCCCTGGCAGCTGCTCCCAGCATTGGGGGACAAGATCTGGGTGGCAGGAGACAGCTGGTGAGGCTTGGAAGTGTTCTCCTTGTGTGGGGAGGATGCTGCATTGTTCAGGACTGCTCCCAGCATGGCATTTAACTGCAGAACATTTTCAAGTAGATTATACATGGAGCACAGCAAGGCAGGGGCTGCATGAAAGGGAAAAATCTGCTTTTTAATCTACTGCTCTGTGTTGCCTGGATGGGAAATTCCACATGAATCCTCATCTCTCACTTCAGGTTGAGAAAATAAAAAATCTTTTAGATGTGAATAAACCAGGCAGTGACAGAAATCAGTACAGGGCCCCTCACAGGCAACATCAGTGTCGCTTTTCCAGCCTCCTCAGGGTTGCTCTGACGTTGCCATCAGAGCCTGCAGAGCCAGAGCTGCCCCTGGGCAGTGCCTGAGCTGGGAGGGCTCTGCACGGAAGAGCTGAGCCCCCAGGGCTGGGCTGGGCTCTGGCAGCACTGGCAGGGCCCAGCCCTGGGCACAGGGAAGCAGCTGCTGGCAGGGACAGCTCCAGGCAGCAGAGCCCTGGGCAGGCAGTGGGGGGAAAGTGCCCCCAGGCTGTGCTGGGATATTTCAAGTCCTCTCCAAACCCAACTATTCCATGATTACTTTTCTTACAGATTCCCATGTGCAGCCCCAGCAAATGTCCAACAGCAGCTCCATCAGGCACTTCCTCCTGCTGGCATTGGCAGACACGCGGCAGCTGCAGCTCCTGCACTTCTGCCTCTTGCTGGGCATCTCCCTGGCTGCCCTCCTGGGCAACGGCCTCATCATCAGCGCCGTAGCCTGCGGCCACCACCTGCACACGCCCATGTTCTTCTTCCTGCTCAACCTGGCCCTCGCTGACCTGGGCTCCATCTGCACCACTGTCCCCAAAGCCATGCACAATTCCCTCTGGGACACCAGCAACATCTCCTACACTGGATGTGCTGCTCAGGTCTTTTTCTTTCTCTTCTTCATCTCAGCAGAGTATTTCCTCCTGACCGTGATGTGCTACGACCGCTACGTGTCCATCTGCAAACCCCTGCACTACGGGACCCTCCTGGGCAGCAGAGCTTGTGCCCACATGGCAGCAGCTGCCTGGGCCAGTGCCTTTCTCAATGCTCTCATGCACAAAGCCAATACATTTTCCCTGCCCCTGTGCCATGGCAATGCCCTGGGCCAGTTCTTCTGTGAAATCCCACAGATCCTCAAGCTCTCCTGCTCCAAATCCTACCTCAGGGAACTTGGTCCTCCTATGGGTAGTGCTTTCCTGTTCTTTGGCTGTTTCATGTTCATTGTTTTCTCCTATGTGCAGATCTTCAGGGCCGTGCTGAGGATCCCCTCTGAGCAGGGATGGCACAAAGCCTTTTCCACCTGCCTCCCTCACCTGGCCGTGGTCTCACTGTTTATCAGCACCTCTTTTTTTTCCTACCTGAAACCACTTTCACTGTCCTCCCCATCCCTGGATCTGGCCCTGTCAGTTCTGTACTTGGTGGTGCCTCCAGCCCTGAACCCCCTCATCTACAGCCTGAGGAACCAGGAGCTCAAGGCTGCAGTGTGGAGACTGATGACTGGATGGTTTCAGAAACAATAAACTGCTAGCCAATTTCTACAAATCTCTTGTAATAAAAGTCATCTTTGATACTCCTTGTTGGTTTCATTTTGGAGGTTCTTTTCCTTTATTTTATTTTTTTCATATTGTCCACAGAGAAATGTCACTTTTTGCGCTATTTCTCATTTTGTTTCTCTCCACCTTCCCTATAGCCACAGAGTGTGTCGATGAGGAGCTATTCCCTTGGTGGGTTTGAAGGAACTAAGGGATGTCCCAGCAGAGTTTTCTGCAGAGATGCCCTTTTGTTGCCTTCTCTGGAGCTGCAGCAGCAATGTCTGTGTGCAGAGCTGGGGCAGATCAGTGCTGGCCCAGCAGCTGTGCCCAGCAGCAGCAGCAGCAGCACTTGGTGTTGCCAGTGCTGCTGCTGTGGCCCTGCCCCGCTGCCCTGGTGGCCCTGGTGTTGCTGCAGGGCCTGAGTGCTCTCGGGGCCGGGCACAGCCCTGGGGGTGGCAGTGCCGGGGCTGCAGCAGGGACAGGCCATGGGCACTGCTGGGGCAGCGCTGACGCCTCAGGCCAGGCCCTGGGGGCTCCAGGCTCCTTGCCCAGGCTCTCTCAAGGACACGGCCAGGCCAATGCTCAGCACAGAAACCCCCGTCAGCAGCCCCAGGCTGGCCGTGGGCAGGCTGGGGGCAAACAGCATGGCTGGTGCTCTGCAAGGGCCCTGGGGCAGATGGGAAGGAGCAGCAGAGCAGGGGCTGATCCATGCCCAGTGCGCTGCACAGCCCAGGGCAGCGTCCCAGAGCGTCCTCATGCAGCTGCCAACAACATCCCCCCTCTGCAGCCCTGGCCTCTCCCCCAGCTCACACAGGT